>NC_138030.1:20352733-20970300 GCF_964106645.2 Podarcis pityusensis | reverse complement strand
CCCTGCATATGGGTTCAGTTACCTTCTGCTTTCGCAGGTTGCTTTCAAGTTGAAGTTTCCCCCACTGACAGCCACATAACATTTTATGTTCTTCCTTGCTCAGTAAATGGAGGCATTGCTGCATGATTCTGAACCTTAACAAGCCACCAGAGTATTGTTGGTGGTAGGTTATTTTGTTGAGCTCTTAACCTCTCGATCTCGTAGCATCATCTCATAGAATATATTTATACTGCTGGAAACATTTGCCTGCCAGGCATTTTAAGTATAGCGAAGAACCTTTCGAATGTTCTTCTGAATAAATGGTGAGATATGACAAGTACAGGAACTTGTCAGTGTTGTTGGGGGTAGGATAGTAACTGATGTTACATCAGTTCTGACATTTTCAGGATGCGATTTAACATAGAATATCTTTAAACCACGCAGCAGGAATGTCAGATTTGATGTACCTTCACAGTAAGACAGAAGGAAGGTGTGTGCTTTGCTCAGCAAAATTGGCACGTTGTTGTATTTGTAGCATGAAAATATAATAAAATGTTGTTGTTTTATTTAAAAAAAGATAGAAGTGATCTACAATGTTAGAACAATTACCAACGCAGATGGCAAAAATGGTGTTGACTCCTGGCATGAAAGGAAAAGACTATATAGGTTTGTGGTTAGGTCATGATTCTAAAGCAGAATACATGTGTGGCTTGGAGAAAAGTCCATGAAGTTCAGTACATGGCTTCCCTTCTTGCAAGGATCTCAGGTGGCAGGCTGGGAAACTTATTTGCTTGAGATCCTCAGCCAGTCGAAGTAGACAATATTGTTCTAGGTCCGACTCAGGCTGCATTCAAACAGGACTTTATTCTGCTTATACAGTAATGTCCACATTTTATATGATATGTCACATGATTGGAATGCCACTTCTGGAAAACTGTTGGAAGCTTGGCTTTCATTTCCATGTTCATTTGCTTCCGGAACAAATCTGTTTACAGGCATTTTTAGCATCGTGATTTCATAGGATGAAATTTGTAGCTGAAATTCTGTCATACAGTTCTTTCTCGTCATTTGTAATTTAGCACAGCATGATGGTATGTTGATTTAAAAAAAAACAAAAACAGTTCCAGAATGCAACAGGTAATGCAGTGTAAACAGAACAGTAGAATGTGAGATAGAAGTTCTAGCATTGTAATCAGGAAGACTTAAGGCAATCTCTCCCTTGCAGTACATTCATAACCTCTGAACCATCAAGAGATTAGTTGGGTGCATAAACAAGCCATCAGACAGAATGTTCCTATCACCTGTTACAACTCAAACACCAATGCTTTTCTTTGTAGTTCATTCGCATGCTGAGCTGTGAGTGATGAAAAATCAAGTTATGTACATGGGAACTCAGTTGACTTACTTGTTTCAGTAGTGAATGGTAGGCCCCAACCCTGAGATTACAGAAAATATAGTCAAATTCCTTGCTGTAAACATCAAGACTAGACCACAATTATTAAAGGGAAGATGAATTCTGAGCCAAAAAAATTGTGTGTGTGTGTGTGTGTGTGTGTATACCTACTGTTTCTGATTATTCTTGGCTTTATTTTAAAAGGCACAATTTATGTGCATGTATATTTTGTTTTTTCTCAGCTGCATTTGTTTAAATAACTCTGTACTGTATTTTATGTTTATGGTCTGTAGGCAAAATAAACTGAAACTACTTCATATAAAAGTTATGTAAATGAATGTGCATGCCAGCCCTAAAATGAATCTAAATAAACAGGTAAGGCCTGACTACTGTAGGGGAGTAACTGAGCAGAAATCCCAAGGCATGACCTTGAAACAGCATCTAGGCTGAAGTAAAATACTGTAGCCAGATGTAGGCCACAGAGTTCCATCATGTGAGAAAGCCGAGACATGCATGTAACAATATGTAAAATGTAATAACATGTATCTAGTTAGTTTTCTTACCTACCCTTTTACCTTTGGGTCCCTGTGTAGGTAATGGGATATAAATTTGCACACTCTAAAATAAAGTGGGTGCCCGAATGAGAGACCTTGTGGGAACCAATTATATGCCACCTTGCTAGAAGAAAGGTGGGATAAAAATGTAGAAAATAATTAATACAAAAATAACTGTTTTAAAGCCATAACAGAGGTTACTGCAGTGGCTTGAGATTTCCCACAGGAAATAGGTACCACGGCAAATTGGTCGTGGTGACAGAGAGTAACAGAAGTGGCCGGTTGCTGCTGTTCAGTGCTTAGTGAAAGCAGTCAGGTCGCTTTTCATTTCACTGGGGATTTCATTTCACTGAGGTTCAGGGCCTGCGATTAGGCAGAGCAACGTGGTTGCCTCAGGTGTGAGGCAGCGTGGGTACCTGGGAAGTCCCCTGGTAAGAGAGACTGATCGCTCAAACACTTTGGAAAGTGTAGCTCTGTGAGGGAAATAGGGGTCTCCTAACAACGCTCAGGGATGCGGGTGGTGCTGTGGGTTAAACCACAGAGCCTAGGACTTGCTGAGCAGAAGGTTGACGGTTCGAATCCCTACGACGGGGTGAGCTCCCGTTGTTTGGTCCCTGCTCCTGCCAACCTGGGGGGGTTGTTTTCTTTATTTACCCCCCAAAAAACTAGGTGCGCCCTATGGGCCAGTGCGACCTATGGGGCGAAAAATACGGTATATACACACCTAGCAGTTCGAAAGCAAGTCAAAGTGCAAGTAGATAAATAGGTACCGCTCCAGCGGGAAGGTAAACGGCATTTCCGTGCACTGCTCTGGTTCGCCAGAAGTGGCTTAGTCATGCTGGCCACATGACCCGGAAGCTGTACGCCGACTCCTTCGGCCAATAAAGTGAGATGAGCGCTGCAACCCCAGAGTCGGTCACGACTGGACCTAATGGTCAGGGGTCCCTTTACCTTTAACAACGCTCAGCATTCCTAGCAAACTACAGTTCCCAGGATGCTTGGGGGGGGGGAGTCATGACTTTTAATATGGTATAACAGTGCTTTAAATGTAAGTTACAGATGTGGCCGAGATGTGGCAGGACAGAGCTTTGAGAGCCACACGGCCTGTTATGTGTCCTCTAAGGAAGCGTCAGAACAGCGAAGGAAGCTGTTGAAGTCATAGTCAACATCTATTATTTTGCGTGCTGAATGGGGAAAGGGGTGCCATTTTGTCCTTCCACTCAACGGGCGCCATTTGTATCATGCCTTTCCTCCAAGGAATTGAGAGCAGTGTGCACAGTCCCCACACACCTAAGCCCCATATTTTAACCCTCACATCAAGCCTGTGAGGTAAGCTAGGCTTAGACAGGGGCTGGCTAAAGGTCACCCAGGAAGCTTCATTGCTGAGGGGGAGTTTGAACTTGGGTATCCCCAGTCCTAATTCTAGTACTCCAGTCAGTACCTCAGGGTCTCTCCATGCAAGCCCAGCAGAGCTAAAAACCCACACATTGTGCAAATATCTTAAAAAGCTGTCACCAAGTGTTCTAAAATAGTGGTCGCTGTGAAGAACGATCTGATATTGTTTCAGATTTGGTCATGAAAAGCTACACATTTTTGCAGTCCTTGCTTGTTCCAATATCCACTGGTACTGGAAAGAAAAGCATTGACTTTGGAACAACCTTCTGTGGATTGCGAATTTAACACTTTGCCTACGTAGCCACCAGGGTTGCCAGTTTGAAGGGGGAAACAAGGTTAAATTACTGGTAGTTGCCCAAACTTTACTGGCACCCGTATATAAGTACTTAGGTTATAACATACCCTAAATACTGAAACATATTAAAAAATCTTAAACGTGCCTCAGTGTACACTTACTTTCCAAGACCCGACTTTCTACCTACATTTGGCATAGCTGCTTTTTCATGAAGTGATTTTACTGCCTCCACACAGGGCACAGGCAATGACTGCCACTTGTGAAAATGAGCAATGCTGCCAGTGGTTTTTATTGATCATGGCTTTTGTTGCCCTGGAAATTCCCTTCCAATGGGATTTCACTGGGTAGAAATGGAAATCTTGTCCTCAGAATTTATGCATCTCAGGTGTGATGTTGGGGTGGAGCAGAGGGATCAAGGTGTTTTATTTGCTAAAGTGGACAGTGAGGAATGGGATTTTGTCATCTGTGGTGGTCTTAAAACAAACATCTAGTCCTTTTACCTATCAATAGACGCTAAAAAAGGACTGGGAAGGGAATCTGTGGCTGCCCCTAATGTTATTGGACTACAACTCCCATCATCTCTCTATAAAGAGGCTGGATTTAATACGTAAGATAAAATGGTGACCCCCTGACCTTTGGTTTTTAAAATTATTTTCCTGTTGATTCAAGTAGAACTTTAGTACATTCAACCTGGGGCTTTACAAACCATGAATAACTATCTTCAATAATTGTGAAATTGCTTGTATTTACGATAGCAATAAGTGTCTTGATTAAATTTGTTGTGCAATAGACTGTAGAGATGTGCATTAGCTGGTCCTACTCTGTCCTGCCACATCTTTTTATAATGCTAAATATATATATAAAGCTGTTGCAATTTGCCAGCATGGAAATGCTTGGCGAATATTGCAGGTATATTATATAAATATCACCATTAAGTCTTGTCAATTATGTGGGAACCCTTTCTTTAAAAAAAATACTGCGCATCACAAGCTTACAAAAGTTAAAGGCCCTCCAGGCATGTGGCCCACCAAGGTTGAGACACGCCGCATTGCCTGGCTCAGGCACAGATGCAATTGTGTTAAAGTGTGGCACACATTTATTAAAGAAACATTAAAGGAATGGCAAATGGAATCAGCTTGTCATGAAAGGACGTGGGCTATTTCACTCATGGGTTTCCTAATGGTTTCAGTTTGAGTGTTGCCCTTATGTGCTCAGATGTTCTCATTTCACGATCCATCATTAGGAAAGCCCGTGGCACGGGGTCAATTTAGAGTTTTCCTACCAAGTACTTTCCAGTACTGTATATCTGAAGGGCTGTTCCCCTCTAATACCTAGGTTGTTTTATTACCAGCTAAATGTTCTCTGTGTTACCTGTGAATGAGAGCATTGTGACATTTTAGCAGCTGATTTGATTGAACACAGATGTGAACTATGCTCCATGTGGAGAGGTTCCAAAAGGAAAAGATCTTGACTTGTGCTTCTGATTTTAAAGGAGCGCATGCGATCGGACGATAGCTGGATGACACAGGCCCACAATCACAATAGCTGAAAGGCAGGTGGAGGGCAGTCATAGCTCAGTGGAAAAGCCCATTTCCTGCATGGAAAAGGTCTCTGGTTCAAACCTTGGCACTTCCAGGCAGGGCTGGGAAAGACTGGAGAGCCACTGCCAACCAGTGTAGAATAGGGGTTCCATAGGGCCCACCTGAGATGCCTTGAAAATTACTAGCGCCACCTGTCAGAAAATGGTGTCGCATGGACAGAACCAGTCACAAAATGGTGGCAGTTTGGCATAGTTTTCTACTGATATCTAATTCATCTTCAGAAATTGCTAACTTCTTTGACACAGTGTCTTCCTTGTAGCAAGGAGTTCCACAGCCCATTCATTTTCCAGTTTGGCATCAACTTAAAACACATTTATCTGCTCCGGCATTTGTGAGATGTTGATTTAGTCTGCCGGGGTGTATGTGTCATTCTGCAGTGTTAGTTATGTTATTTTACCTGTTCTTGTTTATTCTGTTTCACGAGTGCTATTCTTTGTTCTGGTTATCGCAATCTGCCCTGGGATCTGTAATGGGGCAACACTGAGACTAAAGAAGAGGAAGTTGACAGGTGGGGGTGACTAAGGGCAGTCTGAGTTTGGTAGGGTAGCACCCCACATGCCCTGGTGGACAAGCAAGGCAGCAATAACACCTGAGTGGTTTTAGAAAGAACTTTTCATCAGCACCATTAACTGCTGTTTCCCACCTGCCTTTCTGGTACTTATTGGCATGTTTACTTTGCGATGGATTCTTATTGGGCCCTAAGTGATCAAGCTAGGGAAGGAAATTTACCTGTCCCCCCTAACAGCCAACTGCGAGTAAAGTTTTTCACCTTTGTTGTGGCAAATAAGTAGAATGCTCTGCTGATAGAGATTCAGCAGACACCTTACGTTCTAACCTTTTAGAGCCTGCTGGACAATTTTCTGTGCCGCCAAACACAGGCAATTAAGAAAACATCTTTCCTTAATAGTTAGTTGAAAGTCTATGATTTTGTTTTATTTTTCATGGTTTTTATTTTTATAAAGATGTTGCTGTAAATGGCTTTGTTTTTTATGATAAAGTGGCAGACACAGATAAATATATAAAATGAGTGCATTATGTATCACTTAAGTGCATCAGTAAGCCATTGAATGGGACTGAGCTCCTGTTGCTCGGTCTCTGCTCCTGCCAACCTAGCAGTTCAAAAGCACATCAAAGTGCAAGTAGATAAATAGGTACCACTCCAGCAGGAAGGTAAACGGCGTTTCCGTGCGCTGCTCTGGTTCGCCAGAAGCGGCTTAGTCATGCTGGCCACATGACCCGGAAGCTGTACGCAGGCTCCCTCGGCCAGTAAAGCGAGATGAGCGCCACAACCCCAGAGTCGTCCGCGACTGGACCTAACGGTCAGGAGTCCCTTTACCTTTTTAAGCCATTGAATGTCAGCAAAACTCTCAGTTGAAAATTCTCTTATTTCTGTCAAAGCAGTCTCTGATACTGAGCAGACATGGAAAAATACTTCAGAATATCATAGTCTAGGAAGAGGATTCATGCTGATACTAACAGGCCATAATTGAGGCTCCCCCCCCCCCCAAGTAATCAGCCCTTCATAAATATATCTAGTTCTGTGTTAAGTGATCTCTTTGATCCTCCAGTGGTTGCAAGGTGAGTGTTACAGAATTTTACACCTCTTACAGTTTGAAAACTTCCTTCCTCTTCCACTTCAGGAAGGGCTTTTGCCTAGAGTTTCTCTGGTGGGGGCAAACAAACAACTCACTTCTGTTGCTTTGCCTTCAATTCATCCAGCCCTGGTCTCTGAGCATGCGTTAATTTTAAGTGCTGAGTCTAGAGAGATTTTTTTTTTTTTTTTGGCTTGGAAATGCAAAGCTGTTGACACATAGCTGCTTCTATGATTTATCCCCTTGGCATGAATGCTCCCAAGCTGAGCCCAGGGCAGGGCTGGGTGGAGAATACCCAAATGAAGCGGTGTCCCAGACTGGCACCCTTAAGGCAAGCTCCACATCATTGAGAGATCATTAGCTCTTGACCTTTCCTGTGCTTTTAATTCCCCCCCCTCCCCTTGTGCAAAATGTTTTTTAAAGGCCAAATGTGATGGCAAATTAGTTCTGGAAGCAGATTCTCCTCCTAGAGTGGGGTGGTTTTCTTTCTTTCTTTTTTTGGCATGAGATTTATTTCTCTCTGCATGTGCTTTTGTGACTGACTGCACTTGGCAAGCTGCAGTTTGTTCAGCTGTCCATTCCCCTGCCTAATCTAGGGTCTTAAAATAAAAACAAACAAGCGGATATTCGGAGAAAGGACGCAGCATGGAGACACTGAGAGGCATTTGTTCCTGTGCTTTGGCTAAAACAGCACTCCACTGGTCCCATGTACCGAGTCTTTGCTTTACGGCTAAAGATGCTGGCAGAATGAGAAACTGTGTCAAGGAGTTGGTTCATCAAGTTCTTCTTAAATAGAAAGTTGCTTGGGGTTTTTTTTTCGGGGGGGTTGGTGGTGGCAGTAGAGGACAACAACAGAGAAGGTAAGCTAATTTCTGTTCAATGCAGGGCCATTTTGCCAGGGATATGTCGTATGTGTGGCATGGGTATAACCTTAGTTCATCAATTCAGCTGTAAAAGAATAACATTGCCACTTGAAACCAGCTTTCCAAATATATTGGAATGTGGTGCACTTCTGGATTTCAACCAGTTAGGAGTTCCAGAAGCATGGGGCTACCACAGAAAAGGCCATTTCTCTTGTGCCTGACACTCTGCCTGCAAAATGGTAGTTTAGTTGTTGTTTATAACATACCCCTTCCTAAAATAAGACATTCCTCAGAAAGATGCAGTAGTGATATAAGAAGGAATTATTTTTGTTATTTTAATTGGTCCTTAAGAAATGCAGAGTAACAGGATGTTTTCATAAGGCAAGTACCTAAAAAGGTGAGGTTTCAGAATCTTAGCATAGTCTTGCAGGAATCCTGACCTAGGGTGGGTAAATACTTCTGACCTGGTACAAAGCAGCTTCATATGTTGACCACCGTGGGAACTGGATCCTGGACAAGGTGGGACTTTGGCCTGATCCAGCAGTGTCATCTTATGTTCCGAAATCCTTAAGCTCCTAAAATCTTCCCTACCAATTGACAGGTTATACAGAAGATCAAGTAAAGGCAGGGCGAGGACCTGCCCTCTGAGGATAATTTGGCCATTTGTATTGGGCTTAATGGAATTCTATTACCTATCTTGTTTCTTCTTCTATTCTCTTAGGCACCTCAGGGATTTACCAGGGGCCCAACAGCCTGACGAGTTCTGCAGGGTTCAGCACAGTGCACCAGGTACAACTTTAACCATTTTTTTAAAAATGTCCTGAAAAGGAGGTTCATCATATTTCAGCCGCATGGACATGAGTAACTTCCTTGATACCTGTCTCTGATTATCATACATAACGTCTCATTCTTAAGGGACAAAAAGCATACGTCTCTATGGACGCTCACAGATCTCAACAGCTTGGCAAGGGACTTGGAAACCAAATGCTTTCGAAATCAACCAAACACTCCTTCCTCCCCCTCCTCCCCCCCTTCTTCCTCCAACCAGTCCCGGCCCAATCTCAGCACTTTGGGTGTGGCGCTGAAAACATGTCACAATGGGGACACCACAGTATCACATGAACATCTTTTTTTTGAAAACTAGCAGTTTCCATCATCTTGCAGAGAGTGCCGGCTTCTTTCTTGGCTTTCGGTAACAGATGTGAATCAACATTCTAAAGCATCACTCAGAGACACTTGCGAATATGAAGCCATCGGAGCCTGTTTGCGCTCTTCCTAATTTGGACGTACACCTGTTGATGAACTTCATGCTTTGCATAAGTTAGCACCTTTAAATATAAAGCATGTGTATAAATATATGATGTGGATAACATTACATGCAGAAACACTATATGAGAATGCTTGCTCATAAAGAATGGTGTAGACCAAGTATGAAGTCACTATGCTTCTTTTGTTTGTGCAAAGGCTGAAATATAAGCATTCGAAGATAAACTGAAATCACTGAGGCTATGGGGCATACAAGTATCTTAAAATATTACATCCTAAATTCAGTTTCCCATAAGCTTTGAAAGAACTTTCTGTTTCGGGGCTGTTGGGACAACAGGCCCCACTCCAGTGATAAAGGTACATACTTTTAGATGGTCCCAGTAGGCATAGCCAATTTGGTGCCTCCAGATGTTGGACTACAGTTTCCATCACACCTGATCATTGATCATGCTGGCCAGGGCTGATGGAAGTTGCAGTCCAACATCTGAAATGCATGATGTTGGCTGCCCCTGTGTTAGAAGGTTGCAGCAAACCAGAACATGAAATCATGGATTGCTTTGATGACCATGGTTAAGTTTAAGTTTGTCTGCCTCTGTAACCTCTGCATGCAAGTGAGAAACTGGTTTTTATGCTGTTTCCTTCTTGCATGCTGCTTGGGAATAGAGCTTAGCTCAGCAAGCTAAACCATGGTTTCACTGTGAGATTGGGAACGTGTGGCATCACAACAGAGTCACGTGCAATTGCTGCTGAGCTAAACTTTCTAGCCTTCAGCTGCTTGTTGCTGGTCTGTAGGACTGCTGGACCTGTCAGAGAACATAGCTGAGGTTGCTGGATGTGAGCTATGGCACAGCCTAATGAATTTCATGGAAAGGTAATTTATTCCGGGCTTCTTTGCCCAGTACACTGTTAGCAGGTACACATTAAAGGAGGATGTGCAAATTTCTCTGAGTGTGCAATATGAATGAATACATGCTGCAAAGAGCCACATTTTGCAGTGTTGTCTTGTGGTATATACATAGAACTGGTTCACACATAACATTTGAATATGGTTTGGCACTATGAGAACAAGCCATGCTCTCCATATTCCCCCTCCACTCCCATGCCCCACTTCACTAAATTTGTTCCTGGTTTCATCAAACCATAGTTTTCTGGTATGTGTGAAATTTTAAATGACAAGCTATGGCTTGAGCTCACTCCCCAAACCAGGGTTGCAGAAAACAGCAGTCTTGATTTAAGAACATAAGAAGAACCATGCTGGAGAAAGCCATCTAGGGCAGCTCTCTGCTATCACAATAGCAAACCAGATGCTCATGGGAAATCCCAAGCAGAACCTTAGTGTAACATCACCCTCCAGTGAGTGGTATTCAAAGGCATATTGCTTGATGGGATAAGAGCAAACCATGGTTTGATGAAAGCAGGAAGTAATTCAGTGGAAGGGGATCGGGTTGAGGAGTTGATTAAGCACCAAGCTTTTATAGCTATAGTACCGGATCTTAGATCTGAGCCGTTGTATAATTTAGTCATGTACCAGCCTTGCAGTTCACAGGTATACAGCAGGTGTTGATTTTTTAATGTGCATCCTCTAAAACTGTTTTAACAACCACCAGGTAGATGGGACTCACTGCTGTATAAATGCAGTGTGCAAGAGGAAAAACAAGTGGGGCAAGACTACATGCTTTTTAAATGTGCAGTAGTTTTCTTTTATCACATTTTCACATTGACGTTGTGGTGCAGCTATTTAGAAAAAAATGAAGAAGTGCTATTACATGCACGCAGTCCCATGAAGTGGCTTGCTTGATTCCTGGCAGTAGATTTCATGAAATAAGCAAGTTACCGTCAGCACTTCCTGGCAAATGCAGCAAATTCAAAGGTGATGCTTCTTCTGCAAAACATAGTTGTGCACAGAAGTGGGGAATATGATAATGGCAAGAATAATGGGGAAATATTTGCAAGCCTGGTTATATTTAGCCTGCAAAGTGCATAACTCTTAATTAGGTGTGCTGCTTTTCAAACATTTGGAGAATGATTAGCGTTGCTGTCTCTTCTTTCAAAGGAGTATTCTTCATATCCCAGCTTCACCCAAAGCCAATATTCGCAGTATTACAGCTCTTCCTACAACTCTTCTTACATGTCTGCAAATAGCATCAGTCCATCAGCTATCCCAGCATCGACCTACTCGCTCCAAGAGTCTTCGCACAACATTAACAACAGTCAGAGCACCGAATCACTTTCTGGTAGGTGACTTTAATGATTGGAAATCCCTCCCCTGTTTAAAATGAACTTACAACTATGTGCAGGGCTTAAATTTTAGCTAGGGTGCAGGATCCTGTTTTCAGGATATTTCAGGACCAGTAAAATATGAATGGCAATGGCTCAAGGTGAGTGCAGAGTATCTTTATTTTAGTACTAAATATAGAAAGCCAGATCCTACAAATCTAAGAATACGGGGTGGGGGGGTGGGACCCCAAGATCCCAAACCAAACGGTGTAACTTCTAGGCAGGAGCAGTCGGCAGAGTGTGGCTGTGTTCCAGAGCTGCCCTCCTGGCAGTAGAGCCATCGCTACTTTCTTTGATGGTTGCAGTGCAGGGGTGAAGTCAAGGCTGCTTGAGCACACTGGTGGAGCCCAGCATTGCACCCACACAGCAGCAACCTCGTTGCTCCATCCTTGGGCTGCACAGGTGAGCAGCAGGGATGCTGCTATTGGGAGAGTGGCCCCACAGCACCGCTACCCCTGTGCTATCTGCTCCTGCTTCCAGCTAAGCTTCAGTTGTGATGCTTCTTTTCCCGTAACCCCCCAATCCTTGCAGCAGAAACTGTATATTAGTTTCTGTGGATGAAAATGTATTGGGAGATATGTTTAGATTTCCCGTATGTTAAAGAAAATACAAGACTTTCTTATGATATACTGAATACAATAATAGATTAACAGTGCAGTTGGATTCAGTAGGGCTTGCTCCTAAGTAAATGCAGCTTTAAAATAATAATAATAATAATAATAATAATAATAATAATAATAATAAGTAAATAATGAATTGAAAATAAATAGGCAGTTTAAAATAAAGCCTTTAAAAAAACACATTGCCGTTAACTTAAAAGGTCTCAGAAATAGAACAGATAATAATAACATGTTGTTCTGTTTCCTAAGCAACAATCATGGTGGTTATTGTCAGGCTCATATACCAAGGGTGCCACCCCAAAAAAGACCTTCTCCAGTAATCAGTTTCCTGGCTTGAAGTGCCAGGGGATCCAGAGAAGGATCTCAGCTGCTGATCTTAACAGAGAGGCAGTTTCATATGGAATAAGTCAGTCCTTCATCTACTCTGAACTCAGACGGTTTAGGACAGGGCTTGAAAAGTAAGAACCATCACTTTAATCGGTGTCCGAAAACATAGTGCAAGTCAATGAAGCTCTTTCGATATTAGTGCAATAGAGCAAACTTTGTTATTTGCCATAAGAGTGTGCATATTGGCATCAAATCATTAGGGCAGCACAATACAATATAATACTGTATTAATTAGGGGCTCAAAATAATGATATTAAATTTAGAAAAGGCTGATGAAATGTTGAAAGAAGGCTAATGGAAGGGAATTATTTCACATCTAGAAAGCATTAGTCCCAGTGCAGCTGTAGTTAGATGCAACAAGTCAAGATCAGACAGAGAAGAAAGCAAGACAAGTGACTGAAACTGAAATTCTGTCATTAAATAGCTGTCTGTAGGAAGAGGGCTCATCATCAACAACAACAACAGCAGCAAATACCACTGCTCTCATATTATTTTCTAGAAACAAAACATTTTTTAGCAACCACTTATAAGTTCTTAGTTTAACAAGCATCCATACTGATTGAGGGCCTTTTAAATAAAGCTACAGATAGCAGGCTAAGTAAACAATGAGCTCCATGTTTATTTTATTTCTTTTAAATAAATGCCCTTCCATACTTCTTGAAGTGATCCGTGATGTATTGGAGTGCTTAGTTTTTAACTATCAATTATGGGCTTAAATGTCATCATCTTCCAATGTTCTGTTGGAATGCAGTCAGTATATCACTTCCCCAGCGAAATTTTCATTGGCAGCCTATATCATTTTTATAAAGCACCACGTCATTTGTGGATAATCACTGTATGTACTACCCAAAGTGGGGTATGCTCACTTAAGGAACAACCCTGCACATCTGTTGTTAGTCAAACAGAAAAAAACATAGTAAATTAAAACAAAACAAAATGCTAACGCAGATTACTGCAAAATTACTTTGGAGTATTTCCCCCTCGTTAGATTTGATCTCAGCCTGAGATTTCAAAATCCTTCCCATGAAAAAAATGAACCAGATTCCTATTTAAAATGCTACATCTGAATTGCTAGAGGGATTGGAGAGCTCCATATAAAAGGAAAAAATTGAAGTCAGTGGTATTCAAAAAGGTTATTTAAAATGTGGTCTCTTATCAACATTAACATTGTCCACAATAAACACCACTTAAAGACCTAAGGAAAGTAACAATTCTTTGATTATTTCAAAAATTTCAGAACTCTGTTAAGCTGCTTGGCTGAATTAAAACTTCCGTTCTAAGCATGTTTCTTTGAAAAATAAATAAAAGCTCTATTGATTTTAAGTGGAACGGTATTTGAAATTGGGCAAACCTTTTCTTCAGACTATATTGCAAGCTGTTAAAATTGTGTTACATTTTCATTTTTTGCAATTTTAATTTAAAAATGTAATTCAACTTATAAAATATCCCAGTTTTCATTGATTGAGATGTTGGGGGGGCATTCTTTTCTGGGTTAAAATGTGAAACAGGTGTGATGGAATGTTAAAAGGTTTTTGATAATTTTTGCTCTAAAGATGCTTCTAAACCTTTTCTGAAATATTTAATACCTCCTCGGGTGAGATAGATAGATAGATACAGATCTGTAGTGCTGGATTAATTCTGTAGAATAATTTTCTTTTTTTAAAAAAAAGGTGAGTTGTACTACTACAAAAGAGTAATTTTACCCCCTTGGTGTTCTAAAAAATCTCAGGGCTACTAATAGCCCTGTCCTTTTGCATTGCTGTATTCAAATGATCAAGATCTGAACAGAATCAGCTGAGATAAGGCAAGAGACTGGGGAATTGGTTTCCCACAATTTAGCAGACAAGCCCTTGTTCCCCTTACTAAGCAACCAAACCAGCAAATGCATCTTTAGCAAGGTGTGTGGCTTCCTGATTTGGTCTGAAGATCTGCTAAACAGGCATAGGCAAACTCGGCCCTCCAGATGTTTTGGGACTACAGCTCCCATCATCCCTGACCACTGGCCCTGTTAGCTAGTGATGATGGGAGTTGTCATCCCAAAACATCTGGAGGGCTGTGTTTGCCTATGCCTGTGCTAAGATGTTAGCAAATACCATGGTGATTTTCTGAAGTATCTTACAATTGTCATTTCTGTTTCTTTGATGATAAGTGGAACACTGTTGTGTAGTTTTTCAACAAGCTCAAGAACCGTAACATAGGAAGTTGGCTTTGAGTAGAATTATTTTATATATATACCTGTAGGTGAATATACAACACCTGTAAAAGACACAGATACAGACAGGCAGCACAGAGGGACGGATGGAAAGCTACGAGGGCGATCGAAAAGAAACAATGATCCTTCCCCATCAGCTGACACCGAAATTGAGGTGAGATGTCTAGAGGGTTTCTTTCACCCCAACTCTATTTCGTTTGTATTTGACTAAATCCAGGACAGTAGACCTATTGAAATTAATGGGCCTAGTCAATTTCATTAGTTTCAGTGGCACTACAGCTTACCAACCTGTAACTAGGTTTTTCCCTACTGAAATTAAATAATATAATTACCAGATCACTTGTTTTTAAAATCCTTACTGTTATTTTGACTTATGAGTAGAATATATTTCAAAACGGATTATTGTTACATGTACATCTGGTAGAAAAACTATGCAGATGTAACCTTTCACCCTTACTGTGGTTTCTTGATTCTGTTTTTCTTCATATGATGTAACCCAGGGAGGTTCATAAAATACCCGGTCTGGCTTCAGGTTTGAAGAGACCCTTGGCCAAGTGTCTTCTGTTAGGCTCCCTCTCAACATTGGTGTAAGCTTATCTGGCGGCGGCCTATTTTAATTTCCCACAATGCCCTAGAGTGATGCTACATCAGGGGCATTGTGGGAAATCAAAATGGTTGCTTGCTACTGCCACCACCAGGTAAATCTTTGGCAAGGGCCCAAGGCAGACGTCTGTGCTGGCGGATTCAACTGGGTTTCCTGTGGGAAACTCGATGGCACAGCTGATCCCTGCAGAAAGCCAGCTGGATGGCTGGTGACTTCAAGCCCGCTGATTTGAAGTCCCAAAGGTAATCAGCTGATTTTGAGGCAATCTCAGGTGATTGACAGGTGGGTGGTCCTGACGCTCCTTTCAAACTTGGGCCATAAGTTGTGAAGGAGATAAGGATCTGGCACACTGTGGCCAGATCAAGTTCCCCAACCTTTATGTAAAAGAAGAGATCTTATGAAGGATTTGTATGATAGGCAGGTGTCATAAGGAGAGAAAATATGGAGCTGTTTTGGGAAGCAACCATCGTTCAGGTGGCTAAGGTGATGGAACTGGATGAGTGAAGATAACAAGAATGTGTTGATGATATATATGTAGTCTAAGATATCTGGAGAGCACTGGTTTGAGGAAGGCTGGATCCCAAACGAATATATTCCTGCAACTAATATGGTATGATTTTTGTCTTCCCCAACCCCTCTGTCTTTCACCTCAGCGTGTTTTTGTGTGGGACTTGGACGAGACGATAATTATTTTTCACTCCTTACTCACGGGAACGTTTGCATCCAGATATGGGAAGGTACTGTGGAATTTGTCTTCTCCCTCCCCCCTCCAACCGCCCCCGTTGCTGCTTGTCCACCCAGAACACATTGAAAATTATAAGGGCGGCTTAATAGGCCAGCTTTTCTAGCAGATGTTGCTCATTTTTCTTCAGAATATATTTAATATAACTAAGTCCAGTGGTATTTCCCTCAAACATGTGAAAATTTAATTAACATCCCATCACACGGCCAAGAGACTCAAGTTCTTCAAAAGAGTATTGTTCAACTTCTCCAAAATAGGACAATGAGCTGTTTTTCTTGTCAAGGTTTTTCTCTCTCAAAAAAGAAAAGAAAAACAATTTATTCAGCAGACATGATACAAGAACTCCTGCTTGATCAAGGTACCAATTATTTTAGATAGACACCCCTCTGCCCAGCACCTGGTTGGGGGTTTTCTCAGATAAGGCTTGTGTAAAAGAGACAAACACAAATAGCAGGCTTTGTGTGATGTATGTGGTACTGGACTGTGCCATTTCGGACTGCAGGTGTGGTTTGAATGTTTCCTCAAGCTAAAAACCACAGGATCAAACCTCCCTCCAAATTCAAAATTAGCATTCGCAACTAGTCATAAAGCTGTTTGCTGCCTCTTCTATCAGAGGCAGCATGTCTCTAAGGGTGGATGAGTTACCGTATTTATTGAGCATTCATCCTGATTTGCTTGCAGGAAGCTTACATGGAGGTTAGATTATATCTGGTTGTTATATCTGACTTCTGTTGTCAAAGGTGATTTCCCTCTCAATACCAGTTGCTGGGAATCACAGGTGGGCAGAGTGCTCTTGTGCTCAGGCATCTGGTTGGCCACTGTGAGAACAGGATGCTGGACTCGATGGGCCACTGGCCTAATTCAGCAAACTCTTCATTCATCCCACACTTTTCAATGCCTTTTCCTCTTGCTTTCCAAACTGCGAAAACTGTGATTATTTTAAAAAGTGGATTTGTTGTGCTAAGGTAACAGAGCCCTGTACAAAAATATAGAGCCCAGTTTCAAAACTGTTTCACTTTCATGACTCTGTACCAAGGAACTCTGGGAAACTGGTACTGTGAAAGAGCAGAGACATGCAACGTCGGCCATTTTCTCTCCTCTCCTTCAGGTAGAGAACTGAGCCCTAACTTCATACCAAAACGTAATTTCATTTTTCGTCCCCACCTATCATGTCATATGACATTTTGTCAGAGGTCATGTCTGCAAGTAGCAAAAGATGCATGAATTCACATAACTTTCTCATTTGCAATTATTGTGGAGCAATAATTAATAACCACAACAGACCTCTACAACAGGTGGTCATCATTTTATTTGTTTTCTAATTATAGTTTCTCTTTTCTCTTTTTCTTTTTTACTGATAATGACAAATGAATTCAAAACCTCTTTGAGTTAGAACATGCTTAAGTACTTTAATATGGAGTGGAAGAGGCTGTGTTTGCTATTTATTAGATTGAGATGACCAACTTGGCAGTTGTTTGAACAGCCTTGAACACTGCTGCTATGGCTGTGGGAATATAATTTGACATCATTTTATGATTCTACCAGCTGGGCTTGTTTTATGATGGTTATAACAAGCCGGATGTATAATTAGCAAGATGGATTTATTGTCTGCCTTTAGATGTGGGCAAATGTAAAAAGCCCTAAAACATTTTTCATCATGTAGAAACCTGCTAAAGTGTTTGGAAGGTTTCTGGTATCTCCTTGTGAAAGGAAAGTCCATGTGATTGAAGGGGGAAATTTGTTCAGAACTCTATACTAGTGCCTTTTAGTGCTCCTGAGGCATTTGACAACCAGCAGGAAGCAGAATTTAAATGGTGATTCCTCGCAACACTTAATATAGCACTGTACTGTGGTCAATATTGTTCTATAATGTTTGCTAAGAATTGAGCCTAGTTTTCATCAAAGGTGCCCTGTAAGTATAATTAGAATCTTTCTCTCTGTGGCCTTTGCCTCTGTATTAGCTTCCTGTTCAGGATGGCAACAACAATTGATGAATTGTACCTCAATCAGTCGGTTTATGTCCCTTGCTGGGGATAGGGTGCTTCAATTGCAAGTTTCATTCCCATCTGAAGGCAGCCCTGTTTAGGGAAGTTTTTAATGTGTGACATTTTAATGTATTTTTAATCTTTGTTGGAAGCCGCCCAGAGTGGCTAGGGAAACCCAGCCAGATGGGCGGGGTACAAATAATAAATTAGTAGTAGTAGTAGTAGTAGTAGTAGTAGCAGTAGTAGTATTGGTCTGTGTGCATGTGCAGAAAAGCATTACTTTGCAACTTAAAAAAGAAGATGAAGAGATCAATATTTAAAGTGCCCCCTGTTGTCCACAGGAAATGGGAACTGACTGACGATGAGGCAAATCATCTTCTTCTTTGGCCATCACTCATAGCCGAGTGAGATTGTCTTTCATAAACACGGTTTTAACAATGAGTCTATAAGTCACTGTGGAGGCCAATTCTGGATCCACACGTCCTTCCACAATGGGGACATTGGTTTCTGGGTGGGAGTTGATCACAGTGTGGATTTCCCAAGCGTGCCATCCTCTTAGCACGTTTCTCCCTTGTGTCCTCAGTTTGAGTGTCTTCACAGCCCATGACACATTTGGTAAAGGCTGTTCTCCAACTGGAGCGCTCGTAGGCCAGTGTTTTCCAGTTGTCAGTGTTTATACTACTTTTTTTTTTTAGATTTGCCTTGAGACAGTCTTTAAACCTCTTTTGTTGACCACCAGCATTACGCTTTCCATTTTTAAGTTCAGAATAGAGTAGTTGCTTTGGAAGACGATCATCAGGCATCTGCACAACATGACCAGTCCACCGAAGTTGATGTTGAAGAATCGTTGCTTCAACACTGGTGATCTTTGCTTCTTCCAGTACACTGATATTAGTTCGCCTTTCTTCCCAAGTGATGTGTAAAAAATTTTGGAGACACCGTTGGTGGAATCTTTTGAGGAGTTGGAGATGGCGTTTATAAGTGGTCCATGTTTCACAAGCATTTAGTAAGGTTGGTAGTACAACAGCTTTGTAAACAAGCATTTTGGTTTCCCTGCCAATGTCCCTGTCCTCAAACACTCTGCACTTCAATTGGGAGAACGCCGCACTCGCAGCGCTCAGTCAATGCTGGATTTCGGCATCAATGTTGGCCCTTGTGGAAAGATAACTGCCTAGGTAGGAGAAGTGATCAACATTTTCCAACGTTACACCATTGAGTTGGATTTGTGGTGCTGCAGAGGGGTTATTTTGTACTTGTTGGTGCAGCATTTTGGTTTTTTGGCTGTTGAGTGATAGGCCAGGCTTTTCGTAAGCTTCTGCAAAGATATTTAGGATGGTTTGGAGGTCATCTTCTAAGCATGCGCACACTACGTTGTCATCAGCATACTGAAGCTCTATGACGGAAGTTACGGTAACCTTACTCTTTGCTTTCAGCCTGCTCAGATTGAAGAGCTTTCCATCTGTTCGATATATGATTTCTACTCCTGTGGGGAGTTTCCCTTCGACAAAGTGTAGGATCATGGCAATGAAAATAATGAATAGAGTTTGGGGCAATAACACAACCCTGTTTAACACCTGATCTCACTGTGAATGGTTCACTTTGAGAGCCATTGTTATCTGCGATTGTTGGTGTCATATTATCATGGAGGAGCCGATTCATGTTTACAAATTTATCTCGGCAGCCAATTTTCAGAAGGACAGTCCACAGGGCACTACGATTTACAGTGTCGAAAGCCTTAGTCAGGTCAATAAACGCCATATACAGGGGTTGGTTTTGCTCTCTGCATTTTTCTTGAAGCTGTCGAGCAGTGGAAATCATGTCCACTATCCCCCTAGAAGGCCGAAAACCATTTTGGGATTCAGGAAGGGTCACCTCGGATATAGTTAAGAGACAGTTTGCCAAGATCCTTGCAAGAAATTTGCCTGCTACAGCTAATAGAGAGATGCCTCGATATTTTCCACAATCAGTTCTTTCACCTTTTTTTAAAGAGATTGATAATTTTGGCATTCCTAAAGTCTGCTGGGACCTCTTCTCTTTCCCAGAGTACAGTGGTACCTCAGTTTAAGAACAGTCCTGTTTACAAATGATTCGGTTTAATAACTCCGCAAAACCAGAAGTAGTGTTCCAGTTTGCAAACTTTACCTCTGTCTAAGAACAGAATCCAAATGGTGGAAGGGCAGTGATGGCAGGAGGCCTCATTAGGGAAAGCGTGCCAAACGGTTTTGGTTTAAGAACGGACTTCCAGAACGGATTAAGTTTGTAAACCAAGGTACCGCTGTACCACATTCTTGCTAAATTGGATGGATAGGCTGCCACTGCAGTTGCATTGTATGTGAGGGAAATTGCCACCAATCGGGTCTGGAAAAAAGATGGGGACAAAACTGAAAACATTGGAATGCAATAGATTGGCTGTAACGTTGTCTAGATTTTCTGTAAAATGTGAATGAACAAAGGATAGCAATTCCAGATGAAGCAGCTGGTGTGGAAGGAACCTTTGCCTAATTCAATCAGCACAACAGTTCCTAATCATGGCACTGTCCTTATTTTTTTCCCTTGGGGACTAATCTACTGATTACAATTGCTGATTTGCGGTTGAACAATTTAAGAATTCAGCGTCCTTCAGCATCTGCCAATGGAACCTTTGAACCTGTCGTTTTCATGAGCACATTGTAATGGTTCTAGGGGTTGCTCGTGCATAAGCTTGTCCCAACCTCTGGCTGGGTTGCCTGAGTGAACCTTTCCTGTCCGGGCAGCCACTCACCCATGGCTGTCTCAATCGCTGGCAGAATCCGTCAGTGGGCGTTTCTTGAACTTCTTCCAGCAAAGAAGCTCTTTGACGCCAAGTCTCCTCCTACTCTCCCTGCGCGGAAGCCTTCTGCGCAAGGAGGGCGTAGGCAGCAGAGGACCCTTCCTCTCCCCGCTGGTCCCCGGCAAGGAGTCATGGGACCACCTCGCCGATTCCCCCATCTGCCCCCCTTCTCCACTGGAGCTACGTTGATTCTCTTCCCCAGAAGATGGGCTGCCTCTCCCACTCCCGGGACGCTCTCTGGGATCCCTTTGGAGCTTGCTCTCTCCCTCAGACACTGATGGCAGTTCCCTGACACACATGATTCTTCACAAAGTAGTCTTGTCTTTGGTCTCACAGTGTAAAAAGATGGTCTAGAGGAAATGGCTATGCTAAGAGGATAACTATATTTATAAAGTAATGCTGCAATCCCGTGCTTACTTATCTGAGAGAAAGCCACACTGAACACAGTGAGAATTCTGAGTAGACATGTATTGGATTGCACTGTCAGATTCCATAGGCAAAGGTTAAATATAAATGTCTCTCTCATTATTTGCCAAACCATCCCTTGAGATCCACTCCAACAGTCCAGATCATAGTTTAATCTACAGCCATGGCTTGTTCCATGGTGACTCATAGCAGGGCCTTCTCTGTTATGGCACCATGGCTGTAGAATTCTCTTCCACTAGAAGTGTATTTGTGTCCCCCTCCCCCCATTTCCATCCTTTGGATGACTGATAAATACATATTTGTTCTTTTTGGCATTGGGGGCTGATGCAGTAGTTGGTCAGTTGTGTTCGTTGTGAGTCATGTGCTGCTGGAATTTTGTGAGCTTTGATAATTTTATTGTTTCAGTGTTTATGTTTAAAACATTGTATTTTATTGTAGTTTTTGTACATGGAAGTTCCTAGGAGCTTTGAAGGGAAGATGGTCTAATAATCATTGTTCTTGTTGCTGTTATTACAATGATAAATATTATTTTTATCGTCATTATTTTAACATCTTGGGATATAGTTGGAAGGAAAATCTTACGCAAAAGAATGACACCGAAAAACCATTTAGCAGTGGGGTTTTCCTGCACAAATTATTGCATGAGCTTACTTTCCCTTGACCAAGTTCAAGTAATCCTAGTTGTGTTAGCTCTAATCTTTTTTGTAGTCAGTAGGTTTCCCATGCAAATCTTGCAACATAATCCATCATTAATTACCCATGACAGGCATTAATTCCACAATCACAAAACCTGTATAGAACCAAATCTCTGTACAACTGAGGTGAGCAGTTCCAGCTTTTTTTCTTTTCTTCCTGTTATGGCTTTCGGGTAAAAACAGGTGGGCTAAAAACATGAAATTACATCATGCTAATGCCCTTTACTGCTAAGAAGGTAAAGGGGTGTCAGTAGAAGAGGAGACACAATGGGGCCAAAACTCACTGCTTCCATTTAAGGGAGGTAGATCACCCTACCAGATTTGGATAATAACTTTGAAGCCTGGGGATGCCTGTTTAATTGCCTTCATACAATTCTGAAGCCAAACTCTGTATTCACATTAGTTTGTTCAGCCATTCTGAACCTTCCAGCTCAACTCACATTTCAGGTATTTCATTTCAGGTGATCCACAGTCACAACGCATGTCAACGCTGTGTTGAGAATTGGGGAGGAGGGACACATTCACAAAGTAAACAAAGGCCATGAAAATAGTAATTATTATTTTATTATTATTAAATGTCTATGCCACCCTTCATCTCGGCAGTTTACATGATAAAAGCACATAATTAGAACTCAGTCGCTGTATTCACCTGCAGACTATTGGTTCAGTTAGTCTTTCCCAACCTGGAAACATCTACATGTTTTGGACCAGGCATAGGCAAAGTCGGCCCTCCAGATGTTTTGGGACTACAACTTCCATCATCCCTGACCACTGGTCCTGTTAGCTAGGGATGATGGGAGTTGTAGTCCCAAAACATCTGGAGGGCCGACTTTGCCTAAGCCTGTTTTGGACTATAAAACATCATCCTTAACCATTTACCATGCTATTTGTGGCTGATGGGTCTTGCGGTCCAAAATATCTGGAGGGCACCAGGTTGGTAAGTCTAGGTTAAGTGATCTTGCCAATACTGCGGACCCTGGGCAGGGTCTGAGGGGATAGAACCCATAATGGAACTAGGCAAGGCCCAGTGGTTATGTGTTAGATCCAGGGGCAGAGCTCAGTACAGAAGCTGTTTATTCACCTCAGATGGGCAGTGGGGGTGGAGAACCTCTTGGCCGCTAGGCTGTGTGCACTAGTTCCTTGTGGAGAACAAGCAGGCATACTCAGTCCATGCAGAAAGCAGGAATGACTTCACAGTGCATCCGCTGATGCATGGAAAGGTTGAATCTGCTCTTTTTGACTTATTCAACTTTGGCTTATTCAGCTTGTGGTGGTCCCATGGAATTGTCTGCTTGCTTAATGGAGTTGGCTCACTTACACCTAATAGATACAGTGTGTAAGTTGTTTGCACAAGTGTAGTCCAATGCACCTGATACCCAGCAAAATTACAGGGATGAAAATCAACAGTTTATCATGTTTTATCGCATGCGCATTACATGCAGTGAGCATAAGCAAAGGGCAGGATGTGCAGGCCCTATCCTTAGCACACCAGCTATATGTAGGGTTAAACCACAGAGCCTAGGACTTGCCAATCAGAAAGTCGGTGGTTCGAATCCCCGCGACGGGGTGAGCTCCCATTGCTCAGTCCTTTCTCCTGCCAACCTAGCAGTTTGAAAGCATACCAGTGCAAGTAGATAAATAGGTACCGCTCTGGCGGGAAGGTAAACGGCATTTCCGTGCACTGGTCTGGTTTGCCAGAAGCGGCTTGGTCATGCTGGCCACATAACCCGGAAGCTGTACGCCGGCTCCCTCGGCCAATAAAGCGAGATGAGCGCTGCAACCCCAGAGTTGTCTGCGACTGGACCTAATGGTCAGGGGTCCCTTTACCATTTTATATGTAGGTAAGGACAGAGTTTACATTAGCCCTATTGAGGCATCATCCTTCTCTTGCTAACTAGCTCGGCCCTCTCTTTCATTTCCCCATCGCCTGCTCTGCCACCCTCCACACACTGAGGAGCAAAGATATGTAGTGGCAAGTTTTGCTGTATGCATGGGGACTCCACACATGATTTAGAACCCTAATGTCCAGCACATGGAGGGAGAGAAGTCAGCTAGCACAGCCCCCTTACTATATATGAAGAATGTCTGAATAGGGCTATTATGAGCAACAAATCTCCTAAACGCTCTCCTAACTTCAGGTCTTCTTATGGTATTCTCAAGCTTGAACAGAACAGAGTTCAATTGTGTATTAATTATTTCAAGGGGGGGGGGGGGACTTCTATCAGAATAGAACTTTAGTTTATCGTATGGTTGCAGTAGTCACATTAATTTCCCTTAAAATTAGTATCTTCTTTGAAATGGAATCATGTTGATTCATGGTTCTGCTGGCTAGCCCGATGATGCTTTTTATCATTCTCTGCACTGTCAAAAAGAAAGAAAGAAAGAAAGAAAGAAAGAAAGAAAGAAAGAAAGAACTTGTTTTATTTTTTAGCACTGCAAAATTAATTGTAGAAGTTCAAATCTACTTGCTTTGCAAATATTTTTGTTGTTGTTGGTTTGTGAAAATCTGTATTGTGAGGGTTCAACTCAGATACATAGACTTTCCCCTTGAGCTCTATTAGCTAATTCAGAATGGCATGTATTTGCTTTGTTTGAGAATTGGCCTAATAAGTATGTACCGTTGCTGCTGCTGTTCAGACATCTAAGAGTTCTCCATTCCTTTGACAAACATAAGCCAAAGTGCTTAAGGACATCTGTTTATTTTATTTCTATAATGAGAAAACCTTCCATCTTCTTCCTGGTTCAGCTGTGTTTATTTACATTTTGTTACTCATATGGGCTGGGCACCTTGGGATATTAAAAACCCGCCATGGCCTTTTAGCAGGCATCCCTCTTTAAAAAGCAAGAAGGGGGAAAAGAGGGGAAAGTGGAGAAAAGGCAGAATAAGCCCTTCCTAAGGAAAACACAGCCCTTTAGAATTCTATAAAATAGATTTTCAAAACAAATACGCTGTAATTCTCTCAGTAGATGGTGGATTAACTCAAGATGAATACAATTTGGGAAGGATTTTCTGAGGAAGTAGGAAATATTTTGCTTAACCTACTAGAGGCTGAATCTTGTGTTCAGTGCCCTTTTAGGTTAAATAATAAAAGCATTCAGTCATTGTAGGCAATCTTAAGACTGTTTTAGACGTGCCACTATATCGTTTGTTAGTGGAGCTGTGCAAGGCAGCTAGTGTTGTGTTTTCAGCAGCTTTGGATTGTGTTTAAAGAGAAAAAACAAGGGGAAGTTTGAGTGTGCCGAAGTTCTCATGGCTTGACATGACTGTAGGGAGTGCAAACCACTGATGTTAGAAAAGCTGTTACATCTGCACTAACTGGAATCTTCTAAATGCTCAGCCCAGGTGCACATCACCCCATAGAGTTTCTGATTTGCACCTCTCCTCTTTCTTGTGCCGTGTCCAGTCCCCAGCTCACAGGATGGCCAAATGTCCTTTTTTACAGAGGATAGCCCTCTATTTGAAAGCATCCACTATTTGAAGGACTGTCAAGTCCAGCTGAAGAACAAAGAACCATAAGAAGAGAGAGAAGGGACCTTAAGGTTGCCCACTGACAGTCACCAGCTGGACAAGCAGCCTGGGCAGTCAGATCTGACTATATTTGAACCTGTAGTAGCCATTAATGGAGTTATGGGAAAGTATTAGTGAATGCTTATAAGAAAAGCTGTGTAAAGCGACCCAAGTTTTTAGTTTAGTTTTATATTGACACAAATTATTACCTAAGGTGATTTTAAAAAATAAAATAAGAGAAGAATGAAGCAATAGGTTTTGAGGAAAGTTATAATGGAGTTCCGGAGTTGGGGGAAAATGTTCCCCTCTGCTGCTTGCTTAACTACTAAGCCATGTTAATTTATATGTGTATTCTTTCTCAGCAAGGCATGAAACTCAGCAACCAAAGAATAGATTATAACTTGCCCTCGTTCAGGCATGTGGCTCAGCCTTTTCTCCCTCCCTCTTGCTCTCTCCCCTTTTCACAAGCTCTGCTTCTTTTTTTCTAGTTAATACAAGCAAACAAACTAGTCCCATTTCCAAGCATTTCCAAGTAATTAAACCAAATTAAAACCATTAAACTCTTTCTTTACTGACAACTTCATTATTAACAGCTAACCGCAAAGATGAGATTTAACTTGGAAGGCCCTCAATTGCATACTAATCTGCCTTTCACCTCTGGCTGACACCTCCAAAAGATAACCCCCCCCCCTTTCCCTTTAGAATAGAAGTCTGACAAATACACTTAATTAATGCTTTCTTCCTGGTGGAAAAGTCATTATTTGTTCACTGCATAAGCAAGTACTTGGCAGGAGCTTAGGAAGTCTGATAGTTTCTATAAAAGAGGAGTTTGTGTATGTGGTGGGGGGGAGGAGGAGAGATTTTGTGCAGTGCGCTCCTTGTTTTTGAAAAAGCAAAACGTAGATAGAGATGTAGAAACACATTACGCAAACACTTGGAATGTCAGTTGAATTGGCACATAGGTAAAATGGAAGGGCACTCATTCTCTGCCCTTTCACTAATGGCATGCAAGTCTTAACAGTTTACCAGTTAAGACGTAAGTCTGGGACTTTGAGTAATTTGGAACCAGAAACTTAAGTAAGAAAGAGTGACTTGCGCTTGAGAGATTGCCAAAGATAAGTCGGTCTCCAACTTCCCTTACATTTTCAGCAACAGCTACAGGAGATGAGGGGAACTGAATGCAGAGGACCTGCCAAGTGGATCAGGAGTAGCTGCAGGTGGTTAAAAAAAAATGTAATGTGTGGCTTAGTGCACACTTCAAAAACAAGTATAAGCAAATGTTTGTTTTTTTAATGAAAGTAAACTAAAAGCCGTGGCATCAGAGGCTGAACTCTGTATTTTTGGAAATACAGGGGCATCTACCCCAGAAGCTTCACACTCAAGCTCTCCCCATATAAATAATTGGACGTTAAAGTCCAGCAATGTGAAACATGCACCCTGACAAATTCATATACAGTGGTACCTCAGGTTACAGATGCTTCAGGTTACAGACTCTGCTAACCCAGAAATAGTACCTCGGGTTAAGAACTTTGCTTCAGGATGAGAAGGGTCTTAACCCGAGGTACCACTGTACAAAACACATGCGTTCTTCAGTTCACATGTTCTTCTGAACTGAAGAACACATGTTCTTCAGTTCACACACAGGCACTTATTTCATAGAGACAGACATAAGAAATTTCCTCTTTCTTTGTATGAGGAAAGTGTATGGCTACAAGCACCCTGTGGTACAGCCGATGTCCTTTTCCCCTAAGATAAAAGCCAGGGGAACTTGAGAGATATTGTCATTCAAGCTAGCATTGTGTATGCATACATGTACACAACACTTTACAGACGTCGAAGTGTAAGAAGAAACCTGTGAATGCAAGCGCCTCAAACTAATAAGAATAGCAGCCGCCAATATGGTGCCCTCTATATGTTGCTGGACTCTTCATTCCCACCAGGCCTAGCTAACATGTCCAATGGCTGGAGATGATGGTAGCTGGATTCCAGCAAAATATTCGCCCACTCCTGAATAAGAGTAATAACCAGTGCCAAAATATTGGCACGCCTGGTGCTTTTAGTTGGGCAGAAGCCTGCTAATTCTGTTCCTCCCACAAACATGGCCTGCACACCCATCCAAAGATTAGCATTTGAGACAGATTTGCAATGTGCTTGCTGGATGTTGGAGCAACTCCATCTCAACTGTCAGTTGGGAGAGGCTGTGGCTCAGAGGTAGGGTAGTTGCTTTGCTTTAACCAAGGTTGGCTTGATTTCAGATTATTATTTTTTTCAGTTAAAAGGCTCTTGAGCTGCATACCTACGAAAAGTCTGTGTTTGAGGCCCTGGAGAGTCACTGCTAGTCAAAGTAGACAATACTGAGCTAGATGGACCAGTGATAAGGCTCGGAGTATGGCAGGTTTGTGCATTCAGTTGCTGAAAAGGAACACACAGATAAATTAGAAGGTTGGGTTAGAGCAGTGATTTATCTAACAGTGTTGCAGGGACGTGTTTATCTGGGGCTCCCCAGTGAGAAGACCAGTAATAACAAGATTTTTTTGAAAAGCCAATTGCCGTTAGCAAAGTGTAACCACAGGAAGGTGCTGAGTGTTGTTCTAGGATCCACCCTAGACTCAGAGAAGCCTAGAACACACAGAAGCGGCCTGCAGGATCAGTTTGATGATGCATCAAGTCCAGCATCCTTTTCCCTTCAGTCACCAAATAACTGCCCCTAGAAAGCCCACAAGCAGGGCATGAAGGCAATAGTCTTCCCATAATCCTTTGCAAGATGCATGCAGCAGTTTCATGGTAGACAAGGGGAGGGCGGGGTTCGTCACTAAACTATTCAATACAGAAAGCAGTTGCTTGATATAGAAACTTTAGAAGCCAATGGAATTGGGAAAGTGAAAATCAACAGGAGGAGGAGGAGTTTGGATTTGATATCCCGCTTTATCACTACCCTAAGGAGTCTCAAAGCGGCTAACAATCTCCTTTCCCTTCCTCCCCCACAACAAACACTCTGTGAGGTGAGTGGGGCTGAGAGACTTCAGAGAAGTGTGACTGGCCCAAGGTCACCCAGCAGCTGCATGTGGAGGAGCAGAGACGCGAACCCGGTTCACCAGATCCACTGCTCTTAACCACTCTTAAAGAGTGTTTTCCCTTCCTCAGTACCTATTGGGTTTAGATGTGAAGACATGAAAGAGGGATTTAAAAAACACACTTTAGGATGATAAGCTGGGTGGTGGTGCCATACCTGTGAGCCTCTGTCAGCTAGAGAGAAGTAATTCTGCCTGTTCCTTTCCCTCCACAAGCTGATTCACATAGTCGCCATTTCTTGACTTTTACATTTCACATTGGTGTTTATAAAGCTACTGTGGAATGATAGGAAGGAATAGCCTTCCTTAACCAGGTACATCCTAGCTATTTTGGAATGATGAGAATTTTAGCTCAATGCATCTGGAGGGCATGAGGTTGGAGATAGCAGGGATGGAGAACTGGGCGTTGATCTGGGAGAGACCATGGTTCAGGTCCCTGGGGGTCCATTGGGTGGCCTTGGGCAATAATATTTATATACTTCCCTTCCAAGAAGATCTTGAGTGGCATTTCAGCATTATGGCAACCCTAAGTTATAGACTAGGCTGAGATTAAATGCCACTTGCCCAAGGTCTTGTGAGCTTCAGAGCTGAAAAGGGATTTGCATGCTTGTTTCCCTTATCTGAGCTGAATGATTTACCATACCGGTGTAGCATCATCTTCATCTTACATTCTTCCTCTGGAAAATGAGAATAATAATGGACTTAGGGAATGTTATGGGAATGAATACACCAGAGGTTGCACAACATGTTACATAATTGGTGGTAGCAGCCACAGTATTTAACTTATGGGTGTTCTAGCACATATCCACTTAGGTTTCATCCTGCTTCAATCTACCTTGGGTAGATGTACTGTTTTGCCGTCGGAACATGCATTGGAACGCTTTCAAGAGTTGATGCAATGCTTTGTTCCCACAGTTGGCCTGACCAATCAGGGCCAAATATTCAGTGTTCTATAAATGTGCCACCTCTAAAGTGGCTAGTGGAACTTAGCCAACTACTGACATCGTGTTCCACATTTCCCAGTCCCCACTCCACATCATTGACTGCCATCCTCAGAGGGTGGGGAAAACACCAAGCAGCAGGAAGTTTGTAAGCTCTACTAGCCATTACAGAAGGGAGGATGGAGCTAAACATAAATGCTTTCGGCACAAGATGTGTATTTTTATTGGAACATGTTGTTTAGCTCTCAGTTGCAGCAGTGAGAAAAAGATGGTCCAATCTGTCATAAAAAAGCTGCCTTATTCTGAGAAGTTGGTCCACCTAGCTGTCAGGCTTCGGAGAAAAGGCTTCCTCCCTCCCTTTGGCCATGGATAAGCAGAACAAAGCGAAAATAGTCTCTTACCAGTTAAAGATAATTTTGATGTTCACAGCGAAAGAACAAAGACTCTATTCTCGGAGGAAAGGTGCTGCCAATTAAGGTTTCCACCCACTTCCCCCCGAGCCACCCCTATCACTTCCTTTGTCTGGTAACCTGATCTTGCAACCATTGGACCTTCTGTGTAGCTACCTTATCTGCTCTCCATGATCTTAGACTGATCGGTTGGACACTTTCCAGCTAAAGGGAGTCTGCTAATTCTCTCCCTCCCTGTTCTTCTTCTCCTAGCTGTTCCCCACTCAGTTCTGCACAGCTGTTGTCTTTTGAACTATGTCCCTCTGCAAACCACTGCTCCAAATCTATACCGCTCCACTGCTCCTGGGCAGCTTCAGGATCCTGATCAGGAACAGGGGGAGGGGAGGCCCCCCCATTCCTCATCAGAGTGGCTTTCCTCAGCCTGGACACTAGCTAAGCACTGTCTTCACTGATTAGCACCGGTTCTCTAGGGTTTCAGACAAGGTTCTCTTCCAGCTCTACCTGGACATATGGATGATTGAACCCAGGACCTTCTGGATGCAGAGCAGATGTTCTACCACTGAGCTATAACCCTTCCCCATAGCCCTGTCAGAAAGATGAGACCAAACATGGATGCTAAGCCAAGTTTAGCTTGCTTGGTGGAGTCTTCAGTGTGTTGGGATTCTGCACTTACACACACACACACACACACACACACACACACACTGTTGCCCCGATTCTGCACCTGGGTGATCAAGTTTTGATTGGCATGCATATATTGAGTTTTAATTTAAGCCACTAATTACGAATTACAGAACGTCCTCCTCCCTCTTACACTTGATATAGGAAAATTCCCATGTAAATATATTTATTCAGTCTGAGAAAGGTTATGAAAGAAAATCAAACTAAATTCAATAGAGACGACTTAAAACAAATTTACAAGAACATTTTGATAGAAGTGCCTGTGGTGATGTAATAAATTATAAAGAAATGGTGTGTTGGGACCAAAGAATAGCTGGAAAAGCAAAAGGAAATTAAAATAAAAAGCTCCCCAGTGCAGGTCCGGTATGAAGGTAATGAAAAATAAGCTTAAAAGGCAAACTAACAATAGATGTAATGATATGAAGTCTTGGGTTTAAGAGGGGAGAAGTAAGAAAACTTTTTTTTTTTGTGAGTTGTTTCCTTAGTCTGAAGAAGAATTTGGACTTTCCTTGTAGGATTTGCTCCATAGTTGAAAGCTATTTAGCAAGCCCAGTTTTTCTTTAAATAAAAACGTTGCTAGCCCTCAAGACCATGGGAAGAAGTTTGTAAACATGATGGGAGAAATGCTGAAGAATAATCCGTAACCTCTTGACCAGCTTTCCTGTTCTTTTGTGGACATTCATGAGGTCTAAAACATGAAATGTGCCACCACCTGCTTATTTTCATACCGTCATTAGGGACACCTTAATATCCCTGCCAACCTAGCAGTTCGAAAGCATGTCAAAGTGCAAGTAGATAAATAGGTACCACTCCGGTGGGAAGGTAAACGGTGTTTCCGTGCGCTGCTGTGGTTCGCCAGAAGCGGCTTCGTCATGCTGGCCACATGACCCAGAAGCTGTACGCCAGCTCCCTCGGCCAATAAAACGAGATGAGCGCCGCAACCCCAGAGTTGGTCACAACTGGACCTAATGGTCAAGGGTCCCTTTACCTTTACCTAATGTCAAATAGGATGCCTTAACCTCAAGAAAACAAAAACACAAGCCTAGCAGAATTAGGGAAAATAATTTAACAAAAACTTGGGTAGCCACATGGGCAAAGCAAGCGTAGGTAGGCAGAGTACCAAAGTTATGAGAAAAGTTGAGAGTACCGTATTTTTCGCCCCATAGGACGCACCGGCCCATAGGACGCACCTAGTTTTTTGGGGGGGGAAATAAAGGAAAAAAAATTATTTCCCCTCCAGGTGCGGGGCTGGGTTGGGAGGGCTCCCACGGCTTGCGCAGAGCTACCCGAAGCCCCGGTGCGACTGCTCAGCGCGCCTGGGCTTCAGGTGTAGAGGCAGCTCTCTGCAAGCCGTGGGAGGGCTCTCGCGCCTTGCGCAGAGCTACCCGAAGCCCGGGCGCGACTGCTCAGCGCGGGAACTCCCGTGGGCTCCCAAGGCTTGCGGATAGCTTCCTGAAGCCTGGAGAGCGAGAGGGGTCGGTGTGCACCGACCCCTCTCGGTCTCCAGGCTTCAGCGAAAGCCTGCATTCACCCCACAGGACGCACACACATTTCCCCTTCATTTTTGGAGGGGAAAAAGTGCGTCCTATAGGGCGAAAAATACGGTACTTCAGGATATCAGAGTTCAACTATATCTTGTTCAATTATATAATTTCACTAGCAAAAGCCAGGATTCCCTCTAGTGCAACAGGAAACTTGGGGCTGTGGGTTTGAGCCCCACGTTGGGCAAGAGATTCCTGCATTGCAAGGGAGGGGGAACCTCAGAACAGATGTGGAGAGAGTTGAGAGGGGGAGAAGGTTCTGCTATGCAAGGAAAATCCTTGCAACTGACAGATCCTCAGCCGTAGCACTGTGTTGAATACAACCTCTACTTGGCACAAGACGTCTAAAAATTGTAAGTGTGAACACTGAAAGTATACTATTACTTTTCGCCAAAGGTTGAATATTGTGGGTAGAGTTTACCTACCCACTAGTTACCTAGTTCCAAGCATGTTTTCTGTTCAAGGCATTTTGAAGATGCTGCTGCCGCCTCCAAGGATACAAGGAATGAGCAAGTTAACTCATAATCGAACAGGCTGCTGAAATCTTCCAGCTGCAATAATTCTCCATGGAATATCTCTACCCCTTTAATAGAGGGGCACAAGACCCTTTAAATAAATTTTAATCTTGCATTCAGTAAAATGACATGGCCCTATAGTGGCAGGCTCAGCCCTTGTTTCATATACAGTTAATTCATAGAGCATGGGTAAGCAAACTAAGGCCCATGGGCCAGATCCGGCCCAATCGCCTTCTCAATCCGGCCCGCAGACAGTCTGGGAATCAGCATGTTTTTACATGAGTAGAATGTGTCCTTGTATTTAAAATGCATCTCTGGGTTATTTGTGGGGCATAGGAATTTGTTCATTTCTTCCTCAAAATATAGTCTGGCCCCCCACAAGGTTTGAGGGACAGTGGACCGGCCCCCTGCTAAAAAAGTTTGCTGACCCCTGTCATAGAGTATCTGCAGAGAGTCCCGCTGCATATGGCTGCATGCACTGAAGTGTCCCCATGTAGTCAGAGACTTTGTACACATCACTCGCTTAAAACGCAGCCAGGTCATTCTTTTTCTCCATTCTGATTGAAGCTGGTTTGGGGGAGAATGCAGCAAAATGCAGCATTTTCCCAAGAAAAAAAACAGGATATATGTGGATTGTGGCTAACATCATGTGCAGGCTGCTTTTCAAACCAGTCAACAGAAATTCCACAGAGAGAGAGAGAGAAAGGACTATGCCCTCTATGGCAGATCAGATCAGATAAACTAATAAAATATTTAGGCATGGGGCTTCACAAGGTTTAGCTAACAAGCATCTAAATCTCTTTCTGTCCATTAACGCTGATACATTTCCCTTTTTGCCTCCAATGCAAGAATGAGAAGATGTGGTTGGTTCTCTTTTTATTTTTTTATAATTTTATTGAGATGTTTGAAATAATACATATATATTGTTTAAAATAACCTTCGTTAAAAAAACCAGAAGTCTTCCTATTAGGAATTATAGGAAGAGAAATGCCAAAAAAATATAAAAATATTTTCATGTATGCGACTATGGCTGCACGAATATTGATAGCCCAATGCTGGAAAGAGGACAAAATTCCCACAAAAAAAAGATTGGCAAATTAAGTTAATGGAATATGCAGAGATGGCCAAACTAACTGGTAGACTTAGAAATCAGGTTAACAAATTTAAAAATGAATGGGAAACTTTTATTGCATATATGACAAAGCATTGTGTACAAGTAAATACATCAGCAGGATTCTAAAAAACACTTGCAATACTATCATAATACAGTGGTACCTCAGGTTAAGTACTTAATTCGTTCCGGAGGTCCGTTCTTAACCTGAAACTGTTCTTAACCTGAAGCACCACTTTATCTAATGGGGCCTCCTGCTGCTACTGCACCACCACTGCACGATTTCTGTTCTCATCTTGAAGCAAAGTTCTTAACCCGAGGTACTATTTTTGGGTTAGCGGAGTCTGTAACCTGAAGCGTATGTCACCTGAAGCGTATGTAACCCGAAGTACCACTGTAGATAAAAATAGATATGAATGGATGGAAATATGATTTGGACATGCATAATTTAACAATGAAATAATGGAACCATGGAGGGGGTAGAGGGGAGTCGGGGGATGAGAGAAATTTTATATTTTGGCTCTGTATTGAATACAAACATGCAGAATGATACAGTTGTTCAAATTTTTATTATTTTAATTCTTAATGTTTATTGTTATAAGATGTTTGTTATCATGAAAACCAATAAAAATATTAGAAAAAAGAATATATATAAAGGTAAAAGGACCCCTGACCATTAGGTCCAGTCGTGACCGACTCTGGGGTTGCGGCGCTCATCTCGCTTTATTGGCTGAGGGAGCCGGCATACAGCTTCCAGGTCATGTGGCCAGCATGACTAAGCCGCTTTTGGCGAACCAGAGCAGCGCATGGAAATGCCGTTTACCTTCCCGCTGGAGCGGTACCTATTTATCTACTTGCACTTTGACTTGCTTTCGAACTGCTAGGTGTGTATATACCGTATTTTTCGCCCCATAGGTCGCACTGGCCCATAGGGCGCACCTAGTTTTTTGGGGGGGAAATAAAGAAAACAAATTTTATTCCCCCCCCCCGGTGCGGGGCTGGGGCGGGGGAAGTCGCGCAGCTCTCCCACGGCTTGCGGATAGCTTCCTGAAGCCTGGAGAGCGAGAGTGGTCGGTGCGCACCGACCCCCCCTCGCTCTCCAAGCTTCAGCAAAAGCCTGCATAGGACGCACAAACATTTCCCCTTCATTTTTGGAGGGGAAAAAGTGCGTCCTATAGGGCGAAAAATACGGTGTGTGTGTGTGTGTGTATATATATATATATATATATATATATACACACACACACACATTCATAAACTGCTTGGAAAAGAGAAGAAGAAGAAGAAGAAGAAGAAGAAGAAGAAGAAGAGGAGGAGTTTGGACTTGATATCCCGCCTTTCACTCCCCTTCAGGAGTCTCAAAGCGGCTAACAATCTCCTTTCCCTTCCTCCCCCACAACAAACACCCTGTGAGGTGAGTGGGGCTGAGAGACTTCAAAGAAGTGTGACTGGCCCAAGGTCACCCAGCAGCTGCATGTGGAGGAGCGGAGACACGAAACCGGTTCCCCAGATTACGAGACTACCGCTCTTAACCACTACACCACACTGGCTCACTTAGTAGAAATAGTACTGTCAAACAGTATGTAAATTTGGTTATCTCAAGTGAACAAATAAATAAAAAATGGCTATTGTGTTGTGGTTGGTTTTTTTTTTTAAATGAAAAATTAAAATTATTTTTAAAAAGGAAGGTGGGACATGGCAGAAAGATGGGAGAGGGTGATATTGAGTGAGTGTCGACAAAGGAGAAGATGTGCTAAAACTAACAGCAGCTACAAGAGATTTCCCATACCTACTTTTACATCACTGTAGGCTCATGTAACACTTTTGGACAAACAATTACTCCCCTGCCTGGCTGCACTCATGGACCGTACCTGGTGAAATCTTTACCCATGTGATCTGCACATGCAGCCCTTGGAAAGAGGCAGGGGCCTGTACTCAAATATATAAGAAAAAAGTAGATGCTATCCAGTAACTTGTAGTGGGGAAAGGGATTTAGAACATTTTGAGTAGCCAGTTGCTGTTTCTGTAATCTCTGTGCTGTTCTGTTTATTATTGGCTTTTGTTATAGCCACAAAGGTTTTTGGGGGCAGGGGGAAAATATTGAAACAAAAACCTTTTGAGTAAAAGAAATGATGATGGCCCTTAGCTTTCATGTTCAAATGCAATCAAGTTATCAGAGCTTTCCTTTTCCTTCAATGCAGCCCCCCATAAGTTACCCATGTGGCTGGAACCGCAGCCATTCTTCTTTAATTAACAGCTACATCAAGAATGTATAATAATTTAGGTTCATGCGTATATACACCAACCGTTGTCAACACTATTTGCCGCAAAGGTTGACAGAAATACCGGTACACTCTTGTCTGTGCATTTTGCTTTGTAGGTTCTCCCAGACAGATTTGTTTGATTAACTTCACCATTCAATTACATGCCTCCACAGAAATCTGCAAAAAATTAGGGCAAGGCTTATAGAAATCTGTATTGTGCTGCCATGGTTTATAGGAGAGAGAGAGAGATGTAGGGGTATCCTTATATATATAAAGTTAAGATAGACAGGAACAGAGGAGGGAATAGCATTATATATCCTAATTCTGGTGCAAGTTCTTACTTTTTTGTTTGTTTTTCCCAGTGAATAGTTTCAGTTTCATATGTTTTCTCAAAATTTAATCCCAAAATCCAAAGATATTAAAATGGTTGACAGCTTTTCCTTTCTAACAGGACACCACCACATCCGTCCGGATAGGCCTTATGATGGAAGAAATGATCTTCAACCTTGCAGATACGCACCTGTTTTTTAATGACCTCGAGGTAGGTATTGGTTTCATTTCAATTTATACGTCCTTTATTTATCTACCCTTTTTGGAAATATTTGTCCTTCTATAACCAAAGTTTTGTTACAGTGCAGTCCTGTTCAGGTCTACTCAGACGTAAGCCCTAGTGAGTTCAGTAGAACTTAACTCCTGGGTAAGTCTGTATAGGATTGCACATAATTGCAGGTAAAATTATATTTTGAGAGTATTTGAATCTGTCTTCTTTACATTTTCCTCCCTGGTTATTCGGCAGTGAAAGGAGGGTTATGGTCACAATTTTGTGTGTCTGTATTGCTAAATTTCAGGAATGAAGCCTTTGCTACCTGTGCCTCCTGGGGCTTGCTGTTTTATTGGTTATTTGTTAGTTAGTTTGGGAGGGAAATATGTGATCAAGACCCAATAATACAAAAGCAACACTCAAGTTGCAGCAGGGAAACCCAAATCATCATCAGCATAACATTAATAAATTGGTGAAGCTAAATTACCTGCAGAGCCAAGGGCCATGTATCAAACTAGCTTTGAGCCCACATAGCAAGAGCTAAATAGATGCTGATCAGTACCCCCTACTATTTTCCCCTCCCTCCCCATCATCTTCATCATTATCACAGCATCTGAAATAGCTGAGCAGTGTATGACAATAATCAGTGCTTTCTTTCTAAAAAAAATATGTTTAGACATACTCTCATTTTCCTACCCATATTGAAATACTGCCCCTCAATGAAGCCAAACTTAGATTCACCAAATGTTTAGGGGTATCCGTACCCCTGCGTCCCTCTCCCCCCATAAAAAAGCACTGACAATAATAAATAAAACAGGCTCTGCTGGCAGTCTTATTTATTAGGGATGAAAGTAAAAGGGGGAAAGCATTAAAGAAGTGTCAGCCTAACTCCTTCTGAACAGCCGCCATCACTTTTTGCTCATTCAGAAAAGAAGCCAATCTTTTTTGTTCTCTGTTTTCTACAAAGTTTTGCCCATTTGAGACCCATAGATTTCTACTGAGTGGGGACCACCTGGAAGCACATCATGAGCTGCAGCTAATGCATTCATCTCAGCTGCATGCGGTTCTTGTTTTCATACATGCTGTGGTGAAAGAGAAGCCGTGTCTCATGAGCATGTGGCACTTGCCTCTGAGATATACTTGTTCAATAATGGCTAGACCCAATTATGAAAAACCACTCGTCCGTCAGGAGGAATGAAAAGGGACTAGGCATCACCAGATCATGGAAACCACCATCTACTGGGCCTTCTTGTTTCATGATCCCACGTTGCCATAACTTTTGCAATGCTGCAGCCAGAAATCTGGGCCTCTTGTGATTCTAACAAGAAGCTACAGACCACCCAAAAGCATCTGAGAATTAGCATATGTGCTGTCAATTCCTCACCACGAGGCAAGCAAGGGCTGGTTTCATATTAGAAGACACACCATTGCAAGCAGGGAGGGCAGAAGTAAAGCCCTGGTGGATCAGACCATTGGTCCATCCATCTCAGGATCCCTTTTTCCACAGTGGCCAATCACATGCCTCTGGGAAGCCTGCAAGCGAGACATGAAGGCAATAACTCTCTCCCATGGCTGCTCCCACCAAGTAGGATTCAGTGGCGTATTGACTCTGAACCTGGAGGCCACAGCCATTGATAGACTTCATAAGCTAGAGGACATTACCACGTCTTGTGGCATCGAGTTCCGCAAATTAACTGCATGCCGTGTGAAGGTATACTTCTTATTGTCTGCCCCAAATCTGCTGCCAATCAGTTGTACTGGATGACCTTGATTTTTAGTGCCATGAGACAGGGAGGGAAAACTTCTACCTAACCACCTGAACATTTGTACCTCTTTACTTCCCATCCCACATAAGAGAACAGTAATTTGGGGTTTCTTGGCCTGCTGCAGTTCAAAAAGCAAGAATTCTACAACCCAAAGAACCAAAGCCATGTGAATTGCATAAATTTAAGTAACAGCATGTGAATGGCATAAATTATGTAAACATTATTGATCTGAGTAAATGGGTCCGGTGTCACCTTGCAGAAAACGGGACAATACTATGTCCTACTTTATAAAAATGTGGGAGGGCAAATGATGCCCTTGGGATTCTGGAAGGCATTTGGGACTGACTGTCTACAGTAAGTCCTACTGAGTTCATTGGGACTTGCTCTCAGGTAAATGTGTATAGGATTGCAGTCTGAGATCTTAGCAGTTACAGCCTTCATCTTTTTAAGGCTGTTTTTTAAGGATTTGTCTTTTTAAGTATACTTCAAGCAAACCAAAAGCTTGAAATCTGTTTGGTGCAAGGATCCAAATTCTGTTTGCAATTTGATTACAGAATGGACCCTGTCTAAGGAAAGTGTGTATTGCCCCATGGCAAACCAGCAATTGCAATGCTAAAAATATGCTTAGTTTAGCCAGCTAGACGGAGCAGTTTGCATTAGTTTGTGGCTGAGATGTCCTTAGACAACACAGCACTGGCTCTAGGAGGCTAGAATAGAAAAAAACCAAACCACAACTCTCTCTTCTCATGATGGAATGGTTATTTGTCTGAGCAAACCCTGTGTTATAAGAATTGGAGTCTGATTTTTGAGAGTGTCAAAGGTGGCAGTTGTGCAAAGTTATATATATATAAATGCTGAAGGAGTGCTACTGATTTGTGTATTCAACATTGCCATTTGCTCCCCAGAGCACATGATGGTACTTCACACTGAAAAATTCTCAGGGAAGGTGAGGCAGACAGGGGACGGAGAAAGTAACCGACTCACAAGCCCCTTTCCCCCCTTAACTCTTTGAGTCAGTCCCCCTGCTTGCTCACTGAGAGAATTTCTCGTGCTGGGTGGAGTTTGGTACGTCCAAAGCAGTGCTATGTTGGAAGACAAAATGCTTGTAAATCGAAGAGAGATCACAGCTACTCTTGCCATGGAGTTTCAGAAAGCAAGTCATCTATACCTTTGAAGAACCATTATACCACTTTAACAGTCATAGCGTCCCCCCGAGAACCCTGGAAAATGTAGCTTGTTCAGAGGAGTGGGGGAAAGCTTCCTTTTTGCTGAGGGAAGCTCCCATACGATGCTAAATAGCAGCTTCATTCCAACTGAATGGGCCTTCTATCAGTCATCCATACTGATTTTGCACAGAAGAAGAGAGTTATCCCCCTAAATCGTTGTGAAAGATCCTGGCCCATTGTTGTCAACTTGTACCTGTTCTCCCCAGCCACTCCATTCAGCAGTTCACTCACATCCCTCCTTCCTTGGACTCCTACATTTTCTTCATCTAATAACATTCTTCTCTTATCCCCTTTCCATTCCTGCTTTGAGATTTTGTTTTTGCTTGTACTCATAATCAATTTCTAATGTCCTTGAAAATCACCCCTGGCCCTTACCTTTCCCTCCTCCACTCTTGAACATCTCTGTCTTCACTAGGCATGTAGGAATTGCTGGTGCTGGCATTGACTGGGCCAGTCAAAGGGTGGAGCTAATGGGAGCAACAGGCAAGCCAGGAGGCACTGGACCAGGCTCGAAAGTGGTCCAAAGTCCCCAAGTCCACTTTTAGAGAAACAGCGCTCTTAAGCATTTAACCAGGGATGCGGGTGTCGCTGTGGGTTAAACCACAGAGCCTAGAACTTGCCGATCAGAAGGTCGGCGGTTCGAATCCCCGCGACGGGGTGAGCTCCCGTTGCTCGGTCGCTGCTCCTGCCAACCTAGCAGTTCGAAAGCACATCAAACTTCAAGTAGATAAATAGGTACCACTCTGGCAGGAAGATAAACGGCGTTTCCGTGCACTGCTCTGGTTCGCCAGAAGCGGCTTAGTCATGCTGGCCACTTGACCCGAAAGCTGTACGCCGGCTCCCTCGACCAGTAAAGCGAGTTGAGTGCTGCAACCCCAGAATCGTCTGCGACTGGACCTAATGGTCAGGGGTCCCTTTAAGCATTTAACATGAAATGATATAAAATGTTCAGAAGACAATGCCAATAAAATAAAAATAGGCGCAATTATCAAAATATCTACAGTTTTAATAACAAATACACGTTGTAAAATGGCATGTCTTCTGGGTAGGCTTTCCTGAACAAAGCAGTTTTTAGAAGGCACCAGTAACAGCAAAAACAGACACACCTGGCTAGTATTAGAGTGTAGGTGCTGCTACACTAAAGGATCGGTTCCTTGCTAGCGCAGAACAAACATTAAGTGGCACTTGTAAAAGTTCCAGTTGCACAGAACAGAACAGTTGAGTGGGCAAGTATGGAGCCACTTTTTCTTGAACAATACTGCTCCTTCCTGGTGCTTTTTCTCTGCTTAAAGGAAATAAATATGCATCCTGTGCAGGAACAAATGTCCCTGGGAGAAGGACTTGGACCCAAGGAGAAAAACAGATAATAGAGAAAGGTTTGAGCAGCCCCTCCTCTGCCACAGATGCAGTCAAGTTTGTAGCTTCTGTGTGAAAAGACAATTCCAGGACTGCATCTTTGTCATCTAGTCTACCTGGCCTAAAGAAATGCAGGGACAGAGAGTCAGTGAAAGAGAGGGATGTAGAAAAACAAGCAGAGGGAACTGTGCCCTGTTTGATCTGCCAGAGTTGCAGTATGTTGTAGCACCATCAAGTGGTATATGAGGAGGTAAGCAAGACTAGATAACCCAAAAGTGAATTGGTCCAGCAGGCTCATTTGTAGGTTAGCATGTAAATAAGATGCGTTCATGAGGCTGGAGGAGTGGCGAGACCATAAGGGTCAGGGAGGTGTAAATTTTGTTCACGTTAGTCCCTGGTCCAAGCTAACCTCTTGTTTTTCCATTCCTATGGAAAGTGGGAAGTTCTACCGAGTGTGATGTAATCCCTGAACACATTGTGGATGCTTTGATGTGCTTTGCTCCTGTTTGTGCAATTGTATTGGCACTTTTAACATCCATGTTCATGGAATTATATCAACTGGGCATTCTGAAACTTAAGTCTGTTTGCCCTGTTGGAGAAGCGTTTAAAGAACTGCATATCCAAAGCAATGCTTTAAATTAGCAGCCCAAATTCTCAAGCACATAAACATGTTGATCTATTAGAGTAAAGTTTACTTGGACAGTGAAATCATATTTATAGGAGAGCCTACCAATGTTCATATTGTAAGATATGGGCTTTTGAGGGGGGAGGAAACAGTAATTCTGTCTAAGGCTGAGATGTCTAGAAAAGAAATAAGAAACTGTATTTGAACGAGGAACATACACATTTTAATCAGAGCACCAAAGTAACTTTGTAAATTACTTTTATTTCTATTTCCAAATGTCTGTAGTATCAGGGTGTGGGTGTGTGGGTGTGGGTGTGTATGCATTTAAATTCCATACTTGCTAGAAAATCACAATACTAGGAATGAAACCAGTGTCATTTGCAAGCATAAGTCCTAAGGGGCAGAATACAAGAATTTTGGCTTCTTCTTTTTTTGACAACTTACAAAATCACAATCCTATCTTCTAACTTCTGGAGCCCATAAAATCCAGAATTTCCCTTGCGAGCCTGCCATCTCCTGTTGGCTTATTTATAGATACCGATTCGCATTTGATCACCAGAGAGAGATGATCTAAACATTACAGCACCATAGCAATTGCTCTTGGAGACTACAAGTAGTGCTTGTGGTTTATTTTAATTACCCACATGGCCTGTAAGAGGCACAGCAATCACAGATCCCTATGAGATCTCAGCGTATCAGTTAAAGCCAACAGATGTGGAGCCTGGTCTTGGAAATGTCCTCATTACCAAACTTTATTCAAGCCAAACTGGAGCCTCATGTTGAGCCACCCAGATGTTCACATCCTCCTCGTTGCTCACCAAGGTCTCAAAAGCAAAATCTGCAAGAATGAAAAATTAGTCTGGTAACCAAGTACTGTAGTAAAATATGGTCTACATTCTTGCCTTGTCCAGCTTTGCTGTGTTTTACCCAGTAACATGATAGTGTCGGTCGGCAACGGACTATGAGGTAGTGTCTCACTAAGTGTCATGGTATTTTATTAAGTCAGAAATGTGATCGCTACTGTTGTCAAACTTTAGCATACAGAACAATTCATTCACAAATGAGAAAAGCAGATTCCCCCCCTACAAATGCCTTTCCCTTGACATAATTGCGCTGCGCAGTGCAACTCAAGTTGAGTGGGCAGCGACAATATTATTCCAGCGTGGCTTTTCACAATCCGCATGCACGGCTGAGAATGTTTTTATCATTTTGGAAAGGCATGCGAGTGTGCCAGCAGAAATGTGCTTTTAATTTTGTTTTCTCGGGCCATGTTTGTAGAGTCAGCCCTCACTTAAAATGCAGCCTGAAAAGTGACTAAGGAAGGAAGGAACTATAGATATTACTATCAGCATGGAATTGGCATATCAGATTCGCCTTCAGCAAAAGTCTGGCTTGTAACGCACACAAGCCAGCGAAAGCAGGATCTGTGTCTCTGCTGTGATGGTCCTTGGGTTTTTAAGGAACGTCAAGGAAGCTTAAAGAAACACACCTGTAGATGCATGGGTTGAATCCCATGTTTGTATTGTATAAGGGGCCTGGGGTTGGGACAGGTCTCAATCAGGAGCCTCAATAAGGCAGTGCGCTGGGTTTTTGTGGCAACCATGGCCAACCTCTGGGTATGAGGGGTGCTGCGTAGGCTGCAGTATCCCACCCACCACACACCCCTTCCTCCGCCCCTGGCTTCACCTCACCCATCTTGCCCTGCCCATCTCATTGTCTTCTCTGGACTCTGCCTTTGGCCTTCTTCTGTGCCCTTGCCTTTGGCCCCTCAGATCCTGATCTGTCTTTCCAAAACAGAACAGCATACAAAGAGCCCTACTGGATCACACCAAAGGCCTATCTAGTGCAGAGTCATGTCTCCCACAGCAGCCAATCAAATGTCTCTGCGAAGTCCACAAGTTGGACATAAGGGAAATGGCCCTCTTGCGCTCATGATCCCTAGCACCTGAGATTTAGAAGCGTGTTGCCTCTGATCCTGGAGGTAGCAATATAGCCATAATCTCTTCGCTCACCTGTAACTATGCTGGACCGTTGGATCCTTTACGTTAGGCCCAACTCTGGCATGGGGGTTGACTAGATGACCGTTGGGTGACCCTTCCAACTCTACAACTCAATGAGCTTCCTTCCTGATGCAAGCAACAGCTTCACAGGGCTATGTCCATCAAGAAAAGTTAATATTTCTTCACCTGCTCTGCTCCAAATGCTTATCAGTGTTTTTACTTAAAAACTGATCACCTTAAATGCAGTTAGCATAGTGTGTAGTTTTGCCATCACCCACCCTACTCATTAAATGTTACTCAGTAAAAGTCTTCCTCCCTTGAAGCTTTTGCAACTCTGTGAAAATACCAAGTCAATGTGATAGTTTGGGGGCGGGGTAAGGGGGGGCAGCGGAAGCAACTTTCTGATTTGCATGTACACTCACTGCAGCATGATTTTTTTGTTTCTGCCCTGCGAGGGTCACGGAAGGAAGCTTCCTGACTCTTTAGGAATTTGGAATGTCAAACCAAATAAAGAAACCATTAAAATAACATAGTTAAAGTTTTTGAGGTTGAGGCCTCCTCCACTCAGACAATAAAGAACTTGGAAGATAAGGTTTTAGAGTGCATATTTCACAGTGGCTGAACTCCAAGTCCGTTATCTACCAAGATGGGCTTTGGTTGCTTTTCTCCTCCAAAGTTTTTGTATAACTTTATAGGCATGCACAAATAATAAGGTTGATAGCTGTAGTGTTTTCCTGTCACAATTTCCTCTGTGCTCAGCAAGTAGAAATGATCATCCCCTAAGAGTTCTTGGCAGGCAACTGTTCCTGGTTCCTTAAGATTTTCTGTATTGACACAGTTCGAAGGTGCTGAACTCTGCTAATTAGCACGGAATAACCGTCATCCTCAAGTTCTGCACTTATAATCACTACCCTGTTTTTCTTCTTCTTCCAGTCATTGATATACAACAGCCAATGCTATGAATGACATATCAGCACATTTGTTTGGTGGTGTAAAAATTATTGTGGCTGAGCATTCCTCTCTTAGGCAGGTTGCTAACTAACAGCTCGGTGATAAGAACATAAGAACCAGCTGGATCCAACCAGTGGCCCATCTAGTCCAGCATCCTGTTCCCATAGTGGTGAACCACATGTCTGTAGGAAGCCCAAAGCAGAACCTGAGTGCAACAACACTGATGAATTAGTGGTTCTTTATCAGTAGGTTAGGAGATGGAGTTTGCTTGATTGTTTTGAACATAATAGCCACCAGAGATTGGGAAAAATGGCACAAAAGCTAAGAAGGCGGGATATAGAGTGTGCACTTGTTTGCTGAAGGCTGTTCATTGCATGTGCATTGCAAGGCCCCAGATCTATCCATATGAACCTACCAGGACCCTGAGGTCATCTTCTGAGGCCCTCCTTCGTGTGCCTCCTGCTCAAGAGGTCCGGAGGGTGGCAACATGAGAACACGCCTTCTCTGCAGTGGCTCCCCATCTGTGGAATTCTCTCCCCAGGGAGGTTTGCCTGGCAAACTTTTGCCTTTAGGTGCTAGGAAAAAACATTCCTTTTTAACCACGCCTTTGGTTGATTTGAGACATCCTGTGCCCTTTTAAAATGTGTGTTTTTTTGGGGGGATGGGGGCTATTGGGTTGTTGTTTTTATTTTGATTATATATTTTGTGGTCTTATATTCTGATTTTGTTCTGTGAACCGCCCTGAGACCTTTGGGTATAGGGTAGTATATAATTCAATAAATCATCATCATTATCATCATCATCTAGTGTGGAGTAGCAGATCAGCTGCCTTGTAGAAGTGCCTGCTGTTTGCTTTCAATTACCACTCCATAAGACGCACAGACATTTCCCCTTATTTTTTAAGAGGGAAAAGGTGTGTCTTATGGAGCGAAAAATACGGTATATTTTTGTAAGGAAATTGTTGTTTCCGTGCGCTGCTCTGGTTCACCAGAAACGGCTTAGTCATGCTGGCCACATGACCCGGAAGCTGTCTGCGGACAAACGCCAGCTCCCTCAGCCTATAGAGCGAGATGAACGTACAACACCAGAGCCGTCCGCGACTGGACCTAACAGTCAGGGGTACCTTTACCTTTACCTTTAAGGAAAGCAAATGCTATAAAAATGCCACAGACCTTTGCTGTGTATATATCATACATTTAAAGCACATTCACGTCAACAGTCCTGGCAGCTGTGGTTTACCCCTCTCACAAAGCTACCATTCCTGGATCTCTTAACATACTACAGTTGCTATTGGGGGTGTGTGCTTTAAAATGTATGTTGTGTACACTGCCCTCCTGTGTTTTCTTATGCTGAGTAAGCCAAGTCCAGGTAACATTCCCCCTGAAACTTCTCACCACGTTCGGAAGTGAGACACATGCAACAATATCATTATTGGAACGAGATATATATGTTGGTGTTGGTCTCCTTTTCCTTGTGACCTTGTTCTCACTAAAGAAGGAAGTTTGTAGGTTTAGGCATAGAAACAATTAATGATGCTGTCCTCCTGAAAGACAATGATGTTTCTTTGCATGTTTCAACACTGCCTGGAATGAATAGGAAACAATTTACCCTTAGGTGGGTAACCGAGTTGTATGAGTGACCTTATTGTCTGTGAGAATTGCTGTGTTTAACCGCATATAACTCGTGTTCTGGGAATGTGGTATCTGACTGAAATGTTGCTTGTAATGTGATTACTATAATTGACTAGAAATTGTTGGGGGAATCTTTCCTCAGCATGGTTTCTGTTGCACGAAATCTCTCCATTGTTGTTTTTACAAAGCAATACTCATTTCCTGGCTGATTGTTTTTGGAAATGGTTTTCAGGATTGTGACCAGATACACATAGATGATGTGTCATCAGACGACAATGGGCAAGATTTAAGGTAAGGCGACTGTGTTGCAGCATGCAATGTAACTAGTCCCCCAGCTATTTCTGGATACTTGGAGAATAGCCAGTGACATATACTGTAGGCTGTTTGATTTAGCCATTTTTTCTTTGATCTGACCAGTTTTTCTGCTCTATGGGGAGAGTGCAATTGTCTCATTATTGTATTTTCAGGCAGTTATCCAGTACCAGAAGCTTCAGAGGAGAGTTAAATGCACCTGACACTTGACAAAGGGGTGCATCTCTTATCTTCAAATTAATTTTCCAACAATCAAACCATATGCTTGTGATCCCATTCCTTCACCATTGGGGGCCACGTTCCCATTGGACAAAGGGAATATAGGGAATATTTGTCATTGGGGCCAACCCATTGATGGGGCCACCAAAAAGCCAAGTTGCTTTAAATCTGATTTAGGACCATATATGCAGTAGCCTCAGAACTGCAGTGCAGTTATTCCCTGCTTTCACAAACTGCTTGCTCAGACACCCTTAATCCTGTGGGGACTTGCAAAGGCCGACTTCCAGTTGGACCGTTCATTGCCTTTATCTTATGTTTCATTTCATCAGCATGTTGATAAAAGCATATGGTAACCAGCTGAGAGTTTGAGTCAATAGATGACCCTTTTCAGTGAGCCTGTGTACATCAACTGATATCTATACCATAGGCAGAGAGGACAAAATTACAGGGCAAATAGAGAAGGACACTTTCTTTTCATCGTCCACTGACTCTGGTTTAGCCAGAAGTCTGGAGCATGTCTTCCTCTTGTCTAGTTTATCCGTCCTAATGGGAAGCGTAGGTTATAATTTCACTCCTTCCCCCTCTCCTCCTTCCTTTGCCACAGCACATATAATTTCTCAGCAGATGGCTTTCACAGTTCAACCGCTGGAGCAAATCTTTGTCTGGGCTCAGGAGTTCATGGGGGAGTTGATTGGATGAGGAAATTAGCATTCCGCTACCGACGGGTGAAAGAACTTTACAACACCTACAAAAACAATGTCGGCGGTAAGTGTCTCCCCAACCCATCAGGGAAGGCTCCTTTGCATCCTTGTTAAGACTCTTGCCTTCCTGTTCTTCAGAGCAGAGGCAGAGAACGGCTTGCATATTTTGCAATTTAGAGAAGGGGAAGTACCAAAAACAAGTGGGGGGGACGTTGTTTATTTTCCAGTTCTCCAAACAAATTTGGTGAGAGATCACGGCAACCTTCCCCTGACCTGGTACCTTCCAGATGTTTTGTACTATGGATCCCACCATTGGACATGCTGGCTGAGGCTGATGGGGTTTGTAGTCCAACAGCATTTGAAGGGCAGCAGGTTGGGGGCAGCTGGGTTACACGATGGCTGGATCTTATAAGGGTAGCCTTGTCATTGGAGCAAAATACTGGGGTCGTTATTGCTCTTGACCCCACTCCCAGTCCTGCTTTTATTATATGTTGAAGGTGGAGAAATACTATTGCTAGGTCCACATTGCCTGGTTTAAGTTGGCCAGTGAGCTACTTTCACTGACCTGCAGTTTATGGGCCTGAATTCTTGAGATATCTCAGTTGATAGAGCATGAGACTCTTAATCTCAGAGTCATGAGTTGAAGCCCCACGTTGGGCAAAAGATTTCTGCATTGCAGAGGGTTGTACTAGATGACCCTGGTGGTCTCTTCCAATGCTACAATTCTATGATCTATGATTCTGTGAGTGTGAGTTCTAGGAAAGACTTCTACTTAAGATCTTAGAGAACTGGTCTTGGGTTTTCACACTCATACACAGACATGCACACACAGATGTATTCCCTTCCTCCATCAGCACCAACTTGCTTGGGATCTTCGCGGAGCAGCTCCAGAGAGGAATCTGCTAGTGGGGAATGTTTTCATTATACTGCTTTTAGTCATTGGTGTTTTTCAATTCATACAGAAAAGCAGTTATCTGCCTCAGCAGCAGCCCACTGTCATGGACCCAGGCTAACACTTGAAGTTAGGGAAATCACCTTGTTAATCAGGCTAATATAATATTAAATGTGGTTAATAGAAACTCTCCTGGGGTGCTGGGGCTCCAAAAACTGCCTAACGACTTCAGGTTAGCTCAGTCCATTAGAGCGTGGTGCTGATAGCACCAAGGTTGCAGGTTCGATAGCTGCATATTCATGCATTTTAGTTATTTGGGCTAGATGTTCTTCAGGGTCCCTTCCAACTCTTATGATCTGTAGCCAAGGTGCTGAGGCCAGGCCTACCCAGTAAGTTCAGGTTGGGCAGAGGAGTGGGGGAGCTTCACCAGAAAGCCTGCCATTCTCCTTCACAATTCCATTACAAAACATTGTGGAGCCCCACAGTGCAGCCCCAGCATCGTTCATAGTAGAACCTGCTCAGCATTGCATCTTCACATCCGTCACATAGCTAGAACTAACTCCAAAAAGGCAGGAAGGGGTTGGAAAGAAGGGAGGGAGAAACGGCAATTGCTCCTCCAGGTATTTTAAACGTGCATTGTCTGCCATTATTATCCAGAATAATGACCTTGGCACGCAGCTTTTCAGGGGGATTGAAGAAATAATAACTGGTTGGGCTTATCTAGCTGTCTGCTTCAGCTCAGACCATTGGCTCCTTTCAGACAGTCACTAATCTGCAGGAAATGGCCTGCACCTTTAATGGTTATTGTTTAAGTTCATGGTGCATGTTCTGCTGAATATGTTTTTAAAGGCACACATAAAACATTTAACAGCTGATAAATGTAAAAAAAAAATAACAATAAAAATCCAAACCCTCTCTGGGCCAGTTTTGACTTCATCAACACAACTTTTTCCAAGACTGCTCCGAGGCAACATAAGCCTCTAACTACACATGGTGCTCAGTTGTATGAATGTTCTGCCCGATGTGTGTAGGGAAGTGAGTTAGCCAAAGGCTCCTACCTCTTTCCCCAAGGATTACTTTTTTTACCGAAATTCCAATGTTGCTTGGCCTCCTGCAGGAGAAAACATACCAGCACCTGCATCTTTCCCCCTGCAAGTGTCAAGCAGCTTGGACAGGGCGAGGGCGATAAGGGAAATAGCTCATAGGGAAAGAGAGAAGCCCCTCGCTGTGAACCTCTGATTCAGAATGCAGTATCCCACAACCGTAAAGAAAGTGTGCATGTGCAGAGAGGGGTAGGAGAAGAGAACTCAGGGGAAACATGCACACAATTTGAGCATCACAGGTCAAATGAGGCATGACACTAATTGCACGGATGCAATGAACGTGTCTAGTTTTTAAATCTTTAAATTGCAGGTACAAGCGGGGGGGGGGGCGGTGATCATTATCAGGACTGTAATTTGTGGGTAGATTTCCCATGCTGCAATTTCACATGAAATCCCTGCCCCACCGAAGCTGTCGGAAGGGGAAAAGCCATTTAATGAAGCCCCAGCAAGGTGCTATTTAAATTTTAAAAACCAAAGCACTTAAATTCGATGCTCCCATTTAAGGTAGCCCACTGAGGGAGTCTTGCCTGAGGACACCCCAGAGAAACTGAAGCTGGCTCTGTGCAGTCGGAAGAACAGGAGGGCTGTTCAGGACTGGGTGAGGCTGTAGCGCATCCTTGGCCAAACAGCTGCACTCCAACTCCCCATCAGCCCTAGCCAGCACAGCTACTGAAAGGACTTGGGGGGCATCCGGTTGGCAAAGGCTGCTATAGCCACTCAAAGGAGAAACTGTGTGAGGCTGCAGCACTGAGACTTGGGGCCTGCTGGGGGTGGGATGGGATGTGGGGAGGAAAGCTCTACCACAAGTGGCTTAGGAAGGAAAACCAACCGACTTCCGGGTTGGCGCCATCGCCGAATGGCGGACTCCCTCCGAGCTCCGGAGGGAGCCTGCTCGGCAGGGGCTGGGTCCTACCGCACCGGCGATGCGGGGACCCTTAAAAACCACGGCCACGGAGGCCGTGGACATGGAGACTCGGCTGGCACCGCTAGCGCCCTCCCGACTCGTGAAGGAGCCTTTTTAAAGGCTACGGATCGGGTGCCGGGGAGAAGCGTGGTGCTTTGAGTCCTCTGCTATCCCTGCCGAGCGCAGCCGCATGCCATCCGGCGGAGAGCGCTGACTTCTTCCATTGAAAATTCGGACTTCTTAACAACAACCCGTGAGTAATTTGGAAACTGGGTTCAAAAGGAGAAAAAAAAGAATTTTTTTTTTTTCGGATTGGACACGAGCGGGGGGGGATCCAAAAAGGAAGTCAGTCCCCCCCCCTACTGTAAACCTTCCAAAACAAGGACGGGGAAACCAAGGTCCAAAAAGATGTGTATTGCTGATTAAAACTAAGAATTCCACGATGGGGAACTATAAGAACTGTGCTGGAGGAAGAATTGAGGGAGAAGAAACGTAACCCCCCCCCCTGGGAACTGGGGTGATTGAAGAGAGAGCCTGGTGAAAAGAGTCGGAGATTTTGACAGCTGTCAAAGTAGCTGTCAAAGTCGGAAAGCAGAGAGGATTTTATTATGAGAACTTTGCTGGTTAAATTTGTTACAATTTGCTATAACTCGCTAAAATTTAGATACAAAATGGCGAAAACATGGATAACAATCGAACTTTTGGACTAGAGAAAACAAAGTTACAACAATCCCCCTAGAGGAGTTTTGGGACATTACAAAGATGGTCGTAAGTGGAAAAATACCATTGGAATTTTACAGGACTGGTTATCTTCTGGGAAAGCTGCAAAACGGAAATAATATTTTGTCTACAGGGTGTTCAGCTAAAGGAGACAATAGAATTTTCTATTGAAGAAAGGAAGGGACTGAACGCAAGTTTTTGTTCCTGAATAATAATAATCCCTGCAGAGTTATTAAGCTTCTGAATTAGAACGTTTCAGCAGCGGAACAAGAGGAAACTGGACTACAACTTGGAAAGAACAATGGGGGGAGTTTTATTAAAGAGTTTTATTAAAGATTTGAAGTTAAATGTTTTAAAAAATAATTATAAAAAGAAAAAGCCAGCAAGGAGTTGGGGGAAATAGGCGATTTATGGACTTTAAGAGTTCCAGGCAGATAACATGGTTTGGTGGTTAGGGGGAAATTAAACCGGGGACAGGGGGGGGGGGGAGAACTAAAATCCAAAGGCTTGTCAACTTTTTTTTTTTTCTGAATGAGCTTTTTCTCATCTATTATACTTTTTATTTCTTATTTCTTATATTTCTATTGTGTGGGGTGTCCTTATCATTAAAAAAAGGGAAATTGTGGAATGAAAATGGGGTGGGCCCTGGGGAGAGAATTTTTGTCTTTTTATTAAGGGTATTGATGAGGAGTGTATAAATTTTAAATTCGAATAATGGTCTAAACAAATTAAGTTTCAATTAGAACTGAGAGCTTGTGGAGCCAACAATATGAAAGAGGAATATGGTAGGGGTGGGGGAAGGGGGGAGTCCCGGAAAGTGGGTGTATGAAAATAAGGCTTTGAATGTATTTTAATTTTTACTTTCTGTATTTTTGAAAATCTTAATAAATATCATTTAAAAAAAAAAAAAGGAAGGAAAACCAACCAGCAATGTGCTGCTTCATTTCATTGCAAGCAATACAGTTTCGCTCCCAGCTCTTTGGCGCATGGTGATTATCAACTGCGCAGGTGGGGGGGGGCTGTAGGCGGCTGGTGGATGGATGGCCCTGCCTTTTGGGCATCAGGTTGTACTAGTTGGATTTCTGGCTCATTCCAACTCAATGATTCTATGGCTTTGCAAAAGCCATGTGCAAGCTATTCCGCGCCTTCCCATTGGAACCAGCTACAAACGCTGCTTTCTCTATCCACAGGTTTAATAGGAGCTCCTAAGAGGGAAACCTGGCTGCAGTTAAGAGCAGAACTGGAAGCGCTGACTGATCTCTGGCTAACACATGCTTTGAAAGCTCTGGATTTGATACATTCCCGGTAAGAACGGCTTAAGGAGTCGTCTCCAGGCTGCAAGAAGTTTTACTTTCCTCTTGTGTTCTCCAAACAAACCGAGGCACGTTTATTTATAGGACACCTTTGGCCAAATTTGTGGGGGGCCACATCTGGACATGTGATGGGGAACTAGATCTAAAACCAGAACAATCCTGGCTCCCAGATATAATAGTTTTGTGCAGAAAGCAGGAAAGCAATAAAGGGAGTCAGCTGCCCAAGGGGGGTGCAGTGTAAATGCTATTGGAGTTTTACACCATTTATATCCCCAGTGTGTGATTACTTGTGACGTACTCCTCTTTCAGGCTAGTTTTGAGTTATAATAAATTATGGAGGGAGAAAAACGTTTTAAGAGTCTAGCCACTGCTGACTGTGTTAATCACTGATTTCAAGGGACTCGTTGCTGGCAAACCTTATATCCTGCTTCCAGTTTAGCCTAATAGAGCAGAAAAGCAAAGATCTCTTGGGGGGAGGGTGGAAAGGGAGGGGTCCCCATTGACTTTAATTCTGTCGCTGCTTTTTGTCTTGCAGGCCCAACTGTGTAAATGTTTTGGTGACTACAACCCAGCTCATACCAGCCCTTGCAAAAGTCCTGCTTTATGGACTAGGCACTGTCTTCCCAATTGAAAATATTTATAGTGCAACAAAGACAGGTAAGAACAATTGGTTGCATCCAGGGTTGACCTGTTGATTTAATGGGCCTAAGTTGCTTGTGTCCACTAATATCAGTGGGTCTGCTGTGAGTATGAATAGTGTGGATATAAACCCCATGAGTGGAATTCAGTATGGTGCCAAGAGTGGGGGTCTGGTTGTCTGGGCAGTCCATGACCTCCATACACACTGTCCAGGCTTGTGGGGTCACTTCGGTGCTGCTAACACAGTGGCTGGACTTTACCCCTGGAGGTTCTCAAAGGCAGGGGCTGGCCAGGCAGGGCTAGTTTCTGCACACAATCCTCTCTCTCCTCCATCCAGACCAGCATAAAGTGTGCCCGCCGAGCAAAAGCCCTTGAGTGTGGCCCAGGGAGACTTTCAAGGGTCAGAGAGACAGGCCAGGGGAGGACTTCCAGGTTAGCGCCATCGGCGAATGGCGGAGTTCCTCCAACCGGAGGAACTGGCTCCGTGGAAACTGGGTCTTCCCGCCGCGGCGAAGGTGGGGGCCCGCTAGAAATCCCAGGCGGAGGAAGCCTGGGAACGTGGGGTTCGGCAGGGCACCAGGAGCACCTCCCCTACTCACAGGGAACCCCATTTCGGGGGTCCGGAGTGAAGTGGGGTGAGCGGCGCGGTGCTGCGAACTGATTGCTACTTTCACGGAGTGAAGCCGCATAGCCATTGCCGGAGAGCGCTGACTTTTTCCTGTCGACAATTGGATTTAAAACAAGTACCCGTGAGTAGAAACGGAAAATTGGATCAAGAAATATCCTAATTTGGCACCGAAGCGGGAAGGTTCAAAACAGGAAGTCCGCCTTCCGCTTTTTGTATATAGACTGAAGCAAAAACCTTGTAAGCTAAAGCCTGGAAAGTCGTTTATAAAAGTCTAAATTTCCTTCATTTATAACCACTAAAACCCCCTTGGAAGCAGGAGAAAAGGGGGGGGGGACTTTGTTTAAGCCTGCAGGAGGGAGAGGGAGTAAAGAAAGACAAGTTTCCACCGTCTCAAATCTGGGAACGGGGTGTCAGAGACAGAAATTGTTGGAGATGTTCATTTACTGTGAATGGAACACTTTGACAGATAGCTAAAAAAGAGAAATAAACTGATTCCAATGTTGCCTTTTGCATTCTAAAGAAACAAAATATCTGAAAAATGAAAGTAATTTTCCTTTGTTGGACTTGCCTTAAAAAGATGGATACAAATAGAAATTGTCTCCTCTAGAGGGAGCTTGTTAAATTGTTGCTGCAGTCTACTTGAGGACTAGACAGCTGTGAGATTAAGATCGTGGGACCAGTCCCTTTGACCTTGGATAAAATGTGCTGGGAGGAAGTTTTGGTGCTTGCTTTATGCAAGACAAGTGCTTTGTTGGAACAGATGCATGAGAAGATGGATTTGATGAATGAGAAAACGGATTTGATGACTGTTGTGGTCAATAACTGTGGACAAACAGGGAATACTGATACAGAAACCATTCAGGGACCAACTCAGGAACCTGTATTGATTGGGCAAGTGCAAGTGCAGAAGATAATGGAGGAGGTTGCGGTTGCACCTCAAATAATACAAATGGAGAGATCCGAGGCCCTGCAGGAGCATAAGCCGCTGTTTTTGAAGATTGAAGTTGGGGTGGGCCAGGGGGAGTCTGGAGCTGAGGAGGTTCTTAACTTCGGAGGGACTTTGAAATATGCTCTTAAATATTCTTTGGACTACATTGATGACTGTGGGGAGTGGGACTGTGGGGAATGGGCTGGTTTGATGAAGGGAGATGGAGATAACTTTGGGCTGGAACCTCCCAGAGACCTACTCCTCAACGAGAAAGGAAAGAAATTAAGAAAGAGACTAACAAAAGACAAGGAAAAGTGCAGGTATAAACAAGAAGAAGAAGATCTGCAGAAGGGACATGGAAGAGACTTAAGAGCGTCGGACATAAGATTGCCAGGTTGATGGACTGGACGGAATGGACAGTAAGGACTGACATAACCCGAGACCAGGAAGAAGAGACGTTGGATGAAGATTGGAAGAAAGTTCTTAAAAATTTATTTTGAGAATTAGTGTAAAATTAATGAGTATCAGGATAAATGTTGGAATGAAACTATTTGGCTTTAATAGAAATGATATAAGGAGTTATGTATAAATAAGTATTAAGTTTTAAGTTTTAAGGTATTTAATGGTAAGATAAGGTTAAAATAAATTAAGGTAAATTGAATGACAGAATATAGTGAAAGATGGAAAGGATTTGCTGAGTTAATTAATAGGTTAAATTGTTAAGATAAATTATTTAATAAAAATTGAGAAAGATGGAAAGAATTTGCTGAAATAACTAATTAAACTAGAATACGAAAAGGGAGGTGTGAGGAGGTCAATGAAACCAGCAAATGGAAGTTAAAGATATGCAATATGGGATTTGCGTGTGTTTTTTTTCTTTTTGTTGTATTGTTGTATTGGTTTTTATGTTTTGTTTTTCTTCTTTTTTTATGTATTGTAGTGTTGTTTTCTATTTTTTCTTTTTTTTCTGTAATCCTGAAACTTTTAATAAATATTATTTTTAAAAAAAACAAAAAACAGAGAGACAGGCCAGGGGAGCCTGAAGTTCCCCACCCCTGGGCTAGATGAATGCGCCCCTAAACCCTCGTACAAAGAACAAATGACTCTCAGTTCCTTTATCACCTTTGCCCAGAAAAAATAATGACTTGTTTTTGTTATGCAGGGAAAGAGAGCTGTTTCGAAAGGATAATGCAGAGGTTTGGACGGAAAGCTGTGTACATCGTAATAGGAGATGGTGTTGAAGAGGAACAGGGGGCGAAAAAGGTACGGTTTTCAGGTTCGCAACCCCACTTTTAAAAGAATAGCTCAGAAAGCATTCTCACCTTTTACCTGAATCATGGACAGAAATTAGCTCATTATTTTTTACCTGGCCTGAAAGTTCATAAAGCACTGTGAGCAATTTCCTACTGTAAATCCTCTCTCCATCCTCCTCAGCCGTTGAGGAATTTCCAACAGTTTCCCACTTGCTACAGAAACTGCTCTTGATTAACAACTGTTGGTTAGGTACATAAATAAGGAGTAAGAGCGAGTCAGTGAGTGCGTCGAGATCTGCTGTTCCTCATTTCTGCTGTGTGTGGGGTGGAGCACACAAAGTTGCTTTGCTAGTGCGTCCATTGATCTATGGCAGGGGGTCTCTGGGATTTCAGACAGGGTCTTTCACAGCCCAACTTGGAGGTGTCGAGAATTGAACTTGGCACTTTCTGCTGCGTGGAAGGTATCTGTTCTTACCACAGACCTAAGGCCCCCCATCTCTTTCCCCCAGCGCTGTTTTCCAAATGAAAACCCATACACCCACACACTGCAGAAAGCTACTCTTTGCCTCATTAGGCTGTACACCTCTCTTTTCCCCTGTGTGCATGCACTTCTTCTGTTGGGCTGATTTAAGCTGAGCAGCTGCCCAGCAAACATGTTGGTTCTCCAGGAGTTAAAAGTTAACGCCAGAAATGCATTAGGAAGAAAGTGAAGAAGTCATAATAATAGCGCGAAGCTTCAGACAGGGCTCCCGCGAACTTCAAAGGTAACAGGGTCAGTGCACGGAGGTGCATCAAAGGCCACCGGCTCCCTGACAGTGGGGTTAAGCAATACCTTTTACAAACTGTGCCGCAAGAAGAGGGGGCCCCCTTTGCTGGTGTCTCCTGCTTTAAGCCTCTTCCCCCTTAATGGGCGCACATTCTTTGCCCGGAGCTGTCAGGGCCTCTGATTGATGATGATCATTAGCAAGGGTGACTACACACCTGAGCTCTATAAACCCATGGGGAGGGCAGTCCTGATGATATCTCTCGGCCTGAGTGGGTCATTTCTCTTCACCTGTCGGGACGAGTGATGAATGGATGGGAGCTGAGCAGCAGGCGTGGCTGCGCTGCCAACATCTCATCTCTTCAGAGAAAGAAAAACAGATCATTTAAATGGAAGCAGAGCCATGTGGGGAAAGCAAAGGAGGAATGAATGAGGTGGAAGTAGTGGCATTTTCTTCTTCAAGGGCAGGCGGCTGACTTCGGATTTGTTTTTACATTACTTTCTTTTTTAAAAAAAATACATTTTTATTAATTTTTTAACCTATCATTTCCAACAGTCATTTAACATAACTTCTTATGTTATACAATATTTTAGACTTCCGTCAACTACCTCTGAAGATTTTCCATTCTTTATCACTTAATCTGCATTTCTTAATTTCTCTATTACTTTTAATTATCCTTAACTGATATTCTCTTCATAATCTTCCTTGCAATATTTGGCAGAATCCTCCTCATAAAACTTCTTGCAATCCCACTAGCGTAATCTGTTTATTACAATTGCTTTTCAGATAATTCAAATATTTACTCCAGTCCTCTAAGAATCTCTGGTCCCGCAGGTTTCGAATCCTTCCTGTCAATTTGTCTAGTTCTGCATACCATATTTTTCAGTCTATAAGACGCACTTTTCCCCCTCCAAAAACTAAGGGGAAATTTGTGCGCATCTTATGGAGCGAATGCAGGCTCCATGGCTTGAGCGATAGCAACGCAAAGCCTCCGAAGCGCAGTGGGAGCGTTCCCACTGCGCTCTGGAGGCTTCAGGTGCCTTTCTCTGAAGCCTGGAGAGCGAGGGGGTCGGTGCAAACCAACCCCTCTCGCTCTCCTGGCACTGCACAGAGAGGGAGAGCTGTGCAGCGCCCCTTCAGCAAAGCAGGAGGAAAAATGGAAGGGGCACCGTTTCTCCTGCCGCTAAGCTGAAGGGGCGCTGCGCAGAGAGGGGGAGATTTTTTTTCTCTTGTTCTCCCCCTCTAAAACAAGGTGCGTCCTATGATCGGGTGCGTCCTATAGAGCGAAAAATACGGTAGTCCATTAATTTCATTTGCCACTCTTCTTTCATTGGTAATTCTTCTTGTTTCCATTTTTTGTGCCAATAATATGTTTTTACATTACCTTCATCACACACGTATTCCACCAGTCCTCCCAAGTTTGATCACCATATGTGGAATCATCATTCCGTTTTATCCTCCCAGCATCCCTATAAGGTAGGCTAGACTAGGGGAGAATAATTTGTCCATCCAGAAAGCTAAGCAAGGATTTCAGCACACCTCTCCCCAGTCCCAAATCCAAATTTCGGATGGTTCATGAAACCACCCGATTTCTCAGTTGTGACACCTTTACTGGGTGTCTTGAGTAGGGAAGAAAACGGTGATAAATCAGTTATAATCATGTGTATGAAGTTGGATTTAGATCTGGCAGGCCTGGTTTCCAATCTGAGCACAGCCACTGTACTCTTCAGATAATTCCTAGATATTTCTAAGGCAGTGATTATTCATCTGTTGGTGAAATGGGGGAAATAGCAGATTACTTGAAATGGGTGGTTGATAATAATTACTCAGCAGCAGACTGAGTTGCATTTTAACAGTGGGAGAGAGTAAATCTCTGCATAATGGAGATATGAATAGCACTCACACCTTTTACATATATATTTCATATAGTCCACTCAGATTTAAAAATAAGACCCACAATAATACCACAATGAGATTTTTGCCTTGAAGTCTGAAATACCAAAACGAAAGTTGGTATGCACATTCAATGCATTATTCTACATCAAAGGACTCCAGCTTGGCTCCTGCACCGTTTTTTTAAGGTGGGGTGAAAAGATGTCAAATGCACTGCAGACAGGTATGAACAAAAGCCATCTGTTAGGACCTGAGAGACCAGGGCACAAATCTCCACTCAGCCATAAACCTCACTGGGTGACCTTGACTAATCACAGTCTCTCAGCCTAACCTACCTCACAGGGTTGTTGTGAGAGTAAAATGGAGAGAGGGGAGAACCAAAGGCCTTTTGGCAGTTCCCTCCCTGCAAGAAGTGAAGTTACAGGGAACCAGGCACAGGGCCTTCTTGGCAGTGGCGCCCTCCCTGTGGAACACCCTCCCATGAGATGTCAAGGAGATAAAGAACTACACAACTTTTAGAAGACATCTGAAGGCTGCCCTGTATTGGAATGTTTTTAATGTTTGATGTATTCTTATGTGTTTATATGTGTTGGAAGCCTCCCAGAGTGGCTGGGGAAACCCAGCCAAATGGGTGGGGTATAAATCATGGGCATAGTAAAACAATAGAAAAATGTAACTGACCAGTCACATTGTTTCTGCCTCCCCCCCAAATTCCTGCCCCTCCTAACAAATTCCTTCCCCCCTCCCAACAAAAATCCTGGCTATGCCTATGGTAGTAGTAGTAGTAGTAGTAGTAGTAGTAGCAGCAGTAATAGTAGTAGTAATAATAATAATAATAATAATAATAATAATAATAATAACAATAATAATAATAATGGTGCCTTGAGATCCTTGGATGAAAGGTGGAATATAAATGTTATAAATGAGATGTAAACTATAGAGCAAGCCAGTTGTATATCAAGGATGAGGAAAATGTGGCCCCTTAGATGTTGTGGACTACAACTCCCATCATCCTTAGGTATCAGCCTGCTGGCTGAGGCTGATGAGTAACGGTTGTCTCTCTTTTGATCACTGTCCCACCCGCATACAATGATTATCCATGTCTTTTTTAGATTCTATGTAAATGAAACGGGTCACATTACTCAATTACCACTGTTTGGGTGATGATTCAGGGAATGTCTTATGACCCTTTTCCTGTTTTAAAACATCTCCTCCTAGCACAACATGCCTTTCTGGAGGATCTCCTGCCACGCCGACCTTGAGGCTCTGCGACACGCACTGGAGCTGGAATACTTGTAGCAGACCCAGAAGTCTCCACGGTGGGCTTCGCCATCACTCCCGAAGACACAGATCTATTTTCCTGGCATTTTCTCTTGGGGTGGAGCTCTTTTGTATGAAAGTCTTTTAAAGAGAATCTGCACCAGGAGCACAGCGTAACCAAGTTCCTCTTTTCTTTCTTTTTTTGGATGGAAAAGAAACCTTTAAATGACCTTAATAACTGGATGCTTAAAACTGAAGTGGGACATTTGCCATGTAAATTACTTCCAGGCATGCAGGAAGATCAGTCCTGGTTTAATTCATTAGGGTTTTTTCCCCCCTTCTTCTTTCTTGCTTTTAATAAATGGGAATAGGGTGGGAAGACGTGACATGGAGTTTCTAGGCATATTTGCTGGACAGTTTTATCAATTCAGAGGAGTTTCTGAGGTGGGGAGGGGAAAGATTGAAACAGATGATTTTTTTGGTATTTTTTTAATTTATGAACTAATCCTATTACTCTGATATTAAGCTCAGTACCTATGTTTGTATCTGCTGAGTTGGATGGACTTGGCCCATTCTAATTTAATAGCTCTCTTCTCCAAGGTTAACTGTGGGGAACAATCATTATCATGTCCATTTGAAATGAGCACATGTGGGACTCTTGGTGTAAAAACTATAGCTAGTTTTTGGAAACTGTGGCATTTGGGCTGCACCCATGTCTCTGTAGGCTGCCATCTTGTTTTCGCATGGTCAGGAGAAAGAGTTACCTTGTGATGAGTGAATGGCAATAAAACTATGTTTACAATTTTAGGGCTAACGTGATTGCTTACTGACGTAGATTGAGCTCATTGCCTCGCTTCCTGCTTATCTGGATCTTGTAAAGCAGGGGCGTTGGTCCTGTGGCACTCCAACTCCCATCAGTCCCAGCCAGCACAGCCCATGGTGAGGGGAGTTGTAGTACAGCAACATCCAGAGGGCTACAGGTTCTCCATCCCTGCCGCAAAGTTTTGCTTCATAGTCCCCTGCTGACGGCTGCTTAAACGCCAACACAAAGCCAGGAGGCATTAAGGTCCATATCCAGAGATGGCTCCTGTGCATTCATGGATTTTGCGGAGATGATTAAATTTGAGAGACCTCTTGCATATTCACCACTCACACTATGTCATGAGGTAGCAGGAGTGGTAGTGGCTGGTGGCATTGCTGTGACTTAGCAAGTGGGAAAGGGGGAAGGTTGGCACAGTGGAGTTACATACCAAACACTCCTTGTGTGTTTGCACCTTGCCACCCCCCCACCCCACTTCGTCCCAGTGAGCTAGAGAGATGCTGGTGAGCGGGAGGTCAGGTGAGCACTACTGCCTCACCCTGCAAACCACTACCACCTAGGGGAAAGAAAAGGGGAAAGACTATGTATCAGGGCAACGCTGACTTGATGTTTATTGGGGTTTTGCAACAAGGAGGATGGTTTTTATGGTAACGAGGCTTTGCAGTAGTTAGCCCTAAAATTTATCCCCCGAGGGAACCTTGAAATATCAGGAAGAGGTAGGCTCCCATGCGCCTCCATGGATGTCCTAGCCTTTGGAGTCTAGAGGGAGAAGACAAGAATGGGACAAAGCATGCTTTTCTGGCTCTAGTGTTGGCTGCTGAATTATTCTTAAAAACAGACATACATTTGGCCGCAAGGCCAGGACAGGAAACCAAAAGGAAGGAAAAGGAAGACAACTTTGAGGCTTCCAAGAGAGGAACAAATTGAATTAAAGACAGGAAGTCTCGAGGGATGCAGGGCCAGCTAAAAGCCAGAGCCTTGATAGACAGCAAAACTGAATCTTTTAGCACTTGTCAATCAAGAAAGCATTGCTTTTGCCTGGAATCTTGAGGTTGCTGTATTAGTCTGCCACATTCTCTCTAATAGCACATCCTGTTGTGTGGGAATTACGAGAATACTTCATGACACTATGCTGAAGGGACATATTGAGGGAGATTTGGCAGCTTCTGTCAGATTCACCCTGGTTAGCGTGTCTGATAATTTATTTTAGCATTTATCCAGTGTTGTCCTGTTGCGGACCATCATGGGATAATTCCCTGTGGTGATCTGAACAGATTAATTGCTGTGCAGAAACTGAACAACCACCTAGATGCACTGGAGACCAAAGATTTTGCTAGAGCAAGAGCCCGGGTGCAAAGCCACACTACACGGCCAAAGAGACATGGGAAGTGGCCAAATACGTGGCTGGGGAGGGGGCAGTGAACTAAGCATGGACAAAGATGCTTCTCTCAGCCTTGCTACCTTTCTGTGTTGCAACTAGTAAACATCTGTACTAGGGGTGGGCAACTCTTTCCACTGAGATTCATAGTCCCTTGGTGGTAATCAGTTGACTGCATCTCAGAGTTGGCTGAGGCTGGAGTCAAAAGGATCTTAGTTAAAAGTCTGTGGAGCCAGAGGTAGGCAGGGCCACCCTTTTCCCTTTTTCTCTTTCTGCTTCTCTCCCTCACTCTCCATCTTTCTTGCCCCCCTTCCACTTACCCCCCTTCCCCCAGCACTTACATAAAGCCCTAGAATAACAGGGTGCTCACTTCTGATCTACACTGATAAAGCCAGTGCTTTGCTATTGAACATATACTCACCACTCAGCCCAGCAATGAGGAAAAGGCCACCTGTAAGAAGGCCACTCTTAGAAGAAGAACCTAGAACAAGCTGTGCTGGATCAGGCCATTGGCCCATCAAGCCCAGCATCCTTTCCTCATGATGGCCAACCAGATGCCTGTGTCTTCAGAGACAGAGACAAGTCTCTTGACAGTAGCAACAGATCATAGCCATTGTGGCTGGTCATCATGGATAGCCTTGTCCTCCATGAATTTATGTAACCTTAAAAAGCCATCCGAGATGGTGGGAGCCATCCGGGAGCTGTATGAAGAAGTGCTTTCTTTTGTCTATCCTGAACTGCCCAACATTCAATTTCGTTGAATGCCCCCAAATTTAGCATTAATGAGACATGGAAAAAACCCTTTCTCTATCCACTTTCTCCATGCCTGGAATGAGCTACTGTAGTGGATAGCTAAAACCTATTGCACGCCATCTTTTACATCTGAGTGTGATTTAAATTTTAAAAAGGGTGAGATCCACAGTAACAGTGCAATTTGGGCTAAGAGTTGCACAGCATCTTTCACAAGTATTAAGATACCTATTGGATTTGGCTGTTGAGCTACACTGTCAACAGAGCTCCTATGGTACCCATTTCCCCCTTCAGATGGACCAAGCAGTGGCTCTCACAATGCTCAGGTAGCGTTTCAGGACAGACACTGGAAAATAATCCATTCTCAGATGCGGTGAACATGGTCAGCTTCCAGCAACAAACTAGACTAGCCAGTCAGGTCAGGAGCTCTTTTTGCAGCAGTGGTTTGTTATCCCCTTCAGAGAACTACTATGGAGTTTGGACAAGCACAACCATGGATAGTTTATTTTTTGTTACCAGGTTAAAAAAGCAATAGTCCAAACATCTTAACGCCCTCAATTATGGCTCTAATGAAGCCATGGGAGCACACACATGGTGTGCATGGATTCAATTATTTTAGCCCACACCCCTCCCAAGTCCTAGGTGGGGGAATATATGGAGATCACTGTTGGCACTGCTATTGTGGGATTTTTGCTAGTCAGTCCCTGCTCTGTTTACATAGGATTTGCACTCTTCCTGGATCTTAGCCAGGCCAGTCTTGGCTCCTGGAATGGAAATCAAAATATTATTTTGTGTAGGAGATCATCATCAGGATCCCCTCAGAGAGTTGAATGGAAGTCTCTCTGGTGGCAGGTGTACAGCAGAGCTGAAACAAATATGCTGTTTGATTCACATTTGAAGCCATTTAGGCTGGACCAATTATATCCCATTATTTAGATTTTAGATTACTTTGGCCTAACTGTATGGGAGTTTGCAGTCATTGTTTTCATTTTAGGAAGGGGTAAAAATGAGTTTGTTTACACAGCCTGTATCTGTTGTGAAATCCACTGAAGGAAAGTTTGCAGCAAATATCCACTTTTGTTTGCATCAGTATGCAGCAGCTGTTGTCATCACAAATCCTTTGTCACAAAGAAAGAAAATACCTTTCCAAGGAGCTTCACAGAGCCCTGTCATCTCAGACTCCAAATACTATTCCAGGATCAACGTATTTCCGAATCCATGAACCTGCATGGGAGAAATCCTAAGCAGCTAGTTTAGGGGTGTGTGGGTGTTTATCATAAAAGCTATAATTCACTTGCTACATGATTTGGGGGAGGGGGGTTAGAAAGATTGCAAATGTTTATTTGTTGCAGGATTGTTGCTGCATCCACATCAGCCATTTGCCAAAGGGGAAAAAAGGAAAGCTATAATTATAATTATAAAAAAGATAAATTTTTTTGAGAAAATGTGGCTTGACATACTGAGAGAGAGGCTGCTTCCAAGGGAAAGATATGTTAAGCTGTTTCACTTTTTGGTCTAATGAAGCATTCTGTATCACTGCTGTTAGTCCTTTCCCTACTTACTATAGGACTCTTCCACATGTATTCCCCACTGTGAAAACATGTATCTAGTATTACAGCTAATACATACTGAAGTATTGGGTACATGGGTGTGTTCTAATCCTCATTAAACACTTTTTAAACGAAGTTATTACATCAGGAGCAGTGGTACTCACTCAGAGTAAACCTACTGAAATCAACGGACTTAAGTCATGTTTGTTGATTTCAGTAGGTCTACTTAAATACCACCCAAGAGATGTACTTAAACCTCTTGTTTAAATGAGTGGGGCATGAAAATGCTCAGCTTTGGCTGGATTGTACTACTGCTGATTTTCAAGAAGGAAAAGCAGTGCCACTTACCTCTTGGAGGGCAGGATACAATCAGCAGCCCCACTCCCAGCTATAACATTTTTGCTATCATATCCCCCCACCCCATTCAGAGGCCCGTTTCAGATACTTATTCGAATATAAATAAAATGCCATTACAAAAGCACAATTCAGCTTGCTTGCTTTTTAAAAAAGTACTGTTTTGAATATAAAAGGTTATAAGGATTTTGAAATGTAATGATTCATAAATAATGCTGACAATAAGATCATAAAACAAAGAGAAAGCAATAGGCAAACAACATATGGCTGTTAATCTGACCATTAAGATGCCAAGTTCTTTTAATGCATGGAAGGGAAGAGGCAGGAAGCTGTCTTATACCAAAGCAGACCAGTGGCCCAGGATCTAGCTCAGTATTGTGCACAATGATTAGCAGTGGCTTCCCAGGATTTCAGGCAGGGAACATTCCCAGACCTGCCTGCAGATGCCAGAGATTGAACCTGGACCTCCTGCATGCAGTGCGGATGCACTGTTGCCAAGCTATGTTTTAGCCGTCCACTTGAAGTCATTTCCTGGAATGTGTCTGCTGTCGTATGCTGACAGCTTCTATGAGCCACAGCTGAGAGCTGAGAGTTCTTGGTAGGGACCAAAGGTGGACGGACTACCCCAGAAAGAGCATGGCATGTCAGCCACCAGAGGTACTGTTGTTGTTTAGTCATGTCCAACTCTTCGTGACCCCATGGACCAGAGCACGCCAGGCACTCCTGTCTTCCACTGCCTCCCGCAGTTTGGTCAGACTCATGTTTGTGGCTTCGAGAACAATGTCCAACCATCTCGTCCTCTGTCGTCCCCTTCTCCTTGTGCCCTCCATCTTTCCCAACATCAGCGTCTTTTCTAGGGAGTCTTCTCTTCTCATGAGGTGGCCAAAGTATTGGAGCCTCAGCTTCAGGATCTGTCCTTCCAGTGAGCACTCAGGGCTGATTTCCTTCAGAATGGAGAGGTTTGATCTTCTTGCAGTCTATGGGACTCTCAAGAGTCTCCTCCAGCACCATAATTCAAAAGCATCAATTATTCGGCGATCAGCCTTCTTTATGGTCCAGCTCTCACTTCCATACATCACTATTGGGAAAACCATAGCCTTAACTATACCTAACACCCCATTATTATCCCTCTGCAACATATTCGATTCTGTGACGCCAAGCACATCCCCACTGCCATTGCATGTTATTCGCTGCCACTAGCAGGTGTGGGAAACATGCAACTTAATGCCATGCACTGTACTGAATGCCATGCTGCAGAGGGGGAAAGGGGAGCTCAACATGAGGCTTCCATTCTCAGCAGCAGCCCTGCACTCCCAATGTGGCTCTGCCCCATTGCAAGGCTCTTCTACATGGCCAAAGCAAGCAAGCAAGACGGTAAAGCCTTGCTGCAAAACTCTTGCAGATTTTTTACCCGCCAGCAGTTTTATTCTACCTACTCGCAAGAGGGAGATTAGCCTGGCCTCACAAGAAGTATCATCTGTGCCACTTCTAAACAAGAAAACCCAAGGGACTATGCATATGCCAGCCCTGGATAAGAGAAAACGTACAGCATACAAATGACCAAAATAACAACTGGTAACATTCAATTGTCAGTAAGAAGCCTTGTTGGATCAGGTTGAAGATCTATCTAGACCAGCATCCTGTTCCCATGGTAGCCAACGAGATGCTTTTGGGAAGCCTGCGATCAGGCCCTGCGTGTAACCGCAATCTCCCTAGTTGTGTTTCCCAGCAACAGGTATTCAGAGGCATTCTGCCTCCAACAGTGCAGGCTGAACACTGCAATCATGACAAAGAGTCATGGATATAGCCTTATGCCCTCTCTGAATTTCTATGATCTCTCCTTTAAGGCCGTCCAAATTGGCAGCCAAAATCATCTGCAGCAGTGAATCCGAGAGTTTAATTATGTGGCACTTGTAGAGGCATTTCCTTTGGCCTGTTTCAAATCTTCCAACATGGGATAACCGCATGAAGCTTCAGTATTAGAGGAGGAAAACCCCTCTCTGGACACTTTCTCTTGACACCAGGCATAATTTCATACACCTCTATTTAGTGGCTGGGCTTCCAAAAGGGCTACAAAAGTGCTGCTGCAAAAAAGGTCATGGTGCTTGACAAAAAGTCATTTTTAACTAGTGACAAAAATAAAATAAAAAATGACATAGGCATTAGGAAGGCAAGGGGAAGACTTTATAACAAGCAGTATCCCCAAGTTCAGAAACTGTCAAAATCACTGCTATCTGGGCTGGGAGCTGAAACTCACACAATCCCATTGATAAATATTGTGGTCAGAGGATAGCCCTATTGTGTGGTTTCACTGAGAAAAGACATATAGGTTTCTTCTTCTATCACAGTCTTACAAATAAACCCGTATCCCATAGACACTCTTTTTCTACTATCAGCCATTTTATTTTGTGTGTGTAGTTTCTAGGCACAGGCACACGATGGCAGCAAACCCTCAGTAACAGCTTGCCATGGGACAAAGAAAAAACAATTTCCCTGCTTGCAAGATAGAAACAATAGAAAATTTTACTAAAACGGATTGATAATGCCCTGGTGCCAGGGGAATGGTTATTCCAACTGTCACCATACTATTTTCTCTCTCTATGGAAAGCACAAATGTAGTTTCATGCAAGTTGTTCAGCATAATTTAAGCAAAAATGGGAAAAGCAAGCCTAGTTAAGCACACCAACTGTAGGGAAGGAATACGAGTAAAAAATAAAATAAATACAGGCTGCTTTTGCAAGCTGAAGCAGTAAGGAAAGAAAATGGGCCTTTGGGCTTGCTGGCGCACTAAAGTGTTGTTTGGAAAAGGGGTATCTGTCACTCCTTCATAATGACCCCCCCCCCCCCCGTGACAGACAAGCAAGCAAACACTAAACTCAGCTACTAGGAAAGCCCAGCTTGCAGTCCTTACTAATAACGATCAATTCTGTCTTAGGCACTTCTATGTAGAAGCAAGCCTCACTGAGTGCCAAGGGACTTCCTCCCCAGTAAACATATCTAGAGTGAACAAGAGGTTACCGAAGAAACAGGCATGTTCTTGGGACTGCCCTGCCATATCCACCCTTTAAAAAGTCCCTTAAATCAAGTTCCTAACTTCAGTCTTGCTCTTACAAGCTACTTTTCCAAAACTTGCTTTAGCAGTTTTCGCTCGTTTGTTGTTTTTTTAAAAAAGTGGCAGTAACTTACAAGGGCTGACTTCTTTTATTCTGAAGCAGTGAACAGCTCCCATTAAGTCCACTCATTTCAGTGGGTCTACTCTTGAGCGTGACATAAGTGGGATGCAACCCTGTGGTCCTAATGGTGGGCTCTGCTTCCTACCCACCACCAAAGCAGCTGTTTTGGGTGACGAGTTTAATGAGACCATAGATCCCACATCTCTTATCATGTCTACTTTTGCCCACAAGCTGCCTGCTTCTTGGCGTTAAATGTCAGATGAAGTGACGCAGTAGTGGCCTGCTTGTGATCAGGATAATCATGATTATTTGAGAGAAGTGTCAATATGTTATTAGTCAGAACACAGTGTGCTTTAAATAGACTGGCAAGCAGCAATGGTTTTTAAAGAGCCTGTGTCTCTTGAAACTGAGCAAGTCCAAACTGTGCATAATATGTAAACTTGTCCATTTTCCTGCATGAGTGATATTCTACATTTTGAAAGGACACTGGACTTTGGTGAACAACATTCCTCTCAAGTGGTTGTTCTTGTCTGTCCTGGGGCCTCACAGTACAATGGTCTACAGAACAGAAGGGTTCAGGGTCTTAAGATAGGTTTTGTCATTGGCAGGACTGTGGTGGTAGCTGCTGGCATGATTCATAAATCACAGAATTGTAGAGTTGGAAGGGACGACGAAGGTAATCTAGTCCAACCCCCTGAAATGCAGGAATCTTTTGCCCAGCATGGGGCTCAAATCCACAACGCTGAGATTAAGAGTCTGAGCTACTGTGATGTGAGATGTGAAATAGGCTTGACTCTCTGGTGGCAAATCATTATTGCCATGGTGAAGGTTCACATTAGGAGACCCCAAGATGCTGGAAGTCAGTTTTGATGACTTTGACAACCCTGAAATTGGGTTTTTTTCTCCTCTCTCTCTTTTTCAGCATTTGACTAGCCAGCCAAAGCTATGAGAAAGCAAGAGTGAAATACTGACAGTAGATTTTTATTTTGTTAAAAGAAAAGAAACAAGCGAACAAAGAAAAAGAGAAACCAAACTAGTAAAGGTGGTATTAGTAAGCAGCAAAAATTCTTCAGCCTCTCTGCGCCTCATTTGTTTGAGGTTAGGTTGGCTGGGACTCAGTCCTCCTCAGTGGCACCTCAGTTTTGGGACCTAAGATAATTTGATGTACTTAGCCCTATTTAAGCATCAAACAGACAAAACTTATAGCTGTGCGGAAAAGCAAGCAGCTGACAAATTCTAAAATAAATAAAAAGTAAAATACCTCTTACTCTTCTGTGTCTGTTCAATGTCCAAGAAGCACATGAAAAAAAGAAAACATCTGCATATTTGCTAATGTTGAATAGGAAGGCTGCAGTGCTCTCAGAACAGTTTCCATTGCTAGGCAGAACAAGTGAAGAGAATAATATAAAATTGTAAGTAAGCATGCCAAGTAGTGATGCAGTTAAGTATCAACTACCAGAAATATAGCTGGATCAGAATGGAGTTCTTGTTTTTAAAGGACACATGTAAATGTAACCTGGCTTTCAGAAGGAAAATGGAAACCCAACATGACCCATTTTTTTTCTTAAACAGTTTAATTAAAAAAAGAAGAATTAAAGAAACTTAAAGAGCCCTGAAAAAATTGGGAAATCCCAAAGCATATTGTGCGTCACCTGCTTTAGTAAAAGAAACACAATAATCAAAAAAGATATTTAGTTTAATACAAATTTTATACAAAGAAAATGTGAAAAAATACTTCCATATGCTAAAAGCAATTATGCTTCACAAATAAGGCCAGCTAGGCTATCTTTGACACAATGCAATTCACAAATATTCTGCTCCTGATTTTTTTTTCCTTCTAGCTTTTTTCTTCTTCTTTCCTCTAATGTGTGTACTAGCTGGAGACTGTACAAACTGCATCCTTTATAAACAATGGGAGAAATCAATATGACTAAAATGTACAACAAAATGTACTGGAATGATATAATACAATTAATTTGCTCATATACATACATCACCTTGCTTTGTTCAATGCTTTGTTTACACAACATACAAAATGGTACTACAGTTTAAGTGTAACAGACAGTGTTTTCATGGGTTACTTTCTCTCTCATACTGTACTGTTTCATGCTTACATAAAAACATAAAAATCCCATAATACATGCTCTATTCCAGCATCAATGTCCTTTGCCCTCGTTTCCTGGTAAAGAGTCTTCTCCATCTATAGCTCTTGTTCCCTTTGAAAACAATTTCAAAGTCCTTTGGACACTTAAAAAAAGAAGCAGCAGCAATACAACTGAAACATAACCTAGTAGGAAGCATACGCCCCAAAATCCATTTTCATTATCTCTGGAAATATTGATCTGATATTTAGCTTCCGACTTTCCTTTTCTCTTAGCATGAATGAAATTTAACCCCCCCCCCCTTTTTGTAAACAATCTCTCTCATTTTAAATATGAAACACAAAATATGTCCTTTAATGTACGAGGAGCCTTAAGATTGGAAATGCTTGATTTAACAAATTTAAAACGGCAAGTTCCAGCTTCAGTTGCACAAACCAATGTGCAGGCGTGTGTTTTTTTCCGTCTCCAAAGGCAAGGCAAGTGGTTCAGTCTTCTCATTCTTGATTTATGTGTGCAACTGCAGTTCCCAGAAAACCATTTCTCTTGGTGGTGTTTGTGGCAAGTCTGATTTAACCTTTCCTTCACCAGCTTCCAACACTCCTTATACGTCGAAGTCAATACAAATATAAAAAGGAGATGGTACTCTAACATCATCCACAAAATGTACATAATTTACAACAGAAGCATAGATTTACCATGAATTTTACCAGTCCTCAAGCTTTTTAAAGCCAGCGCTAATGCTTTACATTAATGTAGTGTAATAAATGCTTTGTACACCTGTACAAAGCTAAAAGTCTGAACCTTTGAGGTTAATCCAATGAACTGCGGGGATTTTTAAAAAAACATTTCTATTACAGAGACGATTATATACTCCAACAGCTGCCTGGATTCCTTTGTTAGCAGTTAGACTCTCCGTACTTGGACAGGCATTGTGGTCTGAACATACTGAACTCCTGTTCTCATTGCCACGGTCCCAGCTGTAGGGCTTACTACTACAGGAATGGTCTGTGGATTAAAACCAAAACACACATGTCAGCAACCACAAGCACAGAAACGTAGGATTGCCTGTCATGAGAAACCCTCAGCATGATACTACCAGGGAAATAAAGGGCATAATACATAATAATACACTACTGTACATAATAAGCACTCTGAGCCGTGTGCAAGATATTCAGTACCGAGTCAAAAAAATGAGTTTTCCTATTCCTTGCTATATAGCCTCAGACCTGTGTGTAACTTTCCTCTCAATATAATTGCAAGCATTCCCTTAAACAGTAGAAATCTGATTAAAAGTGTTTACAGTTTCTGTAATACACAAATATTCTGTCTAGTCACTAGAAAACAAACTCTATGCATTGTTTAAACAATGTGTGTTCACTCAAATCAGATGGTAAATCCTGGTCTTCAAAGTGCTCACAAACCAACAATTTACAGGAGACAATGGGCACAACAGCTAAAAAAAGAAACCATGATTGTGTTGTTTTCAAAATGTAGTAACCTGGAGACTTCCATCACATGTACCAGGAACTGATCCAGTGCTTTCTTTACACAAACTGTAGGATGAATATTGAACCATGCTGATGTGTTGAGCCCCTTTAAGGCATTAGGATTTATTACTAAACTCATATATGCATTCCACAATAGCATTAGGTCAGATGTTGCTAATAAAACATGTCTAATACTCACATAGTAAGAGAATTAGTGGATTTGGGCACTGTGCCTTGGAACAGTACGATCGTTAGCATTATGACCACAGTAGGTCAGTAAATGTACATGGAACATTTGGTACTGACCATTGTAAATTATAGAATTAAATGTCAAGTAGGGTGAAAAATCACCAAGGCTCTCCCTCCTGCTTTAAGGCAGTATTGTTAAAAATTAATACAGGATCACCAGGACAGCTAATTTTGAGGAAAACATGATCCCGGAGGGATCAAACATGATCAGCAAAGCAAGGTAAAACTCAACCAACAGAACTTTCTAAGGTAAAATCATTTTAGGCAGGTAAATCCCAACACCACCCTCCATCTTCTAATTGTGGCGGAAAGCTTTTTTGAAACAAGAAGCTCCAAGTTCACTTTGTTATGAAGAACTCTAGCTCAGTCTCTCTGTTGAGCATTTTTGGGCCTGAAGAGCACGGGATGAATAGTTAAACTTTTGCTTACCACATGGTGATTGCACAAATGAAATTAAGAAGCCTGAGGGATTAAATGGATGTGGAACAGTGGCCTAATTCCTACATCACAGCCAACATTTCCTATCCCAGCATCAAAAGATCGTGACGTACAATGGCAATGTAGCAATTCCAGAAACACGGAACATATATGCAATATTGTTAGGGCTCGGTTTGTTTGGCATAACCTGGATAGTGCTAAAATAAAACTTGTTCGCATTGCACAAAGGAAGAGCTCGCCATATCTGAAGTAATGTTCCCCCCCCCGCCCCCCCAAAATGCAGCTGTAACTATGTGTGAATGTTGGCTAGTCTTTGAATCCTTGGTTGGCTCTATGATGAAATTATATGGCATGAGGGAAATGGAGATGTTGTACGGCAAAATAAGGCGTTTTACACTGCAAATATAGACTTGGGACCGGTGAATTCATGTCCTGATAACACAGGAGAAAACCCCGCCCCCCACAATAGATAATGAGCGGTTTCAATGCCAAAAGCAGTACTTACAATTGTGGGTTGAGTAGTTGGTATATAGGTGGTGGTCTGCGGGACCTGGACCAGTTTTATAGGCTGGCTGCTTGTCACACCTGTTGCTATCTGCAGAGACAGCACAGGCAACCTCAGCAAAAGGTTCAGCTTTTACATAAATGCCACCTATTTATTATTATCATAGAAATTTGTCAGATGTTTGGCTTGTGTTAAAATTTGCATCTCAATGAATTCACAGGTTACTTTTTTTGTTAATGAAACCAAAATTCAAAATATGAATGTGAGCAATGTATACAGCTTGATGTTTCAAAAAGGTGTAACAGTTATGTGAAAGCAATTTGAGATTTTCAAGCAAAATGTTCCATGGTAGAAATTGTAGGCACCCAACATTTTCTTTGCAAATAATGCCAGATCATAGCAAAACACAGCACTGCTACAAGCACAAGAGACTGCTCTTTTAAAAATACCCTAAACATGTGTGTACCTAATTAATCAGTCAAGGTTTTTTGTAAGGCTCATCACCAATTTCCAATGCATTTCAAGCATCCCCCTCAATGAAAAAACATAAAATCTAGAGAAAAACTTATAAAGTTTTATGAGCTAGGTTCACAGAAAGTGTGAGCTCGTGAGTATACCTTGAGTCCTGTTCTCCAATAATAGTTCAAATGAGACATGATGCAATTAAAGCATTGGTGAAGTAAATAATATATTGTTCTTTTACTAAACACACAGGGTTTGGGAACGAAGGAATAAATATGCAATTCCAGCTCTTCATAAAGATACTGGTTTAATTAATTATCAGTGCGACAATGGTTATTTACATCTCTGATTAGAAATCATATCCTAATCCACACCATCTGAAGAATGTTAATTGATATATACAAGGCTTATGTAGCCAATGACATCTAATGTATTCCAATGCCTACCATTTCTGTGGAGAAGTTAGGGTACAGAATTATTTGAGGATATGGTAATTTGAGCAACAGTTTCAAAGCTGAGTTTTAGGTGCATGGTAGAAGTGTCGGTGCATGCTGTATGAGTGTATCTACAGGGCATATACAATCTGCGATTCAAAGGGGCTAGAATAGAGAAAGGTTGATGGGCACTCATGCACCCAGAGCAATAGCTTTGACTCAATAAGATTCAATGAGAGTTGCAAGATGTGAACCTGAATCCTTCGAGGATATTCAGAGTTTACCTTCCTCAGGTAAGAGCCACCTGCAGACCTGCAGAGCCACAGGGAAGTGTGCCGGACACCAAGAGTAAAGCAATAAATCTATCCTAACAAGAGTGGCAGAATATTGCATGAAATTTCATTAGGGCATGGCATGGTGAAGGACAAAGCTATATAGCAAAGTGCTGTTGTTTCTCCTAGAATTTCACTGAGAGATGGGTACCATTAACTACTCCTACCTGCAGAGTCACTTCCAGAGAACAGCACTGGCTGGACCCATGGATTTATGTTATGGAGTCCCACAGGGCTCCATCTTATCCCTCATGCTGTTCAATATCTACAGTACCACCTGGAGAGGCTGTGCAGGCACTGAGTCAGTGTTTGGATACAGTGATGGGTTGGACTAGGGCTGGTAAATGGAAATGGAATCTAGTTAAGATGGAGGTCCTGTGGGTGGGTGGGTGGTCTCTGGTCCAGGAATTAAGGGGTTGGCTTGTTCTGGATGGGGTGGCATCCCTCCACTCTTGATGGAGCAGCTTCGAAGTCTGGGGTACTCCTGCAGGCCAAAGTGTCACTGAATATACAGGTGGCTTTGGTGGGGCCTATACCCAGCTCTGGCTGGTTCATCAGCTGTGGCTGTTCCAGGACTGAGATAGTTTGGCATCAGTAATCCATGCTCTGATAAGCACACACATTAATGCAATGTGCTTTACAAGAGTCCTTAATAACAGTCTGGAGGCTGCAACTAGTATTGAGAGTAGCCAGAAGAGTGCGTATCACTCCAGGTTCTGAGAGCACTACACGGGTTGCCAGTGAGCTTCAGGGTCCAATTCAAAGCGTTGGTACTAGTATACAAAGCCCGAAAGTTCCTGAAGGAGTGTCTTCTGCCATATGTCTAAGCACACAGTTTACAATGGGAGGGGGCCTTCTTGCAGTACCAACACTGTGGATACCAAGGAGGGTGAAAAAGTATGAGAGGGGTTTCCTCTGTGGTAGTACAGCTAGAATGTAAAACACATTTTTATTTGCCCAGGAACACATTTTTATTTGCCTTTGGAAGGAGATAGGATTATTTGGGCACTGTCATTTTAATTACTGATTTTGGAATTGGTCTTATAAAATTTCATGTTGTCAGCTGCCCTGGGCCCTCTTAAAGGAAGGAAGACTGGACACAAATAAATGAAATGAAATATGAGAGAGCCTAGATACATTTTGGTCCCTTCCCTTAAGAAACAACTTTGTAAGATTAAAGACAAATCTCCAAAATGTGTTTTAATTCTTATGAACCCTCAAGAATGTTAACAGGAAACCAGAATTCAGTGTTTATACATTCTCACAAATTTTATATGAAGGGGGTTGTGGTTAAGTAAAGAAGTATGTCGTAAGCCACCTCAAGCATTGTTTTAACTTTGGAAAGGCGGCATACAAGTAAAATGACTGACTGAAATACTTACTGTAACACTCTCCTTGCTCTTTTCAACAGCTGCCTCTTTTTCTTTTGGAGTACTGGCAGTTTCTGTAGGTGCCGGTTGTGCACTGGAGGTAGGCTGGGATGATTTATTTAATGTTTCTGTGCTAATTTCAGGATCCGTTTCTTGCTGTGTTGCAGTTGCTAAAATGAAAACAAAAGGATTTCTAAATTATGTAACTGGATGATGTTCACTCACAAATAAGTTAAAACAGTTGTGAGGAACCTTTGGCCCTCCAGATGTTGCTGAACTACAACTCTCACCATCCCTGGGTATTGGCCAGGCTTCATGGAACTCATGGGAATTGTAGCGTGGCAACATCTAGAAGGTAAATGGTTTCCCACATTGTTTACCTGACTGTGTGCAGGACTTCATGTGTTCCGGCCAATGGGCTTGCTGGCAAGGGTAGTCGCAGTAACTGGTATTCCAACAACAGTAGAAAATTGCTTCTTTTTTGCAGTTGGCACACCACTGCTTCTTTTTGGTTTCATCCACAGCTTGCTGCTTTTCCAGTTCCAGCTGCTTCTTCACTTCGGCAATCAAACGATCTCTTTCCTGTTCCAAACTCTGACGCATTTCAGCCATTGTGAGTTCTAGTCAACAGACAGACAGCATATAGTCAACAGTGGGTCCAAATGTTAATTTAGAAATTTAAGTTTTAGCTCTAGATGCATTAGTGACTTTTAGATGAAAAACAACAGCTTCATTCTGTGACTGCAAGTGCAGCATTAGGCAACATATCTACCACACTAGTGATTATTGGTTCTCATGAATGAACTATAAATGAACAATTACTATCCAATTTGCAGTTTAACTTGCTTTCTGGATTTCAAAAAGAGTAAGCATATTTTCATTCTCAAAACAGTACATATTTAAATTGTGGTTCAGGAAATACTATATTGAGCTGGTTCAGATGTCTGAACTGGCCAACTCTAACTGACCGTACATGTGAGGAACAGTCTAAGATGGCATGTTCCATCACATTTTCTACTCTTTCCAGGGAGGACAATTTGTACTTTCACAGAGTTGCAGCTGAGATACTGCCATGGCCTTTTAAAAAATAAAGTGGCAACATCATTATTTTGAACTGCATTTTTTATACCCAGATTGTGTTTCATTTCTGAAAGTTCCTGCTGATGTAACCACTGAAGCTTTTCTATTTCAATTCTCAAACGACGAATCTGGAATATCAAAGAAATAATTAGGTCACTTGATTAAAAAAAAAGCCTTTTCAACCCTATGAGTTTTGGATTTAATTTGCATAAGTTTGCATATGAACAAAATGATTCTGAAGGGAAAAAAGCACCCTCTCTTGGTTTTTAGATGATACATTTCTGTTTCCCAATAATCACCATATCAAAAAAGGCATTCCAACCTGTGTGTAAAAAGGGAGGAATGATTCCTATGGATTTGTATCTATTTACTATTAAAAATAACTAACATTTTTTATAACCCATGGCTCAACTAATGAAGGGTATATTTAAATTGACTAAATGAGCCCCAGAAAAAAAATATGGACTTTAGAGTTCCATGATTCATACTTTAGATTTCCCTTCTTCTAAATAAAATTTCAAATAAAATAAAGTAAAACACACACACACACACACACACACACACACACACCAATAATACATAAATAAATAGAAGTGCTTAGTTTGCTGGTTTTAACCAGTTAGTGCATGATTCAAAAAGAGCACTAGGAATTATGTCAACAGTGATGAGAAACAAGCGCTTAAAACATGGCAAATTTTGTCCTTCTGGTATTTCAAACAGTAAACAGAGAGGAAACTAGGAGACCAATAAAAAATAACAACTCATAATAAGAGATTTTAGCAAAATTCATCAGCAAAATGGATAGCAAATGGAGCAATTTTTCTCTAATAATACTGCTAGGGAATCTGTACACAAAAAAATGAGATACCTTAAGAGGAACCTACATATATTAAATATGTATCCAGCAGAATTTAAAAGAAAGGTTCTACATGAAGAACTCTTTTTTTTTTTAATGTTTCGTACAGTATACGGACCAGGATTAATATTGTTAGCACCATAGGGAATGACAAAAGTAAAGTGCCCCAACTGATTTAATTTTCATTTTACTGATATTAAAAGTTTTGCTTGTTTTATGTTGTAAGCTGCTCTGAAAAAGTTTTGTTATAACACAGGCTATAAAGGTAGTTAGTAAATAAATAAGCATTCAGAAAAATTGACTTTAAAGAAAAATAACTGCCTTTTTTTAAAAAAAAGAGAGAGACAAGGCTGTTTTTTAATGCAATGTCACGATCAGCATGCTTCTGTAAATCATTAGTTGCCTACAGAACTCTGAGTAACATGGGCATCGCACAGTCACTCTCTCCCCTCCCTTGCTATGTGGCATGAAAAAGAGAAGGGTTAGTTAATGTGCCTGAATCACAGGAAAGAAAAAAGATAAGATATTGGAACTCATTTTCCCTCATCCTTTCCTTCCTGTTTTTCATGCTCCATGAAAACAATATATTCACTAAACAAATTGAGGTGGTGACACTGGCTGTACTCTTATGTAATGCTAAACAATGGTTTAGCGTTATGTGTGCAAGCCAGAATAAGCTCCCTGTCAATTGAGTACAGTATTTCAAATTGTAAACTGGACCTAAGATATTTTGCTTGCGTAAACAAGTTAGATTTAGAAGGCCTGATGGAAATGCCTGCTGTGCATTTAAGGAAGTACAGTGGTACCTCGGATTAAGAACTTAATTCATTTTGGAGGTCCATTCTTAACCTGAAACTGTTCTTAACCTGAGGAACCACTTTAGCTAATGGGGCCTCCCGCTGCCGCCGTCATGCGATTTCTGTTTTCATCCTGAAGCAAAGTTCTTAACCTGAGGTACTATTTCTGGGTTAGCGGACTCTGTAACCTGGAGCGTCTGTATCCCGAGGTACCACTGTAGAGCTATTATATTGTCATCGTCTGGCACAGTAGTAGCAGCTTTTAGCAAGAGCAACCTAGTTAAAATTTCAGGCTATAAACTTTAATGAGCTCCTCTCTCTCACAGTATGCAACCAGTAGTTTTCACAATAGTTGGTATTAGATCAGACAAGAGGCCAGAACTCAAATACATATCTGCAGAATATTTAAAAGGCAGGTTTCTACTTATTTTAAAAGTGTTTCACATTTTATTTTTTAAAGAAAAAAATGTGACTTGCTGATGGCAAAAGACACTGACCTCAGCTATTGTGCTTCCAGTGGTATTTTTTGAAAGGTCATTGTATATTTCTGTCATTGTTCCTTTTATGGCTTCCATCATCTGTTTAAAAAAAAAAGTTTATTAAGGTATTAAAAATGATCTTGCTTTTTAAATTTCTTTATCATTCCATAATTTCTTATGTAGGATATTATAAAAACTACTGACACATTTTTCTTTGAGTGGATTTTGTAAATCATATCAATAATATAAAAGAAATCCAGCAACCACTGTATCTTAGGTCGTATTGATACCTCTTGACCTCTGAGATTCATCCACTCCACACACAATGAATAGAAGTGAACAACTGAGCTTTAGGAAGAACTTTCTGCAATAAATGCTGCTCAATAGTGGAACGAACTACCTTGAAGGGTTGCGGACTCTCCCTGACTGGAGGTTTTTACACAGAGGTTAGATGGCCATCTGTCAGGGATTCTTTAGCAATGATTTCTGCATTGCAAGTGATTGGGCTAGATGGCCCTTTGGGTTGCTTCACACTATATTTCTATGATTCTATGAACTTGGGTAGGATTCTGTGTGTGAATAACGATATCACCTCTCCATTTAGTTCTTTTGATATCAGTTTCTAATCTCACTATGAGTAAAATCTCAGGAATCAAATAAAAGTGATTATACAGAGCCATTATAAATGATTGCATGCAACATGATTGCATACCTGCCGGGGGGGTGTATCTGTGTGTACCTCAGACAACAATGTGGGGTGCCACGTGCTATGGTTAAATCACTTTACAGTATGTTTAGTTTGGTAGCCAGACAACTGGACTCTCAGATATGTGGTGAGTTCATAGTTCACTATTTACTTGTTCAACCTGAATGCCATAGGTTCTCTCTAAATGGTGTTAAATTACAATATTGCCATGTATCTGTAATGCCATCAGAGGATTCAAATCACCAATCACCATGTCAAAACACAGAATTCCATGTTGGCATTATTTTAGCAGTTAGATCTCAAAATGACAATCAGAATCAAACTCTATTCGCTTGCATACATCAGACACCAACAAAGCATTCTGGAGCCGTTTACTTTTAATTTTAGTCCTAATTTATGCATTGAGAGTCTGAAATGCAGTACTCTGGGAATCTGTTCACAATCTACCATGCAAGTTGCTGACGCAGGATCAGATGTCAGCGTTCATGAGGTAGTAAAATGGATCAAGATACCTACAGGACTGAGATGGGAGAAAGAAACTGCATGAACTTTCTAAACATCATTTGTGACCTTATAAATGGCTTCAACTCACTGAGCGGTTTAGATAAACAGGCCAGATACCTGTGTTTCTCTCCACTTCATGCAAATGGCTACTTTGGAAAATGATGTGAGGAATTTCTCATTTTTGCTTTTCATGTCTATTTTTTTAAAAAGTAAGGTTCAATTTAGCTCTCTGCCTAAATATCTTAATTAAATAAAGTTACATCAATAGAAATTGGAATGGCTTCTTAAAATAAAGACCCTGGAGGGGGCAAATACACTTTGTAAGCATTTAAAGCACCACCCTTGGATGGCTCATTTTTCATCATTCTAAAACCTCTCATTATGTTTAAATTAACACATTTTAGAAGAACCACTTCACACAAGAAGCAGGAGTTGTTTTTACTTCATGATTTTGGTACCTGAACAAAAATGGAATTACTTACTTGTCATTAATTGTTCTTCCAGTTGTGCTGCCCCTGTGTAGTCTCACTAGTGGTGTTAAGGTACGCCAGCTGTAACACACGGGGAAACTTTCACAGCAGTATTTTAAACTGGCCAGCTATGCACTTAAGCTTGATGTTCAATGAAGCACCTGTTTACAGCCTTGCCTGCTCAGTTCTCATTCTGGCCACTTCTCCTTTGTCTTCCTTGAAGGAGTTCAGGTAGTACACAAGGCTAGTTTACCCAGGCAAGAAAGTATGGCTGAAAGATGCTGACTTGCCCAAGCCCAACCAATGAACTTTATGACTTACAAGTGATTTGAAATCTACTATTTCTCTCTTGCATACACAGAATGTGTAGCAAGTTTTTCAGGGAGTAGGTATGCAAGACTAGGCTTTACAGCCCTGCCTAAAAATAAAAATGTCAACCCTTCATATACAGTCCTTTATCTACCACATGTGTACCAGCCTAAAGCCTTTGGAACTGTTGTGTCACACCTTGCACACACTAATTACAGGACAGTTCAGCCTCTATCCCCACTCCACCACCAAAGCCCCCATATCTGTTTGGCAGCCATGTTTGGCAACTGTAGCTGAAAGCGCTTGTCTAAAGATGCTGGCTTTCCCGAGCAAGACCCAATTGGTCACTGTGGCACACCACTTGCCCAGATAGGCCAAGCAAAAGCATCAGCTTCCTCGGCTGCCAGAAACTCATATAGCTCAGCTACTCCCATACAGCTGTATCCAATGGGCTCCTGTACCAATAGCTTCTATAGAGATAGCTTTACATATCTGTAAGACTACTCTGTCCCAAGAAGTGCAAGGTTTAAGGCTATTGCTGTGACACCATTGCTCTGTACACTGAAGTGGAAAATACTCAGCTCAGAATACCATTTTTTTCCTAACAGAATATCAGCCTTTACGTTAGAACACCTACATGGTGCCATCTCAGAGTCTTCCTTCAAATTCCACAAAGGCCCCCTTTTCTATTAAGCCTCAGGCTTAATCTTTAGATCCTCATCTCCAACTGGAGCAAAGTTTAAGGACATGAAACTATATTTCCTTGTATTAATTTTCCTCTACTTTTCTCCTACTGCTTAAATACAGATTTTAGGCTCCTTGAGGCAAGCACTTGCATTTGTTTTGCCCTTACTATTTTAATACACCATACAGATTGTTGACTATGCTAAAAGAAACACGCACGAAGTAGAAAAAAAAGCTTTGTCAAACATTACAAATAAATCTGATAAGTACTAATAAAATTATGATGTGCATACATATATCCACACATGTTGGGTTAATAAAATTTATCCATAAATGTATGTTAACCATGCATACATTCGGGCTGTTTTTGTCTCTTCCCTCCATCCCTGACCCAAAACCCAAGCTTCTGTTTTTGGAGAACTACGGCAGGAAAAGTTGCAGTGCTTCTAGCTACACACCAGCAGCCAGTTTAAAATATTGCTGTTAAGGTTCTTCCACGTGTTCAAAGGTTAAACTTATCCACATCACAGGATGAGGAAAAATGTTCAGGCAAGTGCTTTGCTTTGTTGCACATCAGCAACTGCATTAACTTCAAAGTAAAACTTGTAAGAATGTAATGCTTTTAAAAAACAAAAACATAAAACTTACTTTACTAGTATACTTAGCAATATCTGCAGCCACATCTGCTGAAGCTGTTGCTATTGGCAAGTCTGTATTAACTGAAGATGAAAGTGTACTTGCTGATCCAGAACTGGTTACTATGGAAACAGGTTGAGTGCTTGTAACCAAGGTAATGGTTGACGTTGAAGTACTCTGAGTAATTTCTTTTTGCTGTACAGCTAAGGACACAAAACAAACCCACAAGTGAATCACTGCAGATTTCAACGTGTTTGAAATGTCAAAAAACAGGCAAACCAATGCTAAATAAATGCTGTTCAATAGCCTTTCACAGCTCAGTCTTGAACATTTGTGTTGGTGGATTGGTGTGTGATGCTCCCATAATACTTCTTGCAGTGGTGACATACCTTATTCTGTGACATTATGCTGGCATAACTGTGTAAACCAGTGCAAAAAAGAAGGCAGTTAAGGATTCTTAGGGCAACTTTTAGTGAGTGTCTATGCTGGTTTCACCAGCCACTGGAAAATACTCCTTAAAATGTACCATAGTGGGATAATACCTTGATTATGGCCAAGTAAAATCTCACAAAGTAGTGAACAAGCTGTTGAGTTACTAGGTACTGTTCCAGTATGATATTAAGCAAAATGGGGCAGGGAGGAAGGAGGGGGGCTGCAAATTAGGTTGACGCCCCAAAATCTACAGATTGCATCTGTCTAAAGATATTAGGAAGATTTAATTAGATTAGTATCTGTTAGGTGCAAATTAAATTTCATAATTAATTAGATTAAGAACTGCTTGGACAATAATAATAATGGCTGTTTCCCCATTTTTGGAAAATAAGAAATCTAGAAGTTACTTGGATCTATCCTCTTAAAATGTTGGCACTCTTTATTTTCATAACCATGTTTCACAGAAAATAAAAAACCTTCTGTCATCACATAACAAGGGATCAACATGTTCTTTAAGGACAGCTTTATAACCAATCAAAATTATATGGTGGAATCTAACATTGCACAATGGGACGTTATTTTCCTCACCTCTTCACTGCAGCCATGCCCTAGTCCCCTGTCACACAAACAATTTGCACGGGAGGGTTTTCTAACTCTCCATAGCAGATTTTAAGTCTGTGGGGGGTTATAGAGAAAGGGACTCAAGCACAGACAGCATTAGATACAACCTATATTGTGCATCTCCTTATTGATACAAGATAAGCTATGCCTTATCCCTGAAGTAGTTCACTTTCTTCCACTAATAAATATTGGTGATCGCAATCATTTCCCTTCCTATGGTTATTTCCACTTAAGACAGCTCATTTTTCAGTTATAGATACATTTCATTTTATAATACTTACGATATAATTAAAACTACAGTGGAAAGATATTGCAGTTCACATTCCAACTAAAATGCTGCAGATAAAGAAATTATTCTAAGTACTGTTGTACCTTGGCTCCCAAACGCCACAAACCTGGAAGTGAGTGTTCTGGTTTGCAAATGTTCTTTGGAACCCGAAAGTCCGGTGCAGCTTCCATAGCTTCTGATTGGCTGCAGGAGCTTCCTGCAGCCAATCGGAAGCTGCGCCTTGGTTTCCAAACGTTTTGGAAGTCGAATGGACTTCTGAAGTACCACTGTACACTTAAGGACCACACTGGTGGAGCGATTTTGCATTTTCATATCTTTACAGGACCCGTATTTATGGAAGAATAGTTTGAAGTACTTGAGCACAATGACCACAGCAAAAATACAGCAGTGAGATCAAAATGGGAAAGGTGATAATACCTTTCACGGCTTGTCTTGTCTGATATCTTGTTCCTTGGGAGGACTGAGGTTGCTGCTGCTGACTCTGTTGCTGCTGCTGTTGCCTTTGCACCTTCTGCATATGCCATTTCTGAGAAGAAGTCTGAAATTTGTTTGAAGAATTCCATACTACCCGTTGGACAGCTGGGGCAGTTTCCTTTGGTAGAAGCGGCCTCTGCTTCTTCACTGGGCTGCCGGTGGCTGCAGCTGGAGTGCTGGCAGCAGAAGTAGTGCTTGTTGTAGCTGTGACACCAGCTGGAGGAGTCTGGGATGCGGATCGAGTAAGCACCTGAGTTTCAGTTGGAGGCTGACTACTTACTGTTGAAGAAGGTGGGGTTTTAGCTGCAGCTAAGTGGGTAGGGGAAAAAAATTTTTTTACTGACAATTCAGGTAATACAAAACCCAGTTACTGTGAGGAACATAGTACAACAGATATCTGTGGACATAATTATTTTTCAGTGGGTGAAAGTTGCATTGTTCGTTGCCAGCTGACTTTCAAAGCAATTTACACATCACAGACCGAAAAAATGCCATCTTTTTGCCTGCAGAGAAGATGTGATGAAGTAAAAGAAAGTAAACTGAGTCCTACAGGGTATATGTTTGTCACTCTAGGAGCCTCTAAACTTTCATTTTGACCCTTAAAACATCTACTCTTGAACTACTGTATTTTTTGCCCTATATGACGCACCGGCCCATAGGACGCACCTAGATTTGGGGGGGGGGGGGATAAAGGAAAAAAAATTATTCCCCCGCCCCCAGGTGCGGGGCTGGGGCAGGGGAAGCTCGGGCTTCCCCCACCCCCAGCCCTCAGAACAGGTCCCAGAGCGATGCCGAAGCTGCGCGCAGATGAAGCCCGAGCTTCCCCCGACCCCAGCCCCCAGAACGGGAGCTAGAGCAATGCCGAAGCTGCGCGCAGGGGAAGCCCGAGCTTCCCCCGACCCCAGCCCCCAGAACGGGAGCCAGAGCAATGCCGAAGCTGCGCGCAGACGAAGCCCGAGCTTCCCCCGACCCCAGAACGGGAGCTAGAGCAATGCCGAAGCTTCATGCAGACGAAGCCCGAGCTTCCCCTGACCCCAGCCCCCAGAACGGGAGCCAGAGCAATGCTGAAGCTGCGCGCAGGGGAAGCCCGAGCTTCCCCCGACCCCAGCCCCCAGAACGGGAGCCAGAGCAATGCCGAAGCTGCGCGCAGGGGAAGCCCAAGCTTCCCCCGACCCCAGCCCCCAGAACGGGAGCTAGAGCAATGCCGAAGCTGCGCGCAGGGGAAGCCCGAGCTTCCCCCGACCCCAGCCCCCAGAACGGGAGCCAGAGCAATGCCGAAGCTGCGCGCAGACGAAGCCCGAGCTTCCCCTGACCCCAGCCCCCAGAACGGGAGCCAGAGCAATGCCGAAGCTGCGCGCAGGGGAAGCCCGAGCTTCCCCCGACCCCAGCCCTCAAAACAGGCTGCTGCCCGCAAGCCTTGCGCTCCTGGCGGGACCTCCCGCCGGGCGCGCAAGGCTTGCGGACATCTGCCCAAAGCACGGGGCGTGCTCCACAGCGCACCCCGTGCTTCGGGCTGCAGGCTGCTGCCCGCAAGCTGTGGGAGCCCGGCGGGCACTCCCGCCAGGCTCCCAAGGCTTGCAGATAGCTTCCTGAAGCCTGGAGAGCGAGAGGGGTTGGTGCGCACCGACGCCTCTCGCTCTCCAGGCTTCAGCGAAAGCCTGCATTCGCCCCATAGGACGCACACACATTTCCCCTTCATTTTTGGAGGGGAAAAAGTGCGTCCTATAGGGCGAAAAATACGGTATTTTTAGTCCCTCACATCATGTAGATGATGCCTAAGAGCTGCTCTTCATCCTTGTTTTACACTGACATATATTAGGTTTTGAAACGTCTTCATTCAGATTATGAAAGCACCCTTAATTATTGCATTCTCAGCATAAGTTTCAGGAATTTGCTACTATAGGTAGCACACACACCAAGATTTCAAGACTCTCGTGATCACATGTTCCCTGGTGATTGAATACTACTACAGTAGTACCTCGTTTTGCGACCAGGATCCGTTCCAGAGCCCTAGTCACGGGCCAAAAAGGACACTGGACAAACTGCCGCGTCTGCACATGCAAGTGCACAGTTTGTGCTTCTGCACATGCACAAGCGGCGAACCCAGAAGTAACCCGTTCCAGTACTTCCAGGTTTGCTGTGGATGTTTGATGGAACTGGCGTGCGACAAGGTGGACGCTAGACAAGGTACCACTGTATAAAGAACACAAGTCATATACATGCTGCCGAAAGCCAGGGAAGATGAAATTTAAGTAAGAATGTATTCATTTGTTTATTTAAACTAATTGTAATATATGCAGTCCAAACCAAAAATTAAATAAAACTCAGAAACTATAGAACAAAACACAGAATTCACTTACAAATAACACCAGCAACAGTGACACAAATTCAACTCTCCCTCTCTCACATTAAATACTGAAAGGTTTGAAATAAGCTCCAAAAAAACTTCTTGAAGGTTTTCTAACCTTTCTATCTACCATCTGCCTTGTCTGAGCATTGCAGACTACAGATCAGGGATTGGAAACCAATGGTCCCTCCAGATGTTGTTGAACTCAAACTCCCATCATCCAAGACCATTGGCCAGACTGTTAGGGGCTTATGGGAGTCCAACATCTGAAGGGTGATAAGATACTAATACTTTGTACATACTGACAAAAGCTAGGGCAATCTAGAGTACAGCTGCATGTTTTCAAGCCACTGTAGCAAAGATACATTTTTGGAAGATACAGTTGAACCTCCATTTACATAATCCTCTGGTTACGTAAATTTCGGGATGCGTGCGGCAAACCCAGAAGTATTTTACTGGGTTTCGCTGTGCACGCATGCACAGAAGTGGTCCTCAGGTTGCGGAAACCTTGGGATCCGACCGGACCTCTGGAACAGATCCCGTCCACAAGTGGAGGTACCACTGTATTACTAATGCCTTGCTTTGTTCAGCAGGCTGATTCCTTCATCTCTCCTTCCTCACCCTCACCCCCCGCAGTTGTAGAAGCTGTAGAAGCAGGGGCACAGGCCACCTGGCTCTGTACAGCACAGTGGGATGACTTCAGGTATATTCAAAGTACACACAGTGCATACAGTGGCACATGGGGGAGGCTGCTTCCCTACTATGCACACCCATTTCCCATTTGCGGCTGCGTGAACTGCCCCTAGCAGCCCTGCTTCCTGGGCTGCAGTTTAGCACTCAGTTGTGCATCCCTAACCCTATTCATTCCAGCAGCACTCATCACATGTCTGTGCATGCAACTGAAACAGTCTACTTTGATTATTTTAAAATATTCAAAACTCTGATAATTTTTATTCTAACCTTATTCTTCAAAATATTTGTTGAGAAGGAACTTTCTCATAGTAAGAGCTGTTGGACAGCTCTGTTGGACAGTGGAATGGACTCCCTTGGAAGGTGGTGGACTCTCATTCACTGGAGGTTTTTAAGCAGAGGTTGGATGGCCATCTGTCATGGATGCTTTAGCTGAGATGCCTGCATTACAGGGGATTGGACTAGATGATCCTTGGGATCCCTTTCAACTCTACAATTCTTTTTAAGACTTTTAAAGAAAAGCACATCAGTATCTTACGTTGAAATCAGACTGATCACAGTCTGCTATACCTAAACATGCTGTTCTCCTGTGGAGTATGGCTAGGCTCATTTTAAAATGCAGAACAATTTGCTTTGCAGGCCTCTATTTCTGGCACCTTGTGGAATGCATGAGCTATATTCATGGGTTAGGAGCTGATTTGTTAATGGTCCTACAGTGGGGATTTGTGGTCCTTTGATCCCTTTCTGTTTTTACTATAAGCACAAGTATTTCCTCAATGCTCAAACCGTGAGAAAATACAAAGACAGCATTTGAACCTTGTGCAATAAAGGTTCCAAAATCGATATCTGTATGTGCATGTTTGACAACATTGAGCAAATATTATTTGAGAAGTAATCCTCAAAATAGCTGCACTGTTAGATTTTTAAGGAAAATACAATTATTTCCACCCCATTCTAGAAGCACACGTTCACACACACACCACATAAGGTATCAGGGTTTCTGGGACTAAACACCACAGACAGCAAAGTGCTTAATCTTAGATTGCCAATATGCATAACAGGAAAAAGTATATTTTTTTACCTTCTTGCTTAGGAGGAGATTCCTTGGGTTCTTTTTTATTTTTGCGTCCCTCACGCCCACACTGATCTTCACCTAGGTCAATAACAAGTTCACTTTCTGAGTCAGAGTCCAGACCAAGATGTACTGTTGGAGAGTCAGTCTCATCTTTACCTTTCAACTTCTCTTTTGTAGGATGTGACAAACTTTTCCCCTTTTCAGAAACTTCTTTATCAGAGTCTACATTTGCCTTTTCTTTGACAGGGGTATCTGTTTTCTCCACTTCTGAGACTGTACTTTTAATTTCTTCTTTTTCTTCAGTTGGCGTTGGTGGTTTTGGTTTTTTTTTCATGGCCAAGGATTCTTTGTCACTTCTTACACCTTCTTTTTCTTCTTCTTCCTGATCGTTCTTGGATTTCTGTTCATCATCACTGATATATTCACTATCACTAGAATCTGACTTTTCAGAGTCCTCTGAGTCGCTATGTTCTACTGCAACATCTTCAGATATTTCATTGATCCCTAAGTACAAAAGAAGACTATTTATTTATTCATATATTTCTACCACACATCTCTTTACAATTATTGAGGCTTATATAAAGAATTAAGACATAGATATAAAATAATGAGCACACATACGTTGTAACAGATTAATTATATACCATACTTATAATAATTCTGTGAAGGGGGTTGTTCAAGTATTAGTTTTGCAAGCAAGGCTCATTTGCCTCTCCAAATAAAGAAGCTTTGAACCCTGGTCTGTTAAGATGTAAGCCAAACTCTCTGCACAATGGACAACGCACCATATTTAAGATTTCCCCCCATTTATGTTAAAATGAACTATGTTTCAACTCTAATGCCTTCAACGCAAATTTGATATTACCATGTGCATACCTAACTGTGCTTTACAGCTCTCTATTGTCTTGTCAAGATTAAGCTGGAACCTGCTGCGAATTTGCCGCTTTGGGGAAATCAGTGGGGCAGGTGTGGATTGCTGCTGGACTGATTCACTCAACTCTTTCAGATCCATCTCAGCTTTACTACGATCTAGAATATTAAATAAAAGTGTTTTCAGTACATAACACAGCTTAAACAGAAATTGTTTATGTCAAGAAAAAAACCTAATTCAATCAGTCCACATTCAGTATTAATACTTGGTAATATTTACCACATATATTACAACATATCAAAATAAATGCTGAACGACTATTTGGAAGCATGTCTGCATTCCCAGAAACAATTAGGCTGCTTAAATTTCACAGAAGTTGATCAGATTTCAATTTCAGATTTAATTTTCACTGAAGTTGATATGAAGGTTTGCAGTCAAGGAGTACAATTGAGTATAAACTCCTTCTATAATCAAAGCTGTATTGAGTGAGAATTAAAGAAGAGTCCAGCTCTGATCCTTGATTATGCTGATGTGAAAACCTTATACTGTCGCATACTTAGCATAATGCTTTGTCAAGCCCTAGTCAGTGCTCTCACAAAACCTATCCATCAAAGTTATACAAATTGCCCAAATATGCCAGGGGGCTTTTTTGAAGTCAGGCTGATTGGGAAAATCACTGGTATCACCTATATGTTCATGCTATCCAAGGACCAGAGGATTTTGTCAGAAATACTTAGTTTTATACAAGAATAAGGAACTATGGTTTTTGGTAGTAGAGCAAGTAAGCAAATATCATTTAGTTCTCAAAATCCTGTATCTGCTTAACTATGTACTTTCCCAGATATTTTAAAAGCATTTAAAATATCCTTAAATTGAATGAAATTGCTTCAGTTGGGAAACAGAAAGTGTACCTGTCCACATTTATGATTCTGCACTCATAGAATCACCTTGAAACTTCTCATATGTATAGCAAATAGCATTGATAAAATGAAAGTTGGTACTGACAATTTTAACTCACCAAGATTCAGATTCAAAATGCTTCCTGGAGTGGATGTTCTTTCTTGTTTAGCAGGTGTTGAGACTTGAGGAGAGAAAGGTTTGGGGCTGCCAGATAAGCTCCCTGCTTGGCCTGTCCTTGTTGGTGCTGGAGAAGCTGACAAAGTAGACAATTGACATAACTGCCATTTCAAAATATGACTGAAACCCCTTATTCAGGTATGACCAAGGTCTTGGGTCCACTCTGTGGGATTTGTAGCATTTTTGCTTTGAACAGGAACCCACCCCCCCACCCCAGTTGTGGTTTGCACTTACTGGATTTTGCATTGCAGATTAGGTGTGCAAAGAGCAAAAAATAAATAAATCAGTATTTTACATTAAAAATACATTTTATGAGAAAATACACTGAAAAATGTTTACTTTATACAAAATGTGTACCAATTAAATGCAGACTTTGCATGTTCTTTCAGAAAAGTCAGAAGGACAGGACAGGAGTGCCAATGAAAATGAAAAGAAACAGGAAAGAGGTAGGCTGCTTGATTCATCCCTAATCCTTCCACAGCATAAGTGTTAGAAAATACGAGGGCCCTTATCCAGTAGCTGCACTGGAATAAAAAGAGTGCAAAAATTGTGAATTTATTTAAACAATTTCAACTGAGAGTAAAATTCTCTTTTATTATGTCAAGTAAGAAGATTAATTATACCAATGATGTGTTGATTAACACAGATCACTAATTAGTTAGGAATGCTTTCAGATACTATCAACTTGCCAGCTCTCACTTTGGAAAGTTTTAGGACTACTTCCCCATTTATCTCTACCCACCTTAGATTCTGGTAAATTTCTTGCCTTTATATGAAATAGTGAGGATGAGTTAGTGGGAACTGCATGTCCATGGAACTTGAAAATTGGGGGCAAGCCCAAATTTCCTTCAGGTCTATATTTCATAAACCTCACAAACACAGAGCAAGAGACTGTTTTACAGCCTTAAGACTGCAATCTAAACCTTCTGCTGCAGCTCTCTAGAGCTACCACCGTATCTGCAACCCACCCACTTACAATGGTGGCAGAAGGTGGGGAGGGCAACAGATCAGGTCCAACCCCTGTGCCCTCCCATTTGGTGGCAAGAAGGGGGAGATTTGCACTAGCAGAATAGCACAAGCGTCCCTCTATCAGGAGACTGGTTGAGCCAGCAGAAGCAAGTAGAGGGATGTCTCCTCATCCTAGCATTACAGAGGTTTGGACTGCTGCCTAAAATATGCCTTTCCAGAGCCCGGATATCATTACCGGAACAAATAATGGCACATTCAGGCTCAAAATTCCATTTTTCTAGTGCATCATCGTACACCTAATATATGCATCAAATTAAAAGCCAGCGTGCCCTTATGTTTGAAAATGCATGCTACTGATACACTGCATAATACCAGGTCCAAGATAATTTGCTCCCCAGGTAAAGATCTCAAGTTCAGAGTGTTTCTGTAATAGAGTAATGAGTGGAAAGATGTGTGATGGCAGGAATCAGAGTGAGTTACAAGTGAAGGAGTTCTGAGAAAGGACAGTTAAAAAGTTAAGAGAATATGGTGAGCAGGTAAGATCAGAGAGGAAAGGCATAGGTGAAAGGCTGGCAGTTAGGGTAGATGTTGAAAAAGGGACTTAGAAGTATTACTTGTTATTCATAACTAAGTAACTATTTTTTCTTGTTTATTTTATAAACTTTACAGGTTCTTAAATTTATCTATGTGTTCTGGTCTAGGTCGATTCTAGAAATAATACATTTCCCCCATAGGCTTACTTTGATGTGCACAATTAAGCAAATAAAGGAAGATTCCTATTGCTCTCTGTAACTTGGTAGGTGGCAGCAGATTAGAGATTACTGGGTACTTGGTCTACATTCCAAAAAGGAAGGTGATCATAAACTTCAAAAATTATCTGATTCTCCTCCAATTCAAATTTTAAATGCAGAGCAAGATTCTTCATATTATATGTTCAAATGAGAAGAAGTTGTGTAATATTTAAAAAATGGAAAGCAGTCACTCTTGCAAAGAATTAAGCAAATATGCAAGAGCCTAGCACAATAGTAAATGTTATGAAAACTTCCTGATGTTATTAACATAACAAATAGAAAATTCAGCCATGCCTAATGAAGAGAGAAGACATTCATGAATGAACAAATTCGGATACCAATATTGGATCTAATACAGCTTTTTTGTAAAGTACTGTGCTGACACTACACATAAATAGCCCTGAGGGGGAAATGAAGAGTCTGTAAACAATTTGCATTATACACAATCTATTTTTGCATTTTTTTTAGCTTATAGTGCTAGATATTGTTGCTTCCTTGCCTCTTAATGGTAAGCATGTGAAGCTAAATTCTAGAAGAGATTTTTAAAAGCTGGCTAAAAATAAAAGAACACCATGGCAAAATGGTCTTTGTATTCTAGTCCCTAACTTGTCACTCTGCACTACCTTTCAAAATTCAGTATTCTGTGAGTTGTAGGAGCCTTCCTTTCAAACCACTGCTGATACTGGGGCAGACACCCCCTCCCAAAGTTACCCAGTCCCACTGACGTGTTCCTTGCAATGACACTTCCAGTAACTTTAAACAATAGCTCCTATCCAAGGAGACACCAAGACATCGTATTCCCCATTGCACCTAGAGAAGGTTAGTATGAAAACCTGACCCTCTGGACCAAACAATGCATCCTTCTTCTCATCCCATCAACACACTGAAGTATCAGAAACACATTTCTACCTGTTCCTACTGATCCAGATGCTCAGATCATGCCCCACCTCCCTGGTTCTTAGTTCTCCAGTGCAATGCCAGTCTGACCTGACATCCTTTGTTGAACAATTGCTCTGGATTCTTTCCTAAATGATACTCTTCCCAGGTGCATTTGACCCACCTTGAAGTTAACACAAATCCTCTGCTATTAGCATGGGCAACAACCTTCCTGGCTCTGACCCAATCTTTTAATTGTTCCCAAGGTAGCTGTGCAGATGCTTAGGAGCAGAGCTGCACCTGAGTCCAACAATACCTCCTACAAGTATTTTGATAATGAACACCAGATTATTTCCTTCCAGTCTTCTGACCTTCCTTGTTCTGCATGATGATAAAGTTTGAATATAGCCATTGAAGAAGCATCTTTCCCCCCCTGCCCTCCTTACCTGTATTCTTATCAATAAAGTCCATGGACTCTTCACTTGCACTAAAGTGACTGGAGGTTGCCTTTTTCTCTGCATCCTGTTCAACATCAGATCCCGTATGAACAGATGAATTTGTACTCATTGGGGAACGTGGCATGTCTGTTAAGGAAATCCTTCGCCCAGTACCGGTACTCAGCATTGGCTTGCTCATTAAAATCTTGGGTGATGCTGTCATATCAAAGTTAAGTTTAATTTTCTCTTGTTTGTCAGTCTTAGCAGTTCCAGCACCAGGATTTGAAGGGTCTAACAACATTTGGTATTGGTTGTTGGGAGTATACGGTGTCCGGAAAGGTGCATAATTAAATACTCCAAACTTTCTGCGGATATTCTCCACATAAACCTCCATCTCTTGCATTGCACTGTTGAATATGCTTTTAGTCTTTTTCACGGAAAAAGGAATTTCTTTAGACATGAGGTAGCAATTATTTACTGGAACCCAGGCCCTGCATTTAAGGCAGTAAAATAATGAGGGGACATGACATTTCATGTAGATTGTGTCTAAGTCTTTCAAGTATGTTTAGAATCTGAATAACAATCCTATGAATGAATTACATAAAATTATGCCTGTTTGAGATTGAAACCTTCATTTAAGACAAACTTAAGGATACTTCCAATCTATGCAATACATACTGCAGTTTAGACAAAACCATTCCAGGTGTATGTTTTGCTTTCAAAACAATTTGATTAAGTAAATTCAACATTGACAGTATCAAAAAGGGGACACTGAGCCATTCAAAACACCTTCTGACTCAACTTTCAGTCACAATTAACCAGGAAATTATTATCCAGCAGGCTGTAATTTTCCTGTAGTGTTGGCATGTCTTTTGCAACGCTGCACTAATATACTGTACTTATTAAACACCTCACCACAAGCGCTTACATGACGTCGTAGGACTAGATTGTTAAGACCTGTTCATATGACAGACCATGAATACCACACTATTACACAATCAGTTATTTGACTGGCAAACTTGGTGGCCCCATGGTAACCAAAAGGGCAGTGAGAGCAGGCCAACTACAGGGAGTTTAGGAATTCCTGCATGCTTTGTGGGGTGGGGGTAGGGTGATTCCCCAGGTATATAGTAAAATACTAATAGTATTACTTTCTTTTTTGAAAGAACGTTGCCATATCTCCTTCTGAGAGAGTAGCACATACACAAAGCATTTCTGCAGGTATAGAGCATGATAAATAGTTGGTGGGTGAAGCCAGGGTCCCCACCCAAGTTCAATGATAGCAATGGGGAAAAGTCTCGTCAATGTAACAAGTATCCCTACCTGTCTTTTCAAATTTAGGGGTTCTAATACAGCCATCCTTGAAATTTTGCTCTGTAGTACTGCAGCACTCAGTTTAGGAGCTGCTTCCACCATTCACACACCATCATTTTTATGCTCCTAAGTTGTTTCAAGGGGAAAGGAAGGCTGAGCCCCCAAATCACACAAATTCTCATGGAGCATCAACATATTTGTCTTTCAAGTTTATATGTTCCAAAGTTGTGTTTTTGTGACCCCCTCAATTAACAATATTACAGTGAAGCTAAAATGTTAGAGTAACTACATAACGTGTATAAGGCATAAAAACATAAGTTTGATCTAATGATAATGAGTTACTCCTGCCACAAAATTTAACATAGGCTTTATAATGTCCCAGAGAGTAAATGCGACTGGAGTAAAACATTGCCTCAATGTTGTGTATACAAAAACAACATATTGATTAACTTTACATATTCAAAATATATTTAGTAAGCTTGCATTGCCATTGTGGCAACCATTTGGTATGAAACATAAAAATATGATAATTAATGGGGAAATGGAATGTACTATACATGCTACTAATATGAAGCACTACAAAGCAGAATAATAACATGTGAACTATGCAATAGCAACCAATGTGTGGTAATAGATATATATTTTAAAAAGAAGAGTCACTGAACCATTCAACCACCTTTTGACTGAACTCCCACCTGTCATGCTGACCAAAGAAACGAGCATCAACTTGACCATCTTTATCCCTCAGTGCTTTAGCAGGCCAGAATGGGAAACCTTTGAGCTTAGCCCAGACCAACGGGTGTGGATTGCTCTAGAGGAAAGTGCACAGAGACCACACAGTGAGAAACTATTTAAAGACATATAGTACTTTCTAATTACTGGCATGCAAGACAATACTTTAAAATACGATATGGATTGCATATTTCAGATATTGCAATGTACCTTCCTTATGCAGAAAGGGTAGTGTTTGTTCAGATAATTGCATAGCTTTAAGTTTTCCCATTCTTTGTATGTTATGAAGAGAAATGCTTGCCTTGCCTTCCCTTGAAATCTCAGTCCTGTCTGTGATGGTAGTGAAGGGAATTCAGAAGGCTTGCCCTAGAAATTATTTTATTTCTATGGCTAGCAAAACTCACCCAAAATTGAAAGTTTTGCATCACTTCTGGAAGTTGCTTAGAATGGGGTTTGCTGAATCTCCATGAAAACAAGACGAACAATGCTCATGGTTTGTATGGAGAGCATTAAACCACAAGCCTGAATTCAGACAAGATGCTGAGCAAAGCCATGGCTTAGCTCCGGACAACAGCAAAATGACTGTAGAGGAGCAAAGCAGGTATGATCTCTGTTTCAGGAGCCTGCTTGTTTGTGCTAAGTCAAGGTTTGGCTTGAGTTATATGAGAATGAGGGTACAGTGAACCATTCTTTATTTCATACTATGTGACACAGAACTGAGGCCTTTACTTCAGTCTCTATTACAACAGTCATTTAAGGTAGGCTTTTCCATTATCCATGTGTTGCATATTAGAGGGCAGGAGAATTAAAGAGATGGAGAACAGGGGCTTGTCAAGGTGTTAAAATGGGAAAGATAGCTATACAGGTGATTGGGTTTCCCAATACATTTCAAGAAAACATCTTTAACAAATGAATTTCTTTTAATGCTTCTTAATAGGACTGCTTGGGGAAATTTCTTTCAGTTCACCTAAGCAGATATATACTGAAAGAAATGCCCTATTTCAAAATGTGTAATAACCCAAAAACATTTTCTTTACGGCTGTTTTTGATCCTCAGTTGCTTGCTTACCGAAGTCCCTACAAGAGACAGTGGCTGAGAATTTGAACTGTGCTTGTACTCTTGGCCACTACATTAAGTTTCTGTTTCCTGTTGAAGTAGTTTGCACATTGACAATCAAACCATATATTTGACATTTAATTCACATAAATTAAAACAGGAACAAGTGCAAAACTGAAGACTGATTTTAAGGAATGGATGTTTTAGCAAAATTCCTGTTTTTCACAAAAGGCTGGAGTGCTTGGGTCTGCCAAGAAGCAGGAGGACCATGAACAAATTCAACTACTGGATTTACACATCAAATGTAGCTTTAAAATGCATACTTATAAACTGAAGTAGATTTCTCTAGGTCACTTACAGATTTAAAGTAAGAAGCAAAAGAATAACTCCAAACTTAAACTGGATTAAGTGTGGACTTAAAAAAAAGATTTTACTTACACAAGGCTCACAAAACCAATTCTCTCGTTTTTGGCAAGCAGCTAAATAACATTCTGGACATACTTCGATTTCATTCATCTGTAAAGAGAAACATCAGCTACTGTAGGAGTTGGGAGTGTGTTATTCAATTTTAATTATTCGAACTGTTCTATTAGAAGGAATCCAGAGTAAGAAGAGCAGTCATTCATAATTTTCTACTGCAGAGAATAATATATTTTGCCAGTCTGTGAATTCTGAAATTTAAGCATACTAAGCATACTAAGGCTGCAATCCTACACTGATTAAAGTGAGAGCAAGTCTCAGTGGAACTTACTACTGTGAAAATATGTATACAGTATGAAAACTAACTAGGTAATACATACCTCATGCTCACAGATTTTGATTATGACTTTTGCTGTTTGTGTTAATTTGTGATTTCCTGAGGAAACAGATAAGCAGAGATGTCTAATAAAATCTCCATTGTAAAAACATGTTATTTTGTACTACAATCTAAATATTTCTATTGGTTGGTATTCAAAATATTTATTAAAGGAAAATTATTGGTATATTGAAAACTAACAGGACAAAGAACGGTTTGCAAAAATAAGGCTTTCATCCTTTCCTGAACCCAGGCATGGCCACAACATTTTGGAAAGAATCCTCTCTTTAAATAGTAATTATTGGGTAGCAGTCCCTTTTAGTGTTAGCATTCTGCATTTCAGAACCACATTTTTTAACTTAGCCTCATACAAAGCAAGCCAACTTAACATATATTGTAAGTCAGGCCAGTATGAAAAAATCAACTAGAAATATCTTCTTTCTTGGTGTTTAAAGCCCTCAACTTATTTAGATTTCAAGTTCTTATTTATGGATGCTTCGCCTGCCATTTGGTGCGGCATTACCATAATGTGGCCTCATGATCAAATGATACAGTTTATCTTACACATACTTACCTCCATTGTAAATAATGCAATTGTGCAAAATCCATTTGGCATCAGCCAAAAAAGCTTCTGTGCATCCATACATCTTCTTTTTAACATTCTGCAAAAGAAAATATTTAAAATGTATTGAAAATTGAAAATCCAGAAACTAAGTTCACATTTTATTCCATACATATTAATGAAAAGCTGTGTCTAATTAGAGTTTACCAAAAGTGAGATTACTGTCAAAAGTGTTTTAGTTTGTTCATAGTCAAGAACTTAGTTGACATAATCAACTTGGCACTAATTTGACACAAATGTAATTTATTTACATATCATAATAGCATAATATGACTAAGAGTTTTGGAAGTCAAAAGATACTCAAAACAATTGCTGCAGAGGTAATTTCTGTTTCATATACGAAATCAGGTAAAAGACAGCTTGACAAAATATTGGTGGAGTAGGATCACAATTTTTAAAATGTTGGCAATAAAATTGGTATTCATAGTTACGTATGCCATCCTCAAAATTGTCAACATTTTGTAAACTGGACATTCTAGTGTAGTTTACAGCCATTTTAAAAATAGAGAAAATTCATCTACAACGGGCCCTTTTATGCCTGTTTCCAGAATCTGCCATATTCTCCTAAATTCCATCAAATTAACCTTAATAGTTTGTAACTGTTGAGGCACATGACAGATATGGGATAAACAGAAGTTGTGTCCATGTGTCACAGTAAGGCATGGTTAACATGGATAAACAAACAAACAAACAAACAAACAATGAAAACGGTTCACCATGGACAAGCTGTTCACTCCTGCTTCACTCCTCATTACTAGAGAATGGGAGCAAGAACCACAGTGCCTGGATTGGCATTACCTACAAATTGGAGTGGAACAATTGCAACCCCCAAACAAAACCACAATCTGAAGCAAAGTTTTTTTTTCTTGGCTTATCAATCATAGCTGTTGGGAGTGAAACAAACCACAGCCCCTGGTTCAGACATAAATACTAAGACAAAAATTGTGGTTGTTTCACTTAAATACTAGCAAGGCAGGGTGAAGGAAGAGCTATCTGTGCATTCATAGCAAACCATTAATCATGCGAGAATACATCTAGAAAGAGCGTGGCTCTTATAGACTGTGGGAAATAATAGTTATATCTGGATATATTTATTTATTTAAAAGGATTTATATACCGTTTATTCACTAAACCTCTAAATGGTATACATATAATACAGGATAAAAGTTGTAACACAAAGAAGGAAACCCCAGAAAGATGGGGGCAAAATAAACTCTTTTAAAAATTATTGTGATGCCAATTTTCACCCATATAAAAAGAGGGGGAAACAGGTTTGTTGTGTTCTAAAAGAAAATAGTTATTGACGACAAAGAGATAAAATAATAGAGAAAAGTTACCACAGCAGCAAGACCAAGACCTACCTTATTTTTGTAATTTTAAGTTGTTTTAAGCTGTTTTTAATATTGTGTTTTAATATTAATGTTTTAAATTGCTATAACCTGTCTTGGGACCTTGTGGTTAAGGGTGGGTATAATAATAATAATAATAATAATAATAATAATAGCACAAAGGATAATAAAGGCCAATATTTTCAGTATAGCTATTGGGCAAGCTTGCTCATCATCTAAAGGGAAAACTGCATGGATTTTAGAATGAGACAATACATATAGTTATGAGCACAGTAACAATTTAGTAGAATTGAATAGGATTTTTCTCCTTGCTATCAACCAACCTTTTCTAATGTACAAAGGTCCATTGGATGAAATATGTATTCTGCATAATCTGGATGCTGATCAAGTGAAACTGGCTTTTGAAATGGCTCTGTCTGTTTAAATAAAAGCAAAAATAGAGTCAGGACTGCAACAGTTATTGTATTAAAACTGGTTTCAACTAATCAATTAAAACTTTTGTCAAAGTAAAAAGTTGCCCAAACAGGCTGATGACACATTATCTAATATTATTTAGCAGAAGCAAAAGCAACAGTAGTACAAGTACTCGTAAAAACAGCAAGTGGCAAGGATATTTTAGAACCATCGGGTTGCATCCAATGCAATCATGCTCTGAACAGACCACTGAAATCAATAGACTAACTTAAGCCCATTGATTTCAATGGGTGTACTCTGAGCATAACTCAGTTGGATACAACCAAGTGCCTCCAGTGAGAGAAATAGGGGAACACCACCTTTAAAATTTTACATGCTATGACAGAGAGATAAATAATCTAAAACAAAGAAAGCTTGCCTTTCACTTCAGAACTATTGTTTTTACTCTTTTAAATTTATAGATATCAAATCATCTAAACTCTTTTACATAATTGGCTAAAAATTATTCAAAAGTGATTGTGCAAATTAGACATAAACCAACATCTTGTGAACAAACATCTGCCATGAAATTATAGATGGCAGTCTGCTGGTCTTAATAGTAAATTCCTTCTCCCTTCCCCGCCCCCCTCCCATGGTGGCAGGAAACCATTTTTCCCCCACTATACATTAGATAGGGTAAGAAAATTCTAGGGAGCTTTACATGTAGTCAGAAATCTAAAGGCTGAACAGACAATATCCAGTGGAGTGAAATAGTAACACATATTATTCTTACCCCTGGCTGTTTCATTTTCTGTAGTGCAAACTTGAGCAAGTAGGATAGCTGTTCAATAGTGAGCATTGTCATAGCTTTACTCTGTGTTTCTATGCATTCCGCTACAGTAATTTTCTAAAAGTAAAGATTGAAAATACTGAAAAAATTGCAAAATGTGTGCAGATGAGCACCCCATCACCCCTTCATTATTGTGGAACATGAAGATTAATGCCACATGCAGACATGGATGTTGATAATTAATTTTCCCTTAAGTGGTGCAATGAATATTGCAACAGTCCTGTGTTCATGAAAATGTCCTATTGGTTCAGAAATGGTACCCTAAAAAGATTCACGTGGGGATGGGGGAGGATGAAGACAGGCTGGCTTTGCTGGCAGTTTCTGATTGACCCCCCAAATGCTACTGAATTATGAATCCTGAAGTTAAATGTGGCTGGGCACTTGCCCAAATCTTCCTTATTTCCACCATTATGCCCAAGGAGCTTAGGATTTTGCACCACTTGTCTTGGACAGGAAGGAAGATTGTGAACCAGAGAATCATGGTTAACAGGAAAGAATCATGGTGCCATAGGGGATAATGGAATCTGTGTGGGGAAGTCCGGAAAGTAAGGTTTATGAAAAAATGGCTATGAAATTATACATGTTTATATGTTTGTATGTTGGTGTATTGTGTATTGCTTGTTTTTTTATTTTGTGTTTGGAAAATTAATAAAAATTTATTTTAAAAAATAAAATAAAATAAAATAATGGAATCTGTGTGAGTGGCAATAATCACTCCGAATAACCTATTTAGGTCCTATTTCCCTCCTAACAAATACAGCTGAAAATGCTTCCAAATGTAGAGCACTGTAATTACACTCTTTCTAAACGAAGTGTACCATTTTTCATTATACTGAGGCATCTACCTGTTGGTGTGCAAGGCTATCAGTCTTGCCATACCTAGAATGATTGCTGGTATCTATCCTGTACAGTATTACTTTGCCAAGTTTTTCCCCCTTTGCTCTTTATACTAATAATCTCAGAGGCAATTACTAAATCCCCCTTCATACTTCATGCTAGTGGTCTGGAACCTGCTTCCCTGTGAAGTTTTTTTACACTGCCTCAGTAAGTATTTGAATGCAGAAAACAGGTAGGGAAGGCTAATCCTTCCCAGCAGGGAAAGAATAAGGCAGAAAGGAATCATACAACTGGCCTTGCACACACCAAAGTGATGCGAGGAAGATATCATACATAAACTACTTTCACCACAACATGCTAAGTGTTGCTTGGGAGGCACAAATGGAGACAAGTGCCCCTGCCATCCCCATACAGTGGTACAAGACACGATGAGCACAGAGGATGTAGGTGATAAGGATGGGGAGAAACATTAATCAAAGAAAAACAAACAGAATGGTAAATATTGGCAATAGCCTTATTTTGGATGCAACTTTGCATTGCTTCTCTGCCTTTCCAAAAAGTGACCAGGAAGTCACACTGGAAAGAAAAAACATGGTTCTGAGAGGTGAAAACCAGTAGCAATGAGACACATATTCACCTCAGATAGACTAACCTCACATTCTGGGCAAAACCAATCCCCCTCTGGCTCCGCTGTCAGTTTCAGACACTTAGCATGATAAACCCGAGGGCAGAGTTCACAGCAGAGGACTTGGCCTTCCCGATGACAAACCCAGCAATAGAAATCATTCCGTCCATCCTGCGGTACAACATCAACAGGGTCTGTGGTGAGTGGCTGCTTCATATAGTAAAACGGACCATGTCTTAGTTCTGACTGAAATGTAGGCAAGAAAGACAGGTTTGGTTTCAAAACAAATTTGTATTTTAAAATAAATATGATGATCACACATGACCAACCAGCCCCCACCAGCATTTGATACAGCCCACCTAATATTAATTCAGATTACTTCTCTCATTCAGTACATAATAAGCATTTGAAACCAGAGCTACATATATCTCCCTCAGGCAAGTACAGTTGTCTCAACTTAAATGTACTTTAATGTACTCTGATGTACTCTAATGTACTTTAATTAGAACCAAACTAGATGCAGTTAGTAATTGTATAGTTGTTGTTTTTTTTTTTAAGCAAACACCCTACACCACATCCGATACTTGCATTGGGAAAGAAACTTGCATTAGCTGCAATGGTACATAGATAAGCATAATTAACTATATTTATGGAGCAGATGACTCTTTCTATCGGACAACCTTCACCAGAAAAATCCGAATTTAACTTATTTGTATTTATACAATCAATAGTTATATAAACATAAGCTTCCCGACATTTCATGTGCTTTAAATGTGTGAATGTTTGAACAGGAAGGTGCAGGACAGTAGTAAACCTTGAGCACATTTGTGAAAAATTTAGAAAGGGGAAGGGAGAGGACATACAGTGATACCTTGGTTTACAACCATAATCCATTCCGGAGGTCTGTTTGTAAACCAAAACAGGATGTAACCCAAGGTGCGCTTTCGCCAATGGTGCCTCAAAAAAAAATATTGTTCGTAATCCAAAAAAGATGGGTTGTATTCCCAAAAAAGGTTGCAAACCGGGACAGGCACTTCCGGGTTTGACGTGTTTGTAATCCAAAATGTATGCAAACCAAGGTACCACTGTATACCTCACTTTACAAGTATCTGTCTGGAAATAAATGTGCCATTCCATCAGGCTATAGCCAAGCGAGAGATGGGGAAAAGAATATCTTCCTGCTCTGCTTCTATTCAAATTTGTTGTTACAAGAACTTTGTACCTTTAAAAATATATGCTTGTGTTAGCTTATTTCCCTTTACATGACTTTTCTTTTAGATTACAAGTCTGAGGGCAGACTTCTTTGTCATTTAGCTTCCAGAAGTTTAGGGAGTCCTTTCAGCTCAGATAAAATGCTTTAAATATATGTTGACCCTTTACCCTTCCAATGCTAGTCCTTCTTGCTCAAAACCATTAACATATTTTTAAAAGACAACTGGGCCAATTCAATAGTTGCTCAGCTATCACTTCAGAAAACATTGATTCTAAATTAATTAACAGTGGAAGTTGGCTTCAAAGCAAAACATATTTTGGTCTTTAGCCATTTTGCATATGAGCACATTCAATAAAAGCCCAAAAGAAACAGGGCATGTAAACCCACGTCAACTCCAAAGAAACACATGATTCCAACACCGCTGCAGTTCCAGCAGCATGTGTTCAAAATATGTTATAATATAATAATAATAATAATAATAATAATAATAATAATAATTTATTTATACCCCGCCCATCTGGCTGGGTTTCGGCTAGTTGTTTTGCTCACACCAAAATGCACCAAACATACATTATAATCTAGTTACTACAATAAGGCATGTCAATGTGAAAAGAGGTCACTAATATGACCCAACCTAACATCATTTCCTAGTGTACAATTCTAAATGTGGTCCAGTAGGTATCATAAAATATGCTGCAACATAAACTGCAGTAGTGTGTCAAAAGGATAATGAATACACAACACTGATTGACAAAATAAGCAAAGACAGAGGGCAAATGCCAAACATTATTACTAAAACTAAAGTGGCCCCACTGCTCCAATTAGGAGCAATTCTTTAGTGCAGACGAGATTTGTCCTGAGAGTGCTCCTCATTCACATTCCTTGAGCCTCCAAGGAACACCTTCAGCAAAACAAAAAGACCACACTTGAGACCTGACATTCCCAATCTTTCCAAAGTTAGAAAACCAAATAAACAGACCCAAGGAGAAACTTAAAACTCTTCTATAGTTTCAGTCTTTGAACTCTCTATACCAGCCTCTCTCAACCTTCAGTTCTCAGATACTGTTGGACTACAATTCTCATCATCCCTGACCACTGATCCTGCTAGCTAGGGATGATGAGAGTTGTAGTCCAACAACATCTCAGGACCAATGGTTGAGAAAGACTACTCTATACAATTTTAGCCTTCTTTATATATTTTTAAATGTTACACAACTGAACATTACTGCAACCTCAAACTCATTTACAGTATTCAATCAAAAACTGAAGTTCAGTTTGCCACTGGGAAATCAGTAGTTCTTGGAAGTAACTATTGCTTCATATAGAAATCAGTGACTCTGAAGTTCAAACAATTATTTGGCTGCTGCTAGAGATGAAGTTTATAGACTTCTATGAAGGCATGAAATATGTTGCTTGCAATCTAGGACAGTAATCATCCTGGATTTCACATCCATGTAAATAAAGTATATTTACTGAGAACAACCACCTTGAATTCACCACCTCTGACATGTTTTACAAGATAAACAACCCTAACTTAATCATATCATACTCTGTTCTCAAGGTCCTTTTGTGTCTTGCCTGTTGGACAACTTGCTGCAAAAACTTTTCAGCTCAAAAAAGGTTCCTTTCCTTATTTTCACAGCAACTTGAAAATAGCTGTAACACTAGAGATACTCTATCAATATTAATTCAATTCTAGAAACAGTTACATAGCTAAATGTGTCTTTTTTCTTTTTGCTGCAATAGGTTAGTAATAGTTATGACCACTAGGTGACACCTGAGGCACTTCAGTTAAAAGTTGCTTGGACCTGCTCCAACTTAGATGCTGCAGGCTTAGTATGTACTGCAGGATGCACCTCTAAATAACTGCTTGCCTAACTGTTATGGATATTTTTCATTTTGTAGAACCTGAGGACATGGACAAGATTCTTTGAAGGCTAGGGCCTACCACATACAATTTATTAAGATTGCCAGATAAAAACTAGCCAAGTAGGTCAGAAGAGTGGTAAACGTCTTTCTTGCATGGTCCAATATGGTATTAAGGAAGTGGTAGTAAAACTTTTCTTGGAAAAAACTGTCATTGATCATTTCTAGCCAGTCGCCAACATTCCATTCCTGGTTAAGCTGACTGAGCATGTGATGACTTATCAACTCCAGGTTTTCCTGGATGAGGTAGATTTTCTACATCCATTCAGTGGCTTCTGATAGAATCAGACACGGTATCCATTTGCATAGCCTGGCCAGGATGGGACTTGGGGACATTTTTTTAATAGTGGCTCCAGTCTTTCCTGGAGGGTCTGTTCCAGAACACAATGCTGAAAATTACTGCTTGCAATTAGGCTATAGTAACTCAGAGTGTTCCATCTTGTCACCTAAGCTTTTCAACATCTGCACAAAATCACTGGGCGAGGCTGTTTGGAGATTTAAATGTTGTACCATCAGCATGCTAGTAACAAGACAGCTTTTTCTCTCCTTTCCATTCTCTCTGGCATGTTATTGTCATTATTTGTTCTGCTCTTTCATTATATTTTATTCCACTTCTTTAATGTATTTAGTTCTAAAATATATGATAGTTTTACTCATGTTTTTGTACCAGTTGTTGGCAGCTGCCTTAGGCATGATCCATAGAAAAGTAAGATAGAAATATTTAATACATAAATAGTCCTAACTACATTGCTGTTTGAGAGAGACTTCCCATTACAAATCCTACTTCAACACTATGGGTAACACGTTAAGATTACCATACCCAAATTGCTACTGCTGCTGTTCCCACTTACAGTATTAATTTTTACATTGATAAGTGTGCCAACAAATAGTATTAGTATTATCACCAACTATATGCCAATACCAAAAATGTTACACTCTCCTGATTTACTCCCATAGAAATAGAGAAGGAACACATGTATCAGAAATAGCAAAAGAGACATTTGGTTATGTTCTCTCTCAGCAGCTTCATGATAGGAAGACTTAGTTTCAGTTCTTACTGTATAAAAAACTAGAATACTAAAAATGACAAATGTGGTACCGATGGTTTAGAATGACTTTGCAGTTGCTTCAAAACAACAATAGCACTGCTGTTATTTAAGCAAGATTAGTGCTTTGTAGAATACTGCAAAAATTCAAACGTAGATCTTTCTTTTTTACTGTAAAATGTATGAAGAATTTTACAGTATTTTCCAAGAATGCTTTGTTCACTTTTTGTTGTGGTTGCTTAGCCTACCAGAAATAATCACTGCTTACTTATACTTCATCTAAAAGTGCTTTAGTGGTTGTAGTTACATTATGAATACTACAATCACAAGAAGATGGTTATTGCAATCATACAAATATAGCAACCACATACTCATTGTCTTCAATTGCCACCTCAAAAATTTGGGCAGTGCCACATGATGCCCTAATTATTTTCTATTAATAGAAGACAGACTAGGAGATGAGTATGTAGAAAATAGGAAATCTCCATCAGGAGATACCATTTTTCAACAAATGCTACAGCATCAGAGAAACTAATACCACAGCTGAACATGGAGTTTCTCCAAGGCATGGAGAAACTGTTTAACACAGTAAGCATCCAATGATTAGCCGGTTAGGATTAAGCTGTAATAGATATTCTCTATGTATTCTGAGAACTTTGGTTGAAATAAACAAATAAATGCATAAATATTACATTTGCTTAAGTATACCTGGGATTTGACTCATTTACTTGAAATCATTATTACTAGGAAAAAGTTGCTTTTAGTGTGCTTACATAGTTATCAATAATTTAGAGCATGATAATGTAGAAAAAATTCCTAGTTTTCCTGGAACTATTTAGCAATCTAAATATCAGCATTCTAAAATTATCTCTTGGATATTCTCTTGCTATATTTATTTACTAAGTAGCATTAGTTGTTAGTGGTGCATTTGTTGTTTCATTTTAGCAATACAGATACAAAAGTAGCAACTGGAGTAGCAATGTAGAAGGTATTTTGCCATCACAGACAAAACACTTTCTGAGTAGGATATTTCAGCAAATGAATGATCAGCAGCACTTTAGCACTCCAGCATTGTATTTCTCTCAAAACATACAGCTCCAGAAGTTCCCAGCCCTGTCCAGTTTACTTGAAAAAGAGCTAAGTAGCCTGCTGGCAAGGCACCCATGAAGGCCGTTGCCATTAGGGCTGGCAGAAGCACACTTTGGGAGACACTGTCATTTAATGTGTTATAACGAGCGCAACAAGCAGAGTGGGGCAAATGGTAGACAGAGCAATATAACACCCCCTCCTCATGATAGCCTGTTCCACTGAAATTGCTAATTGCTGCTCTGCCCTAAGTCCATCTCCAGAGTTCTTGAACAACAGCCACATGAGGCTGTTTTCATCCCCTTCAGTTACTTGGGTCTCTCCAAGTTAAAGCCAGCAGAACACCCAGCAAGCAGCAAGTAAGTGGTGCTTAGCATAAGAGTCCTAGAACCATAGAATCTTAGAGTTGGAAGGAACCCAAGGGTCATCTAGTCCAGTGTTTCCCAAACTTGGGTCTCCAGCTGCTTTTGGACTACAATTCCCATCATCCCTGACCACTGGTCTTGCTAGCAAGGGATGATGGGAGTTGTAGTCAAAAAACAGCTGGAGACCCAAGTTTGGGAAACCCTGATCTAGTCCAACCCCCTGCATCGCAGGAATCTCAGCTAAAGCACCCATGACAGATGGCCATCCAATCTCTGCTTAAAAACCTCCAAGGAAGGAGAGTCCACCACCTCTAGTGGGAGTCTGTTCCACTGCCAAACATCTTTTACTGTCAGAAAGGTTTTTCGAATGTTTAGTCGGAACCTCCTTTCTTGCAACTTGAAGCCATTGTTTTGAGTCCTACCCTCAGAGCAGGAGAAAACAAGCTTGTTCCCTCTTCCATGTGACATCCCTTAAGGTATTTGAAGTTGGCTATCACATCTTCTCTCAGTCTCCTCTTTTCCACACTAAACATACCCAGCTCCTTCAAGCACTCATCATAAGGTTTAGTTTCCAGATCCCTGATCATTTTGGTTGCCCCTTCTCTGCACACATGGAGCCCAGAAGTGGACACAGTATTCCAGGTGAGGTCTGACCAAGGCAGAATAGAGTGGTACTATTATTTCCCTTGAACTGCACCTATATTTTTGTTAAGTGTGGGAACTGAGAAGAGAGGAGCAGGACTGGCTACCAGAGCCAAAGCGATGGAGAAACACCGGTTGGCCATGTCTGGAAGTAAGATGCTGAACTAGATAAGCTTTCGCCTTGATTCAGTAGACCTCTTCATAAGTTATGTGAATTCATTATTTTAAATAAAGAAAGAATAAACTATTCCCTTTGTTTAGGTTGGTCAAACCCTGGAAGTACAGGGGGCGGGGTGTCTATTCAATATAAGGGTCAAGAAAATTTGACTGACATTAGAGTCTGTTTAACCAGAATTCTGTTTACTTACAAAAATAGCACTCATTTAGACTTCACTTCTTAGTTTCAGATAAATCTTGGCTGCTGTAGAAACTAGAAATAAAACAGTAATCTCCATCTTCAGTAGACCCTACAGCCAATGCAGAACTATTACCATAAGTACAGATACTGGACCAAGGAAAAAGTAGAGCACCTAGTAATCTCCAATGGTTTCATATAAAACACTGCATCAAATCCACGACTTCTATTACCTGCTCTTTATTATTACTGTTCAATAAGCCAGGTTTCTTTTTCTTTTTAATAGGGCTTGATGATGCATCCTCCGGGGAGTGGCCATTGGAAGAGTGTGGAGGACTTGGAAACTTCCTTTTTTGTGCTGTACGTTCAGCAGAGCCAGGATCTATAACAAAAATTATACCAACATTAAGCACCCCTAGCATACCACTAATGTACTAGCACTTTTTAGTATTTCAATGAACAGGACATAATAATACAGGTAATAATGCAGTAAAGAGACAGAATGCCAGGAAGGCTCTCTGTGGACTCTCAGAACTACTTTTTCTTGTACAGTATTGTGAACAATTCCACCAATTTCCACTTGCCACCAATTTAAAAGAAATTTATTTAAGATATAGCCAGCAAGTATCAAATACTACATGCAAGTAATTTCTAAATGTATAATCTAGCTCTCCACTTACTCAGCTACATGGCTATCACCACCAAGCCAAGAGGAATCAGCCTATACAAGAAAGTATGAAACTGAGGCCAAGCAGGCAAATATTACACACCTTGGAAAGTTCCAGAATGATTATTACCTAACATCACGCTTGGTCATTGGTCTTGTGAAATGGTTATACAGAACCTAAACAATACTGCTGGGCACAACTGTGAAAAGTCAACAGCTTAAGAACAGTAAATGCTGAGAGGATGATGTGATTTAATTCTACTGATTAAGCATAATTAGAAAGTGTTCCAGAAGGGTTCCAAAGCATGCCTTTGGAAAATAAATTTATTTTAATATTGCATACTATATAAATACCCAGAGAAAAACACACCAAGTAGAAATTCAGTTTGGAATGTAGCTACCCAAATTTTTAATCTTCACATGACAATTTCCCTACCACTGTATTACTTATTTGTGGGTCATTCCACGCCAAATCACCTGATGCCATGTGCTCTCACAACTCAGATTTTCTTCAAAAAAAATTTTATATGTAGATACCTATGAGATAGCCTCAAATTATTTTTTAAAGATTTTTTGGTCCAAAATTGGGCGCAGGATAATTTTTTGAAGATTTCTATTTTCACGTGATTTAGGCCAATGAAATTTCTCCTGTTTTGCTTATTTTTCAACCGATTGGGCTTATTTTGGTATCACACATTCATAAGAATAGTTGAAATTGTACCCTCTTATGTTACAATGTCATCTGATATATTTTTAAAATTAAGTTTTATTGATTATTGAATAAAAACAAAACACTTCTGCAATGATATGGTCAAAGCTATTTTGTTTCCCATACATGTAATATGGTCAATGATGCTGTTTTGACCACTGTATGCAACAAGACCTTTCTGAATCAGCAAGAAAAAAAATGTATTTATGTATGTGCTGTACTTTTTTAAAAATTAGCATGAAAATTAACATTCTTTGGGTTTGAGGTATTTGACAGCATACAAAATGTACTGTCGGGTGACAGGGTTACAAAATGTACTTTCTATGGTAGAATTATTATTTTTTATGTCACTTCACATTTGTATTCAAATATGTCCTAGAAAGTTGTGTGTTATCAAATGTAATCAAAGTTCCTATAATCACCCACTAAGAGCAACCACAGCACAAATATATTGGATCAAAAGCAAAACATGATGAGCATGAAAGTTGCCTTATACCAAATCATATCATAGGCCCACCTCGCTTGGTGTTTTGAATACCAGGATTTACTAATCAATTTCAACCAATGGACACATTTTGAATTTTGAGAAACTGCTATGGGCACTATCATAAAATGGTGGCCATGGGGGCATGGCATAACACAAAATTAAAGTACAGCTGTTGTTGTACTCCCCATTGTCCCCTGGACAAGCTCATGCTTGCCTTAGGAAGTCACCTATGTCCTGTTGGTCCCAATTGTGGAGTTCACACACTATTGATTCGCTTCCCACACACTGATGTTATTGCAGTCTAAAACAGAGAGCACTCCCCAGTACCAAGAAAAAACATACAAGGTGGCAACACCACACTCTAGTGCACGCATGAGAATAGAGTCATTGCTCCTTGCACCCAGATTATCTAGCTCAGAACCAGCCAAGGCAAATCTCCTTGACAGTATAATATAGCTCTATGTTGACTAACTATATAACTGCAAGGAAACAGCAAAATATCTGAATCCACTATGGAAATGAGGTTATAACAACCAGATTCAAAAAACTAGTATACTGTGACTGTGCACTGTGGCAATGTTCACAGTCAGCCTTTGTGATGATGGCAGGACTAGCTACGTTATTTTTAGAGAAATATCTCACTTCCACATCCTTCCTGATGTGCAAAAAGGAACATTCTCAGTTCTCCACTCAAGCCACTTGTAAATATATTGACATTTTTGCCTTTCCAGTTTAGGAGCCTGAAAAACTGAGGTACAGCAAAGTCAAGAACACAAGAAAAAAATAGTCTTGTTGAAGATCCCTTGGCAGAACTGCTAAAATAAAGTTCAGCTTGCCAACACAGCTTGGAGCTAATTACATTATATTAGTAACAGTCACTTTCCCATTAAAATCCTACCAAATTATGTATCCTAATTCAATTGTTTAGTAAGGGAGAACATTTTCCACACCCTCATAATTATGCCCTCTTAAATATTTCTTATTTACATTATACTCTACTCAATCAACAGACTTTAGGTAGCTTACAGTGTCAATAAAAATATTAAAAAGCCATTAAACCAACCCATATTGTGTTCACAGTCAAAAATCATAGAACACAAACACCAAATTCATCACTACAAAAGCTGTCTAAAGGAGAAAAGGACTATGAATACTTCCAAGTGACAATACAAACTCAATGGTCATGTTTGCATGTAATGCATTGCTAAACCATAGTTCATGATCTGTGGATGAGCCTTAAACTCCAGCAAAATGCTGAGCATGCAAGCTCCTGTCTCCTTTTCCTCCAGCATGGCTGGGAATATGACATCAGCTAAGTTTAGTTTTACAGAACCCCAGTTTACTGTTATATTTGAACCAAGGATCATGGTCTAAAACAAAACATAAGCATATAAGAGCCTGATGGATCAGGTCAATGGCACATCCAGTCTAGCATCCTGTTTTCCCAGTGGTCAACCAGATGTTTGTGGGAAACCTGCAAGCTGGATTCCAGCACAAGAGCACTCTCCCCTCCAGCAACTTGTTTTCAAGAGCATTGGTTCCTTCAACTGTGGAGGTAGAGCATAGGCATCATGGCTAGAAGCCAATGATAGTCCTCTGCTCCATGAATTTGTCCAAAACTCTTTTAAAGCCATCTAGGTTGGTGGCCATCACTGCCTCCTGTGGGAGTGAGTTCCATAATCTAACTGTGTGAATAAATATTTCATTTTATCTGTTCTGAATCTTCCAACATTGAGTTTCATTGGGTGTCCATGAGTTCTAGTGTTATTGGGGGGGGGGGGGAGTTCTCTATCCACTTTCTCCATACATAATTTTATAAATTTCTCTCTCTTACCTTTTCTCTAAACTAAACAGTCTCAAATGCTGCAACCTTTTCTCATAAGGATTCTGTAACACTGGAAAGAGGATAGGGAAAGGGGGAGCATGCAAGCCCAATGCTTTGCACATGCAGACTCGTTCATGTAGCACTAAACTGTTACACCATGATTTACTGTTATGTGTGAAAATAATGCTTCTGAATACCAGTTTGTCCTGAACACACCCAAACAAAGAGAACAAATGACTGGTAGTTAAATTCTGTAATGACAAAACCACACATTTAAAGTGGGACCACGCCCCCACCGTGTGCTTAAGTATCCTCATATTATGGAGTGTGGACAAGTAACAGTCACTTCTCCTACACAGGGAAGTTGCTGCTGCATTTGCCTCTTCCATCTGCTCCAGGTCCCAGGAAACAGTGGGGTAGTGGATGGCGGGAATCTGATCAGCGTGTCCCTTGCCTTAACAGTCTCTTCCTCCACTTCCCACACAGTCCCCCAGAGGCTACTGCGCTCCTCCTCAGCAGGTCAGTCCTGGAAGCACGCCTCCACATGGCCTGCTCCACCCGTCTCTGATCCCTCTCGGCCTCTCCTCTGTAAAGGTGGCAGTAGCAGCAGCTCAGTGGCCACTCAGTACAAGGGAGAGGCTCCTGTTGTTCCTGTCCTACCACACAGTTCTCCTGGGCCTCCAGGTTCTATCAGGCCACCAGCTGGGTCTGTCTCCATCCCAGGATGAGAGGCGCCCAGGGAGACACATTTCTCCACGAACTCTCCAGTTCCCTCACTCCCATTGGGCTCATCTCTGCCTGCAGCAACAGCTGCAACAACGGCTTTGGAGGCGCAAGGACCAGCCAGACGCTCCCGCTGGTATTGTATTTTTCCTAGCAGCTTGCCGATCCTGTGGCGGTTGCCATCTTGCCTTGCCAGAAGTCCAGATGCAATTGATTTTCACCCAACAGTGTCAGCCCACTTGCAGATTTGTCTTCTGCTCATGGAATGGGACTTCCCTTTCCTCTTATTTGTGCTTCAGCCACAAACCCTCTCCCCACCCATGATGACAGCAAACAACAACACCTGGACATTTTGCCAAATTTTAAAAATCCACCTGGACAGAAATGTTAAGTCTAAAAAAGCTGGTGTGTCTGGGGAAAAATGGACATATGGCAGCCCACCTTTCAGAAGAGGGTCCGTGCTTTTTTACCCAAAATAATTACTGAAATGACAAAAATAAAATGCAACTTTATGTAGTGTCACAACTTATTTATAAACAGCCATCATTCATGATCTTGGATTCCAGCAAAATATTTTGCATGAAGGAAAATGTAAACAGTCCCATAGGTTTCCAATATTATATTTTGTTACATGAAAAATGAATAACTGAGGAGAAAAAAATATGAGAGAATTCAATGTATACTTTGCACATACTTTGTTGTGGCCTATAATTAGAGATTTGCTACTTTGGAACTATTTAAATTGAGAGGAGATGGGAACTCATTTAATTTTCACATTATCAAAGGCATAACTGAGCTGTGTTGACATGACATGATGTACTAACCAAGAATGAGCAGCAAAGTCTCCAGTTCAAATCTTACCTCATCAATAAATTCATAAGGTAGTAGACGAGCCACTGTATATCTTAGTTACAGCACCCACAACTGATAACAAAAATAATAATTCTGGCTTGCCTTTCGGAGTTGTTGTGAAAATCATATCCTCTCAATATGTAAAGCACTTTGAACAACAAGGAAAAGTGCTAAATAGATGCTTATTGATGCAAGTATAATGTCCAAATTTGCCAAAAGAAAAGGCTTTAGGTGCCCCTTTCCCCAATTATTTGCAATACAGTGTAACAACAGTAAGTGCTCCACAGTGCAACTAGCAAAACTAAAATTGCATTTCTTTGCACAAAGGGTGAACAAGTCACAGAAAGAGCAAGACTAAAAAGGGATTAATACTGCAGTCTACTTCCTCCATTCCAAGTCATGGAGCCATACTCTCCAATGCTAGAAAGGAGAAACGGAGAGTGTGAGTCTGGCTGGCTATGACTTGGTATAACTAAGAGGGCTCCCAAATGGAAGTCTTCTCCCCAATATCCCACAGAGAGGCACAGAAGAACTGTTATATTAGGTGTATTAGTATATACCACCACCAGAGTATATAGTGCTTAAGGGAATAATGTGTGCCCTAAGGAACTCATACACAATCTAAATTTAGATCGTGGGGGGCAGGGGTGGGGACAACAAGGGATGAATGGGGGCAAATGCAGGTAGAAACCTATAGGTATTCTTGGAGGTAGTTATACCTAAGAGGCAGCAAGGGAGACTGGGTAGAGCTTTTACAAGAAAGAGAGACTTTAAGGCAACTCAGTATGGTAGAGCTGGAGAAGTGATGGTCATTGACAGAAATATTGGGTTATGAAAACAAAGCTTTGTGACGGGAGCTTTAAAAAAGCAAGTACTTTGTACTGGATGTAGAAGGGAAAGGGAATGCCAGCATAAGAATTTGAGAAAAGTTGTCACATGGCCTGAACACTGAGAAAGATGAATGATTTTGCCAGATTTGTGTTAGATAAGATGAAAAACAACTCAATGTGAGTCATAGCAGAATATGAACAGAGCATAACACAGAGCTTTAGCTGAGCAGAAGGTTTGGGAGAAAGAACATGGTGGCAATATAATGAATATGGGAAACAACGATAAAACTACAGTATTTAAAGAGTGGATGGTGACCTTTTAATGATGTTCATTCACTGAGATACAGGACAAAATAAGATTAATGACCTAATAATAAATATTAAGTGTTTGGGCAGGAACCAAAAGAATGGCATTTGTAAAATAGTTATGCCACAGTACTCATAGGAGCAGGCGCATAGGTCAAATCAATGTCAAAGGTTCCAAGTCACCAGATGAAGCAACGTTTGCCAGTATTCACCTTATGCTCTGAGGAACAGAAACACTGTTTTAACTCACCTTTAGATCGAGTGGAGATATCCATCCCTTCCACCACCTCCTGCTCTGCCTTTATTTCTTCTTCAGCCAAGCTAAGAAAGGAAAGAGATACTTAAGATTATTATTTTCACACTGTAGTTTACATATTGCGGCCTTAAAGAGGAAGGGAAACTGACTAGCAGCCTGATTCTCACTTCCATGTGCTACTGCAGTGGATGGGTAGGGTGGCAACAGTGGAGTTAATACTCTCATCCAAATTTCAACACTAGAGTACACACCAACTTCATAAGGATCTCTGGTATGCTATCACCTACACATACCAAGGGTACTGAGCAATGGGGACAGGAAAGAGGAGGGGTCAAAATAGTTCTGAGCTTGGCTAAGATCCTGAATCCACCTTTGCAAGAAATAATTTATGTTACCTATCAAGAATTGACAGTTCTGAGTAGTAGTAATGTCAACTCCTATAAGAAATGTTGAATACAAAGATGTATTAGGTACATTTCAGAAGTATTGATACAATAAATTACATTGGTGTTTGATTTGGGCACTTTGGAAGAAATATGGTATATAAATCCAATAAATAAATAAATACAATGTTCAGGCTAAGAAAGATGGTAGAAAGCAGAGAAGGTAAGAGTTGTATGGGTTTCTATTGCAATTCTGTAAATGACAAATATACAGAGATAATATTCAAGGCACTATGGTGACTGCATTTCTTAGAGCCTAGTCTGGAAATTTGTTTTCTAAAATACCATTGCAGCACCACATTAAATATATTTTTTAAATCTGAAACAAAATGAGAATAAATGAGTTGCCCACAGAAAACAAATTGCCATGGTGAACCCTAACCCTGAGACACAGAATGAAGTTTAGTGAAAATGGACACATTTTTCATGGAAACTATTTGTGATTTTTTTAAAAAAGTAATTTATAGCATAATTAAAACCATTAGCGCTTACTGGCCATTAGTTATTAAGATCATGTAGTAACAAAAAAGCTTTCTTAAGGTGTGGTCTAACTCTCACTTCTTTCAGGCAGCCTGGGACCACTCCTTCTTTTAGAGAGGGACTAATATACAGTGGTGCCTCGCAAGATGAAATTAATCCGTTCCGCGAGTCTCTTCGTCTTGCGAAGCACGGCTATTAGCGGCTTAGCGGCTATTAGCGGCTATTAACGGCTTAGCAGCTTTAAGAAAAAGGAAACAAACTCGCAAGAACTCGCAAGACGTTTCGTCTTGCGAAGCAAGCCCATAGGGAAATTCGTCTTGCGGAACGACTCAAAAAACGGAAAAGTCGTTCGTCTAGCGAGTTTTTCGTCTTGCGAGGCTTTCGTCTTGCGGGGCACCACTGTATCTCCTTGGTCAGCTAGCAGTCCTCTCCCCGTCATATGTTATCAACCACAAGGGTCAAGGGCCAAGAACACAAACGGTCAACCACTCCCATCCACATCCTTGAACCTTATCAATTGAAACAAATTTTCCAACAACTGACCTGATAGCACAAGGTACCCCTTACTACTGATCCACTACAATAGTAGAGTCTAGGTCCCCATGAATACAAGCAATTTTATTCTCAAAAGCCTTGCAAAAAGTCAGTGCAGACGACTATGTGTCCTACCACTTCCTTTCAGCCACTATGTAAAAGCTCCATACTGTACTACTCTATAAAGCTCCACTGAATATGACACCAAGGGTGCAATGGAGGCAGAGAAGCAACTCTTCCTTGATGCTTTCCACCACAAAGCAGGCTCAACAGGGAATTTCCTAAGTGCGAGCAGTTTCTGAGCTCTGGGCACAATACTGCACCTAAGATTTCAGATAAAAACTGCAGAGTGGAAGGAAAGGAGGACCTTTTTCTGTCTCCCCACTCCTGGCTACTCTCTGAAGACTGGAGAAGAGACCCCTCTTAAGAATATTAGGAGGGTAATCAGGGAAAAGATTAGACCATGTGAAAAATGAATATTTTAGCTGTAGTTCATTCATTTTCAGCTTTGTGATGTTCTTATAAACAAGTGTGTCTAGACATTTTGTTTTTGTGCCCATAACCTAGGTTTAGGGTGCCATTTAGCTCCTAGCTTTCATATCTCAGTTTCTAACACTATACGAGCATGCACTTGAGTTCAATTATATTGTTTGGAGACTTTCTCCAGTTGCATTCTAGCTGTTTTCCAACTGGTATCACTGCCTTCTGCTTCGTGGTATACCACAGTGCCACCCCAGGCTTGGCTAAGTGGAAGAGAATACTCAGGAGCAATCATGTCATCTGCCTGGATCATTTCTATATCCGTCAGAGTGACCAGATCTTTGATATGGTTGCAAGACCTTGTCATCTGGAGAAGACCCCAGAGCCAACAGGAAACTAATAGGATACATTAGGGCAGACCATTCTAACAGAGGGGGAAAGTTGCTGTTAATCTGAACCTCAACAGGTGAGCTGATCATGCCAAGGAAATGGTATCAAAAGTGATCACCTTCAGATCACTCTCTTCCTACCCCACCAAGAAAATCAGGTCTGGTGTGTGATCAGCTAAGTGTGTTGGGTTAAAGACAGGTTGGGACAACCCTGTGAAGTCTTGAGCTGCCCCAGAAACAGCAGCCTCAGCATGGATGTTAAAATACCCCAGGACTGAAAGCCTGGAGAATCTCCACACTACATCCCAGATGCTCAGGCGGGGAGACTGTCGGGAGCAAGGTGGGTGTTATACAAACACAATCCCTAATCTGTCCTGTTCATCCAATGCCAGGCACACCAGGAACTCAGAAATAGAAACTAGAAAGAGAAGTATCAATTTATACGGACAACTTCCTCAAGCCTTAGATCTGCTCTGGTGATGAACTAAAAACCCTGGCAGACACAACTTGGAAAAACCACCCCTTCCCTGCTTTCCAGGCTTACAAGTCCAGTTTGTCTCCATAGCTGAGGGGAAACATGGGAGTTTATTCTTACTGCAATATGCTTCAGTCAAAAAGCAGGAAATTGTCTTATGGCTCTCCAAATGTCTGAGACTCATTGGAGCTGCCAACACCTGTGAAACCTGCCCAGGTGCCACCAACCTGAATAATACGGAATATAAAGGATTAGATGGCAGAGGTTCAAATAGGACACAGCAGGAATACTTAAGGTCATGAAATAACAAGAATTCAAGGCCCTGCATTCTGTTTCTAAAAACAGTTGGCCATATGTCTCTGGGAAGCTCACAAAAGGCAATCATCCATGGCTTCATAATTCATGCCTTATTAGCCCAGTGTGTTAAATGACATTAAGCCAGAGCTCCCAGTTTCAAGCAAAATGGGTAACTCTGACTTAATGGATTTCCACATTGAACCTAGTGCACAGTGGGAAGAAGAGGGGTGAGAGAAGCCTTTGCACCCATGGCTTTGTAAACCATGTAAACCATGCCTAAAGACAAATGCCTAAAGGTGGCCACTGAAGGCATGATGGCAATAGTCATTCTGTCTTTGATCACCTCTTGCACTTAGTAATCAATATATACCACATATGAACTGGAAGTTCCCATTTTTAACTATCATGTCTAATGGCTATCAAATCTGTCCTGTAGAAATTGTCTAATATTTTAATGATGGTGCCCTAGGGAGAACATTCCATAAAGGAGCAGCTACTAAAAAGGTTAATTCTTGTGTTGCCACTCTATGGGCCTCCTGTGGAGGTGGCACATGAAGAAGGGTCTCAGATGACAATTGCAGGGTCTGGGTTGGTTTATATGGAGACAGCTGGTCCTTGAGGTCCTGAGCTACACAACATTCTATAGGTCAAAACCAGCAATTTGAAATTGGCCCAGAAACTAATTGGAAGCCAGAGCAGACAGACCAAGATTAGTGTTATATGCTCAGACCATACATATTGTCCTGGTGAGCATCCAGGAAGCTGAATTCTATACTACCTGCAGTTTCCAAACGATCTTCAAAGGCAGCCCCAAGTGCAATAGATTGAAGTAATTAACCTAGAGATTACCAGAGTGTAGAAAACAGAAACTAGGCTCTTCGTGTCCACATTGGAGCATATTGGAGCTCCACATTGGTGGGCCACTCCACGCCACCAAAGTCACTTAAGCCTCAAGCAACAGTGATGGAACCAGAAGTATCCCCAAGCTATGTGACTGCTCCTTTAGAGAGAGTGTAACCCCATCCAGAGCTGGCAATTTCACATCCATCTGGTATAAGGAACTACGCAAATGCTATATTTTATTTATTTATTGAATTTATATACCGCCCTATGCCTGGAGGTCTCAGGGCAGTTCATCCTCTTTAGCCTTCCTTACAACTAACACTGTGTCTTTATTATTCCATTTGCTATTGTCTATACCAGGCATAGGCAAACTCGTCTCTCCAGATGTTTTGGGACTATAAATCTCATCATCCCTGACCACTGGTCCTGTTAGCTAGGGATGATGGGAGTTGTAGTCTCAAAACATCTGGAGGGCTGAGTTTGCCTATGCCTGGTCTACACCAGCTCCAGCTCTAGAAGAGCCAACATGACAAGGAGAACACAGTAACAGCATACAGAGCTTGCTTTGGGAATCTTTGCCGGTTGCTTGGTATCCAGAATAACTTGGTAGTCATTGTTAAACTTGAGAACTTGGTTCTTTATCCATGACTAGATCATTTATGCATAGCTTAAATTATACAAATTCCATAACAATTCTTGGGGAAGCCCACTATGCCCTTCTGCTCCTTGTTTTTAAGCAACTAATGATCTGTAAGGTAAAGGTAAAGGGACCCCTGACCATTAGGTCCAGTCGTGGCTGACTCTGGGGTTGCGGCGCTCATCTCACTTTATTGGCTGAGGGAGCCAACGTACAGCTTCCAGGTCATGTGGCCAGCATGACTAAGCCACTTCTGGTGAACCAGAGCAGCGCACGGAAACGCCGTTTATCTTACCGCCGGAGTGGTAACTATTTATCTGCTTGCACTTTGACGTGCTTTCGAACTGCTAGGTTGGCAGGAGCAGGGACCGAGCAATGGGAGCTCACTCCGTCGCGGGGATTCGAACCGCCGACCTTCTGATCGGCAAGTCCTAGGCTCTGTGGTTTAACCCACAGCGCCACCCGCGTACAATGCCCTAATTCATTCTTTAGGAGTCAACTGTCAAAAATCTTTTTCGAAGTATTTAGAATACTCTGAGCTAATTTCTATCTACATATTTGCAGATAAGATAATGTTCTCTTTGCAGGCATGACAGAAATAGATACAATAAATTACTTCTGCCTCTTCTCTGCTGCTCTTCCAAATGCCCCACAGTTCTGAAATTTCTAAATTTTCTAAAATTGTGCAAGACAACAGTTAACACATTTTAGTGGTAATTAATTACATCGAAAACAGAATACTTTTTTGTAAATAGATTAAGGATAGGACCATAGATTTGACTTCACATCTCTGTTATATACACTACTCTATCAGAATCCCAAGATCAGCGAAACATTATACAGATATATGTTTACCAATTGTCACAATGGTTTTGCATTATGGGGCTAGAATAACCCTGCATTTTCTGGCAGCTATAAACACACACTCGTTCCACTTATCAACTGGGGTTATAGCGGTGAAATTTTGTACATAGAGAATAACCTTCCATTTTAATTTTAATCACACTATATGCAATTTAAGGAACGTTCCAAACCCAAGGTTCGCTGGGATGGCTAAGTGAGGATCCAGAGGATCTACAGCTCAACCAGGCCATGTCGGCATATGCCCCACATTCTGGTTTAGCCAGAGATACACTGGCATAACTCCCTCAAACTGACTATGCTGGCTGAACTGAGACTGGTATATCTTCCATGAGCATAAGCCCTTTAAAATGGGTGTTTTGGGGTGGGGTGGGCAGAATCTTAACACCGTTGCACTTGGTCACAAGAGCTGGTGACCGCGCCAAACCTATAACATCAAAAGGGGTGGCATACTGGTGTAAGTCAAATTCTATTTTTGTTTTCCCACTGCCAGTCTCAGGCCAGCTCAGCTGGCAGTAGCCCTGCTCTTGAACAGAGTTAGGAATGGGGTAATTTACATAGTTTTAACTTAAGACAGTGCAAATTATGCTGGGTTCTTGAAGTCAGGATTTTTGTGATACTCTTCTGAATTATAGCAGCTTTCCAAGTCCTAAATACCGGGGGGGGGGGGCATAACTTCATAGTGGAGAACACACTGTGCATGGAAAAGGTCCCAAATTCAATCACTTGCCTCTCCAGGTAGAGCTGGCAAAGACTTTGACACCCTGGAGAATCACTGCCAGTCAGTGCAGACAATACTGAGCTAAATGGACCAATGAACTGGACAGACCAATGATCTGCTTCTGTACACTGCAGCTTCTTATGTTTCTATTTAAAAAAATAAAGGTTCTAGCCTTTAATTCTCCATAAGAATTGTTTGCAGGCTGTTTAAATACAATATCTCATTCATCTCACCAGCAGTTTAAATAAAAGATTTAAAGAGACAATCTCAAAAGAAAACATTTCCCAAACAGCTATGATTCAGTACTTTTGCAATGCTTTTCTTTTCCCTATACTCCTTTCTATTCTTTTGCTTTTTAAAAAATGGAAGTGCACTTTGACATCAAATGAAATGTAACCAGAAAGAAAATATTAAAGATAATGTTAAAGAAAACCAGTAAAAAACTGAGGGGTAAATATACAACATCTTTCCTACCACATTCACCAACAATTCATTCAGCTCATTTTAGTAATCTGATATTTCTTGCCTTTTACTGTGCATTTAAGAATATACTAGTCTAGAGCTGTGTACCACAAATAGTATTGAAGTTTCTACCACCACAAATATATATATTCTGTGAGGGAATTCTTTTCTTAGAAAAAGACACTGAAGAGAGCACTTCTGTGAGGAAATCTTTGCCAACAACATAACTGACTAAAATTTATATTAACTACAGCATTTATCAGGTTCAGTAACACACACTCAATTAAGTCTCAAATGTTAAAACAAAACTAAGTTGTTCTTCATATACTTTTTAACTTGCATGACAGAGATGATTTGCAAATGGAAGCTCTCCCCCTCCTTTATTTTTACAGGGAAGCTGGGAGATGGGAAGTAAAAAGGAGGGTTATAAATGAGCACAAACATACCCTATGGGTTTGCAGCATATCTATCTTTATCACAACTAAAAAAAGAATCATATTTCCAATTTGCCTCCATAAGGTATTATAGGTTTTTTTTATTTATACAAATAAGATATATCCTTCAGAGAGTATCATTTCATTACACCCTGAATAATAAAAATATGAATGTAGAAACATCTGCATATTCCCTTATCCTAGGTTAACTATAGACAGCAATCAAAAGTTGTAGATGAACTGCTGCACCTTGACATTTAAACCAGGAAATCTGATATGGAAATCTACCTAGAAGATATTGCCCACATATATAATAGTATCAGTTATGGAAATTACTGTATTTAAGTTAATCTCAAGCACTATACATTTCTGGAAGCTATTTCATTTAAATGAAAAACAATGTTTTAACATCATAAACATTTAAATTCATTTTTAGCTTCAAAGTAATAATTGCTGCTCTCAGATTGTGAGCAGCAATCATAAAATAAAATGTCCAGAAATTGCATTTAATAAGAAATTGGACAAAGTATTTTGCATGCCATTACTGAATAAATAGCATCTGTGTATAAGCACTCACCTATAACAGTCTCTTACTCATCGGTAGCTATGCTATTTATGCAGGGATTCTTAAAATGGCGTCTGGCAGCACTGCATTGCCTCATTCCTATACTGAAAGCTAAAATGGTAGCAATTTATTCAATAACTATGTCCCTTGTTTAAACAGCAGTACTGTATTCAAAGCAATCATCTCGGTAGCAGAAAAAATGGTAAAAGATGACACAGTGATATCTGACAACCTAATGTGTAACTAAAATTCAGAAGACAGGGAGCTCTATGAAGTCACAGGTTACTAAGGAAATCCTTCCATTTTAGATGCTGGCTTCAGTCTGCATGTGCAAGCACTGAAAATGTTTCTCCAGCTACCCTGCAAAAAGCCTAATGTGTATTAAATTTAAATAATACTGACAACACGTACAAGACAAATTAAGCAGTTTAAATCCAGATGCATACATACATTTTAAATGTGCTTTTTCCTTAAAAGCATGAGAAAGTGGTAATAATGTTCACATATTAAGGATCTTGCAAGCAACTGTTTAATTAAGACTTATATGGCATAATAGGTTTCTTATAATACTAACAGCTCAATCCCATGGAGAAGTTGACATGCCTAAGCCAACTCTGGCTGAACACCTCCAAAATATGGAAACATAACTGAGTATATTCCTTTGTGCACAACCAACACTCGATTAGTGCTGTGAATATTACCTCAGGATAAAGGTTTCTTTTTATCATATTTTGAATCACTCAACGTCATGGGCTCTGACAATAAATTGTTATCACTGAAGGGGAAAAACATGTCTGATTGTAGCAAAATATGTTAAACTCAGTAACAGATTCTGTGGGGGGGAGTACATTGGGCCCTGGTTTCTAACAACAGGTTTTGAAAGTCCAATCTTAAGGCCTAGTGCACCTATTTTGTGGTGCTATGTAGAGAATTTGGTACAAGCACAGCTCCCAGAATGCCAAGATGCCATCTGGGGCTCTTTAAGTTGATACTCTTGGCTCAACAGAATCTAGGGCATAGCTGGCACTGAGACTTATCACTCTAGAGCGGATGACTACAAAGTAGCACCTGTCTTAGAGGGGATTGAATTTCTTTTATTTCTTGCCAGGTATAAAACAAACATGGCTGCTTTTCTGAACGAGGGAGGGGGGAGAGTGGCCATTATACAGAGAAGCTCATGTACATGGATGTCATATTTACAAATGTATTGGAAAACCTAGGGGCTGTTTTGCATATGGTTCTTCCAATGTCAGCAAAGCAGCTGCTGAAGGAAGGGGGGGGGAGAGAAGCATTCCTTTTTGGACACTTTACATAAGGAACCCTTTCCTTTCCCTGCAATGTCAAATGCTATCAATAAGCTTACCCACTTCCATTTAGCTCAAAACTAAAATAGTACTGCTACTCAGAATGAAAGGCATGTGGTCTTTTTAAAGCTAATGTTTTTATTTTATTTTCTAAACCAGAACGCTTTGTTTTTCAGTTCTGATCTCTGCAGAGTCAATTACAAAAGTAACCGAATGATGTCTAAATAATAGTGGTGAATTATATTCATACTGGCCAAGCTAAAAAAATATGTAGCTGCTAAAAATAAATAAATTGGAATTATAATACTTCCTTATTGCCAAAACTATTGTTTTCTATCAGAAGACCAAATCACAGTTATGTTGCTTCATACAAACTACAGTCAACAACAAAACTTTCAAGATTCAGTACTGCCTGGGCAAAACGATTTAAGTATTCATCTACCCACCCTCTGTTGTTTAAAGACAAAAACATCACCTGGCTCAAAAAGGGTGGGATGGGTTGGCACACCGTGCTTCTAAGGATATGGCATCCATAAAAGTGACTGTTATACTTTGCAAAAACATTTCTTTTTAATTGGAATTCCTCAGTTTGGCTGAATTTGCTTTACTTTGATGGAACAAAGATGGGAGAAATTTCCAGAAGGCCTCTCTTAGCCTTGCTACAGTATTTGCCAATCTTTAACCTATCCTCTGTTTCTATTGGCTCAGGCTCTCGAAAGAACAGCATGATTGGTCTGATCTGGAAACAACACTGCTGTCTCTCCTTGCCTCAGACATCTTGCTGCAATGCAGACATTTATATTTTGTGAACTATGAAAGAATTAGCATTTGAACATTTAAAAGGGTGAACTTCAGGGGACTTGTGATGCTGTGTTTCATTATGTGCACAAGGGTAGTCCATGCAAATATGCCTCCCCCTGTCAACAATACCTCTGAAGGTGCAGATTTGAGACACATCCTTCTTCAACAAAACCTAGGGGAGCCATTTTAATTCAAGCTCATTTTCTCCAGCTTCTTCATAAGATCATATTGTGTAATGTTAAGATTCCACACCCAGCTGCTAACGTGTAATAAAGTGCTGCAAGAAAAATACATCTGAGCACAGTTTTGACAACCATTGGAACTAAACATTTAAGGTATATTGGTAATAAATTCTAAAATAGCATAAAAGCCCGATAATAAATGTCAGCTTCTTTAGAAATGGGGGGAGGGGAAGAGAATAATCTGAATTAGGTATTCTTAATGGTACATACTTTGGAGCTTTTCAACAAGCGATAGAGCTTAAGGACAAAAATCACAGTAAAAGGGATACTAGATAGCAGTTTATAATCATCATGAGGCCCCTGAACAAATGGTGACAAGGCATTCTTTCAGAAGATACATTTGTATAATATTGTGAATTGCACTGTTACAAAACTATGCACAAACTGAACACACAGCAGAGTGTAATGCTGTGAGAAAATGTTAAATGAAAAGCTGCTTGTTGAGACATGCATACAAAATGTCTCAGTTCCAGATTATTTTAAAAGCACAAGATACTCAAAAGTGGTTCTAAAACCAAATTTCATGCTGGATGATATATCATAGGATAACAAAAGCATAGAGTTACTGAAGGATAGCCTTATAACAATGTAGTAAATTACTTTGCTGAGAACTAGCACATTCATCACACTTCAAAAGCCTGAGGAAAGTCTGAATTGAGCTTTAACCTGCAAATGCATTAATTAAGGGGGTCTAGGAACAAAGAGTAAGCAGAATTTTGTTTTCAGAGGAAAACAGGAAGTATACATTTCATGTGTGGCAGAACATTGTGAAAAGCACTCTGTTTGAATGAACAGAATTTTGAGAATACAACAATATTTATTTTTACTGAACTAGCTAGCCACAAAAATTCACTGGCTGGATTAATTTTGCCCTGTTAAAAGCAAAAGATTGAGAACTGTTTAAAATTATCAAAGAATAGTATACAAGTTTACTTACCAAGTGTTCAAGCAACCATCTCATTTCCCCCAGTAAATAGGATACAAGAAGCTGGCAGATTTGGGATTTGACCAAAAGGAAATTTTTGAAATAATTACGTAGCATCATGCCAAAAACCAGAAAAGCCCGAAAAGGAGGGAAAAAAATGAACATGTAATGCTCTCATGAACCACACATGATTTTATATCTCTCCACCTCTGAGAACTGTGCCTGATTTTTTACAGATGAGAAAAGCACAGTTAAAAAGTCAAATCGTTTTATCTGTACTAAATAAAAGGTAGATAATAGTTAAAAATTGAATTGTCTTTAAATAGGTAAGACACTGGAAGAGATGCATAGCTATGCCTGGTGGATTCAGACCTAGACCTTAACTATTTCTAAAACCTACAATAAGAAAGTCATTTTTAAAGAGACAGCTTGTAAGCTATATATTCTCATCCAGAAAAATGCACACACTGCTTCTAAGGATCCTGTTAAAAAAGAGAGAGTTAAATATCCATTTTAAGTTAAGGCAAAACTGCACAAAAAACATGATGCAATAGCAATCCACCAGTTAGGCCCAGTATCTTCAATCTACCATTAGCACTATTTACTGCAGTCTAGGCTGCTAAAAATCCCATATTTTATCAGGGATAACTTAGCATAGCTCTTCTTTTCACTGTTTGAAAAGGTAAACTTGCCTGTTCTGCTGTCTGCCATTATCCCTGCTTGTCTCCCTGTAGGGCAGTTAAATGCATCTGCTCCCTAGCTTCCATTTTCTCTTCAGCAGGCATGTGACACAACAGACAATAGTGCAGGCAAACTGCTCAGACACAGAAAGCTGCTTTGGAAGAACAGTATCTTGACAAACTCTAAAAACCACCATCCCCTTGTGAAGAAGTATGTATGCAAACGTTTTGCCAGTCTGTAAAATAAAGCTATGGCTAATGGCTACTAAATCATGTGACCCAAGAAAGCAAATTTAAACATTTTCAACTTAATAAAGTGCTGTGGGGTGAGTTTTGCGCGACAAATCACAGAGAATCACACTGTTAAACCACAACTCATAGGTTTTAGAGGAAAAAAATGTAAAAAAGTAAAGCTTACCTCTGTGGATGCATTGTTAACACAGTGTTATGTCAATACTTATAAAACATGGAGGACAGGCTCTCAGTACTCAGACAGAAAGGGCTTGGCACTTCAGCTTGATGATCTGTCTTCCTAATAAAAGCTAATCCTGGATTGGCTACTTTGGAAAATCTGAATGTAAAGCTTCAGGGGATTGGCTGAAACACTTCCTGAGCTATTATCTTTGTGCAGCTCTGGCAAGCAGGAGCCATCCTGTGCACAGAGAAGACAGGCTAAACTAGGCCTGTTTCAGCAAAAGAAACTTAAAAAAAGAGCCACACACATACAAACTCCTTGCAGAAAGCAGATTTTCAAGAAGAATAAAGTGAACACTAAGTGCTAGTCTAAATAAAGAATTTCTCAAACCACATCTGTTGCTTCTGCTTGAGGTTTTCTAAACATGGAGGTTTCCCCAGGTCACAAAAGCTGTTTTTGCTACAGAGAAACAGCGATTCTGAATAACACTGTGAAAAGCACAGTACATAAAGGAAGGAAAATGTTTTGAAGCATAACACACAGACACAGATACAGTCAGATACATAAACATATAATAAAGGATCAAGGTTAGTGCTGTAGTTCAGCTATTATATAACATCTACACAGCTCAAAAAGCAAATATGATTCTCTCTCCCACACACACACACATACACACAGGATTGCTGTGAGCTGTAAGAACCCACATTCTGGATTTTTACCCAACATACGTTGCAGTGCCTAACAAAAGTTGGATTATTAACCAGGATCCTGATTTCCTAATCACTTACAAAGTCCCTTTCCTAATTAAATATAAAGGATGCAGAAAATAGCTACGTTTTTCAGTAGTATGCTGCATGCTGTTTTCACAAACTGCCCTTCCCTCATCCCTAAGGCCTTCTAAAGTTGTCAGTTAAACAAAAATCTCGCTTGCCTATTAGTCTGCTGCAGCTGCAGCTTCCTGTCCATTAACCCTATCACATTCGGCTCTTTTTAAGATGCAGGCCTTGTGAAGAGTTGAGTTTCAGTGTGTGGAAAAATACCAGAGCTGCTTTCAGAGCAGGGAGGAACAATGGGAGTGCAGTCTGAATTTAGAAACATTTCTTGTACAGCCCTAATTTAAACTAGGTCTCTAAAAATGGGAAGCAATTTTAAAAGGTTGTTTTAAAAGATAATTTATTTACAGTGCAATCCTGAATGTAACTACTCATAAGTAGTTGTTGTTTATCAATGGTACAGGTAAGTATACACAGGACACTGTAGCCAAAACTGGACAGCCTGATTTGGGGCCAGTTCTTAAGCACTTCACTTCTATGTGTGTGAAAAAGACACACACCTAGGCTTCATTCTTTTCCAAAACAGCCAGTATTTCAGTTTTGCTACCATAGGCCTTAAAATATGCTGTTGTGCTGAGGGAAAGGTAATAGTTCTAGATGAAACATTTCAAAGAACAGGTTTTCACACAGGTTCTCCAGTAAATGCTTACGTTTATGCTGACCTTTTTCTGTATCACAGTTAAAACAGTTAAGAAAACAAAAAGCCCCAGTTGCACCTACAAATTACCATGCAAAGAAATGTGTATACGAAAAGAGAAAGGAATATTAGCAACCTTGTATATGAACAGACCAAAATAAGGAAGTGTGAGTTTGCTGAAAGCAATTAGTAAAGAGAATAAAGAGTTCTGAGTATAAACCTCAAATAATATATCGAAAAGCCATGGGAGCTGGGATCCGATAAGCAAAGGTGGGTAGGTACACAAGCAAGCAACAGCATTCTGTGGCCGCAAAATAGAAAGGCTAGCAACCAAATTAAATCTATTTCTTAACTGCCCCAAGTAATGTAAGTAATGTAATCAAAGTTAAGACCAAGGGATGAACGGACACGGACGGACACACACACACACACACACACATACACACACACCCCTTTTGATTGTGGATTTTCACATGTGCATAATCCAAGGCAAAGAAATAATCCTAGGCTCTCTTGCCTCATGCTGTGGCCATGCTTTTCTAAGATAACCATCATCTTTACACTTCACAGGAAAACTCAGTGCTTATGCCCCTAAGAAGATGTATGTCCTTCACCAAGGCTGTTTTTCAGGCTATACCAGCAAATTATGTTTAATACTGATTTGATATACAAAATTCTAGTTTCTGCGAGGCAGAAGCTTTTTGCCTTTCAAAACCTAATCACTGTTTTTCAGGATGGTGAGCAGCAAAACTCAGAATGTACCTTCACAGTTTTTGTCCATTTTCAAAATGCAGCAGGAACTGAACAATATAATAAAGGGGAAATATATATGCCACTTAACCATCTTCAGTGGAAACTAAGATAGGCAATTTCTGAGCAATTTTGCTAACCCAAGCAAAATGCCAAAGTGTTTAAGGGCAGTAAAATGTCCCCCAGTGAAGCCATATGTATTGTGTTAGAAGGGCACATTATCTGCTTCCCTGTGTCATTCATATATGACATTTTTAAACCACAATTGCCTGGAACCAAAAGGCCCCCGAATGCCAAAAATCTACAGATTTCATTGAATCTTTTTGTTTGTGAAATCTTTTGTGAACATTAAAAAAAAAAAAATTTAATGTTTGTGGCTAAAACTTGGGGACATTGTTTACTACTCTGTAGGTGACAATGTATTAGAAATAGGTCTACATATGTGCAAATTCAACAATGAGAAGTAAAGTAAGCCTACAGCTTATGTGGGGGTTATGTTCCAGGGATTGTGTCTAAAGTCAAAATTCCATATAGTCAAAACACACTAGGTTCAATGGTGGGTGGGATTGCTAAAGTCATTTTTCCTGGAACCCCGCCTCCTTTTTAACCCCCTTTTTTGCCAAGTTAAATGTGCACAAGTTAAATGTGCGTAAATTGTGGGCTTGCTGTACACCAGTTGGGGTGGAATTTTTAACCCCATTTTAGAAGCAAGAGGGAGCTGGAAATAGCAAATCTACTAGGTTTTCTACTATCTGAGAGCAGAATACTCCTGGAAGGCTGTGTCCTGTTCTGGGCTCCACAATTTAAGGAGGGTGTCGATACGCTGAAACGTGGGGGGGGGGGGGGAGGGCAACCAATCTAATAAAGGGTCTGGAAACCAGGTCTTATGAGGAACAGTTGACGGAGCTGGGTATTTTTAGCCTGGAAAAGAGGAGACAGGAGATATGAAAGCCATGTAACTTAGGGGCTGTCACATGGAAGATGGAGCAAGCTTGTTTTCTCATGCTCTCGAGAGTAGGACTCAAATCAATGGCTTCAAGTTACAAGGAGGAAGATTTCAGGAAGAACTTTCTGACAGTAAGATCTGTTTGACAGTGGAACGGACTCCCTTGGGAGATTGTAGACTCTCCCACTTTGGATGTTTTAAAGCAGAGACTGGATGGCCATCTGTCTTGGATGCTTTGGTTGATATCCCTACATTGCATGGGGTTGGACTGGATGACCCTTGGATCCCTTCCAACACTGCAATTTTATGATTCTATGCATGTTTATATCCAGGAGTCTCAGAGACAGTTTTTATAATTTTAGGATACCCAACGTGGTGCCCTTCAGAGGTTCCTGGACCCCAACTTTCATTAATCCTAGCTAGTAGGAACCATGATTAGTCTAGCAACATCTGGAGGGCACCTTGTTGGCAACTCCTGATAAAAGTAAAGAAACCTGTGTTTCTAATCTAAATGCAAAGGAATGGGCGGTGACAACCCACACATGATCAAATTCATTCCCTACAGGAGAAAGAAGGAATCACCAGATAGTACTGCTAATCTATGGGATATTATTCAGTATTTGAAACTACTGAATAATAAAAGACCACACACTTAATCTGAATTCTTTATTATTATTCTGGTAATTCTTTGTATCCAGTGGTTTTATAGATCAAACGATAATCCAATAGGAGTTTATTTCAGATAGTTTGTGGGAGTCATAAAGCCACGGCAAAGGCTTGTAATATTGCAGGGTGCCCCCTGACCTCGGCTGACCAGCACTCTGAGCTTTACAATGTATTGGAATGTATTGACCTTAAATGGAGTTGTGTTTCCTCTGGGCAGTGATGACCTTATATGGTTTGTGGGTGGGTTAAAGCCATGACCAGATGTAGGTAATGTGAGACATTGGCAAACGGCCATGCGGCTGGAGAGAGACAAAGGATAATAAAAAAGCTACGGGAGGAGAGAGAAGTTCGAAAGGAGCTGCTCATACCATCCTGAAAATATTGCTGGCTCTCTGTGTCTTTATTTTATGCTAAACTGCGCCATTTGTAACGGCTGGCTCCGACAAGTGGTGCCCCGTGTGAGGCAACTTAAAGAAAACAGTTTGAGGCAGACTAAGAGGATTTTAAAAGAAAACCGTGTGAGGCTGAATAAAAGAATACGTCTGAGGCTTTTAAAAGAAAACCGTGTGAGGTTTTTCGATCCAAGCAAAGGATATCATCGGCTCACCACGCCCGGCAAGGGTTGCAAGCGCTAATCATCTTAAAAAGATCCCGGTGAGTTCGATCTCTTTTTTCTATCTTGATTTTAGAAAAATGGGCAGCTCTTTGTCTACTCCCCAACAGAAATTTTTTAAAGACTTAAAATTTCTCCTCTCCTCCAACAAATTGGAAGTTCCGGAGGGTGATTTGATACAGCTCATTCTGGCCATCGAAGAGCATTCCCCCTGGTTTCCTGCAGATGGGACTTGGGAATTAAAACTTTGGGACAAGATTGGTGCACATTTTCATGGGCACCCCAGCATAGGTGTTCGGATTCTAAATGCATAGTGCAAGGTTCATTACGCCATGGGCTCTTTATCACCAAAAAATATCTCCATGGCTGCATTGCCAACACAACCTCCAGCTTCCTTAGTCCAGCCTGCTGTGTTAGAGTCTGTTCCAATACTTGCCTTGCCAGCAGCTCTACACCCCAAACCTCCGGACTACAGTTCCTCACCTGAGGACCCAATCCTGCAAAAATACCGTGGTCTGGCTGGCAATTATCCTAATCTTTCAGTGGCAGAACCAGCTACCCCTTTTCAACGTGCAGTCCTTGCCTGTTCCTTAATTCAGGATACTATGGCATTCCCTGTTATTGTGCCCCCTGCTGGTGCCCCAGCAGGCACCCAAGCCCAACACCAACCTTTTGACTTTAAGATTTTGAAAGAGCTGCAACAGTCAGTAAAGGCCAATGGACTCCAAGCCCCATATACGCAGGCGCTTTTAGAAGCCACATTAGCCCAGCTCTTGGTTCCAGAGGACATCAAGCTTTTGGCCCATACAGTGTTACCCCCATCAGCTGGTGTTATGTTTGCCCACGAATGGGAAACTGCCTGCCGTGCTTATGCTCCAGCCTTGTTACAACAAGTCAGAGGAAATAATCCAAATGTTACCCTCGCAGACGTCATAGATGCCATGATGGGGCGTGGTCCCTTCGTTCAAGCTTCAGGGCAAGCCACACTGCTGCAAATCTTATTGAGGGACACTGCTCTTGCTGCTAAACAAGCAATGAGAAAAATCCCAGAACCCAGTATTCAATCAAGGTGGGGTTCAATCAGGCAAGAGAATCATATTCTTTCTTTATGGACAGGCTGCTTACAGCAGTGAGTCGCCAAATTGAAAATCCTGAAGCCAAACAAATAATCATCAAACAATTGGCCTTTGAAAATGCCAATGAGGATTGTAAGGTTGCGTTACGACCGATAATACACAATCCTGCCACAGACACAGCAGCCATGCTTCGCATTTGTCAGTCTGTAGGTACAGCCACCCACAAGGCTCATCTGCTGGCAACAGCGCTAAATGAAAACCAGCCTGTAGCCACCGATACAACTTGTTTCCAGTGTGGCAAACCAGGATCACCGATACCCCAGTGGGGGTAGAACAGTGGCCTCTACCAAAAGAAAAATCCGCAGCAGCGGCACCAGCTATCTCTGACCAGCTTATTTCTGAACAATTGACTTTCAGCCACATTGAACCATCTTCATCCCACTGGCTCCAGCAGACAGGGAACGGTTTGCTTTTACATTGCCAGTATATAACAATTCGCAGCCCACCCAGCGATATCAGTGGGTTGTCCTGCCTCAAGGCATGCGGAACTCCCCTACACTTTGTCAACATTTTGTGGGTAAAGCATTGAAACCTTTCCGCATGCGCCACCTAGAGGTGCTGCACACGAGCTGCATCTGGCAGTGTTTGCCTTCCTAACCATTTGCCTTGCCATCCTTTGCTGCACCGTTATACAAGGATCCAGCAGACGACCCAGTCCAGTTGAAACCACCATATTTCACCTCATCGGCTGGCAAACAGCTGTTGTCAGCTTCCTACTCTGGCTGGCAGTATCCACGGCTCAGCCACTTTCGAACTAGAAGAACAGCGTTGTTGAATAAGACTTTTAGGGGAGAAAATTATCATAAGATATGGAGGGATAATATTTTTGTACAAGATATGATTATGTTTGCCAGTTTATTGCATGCTTCTAAATGTTGGGTGTGTATGCCAGTCATTCCGGCATAATGCTTCATGGTGTGCCTGTCAATGGATCTTTTCAATTTACTAATATTATATTCCCTAAGCAAACTTTTTGGCCTCCAGTACAATTGACCCTCCATGAGCCTGCCCCCATTTGTTTTCAAATTAAAGAGGGGAAAGAATCATGGGGCATATATCCAAACTGTCAATATACATTGAATTTCACTTTTAATAGCTCTTGTTCTCTTACAGGAACATACAGTGACCAATCTCAGTGCTATAGGAGTGACACCAGTGCATGGCTAATAAACTGGAAAGGAAGCCTACCATGCAGCTTGGAATCAGAATTCTTATATTCTTGGCTCCCAGATGGGAGTTGGCTTCGACATTTATTGATTTTAGTGATCATTATAGTAGTTATTTGCATTATTCTGTGTTGCTGTATCCAATGTATTCCTTCTTTAATTTCTATATGTACTGCATGGTTCTCCAGGCCGCGGCACGCTTCCGGTGTCACAAGAGTCGTTTATCGCGCTCGATATAACCGTATTGGTACTGACATATATGACTCTGATTAATAAAATAAAGAAAGAGGGCATGTGGGAGTCATAAAGCCACGGCAAAGGCTTGTAATATTGCAGGGTGCCCCCTGACCTCGGCTGACCAGCACTCTGAGCTTTACAATGTATTGGAATGTATTGACCTTAAATGGAGTTGTGTTTCCTCTGGGCAGTGATGACCTTATATGGTTTGTGGGTGGGTTAAAGCCATGACCGGATGTAGGTAATGTGAGACATTGGCAAACGGCCATGCGGCTGGAGAGAGACAAAGGATAATAAAAAAGCTACGGGAGGAGAGAGAAGTTCGAAAGGAGCTGCTCATACCATCCTGAAAATATTGCTGGCTCTCTGTGTCTTTATTTTATGCTAAACTGCGCCATTTGTAACGGCTGGCTCCGACAATAGTTAGAAATGTGGTCGTGTTTTAGAACACTACCTTAAGAAAAACACTTTAGGACAAGAATCAAGAACGTAAGAAGAGCCTGCTGGATCAGGCCAAAACCCCTCTAGCTCTACTGCACCTCCTCTTCCCAACATGGTCAACTGGTACAAGTGTTGTGACAGTGAAGATGACTAAAAGGGACAAAAAAGCACAACCAGCCTCTTCCCACAATCAACATATAACACATACAGCTGTCGTGTTTTCAAATGGCTGTTATACTAGAGAGTACAGGACTGAAGTTTGAAGGTATGGTTATGGTCTGAAGGCATAGGAGGGCACCACCTTGCTAAAGGTAAGCAGGACTGGGTCTGATCAATGCCTGCCTGTGAAGCCTCCAGGGAACTATGTGTATGCTTCCTTGTGTTCCATGTTAGAAGAAAGGAGGGATATAAATGTAAATAATAAATAAATACACTCGCTCTTAGATAGGGAGAGACTGAAAGCACAGCAACATTCTATCCATGTAATGGGAGAGACTGAACATAGACCTGAGACAACCAACACTGTAATGGACAATTATAAAGGGTGCTTCCTGGTGGTAGATGGGGGGCGGGGGGGGGGGAGTCCAAACAGTAAAACATGCAAACCAAAGGGATCAAATCATTGCAGGTAGAGAAAGGAAAGAATATTCCTTTAGTTCTGCAGTACAAGACAATGCTGCTCATGTAGTATAACACATTTCTTGGAAATACTTAGCTACAGCTTTAGTGTGCAGTTGTGTCAATAATATATGACATTTCAAGAATGGGGGGGGGGGCACGAATCAACAGGCTAATGTCTTTGAAGTCTAATGCTAACATGGAATGCTAAGCCATATACTAGGCATGTGGGGAACCTATGGCCTTCCAGTTGCTATTGGATTACAAGTCACATCAGCTTCAGCCAGCAAAGCCAGTGGTCAAAGATGATTGTGTGAGTTGTAGTCCAACAATGCCTGAAGGCAACAGGTTTTCCATCTCTGCCATAAACAATAGTTTTGTAAGCCACTTGGTACATGAGCTGTGCGTTCTGAGTGCTTTGCTCCTCCCCTTTGTATGAATCATAGAATTGTAAAGTTGGAAGGAATACTTAAGGTTGCAGGAATCTCCACACACAATCCCCCATCCAATTTAAAACCATACCAGACCCTGTTTAGTTTTGCAAATGTGCTAGCAGTTTTATTGATGCACCACTAGGAAGTCAACAAACCATGACGGGGGTTTGTTTAGCATCATGTATAAACCTGTACCTAGGGTAGCTTTTGCCCTAAAAACACACACACAATCGCTAACAGAAAATCATGGTTTAAGGCTAGCTGGAGATCAGGGTTTGTTCTGGTGAAAGTACATTTGGGTTCAGACGTCACACTAAGCCCTTGGTGGTTTGTTTACCCACTTGCACAAAGGAAGGGGTGAAAGAGAAAGTGCCCAAGCTACATGCACAGTGTGGCTTACTAAAACATAGCTTTGGCTTAGCATTTATATGTAATCACCACTTGTAAAACTGCAAGGGTGCTTTTCTAACAATGAGAAATGAGCAACTAATATTTACTTGAATTATTACATCCTGAGGGGGAAAGATTATTATAGGAATGTGGCTATTTTTTGCACCATGAATTCATTTTATGAACTTTAAACAGATATTTAATTTGTACTTGACTGGACACATGTTCCAAGCACAATTGCCCCCAGCGGACTGCACACCCATATTAACACCAAAATGGCTGCTAGCAGCAGTGTCAGTGCTGTAGACAAAGCTTCCTTTGCCTTGCCCTGTCTAATACAGAGGAGCATTTTGCAAACTGCACATGTAGCTCTTATTCACTCTTGGTGCTTTAAAGTTTTAATGATTCGGAAGCCAAGAAAGAGAGAGAGAGAGTCCACTATGGAGGCTGCCCATGTGGCTTTATTTCACTGGCAGCTCTGCTTCAGTGTTATTCATATCAAGAACAACATTCCCAAACAAATACAACTGGTATACAGTTTGATTCTCTGTGGGAAAGACGTCCTGGCTCTGGGAGTGCAATGGCGCTGATGGTGGCTGGGCACATAGCCAAAGTGACACATTCAGTCCCTGGAGGGAGGATTTGGTCACATATCAGCTAGTAATTTAATAGCAGCAATAGCTAGATGAGGCCTCAAGTTCTGCTCTTCTAAAACAACAAAATGCTTTACTGAGCTAAAGCAAAGGGCTTTTAAGTGCCAGTAAAAACAAAGACTAATTGGGGAGCCCTCTCAGGTAGTTCATGTTGTTTTGAACTCAGAGGCAAACAGCAGATTTATCTCACTATGGTAAACATATCCTTTAAGTATTTTAAATTAGGAAAGTGGAAGAAATATTGGAGCTTGATCTTCCCCCATTTGGAATGATCTTGCATGCCAAGTCCCAAAAAGAATGAGAGGCAAAAGTACATTTTATTGGAACAATATATGCTGTTGAAAGCAAGGAAGCTTTCATGCTTCAAGCTAAGGCAACTGAAAAAACCCCTGCTGCAATCAGTGAATGAAGTGTCTTATCCTGTAATAAAAGGCCATTAAAATGCATGGCCTACTGCAGGATTAGCCAATTGCTTTTCCTGGGGTGTGGCTATTTGAGAGTGTAGGCTGTAGAAAAACAACAATGAAATGGGAAGGGCAGGCAGGAAGGCGGAAATAGAGGGCTAAAGTCAGAGATGTTAATCAGTAGCAGTCTGAAGAACCCAAGTGGTAAAAGATGAAGTGGGGGTTGAAAACCATGAAAACAAAGCCTAGAAAGAAACAGAAGGATGTGGGAGAAGAGTTGTTGTTTTTTCAATCAACCACAAGCCAGTAGAAAACTCTAGAAACATGGCACTTTCCCTCAATTCTTCTCTTTACAGATTGCCTCAGAGAGAGTGCATTATTACCCATAAGGCAGAAGGGAGGGAGAGTTGCTCCCAGAAAATGCCACACATGGTACTTATGGCCCACAACACTACAAATAAGAGCTCTCCCTAAAGAGCAGCCAGTGCCTGACACAGACAAAAGAAGATGCTTTTCTGTCCACAAGACATAAAAACAGTAATTGCTGAGACATGTTCAGGCAGAAAGGAAAAAGCTGTGTAGAAGAAAACAGGCAACATGAGCTATATGAAAAGGAAAAATAGATGCATACAGAAGTAGGCTGCTCAACTATGCATACTACAAAGGAGTCAGAGAGCTGTTGCAGATGGTTCACTGTACCAGATAGGAGACTGGAGCAGCATACATGTTTCTGAAATGGGGGAGAGAAGAATATGTCCACAAGGTTGACAGACAGAAGACTGTATTTCAAAAGTAACTGGAAAAAGATATATGCCTTCACTGGTAGTATTACTGGCCTATGCACATTTCAAGGGTCTACATTAGTAAAGTAGTTCAGAATATTTTTTTTAGCATCATGCAAGTAATAAAAAAAAAAATTCCCCAAAGAGAAGGTGCTCAGGTACTATATGAAACAAGTATTTTGCATAACAGAAATTAGAAATAAAACATGAGATACAAAACAGTCTTACCTAGTATTGAAAGCTTACCTTCTGATTAAAGTTTTCTAAACATATGAATTAACAAGCAAGCAAAGGGTATATGGAGGATGTTGGCAAACCATCCAGGCTAGTGAACTGGGGGGAAATAATGGGTAAATGGAATAACAATGCCAACTGGCCTTCAGCTATGCAAATCACCTTGAGGGGTAATAATAGCCTTTCTAGCCTATAGCTGCAAGGGTACTGTTAGGTGATATGACAGCGATCAGGATGCATCCTGTTATCTCTCCTTCAGTGTTTCTCAAGCAATTTAGACCAGTGTTTTTCAAAGAGTGGGCCCTGGGCCAAGACTTTCAGATGGGCTTCTGTGCCAAGGCAGTGCCTCCTTATTTGTCTGCCATGCCTTCCAGCCATGCTATAGCCTTCTAGTAGGAGCAATGCCAGCAACAGCATCTTCTTGCATGCTGAGTAAAGGTGGCCTGGAAAAGAGGGGAAGGGAAGTAAGGTCTCCCTCCTCTGAGAGAAAAGGGCAAGAGGTGGTGTTGAAGCAAATTAAAAAATGAAATAATATATTACTAATAATAATAAACAGGGAAAAGAAATGAATGGGAAAAGAGAGGGAACCTGTTATAAGTGAATATAAAAAGGCCCAGTGAGAAAGGATAAAAGAAACAAACAGGGGTTGGGTGGGGAGCAGCAGGGGTTGGGTGGGGGGCAGGGGAGTAGGAATAAGGCACAAGTTGACTGAGAAAGAAGAATGTGGGGGGGGGAGGAATTACAGAATATTGGGGGGGGGGGCATTCAGAGCTATGTGGTGCCGGAAAGAGAAAAAATATTTTTAAAAGGCTTCTGCACTTGGAACCTCTGGATTAGAATATTTTGCCTAAAATGTAGGTGCTGACTCACAATACCTCCAGACCAAATTTTGTACTTAGGTTGAGGAAAGCTAAGCTATGGAACTCCTTGCCACAAGCAAAACATTTTGACAATGAATTTAGCAATTCCCAGTTATGAATTATATATTAGTAGAATATGTCAGTAATTGGCAGCTAATTATGCCAAACTCTGCCTCCATGTACTGTACCACCATTTTGTGATTGGCTCTGCCCCTTCACCATTTTGTGACTCCCAGTAATTTTCAGCAGTCTCAAGCAGGCCCTTGTGTTAAGAAGTTGGAGAACCTCCGACCTCCCTTTCTAAAAAAACTGGGGCTTCCCAACCAAGCATCTATTCTACACCTGTATATATAGAAATTCTTGCTACTGTTCTTTTTGGGAATCTATCTATTGGTGTAGTAATCTCACACAGCTAATAAAAGTAGTGAAGCAGTATGGGCAGTATGGTTGCACAGTCATCAGCAGGGATCCATCTTGTAGTAACGAGGTGGGGCTTTTCTACTATGGTGGCCTCTTAATGGAATCATCTCTCCTCTGAGTTATGGCAGGCACTCACACTGATTATATTTATGCACCTGCTGAAATCTCATTTATTCTTCCAAGCCTTTGCCGGCAGTTAATACCAATCTCTTCTTAATTTGTTTGCTTTCGATTACTGTTTTCCCTGTTTTCCCTTTTTTAAAGAGATTATTGTATGGATGCTAATATTCCAGTTTTTACCTTGTGCTGTACATCACTTTGTGGTTTTTAAATGAAAGGCAACAGAAAAATATTTTAAAATGACTAACACCGTTCCACACCCTGCCCACCATTTTTCTCATCCTCCTCTAACCGTCAGTCAACATTTTGAGGGGTTTCTATGTCATTCCCAGATGCAGAAATTAAACAATTTAACGTATGGATGTATTTGGGAAGCTGTCCCTTAGGACACTTAAAAATAACAAACTAACCTTGAGTCTGCCAATACTAATTCAAGCTTTCCCTTACTTTTGTAGCCAAATCTGCTCAAGCCATGGACAACATACAGCTACTACTATATAGGCAAGTGAGCTCTTGCAACAAAATGTTGCAATGCTTCTATTGAAGGTCCCAAACTCCCCATTCCACAGCCCTAATTCTTCCCACTCCCCAACAGTCCGTCAGCATGGGGGGAGACTGTGAATGTGGGCACACTACATTAAATTATTTAATTCCATCTACATAAAAATATTTAATTTCCATTGATATCTATGGGCAGATGTCTCTTTTCTGACCCTGGGGACATGGAAAAACAGCTTCCTCATATGAACTGGAAAGTGACCTAGCCAGATAGTGTAAAAGCTTTTATAGGAGGAACAAGTGAATGCAAAAGGACCAATGATGATTAATGAAATAAATTTGGGCTGGGAATTAGGTAAAAATTTAGTTTAAAAAGCGTATGGAAGAAATTACAGGACATGAGTAAAAATATCTGGATATATACCTCTACAGCAAACCTCTGTACTTAGCTTGAGGAAAGCTGAACTATGGAACTCCTTGACACAAGCAAAATTTTGTGATGAAGAACTTAGCAATTTCCAAAGATGGAACAGATATCATTAGAAAGTAATGTCAGCAATTCCTACCTGATTATGTCAAATTTTATCTCCATTTTGTGCTCTACCTCTGTACCACCATTTTGAGACTAATGGGCCTTAATAAATTTTAGCCATCTCAAGTGGGCCCTGTGAGTAGAAAGTTTGAGAGAACTTCTGCCTTAAGCAGCCATGTTCTACTGTGCCTTATCCTTCCGCGTGTAAACATTCAACCCATTGCTCTGTTAGCTCTAGTGAAATAGGATTTGCAAGTATATACTTGTTTTTAAACAAAATGTTTCCCATTTTTTTGTGTGGGTTCTGAATACTTCTTGTCTTCCATTAGCACAAACTCCTTCATCTCCATTTTAATAACATTGGGTTGCAGTGTCTGATGCAATTGCTTACAGATAGCTATATGGTTGCCTTGAATTATACAGCAGACTATTTAAAAGAAAGCTAGACTCCACCCATAGAATCTCATGTTTCAAATAGATAAATGGCTGGGTTAGAGGTTTTGCATTTCTGGAATTGTTCTCAGTCAAACTATTAACCCTGCCTTAAAAGACTGATATTTTGATCTACAGCTCAGCAAACCAGCTGCCTGAAACACTTGAGTAAGATGAACCAGTTTTCTAGCATGCAGAAAAGCTGGAGGTCATATCTGTGCATTGTTTTTTGCCTATTTGAACAAAATATTTTTTTTCATTTTTGTGGCTTGGGATATTTGTTCTAGCAAAGACTGCACATTCCTCATCTTCCTACAGACAACTTGAAAAACAGCAAGTAAACTCACATTGCTTGCAACAGGATCTTGACATGGTGTGAAAGCCTTTCTGATTAAACTTGTTAACTCTCAAGTGTCCTAACAAAGCTGATGCCATCAGTAAAGGACTGCTCTGGTTCTATCCTGGCTTGTGATCCAGTGTACTAATGGCAAGTTGTAACGTGCATGAATTGACTATATTTACTTGATAAAATTTATACACTGCTTGATTGTAAAAAAAGACCCTGAAAGCAGTTTACAAAAGATAAAACAGTAAAATCAAGAAAGATTCACAACCATACTTTAAAACATTCAAAAGTTAAAATACTAAAACAGATTAAAACTATCCCAACTTTCTAAGCATCTGGGTAGGTCTGTCTAAACATAAATGTTTTTAGCAGGTGTCAAAAATAGTACAGTACAGTGAAGGCTGCCTGCTTGATCTCAATAGACAGGGAGTTCCAAAGTTCAGGAACTGCTACACTAAATTATCAAGTTCTTACAAATGCAAAACAGGTATTATGTGGCACCGGTAAAGGTAAAGGTAAAGGTAAAGGGAATCCTGACCATTAGGTCCAGTCATGAATGACTCTGGGGTTGCGCGCTCATCTCTCTCTATAGGCCGAGAGAGCCGGAGTTTGTCCGCAGACAGCTTCCGGGTCATGCGGCCAGCATGACTAAGCCGCTTCTGGCGAACCAGAGCAGCACACGGAAACACCGTTTACCTTCCCGCCGGAGCGGTACCTATTTATCTACTTGCAATTTGATGTGCTTTCAAACTGCTAGGTTGGCAGGAGCAGGGACCGAACAATGGGAGCTCACCCCATTGCTGGGATTCAAACCGCCGACCTTCTGATTGGCAAGTCCTAGGCTCTGTGGTTTAACCCACAGCGCCACGCGCGTCCCTGTGGCACCTGTAGGTAGTACCAATTCCACTGATGAAAGTGGTTGAGTGGACACATGTAAGGTAAGGCGATCCCATAAATAAACATGTCCCAAGTTGTTAAGGGCTTTATATACTAATAGTAACACCTTGAACTTGGCCTAGGAGCAAATTGGCAGCCGGTGCAGATCTCTGAGCACAGGTGTTATATTCTAACAAAAGTCTCACTCCTGGAGCATTCATGTTGCAATGTACTGTACAGTACTAAAAGCAGCTACTGTGGCAAGTACTGAAAAAGTCCAGGAATGACCACAGCTGTTGAACCAGTCAGTCAGTAAAAGGCACTTCTATCCACTGAGGCTACATGGTGAAGTCCTCTCACCTCTTGTACCATGTCAACTTCACTTGGGAGGTAGCTTGTTTAAAAACACTCCACATCAAAATCATTATTTTCATGAGTAGGCAGACAGACACCTTCAGATAGGCAACCTTCCCCCATATGAAACCTCTTGTACTTCAGCTGCAGGATACTCCTTAAGTACTAAAGAGTATAATGGCCTCTTTTGGACCAAGGCAGTATTAAAGCAGTTAGTCGCAAGAATTCTGAGGAATAATGGCCCAATGCTGCCTGTGTATGGGGGTGTGGGGAGATTAAAAGGGCAATGCTAATACTCAAAACTGGCACAGTTCCTTTTTTCATATGCTGCGTGATGTGCAGTAATATACTATTTTAGAAATTCATATTGTTCTGGAGGACAAGCATGCAGCAGAGGCTTAGTTACACTTGGAAAGAATTTCCTTACTGATCACCTTTCAGCTTTTCTGGACCATCAGCATTTTGTTTTTTGAATTATTATTTATAAAAAATATTTATATACCACTGTATCAAAATATATATTCCAACAGTTTATATAAAAACATAAAACTACACAGTAAAATCATTTTAAAAAACTAAAAAGTTAAAAGCAAAAATAAATTAAAAACAACAAAGGTTCCCAGGGAATCCTCATGGTCTATCACCATACTTCAGGCAAGATGAGGCAGCTAAACATTCCTTATCAGCTAAATGCTGAGCCAAAACAACTACTTTCCCAGAGTCTGTTCTCCAATTAAAATATGCAGCTGGCATAGCTCAGTTGGTAGATTATGAGACTCTTAATCTCAGGGTCAGGGGATCAAACCCCACGTTGGGAAAAGTATTATTGCATTGCAGGGGTTGGACTAGATGACCCTTGTGGTCCCTTTCAACACTACAGTTCTATGATTCTATTTGGCTTTTACGGCTGCATGAAAGTAAAACAGATAATACAGATATGCTACATGCCTGCATATTGCAATTAACACTGCTGAGCCAACTGACTTTAAAACTATTCAAAATATAAACACTCGAGAATTAGAACATACTGCAGAGCTCAAATACAACATCTTTACTCATCAACATCTTTCTAGTTTTATTAAATGTTATCCAAATAACAAAATAGAATTTCATGAGACAAACACAAAAACTAAACCAAACCAAGGCTGGCATGAGATGTTACATTCACAAGAAAAAATAATAAAGCAGGTTATCTGGATGCTTGTGATAAGATACAGACAGGTAAGTGGAGGGTACCATCATAAGAAATGGGAGAACAAGGCGTGTGGCACACATGACTTACAAGATATACAGAAACATAAATCTATAACTGAAACTATCAGAGGCACAAGGAGTACCAAAAATAAAAGGCTCTATATTACATTACAAAATATTTTCAACCAATTAGACGTTACTTATCCCAAATTTCTTGAGAGACTTGTGGAAAAGGCCAATGTAAATTTCTCTTTATATATATTCAATGGGACGTGGGTGGCGCTGTGGGTAAAACCTCAGTGCCTAGGACTTGCCAATCGTATGGTTGACAGTTCGAATCCCCACGGCGGGGTGAGCTCCCGTCTTTCGGTCCCAGCTCCTACCCACCTAGCAGTTCGAAAGCACCCCTAAGTGCAAGTAGATAAATAGATACCGCTTTATAGTGGGAAGGTAAACGGCGTTTCTGTGTGCTGTGCTGGTGCTGGCTCGCCAGAGCAGCTTCGTCACGCTGGCCACGTGACCCGGAAGTGTCTGCGGACAGCGCTGGCTCCCAGCCTCTTAAGTGAGATGAGCGCACAACCCTAGAGTCGGACACGACTGGCCCGTACGGGCAGGGGTACCTTTACCTTTATATATTCAATAAAATCACATCAAAAGATGTTACCCTTGATTTTTCTTTCAAAAAATGAGTGTACAAGGGAGATTTTTCATGTAATGCAATTTTTCATATATCATTCCACCTTAATGTGGTGTTAATTTCAGACAAAGAAGAAAATACTTTTAAAGGAAACAATAAGATATGATTTAGCCATGGTGAAGTCTGTTACTATTAAATGCATTCAAGGTCAGAAGGAATGTTTACTCCTAACTTAGCCAAAAACCACACTCTCTTATTGGGACTCAAAAGGCTACTGGCATGACTTAATTTCCAAAGACCTCGGAGCAATGAGAGGTGGGGTTAAGAAGATAAAGGCAGACTACTGCATGCAACTGTGGGATGATGTCAGCTTCATAAGGGTTTTGATATTTAGTATTTTTTAAAGGATGAGCAGGCAACACTGGAGACAATAGGTGCAATGCTACTACACTGCTCATGACCAATTGTATGGGTGCCAAAGTAAAACATAACATTTATGACCCACGTCTTAGAGCACAGGTTATGGTAAGATAAAGTGGTAAGATAGAGAAGTGATTGTAAGTCAAGTAAGGGGTGTCAAACCTTTCTGCCTCTCACTGATTTCCCCTCACAACCCATTCCTTCCAGCCACATTACTCCTGCTTGGCATCAAGATCAGAAATAAATCCAACTACCAGAGGGAAAAAACAATTTGGGTGAGAAATTGTGGGGCAGAAGAATTCACCCTAATCAGCATTCCAAGACACTGCTTTGCAGACATTCTGTGTAGTGCAGTTCTAGGCACACATGCTTGAACCAGGCAAGTGCTAACTAATGGGTGTTGCTACTGAAGTCTGCAAGTACATGACAACTGCTGCTGACAAGAAGCTCCTGCTGCCACTGCCATAACCCAAAATACCAGTTAACTCTACTGGAAGGAAGAAATTTAGAACCAATTGACCCACATAACAAACTGCTTGCTATTTTTCTTGTTTTAATAATAAAAAAAATCCATTTCAGCTTGATGCATGTTCCTGGTTTTGTTCTTTGTGTACACATATACTTCTTGTGGCTGTGGGGATGCCCTCAGTTACATAATTTGTATAATGTTATTAGCTGTCCTGATGTGAAATGCAAAAAGGCAATTGCTTGTTCATGAGATTAGTTCTCTAGAAACAGATAAGGGGGTGGGATGCAGATGTGATGATGGAAAACACTGATGGTGATTACTACCCAACAATGAAAATGTGTATGACCACAATTTTTCTTTATAGTTAAACTATGAAAATAACAAAAAAAAAAACCACTAAGCTGAGAATTGTCAGACCAAATTAGCCACTTAAGCTTCAAAGAAAGGAAAAATCCATCTGCTTAAACTTCAAATGTGTGGCATTGGTTAACGTACGCTTCTAGTTGTCTGCTAGTCTATAAGAAGTAATAATTTCTTCCAAGTGAAAACCTTGCTAGGGCCCCTGCTGTCACCCTGGAACACTATGTATATACAGGCTGGATGGCTTACTAGAATATTTGTGGGTTGCTATACTTCAGTATTTGTCTGTCTGAGCAAAAGAACCTCTACACAAGAAAGATGCCTAGCAACAGTAATTCATTCAGCTCAAGTGTCTTCTTCTCTTTTATCCCAAATTCCCATTCCCTAAGTTTGAGTTGGCCCTAGTTATGGTTACCCAATGTTGCAGATTAGGCTGCAATTCTAGCCAAGTCTACTCAAAAGTAAAAAGGTAAAGGGACCCCTGACCGTTCGGTCCAGTTGTGGACAACTCTGGGGTTGTGGCACTCATTTCACTTTACTGGCAGAGGGAGCTGGCATGAAAGCTTCCGGGTCATGTGGCCAGCATGACTAAGCTGCTTCTGGAGAACCAAAGCAGAGCATGGAAAAACCGTTTACCTTCCCGCCGGAGCGGTACCTATTTATCTACTTGCACTTTTATGTGCTTTCGAACTGCTAGGTTGGCAGGAGCAGGGACCAAGCAACAGGAGCTCACCCCATTGCAGGGACTGGTTAGGATTGCATCTTTTGGCTATTATCTATCTTGTGAAGTTTGTCAAACATCTCAGCCCTGAATACATTTATCTGGAAGTAAGTTGGCTGCACTTACTGTAGCTTCCTTTTTCTGCCCTGTCCAGGTAGTGCAGGCATAGGCAAACTTGGCCCTCCAGATGTTTTAGGACTATAACTCCCATGATCCTTAGTTAACAAGACCAGTGGCCAGGGATGATGGGAATTGTAGTCCCAAAACATCTGGAGGGCCGAGTTTGCCTATGCCTGAGATAGTGTAACAACTGTTCCTTTAACTTTGAACTTGTGAGCTATGCTTCCAGTGGTGTCTCTAGGAACATTCAGTGCCTTTACTCTCTTTTTGTATCCTGCTCCTTGTTTGTGAAGGGCAATTATCTCTTCTCTTACCTTCCTGGACCATTCTCTTAACTTAGTCATATTTCTAATATGCAGCCAAATTTGACACTCATGAAATACCTGAGCTGGCTAGGGGTTTGCTGTGTTCCACCTCAAGAACACCTGTTGCAACTAACGAAGCCCTTGATTAGTTGCATCAAGTGTGCTTGAGACAACACCTGCTGTATTTGTGCTGCTGTGAAGGATTCTATTCAGGGGGTGAAATAATAGTGAGACTGGAGAAGCCAGTATAAGTTGCATTTTCTGCTGATTTTGGGGAAATCACTTTAAGTATCCATTGTGTTGAGCTATTTCAATTGCTTTTGTTTGATCTGCTCATTGCAAGCAGCTGAAAGTCTGTAAAATTTGATAATAAAGCTGATTTGCAATGGGGGTAGAATAATTTTGATTGTAACTATAAATCAAGTATTTGCTTCCAATAAAGTATACTTAGGACAGAAATTAAAAATGCTGTTCATCCAAGTTGGGTTGAGAACCCGCAAATTCATTCTTACATATCATATTTTTTGTGATAGGGCCTTTTGGAGTTACTCTATGTATTGCTTAAATTTAAATTAAATTCTAGCTGTAGTCTTAAATCATTTCCAAGTACAGCCTGCTATAGCCAACTACGTCATACTCTGAGTAGATCCACTGAAATCAATGGACTTAAGATAGTCATGACTGACCTTTAAGTCCATTCCATATATGACTTAATCAAATATCACCCAGATACTTGTACCATAAACAACTGTTAAATGGTTGCTCTGCTTGTGTCATCTTCTACCTTAATGTACTCCATACTCCAAGTTACCTAGTGTATCACCTACTTAACTAAAAAAAATAAGAGAGTAACTTAGAGGAGAGGAGTAATGCAGGGTGTTAATAACTGCTTCTGCTTTCTCCTCTTGCGTTAATAGAAATATAGCACCCTCTTGTGTTGCCTTACTCTAGAGTCATGAAAAAGTTTTATTAAAAAAGAGCAAGGGCTGTAGTTTTAAACATCTCTGAAGTATCAGTCTGAAGCAAGAGTTGCATAGCCACACAAAATGTAAAGAACTTAAATGTATACGGTTAAACAAATAAGTCATTGGCAACGCATGCATGCATATGCACATGCGCACGCGCGTGCACACACACACAGAGGTCCTCCTGCAATTGTTAAGAATATTCCCATGGTGAAGAGTGTACATCTACTGAATCATAAGACAGGGAAATACCATATTCCAAGGTGAATGGGAAAAATGAAATTATTTTAGACCTTGTTCAAGTACCCAGCTCAATGAATGCACCTACTGCAATTCAGCCTTTGTGTGACACTCCTCCAAGTTTCAATTCAGTTAAGAGTATGTACCCATCCACATGTAATGGTCTGGTCCTGGCTTGGCCCCCGAGCCAAAAAAGCCCAGGGATGTTACATTCCCAGGACAAGGCCTGGCCAAACTCTGGAGGTCCAAGGTAGCAGCTGGGTAACAAGGCAATTCAAATACACAAGGTCTTAAGAATGAGTCAAGGTTGAGCAGTCCACAGTGAGGCAGCCCAAAAGTGGGCATGGTCCAATAGCAGAATCATGAAACAAAGCCAAGGTCAAACACAGCAGAGTACTGTAGTCCAAGAGCAAGGTATTAGTAGGTGACAGCCAGGGAAGCAACCAGAAACTGGGTTGCACACAGCTGAGAATCAATATTGTTCCACAACTAACAGTCTTCAAATGGAGCATGATGTACCGTATTTTTCGCTCTATAGGAAGCACTTTTCCCCCTCCAAAAATGAAGGGGAAATGTGTGTGCGTCCTATGGAGCAAGTGCAGGGGGGAGGCAGGCAGGAAAAGCCCCCCAAAGCTGCACACAAGCTCCGCGCTGCTCTTGCGGGCTTTTCCTCAGGAGGGAGAACGGACTGACGTGGCCAGTCTCTTTAGCCGCGCGCCACTTCACCAGCAGGGAGAGGGTGCGCGGGGCTAAAGAAGCCATAGCCCCAGGCTTCCCCGGCAGCCTCGAGAAGCTCGCCTTTCCGCTGCTCCCCAACCTGCTCTTTGGGACTGGCAGTGGGCTTCACCCCGCCAGCCCCAAAGACCAGCTCAAAAAGAACCTGAAGCCTGGAGAGTGAGAGGGGTTGGTGCGCACCGACCCCTCTCGCTGTCCAGGCTTCCAAGGTAGCTGCCAGAAGGCGACTGAACGCACCTTGAACGGCACCTTGTTTTAGAGGGGGAGAACAAGGGGGGGAATTCTCCCCCTCTCTGCGCAGTGCCTCCTGCCGCTTTGCTGAAGGGGCGCTGGGCAGAGAGGGGGAGAATTTTTTTTTCTTGTTCTCCCCCTCTAAAACAAGGTGCGTCCTATGGTCCGGTGCGCCTTATAGAGCGAAAAATACAGTAGTTTATAGTCGTCCAGACCTAGCTTCAACTTGTTAGCCCAACTTTCAAGGTTCCTTGCTTCTGAGAGCCCTTATTCTCAAGGAACCTGGTTCTTCTAGGCCTTGAGGCACACACTCTTATTATCAATACCCATTAGTATTACATTCTTGAGTACGTGAATACAACTGTATAAAATAACTATTACAGACAAACAGAATGATTTTGGTTTTGTAAGCCTTATAGTTCATTTAAATAAAGAACTCAACTGAATAGGATGCAGGATATTTAGAAAATGAAATAGAAGCAGTTTCTTCAGTAAGTTCAGCCAAATATAAGCTCATAGCAGTTCTTAACACCTGTATTCAATTACAAGAGATCGAAAACATCTAAGAGGTGTATTCTTTAGCAATTGATGCTTTTTGGTGATGTGAGGTGCACTGATGATCTTACCAAGATGGTCTGCAGTACGGAGAGGCCAGAATAACCTCATGAAAAATCTGTCCCATTTCCATCGCATATTACAAAAACAAAAGGGGGGGGGGCTAATATTCCAGAATTCTAATCTTGTGGAAATATAGGAGATTAAAAGAGGAACTACGTGTCTAGCTGAACAATGACAAACCTGGCTATTGTGATGAAATATTGTTCACAGCCAATAATTGCTGCCAGGGACAGGAGCCTGCCCCCCCCCATGCAGGGGTTACGTTCTGGGCCCCAGCACACATAAATGAAATCATATGAAGGGGGAACACCCTCTAAAAAGTCTCTGAACACCCATTTTTTCCTGTTCTCCAGCTCTCTCCCCCCCTCGCTTTCCACACAACTCTCTCTTCAAAAAGAGCTGAAGTCCTGAGGCAAGCTGGAGCCTGGAGGCTGTGTGGCAAAGCAGCTGCTGCTACACTATTTTGCATGTCAGCTGCCAGGCGGGGAGGCTGAGCAGCCTAAACAAATCTCTGCTCTGCCCCAGGTGTTTTCGGGGCTGCTTCTTCCCTCACTGACTCCCTCTTTGGGCTCCAGGAAGGGTCTCCTCGGGAATCACAATGACTCTCTAGCTCTCTCCCACCATTTCCTGGTATGGTTCTATTTATTTAATTATTTCCCAGCGTCACACATATATGGGGTAGCACGTGAATAGAACACATGTAAGGGGTGTGTGTGCCTGTACTTTGACTCAGAATCATCATCTCTACCTGTCATATCTTTCTCATACTAGTCAGAGAAAGTGGCATAAAACAGATGCCTCCCAAATCATGCTCAATAGCCACCTCCCCTTCTACACAGAAACCTGGATGACGCTTGTACGCATGCCACACAAAAGAAAATATTGAGAATCCATTCCAGATCTTTCACAAAAACAAAACAAAACAAAACATTGTATTAGTACAGTGGAATACTAGCTGAATAAAGACAATTTAATGTGACAGTATAGCAAAAAAATCCAAAAACCCCCCATAAATTATACCTCTATCAATGGTAAATGTGGAAAGGCCCTTAATTAGTTTCCTAAGGAAGAGTCTTTTCCCCTGGGTTCAACCAGACCATATTTATCTCTGAAATGTCTGTCACAGATTAACACATTTGTGTGAAATTTCTGTCATTGATTAGCTAGTATGAAAAGTGTTAATTTAAGTACCCATCAGAAGGAAAGTTTATCAAGCACTAAACATATTATTTAGTAACTGACACTCTGACAGATCACGTTCACTGTTCCCTACAGGAAAAGCAAGTTCCTACTATACCGCTCTGCAGAAAATGTCATTCACTTCTGAATACCACTCTTTTTTTTAAACCCACTAAGTAAATGACTATCAGTAGCACAGAAATCTTGGCAGCATGAATAGTAACTGCAGCTTAATGAGAAACAGCCTAAAATATTACACTGGACACTTGGTACCACTCACTCTGGAATATAGCTATAATGGAGAAAATCATCCATAATTTGAGATTTCAGCAAGGACTAGAACCTCCAGACAATTTTTATGTGATTTGGGATTCCTTTATGACATATACAGACAAACTTCGTCACAAGCCTGATAAATCTGGAAATATGCCGGTACTTCATGATCTGCTAAAGTTGGTAGTTTTTACTTGGACGTCATTATTTTAACTCATATGTAACTACACATTCTACATGTCTGTTTTATAGTTTTGTTTTTCATCTTTTGATTTTCATCTGTTATAATTGTTTTATCTGTTTTATATACATTATAAAAAGGAATAAAAAGCTTTACAAACAAAACAATTCAGAAACGTCAACAAAACAATCTTCAGGAGCAGCTATTGCAACCTTTAAGGTAGTGATGGCCAAACTTGGCCCTCCAGTGTTTTGGGACTCCAACTTCCATCATCCCTAGCTAACAGGACCAGTGATCAGGGATGATGGGAATTGTAGTCCCAAAACAGCTGGAGGGCCAAGTTTGGCCATCACCGTTAAGGTATGCCAATAGGATGACTGAAATGAGGCACCAGAACTTCCCATCATTCTCCCAACAACAGGACAAAATAACTAGAAAGAATGAAGACATTATCAACACATGGAGGGACACTGGAATCATATCCACACACTTCCTTCCTGTCTCCGCTTCACATGTCAGCATAACATATGCAGTTCAATATGCGCCTATCAGAAATGCACAAACTTTAAAGCTCAATACAGGAGAGACTTGCTAAAAATGCACATAAATAGGACACGTACATAGGAACAAATACATGTATATAACTTTTAGACTGTACCAATCCCAAGGGAGGATGAAGAGGTGTGATTCTGCTTTCCTACTGCATGTTGACTTTATGTGCACTGCTGAGTATATGATCAGAACAAGAACTGAATATTGGGAGATACATGTTTAATCAATACATTTTTTAAAAAATCAAGTGTTAAAGCTTACATTGAACCTATGCCCATGCAAACATAATAACACTACTACAGGTTTCCTAGGCCAGCAAGTTACAAGAGTAAGTTTACTAAGATGCAAATCTGGCAAGTTTTTTCTTAAGTTATGCAAATTCCTAATGGCGTGCTCTGGTCCATGAGGTCACGAAAAGTCGGACACGACTAAACAATGGTTATAGAACCTGGTATTCATTTCCTGATATAGAACCTGATTCATTTCAATAAAATTATTTGGTAAAACGCCTTAGGGATTTTGGCTTGCCAGACTTCTGCCTGGCCTGTTATGAGCTTTTTAACAGCAGTGTGATCTGCAAACACTGGCTACATTGCTTATCTATATGCAGGACCAACCCACCCATGCATGACACAAGGTAGCACCTACCTTAGGCAGGATCCACAGAGGCAGCAGATCCTGATGTACCGTATTTTTGGCTCTATAAGACTCACTTTTTCCCTCCTAAAAAGTAAGGGGAAGATGTGTGTGCGTCTTATGGAGCGAATGCAGGCTGTGCAGCTATCACAGAAGCCAGAACAGCAAAAGGGATTGCTGCTTTCACTGCGCAGCAATCCCTCTTGCTGTTCTGGCTTCTGAGATTCAGAATATATTTTTTCTTGTTTTCCTCCTCCAAAAACTAGGTGCATCTTGTGGTCTGGTGCGTCTTATAGAACGAAAAATACGGTAGATCTTTATTCCCTGCCCCCCTGTTCCTAAAGTATATCAACCCCTCTTCCCTCGCTGGGAGGGGAGCACCAATTTTGTGTTTCACCTCAGGCACCAAAATGTACTGGGTTGGCCCTGTCACCATGCTTAGAAAAGCTACACCTTCCAGTCTGTGTCCTGAAACAGTTGGCAGCCCTTCAGTTTGGCTGCCAGACCTTGTTAATCTGTGTCACTCCGACTTCCATGTATTAGACCTGGTCATTTGAGGTTGACTACACTTACCCCATCATGACAACCAAGTTCTTGTGTGGCTTTCTTTTACAACTCTGAAAAACAAACCAGATGAATTTGATTTTAGATTTAAGATGCATGAGAAAACAAATCAGCATTACTTCCCCCCCTATGTTTGGTTTATGATAAAGTCTTACACACCAATATTCAATTAAACTAAGCTACTGGTAGAGAAACACAAAATACTGTCATCTGCAAAACAGAAGACAACCACAGCATTTGTTCCTATATTCTTTTTTTGGTTTTGGTTCCTCATTAATTTCATCCTTTCTTATATGGAGCTAATAAGGTCTTAAGAGTCTGGTAGGCATTTTTTCTTTTACCCAGAACTTTAAGTTTATGAAACAATGAAATGTCATACAGAAAATTTCTGACGTATCTTTACTGCTTACCCTCCAGTACACCTGAAGATAGCAAAAGTTCAATTGAGGGAAACACAACAAATTGTGGCACACATAGCTCTGATCTCCAACAGAATGGAATGGCCAGGTGGCTCAGGAGGATCTGCAGAAGCAAAGGAGGGGGGCTAACACTTTTTCCCCACCCCCAGCTTCTTTTGCCTCACTCAGCCTAATGATGGGGCTGGCTGGAAATCTGAAGAGAGTGCTTCACGCTGCAACATTTTGTTGCAGGCCCCACTTAGAAGTCAACAAAATCTTAAGTGGAAATCCTCATTAACTGAAGGCTTTCTCGCCTGCGCTATTTGTATGAGTTTTATCATTCTGTGAGCTGCTGCGGAAATCCAGATTTAAAAGCAAGACTAGAAAGGTTCTGGAAAGAAGCAAACACAACAAACCAGGCCATACACAGATAAGATGCGTGAACGAAGGAAAGCAGCCTCCTCATAGCAGCCCCACTGCTCCACGCTGAGCATTGTGGCGGTTTATTTCTCCGACCCTCCAGGGTTTGGGGGCCAAGATCTACCATGACCCATTCCCCGTCCGTCCCGTCCCCCCAACCCCCCTCACGTTTCTGAGGGAGATGCCTGGGATGAAACCTGGGAACTTTCCCAAGGGAAACACGTGCTCTGCTACTCCTCCAGCTGCGGGGCCCTGCCTTGGGAGCCGGATTCAGGCCGACGTAAAGCCCACTAAGTTCAACAGGGCTAAGTTTCTGACGAAAGAAAAGAACCCCGAAAAAGCTTCCTCTCAGGATTGGGGTCTGCACGTCCTTCTTATTTTCAGAGAGTGGCTCGCTTCGGGTTTTTTTATGTGATAAAGCCTAGGACGCATATTTTGAGATTTTTTACCACATAAGGGAAACAAAAAAAACAACAACAAGCCCGTCCCGCCACCCACAACCGGTACCTGACGCTCTTTCTTCTTTCTTAAAAACTCCTCGCAGGATGTCGCCTCCGCTACCGAAAGCTCAGAGCAAGTGATACAGGTGGCTGGACCCGGCGCAGGCTCCACCTCCGGGGCCCAACGACTGGCCGCACTCAGGTGTCACTCACGCGAACCCCGCCTCCCTCCTCAAACAGCCGTTTCGAGCGTCGGGCAGCCTCCCTCAACCGCCCCTCTCCCTCCCTCCCTCCCTCCCCGATTCCCGAGTCCCCGCCCCTGGCAAGCTGCAGCCGAGGCAAGCGATTAGCCGCCGAAGCCGACAGTCACGTTCACCCTGCGCGGCGATTGGACGACCCCCGGAGGGAGGAGGCGGGCCAGAGTTGTGGAAGGGGTGAAAGTCGTTGGTGTTTACTAGGCGTGAGGTGAGGGGGGGGGGATTGTTGAGGAGTTGTTTTTTTATTTATTTTAAAGGACTGCCGGGTGTTCTTCATCCTTCATCTCTCTTTCTTTCTCTCTTTCCCCTCCACTTTGGGGCCTGGAGCTTCCCCAGCCTCACAAGCCTCCTCAGCAATGGGGCTGCGGAAGAAGAATAAGAGCCCGCCAGTCCTGAGCCATGAGTTCGTTATCCAGAACCACGCGGACGCCGTGTCCTGCCTGGCCATGGGCCTCCTCTTGGGGCTTATGTTCGAGGTATCAGCGCTGTCTAGGGCCTGGGGGCGAGAGAGGGCGGGGGGCGGGTAGGGTGGTCAGCGTAGTAGCGGAGCGCGGGCTTCTCGGCTGAGGCACACCCCTTTCCTCCCCCCTCCTCCGCGCGCGGCCCCGCCCTTTTCCGAAATCTCGGCTCGGGCACTTCCTTTTCCTTGGCGATTCTCACCAGCCCCCTCTACGTGTGCCCGTTCACGTTCTTCCTCTCTGCAAGAGAGGCGACGTTATCCCTGTCGGGGCCGGCTTTGCCTACCGCTCTTCCTTCCCTCCCTCCCTTCCCCCGCACGGAGTCTTTTGCTCAGATAACTCGTGAAAGCAAGCCAAGCCACATGTTAGAGACCCTCTGTCGGGAGGGGTGGGGTGAGGTGGGATATAAACTCTCGGTGGTCGAACTGATAAGAACACCACCCCACAACTAAATGATTTCTCGGCATAGCAGAGATAGATGCCTTTGGGTTAATGTAGCGCTAGATAAGGCAAAGTGGGAGGCAAAGTACTCCCCCCCCGCCCCTTTTCTGAAAGTTTTGTCCTGCCTCTACTATTACAGTGGTACCTTGGTTTAAGAACAGCTTAGTTTATGAACAACTTGAATTAAGAACCCTGCAAACCCGGAAGTAGGTTGAGTTTTTTTGCCTTGGAATGAGAACATGTGTCATTTCCTGTTGAGTGTGTTCCATTTCTAAATTGAGTCCCCTGCTGCTATGGGAAAGCATGCTTTGGTTTAAGAACAGACTTCCAGAATGGATTAAGTTTGTAAACCAAGGTACAGTGGTACCTCGGGTTAAGAACCTAATTCGTTCTGGAGGTCCGTTCTTAACCTGAGGTATCACTTTAGCTAGTGGGGCCTCCTGCTGCTGCCGCCACGTAATTTCTGTTCTCATCCTGAAGCAAAGTTCTTAACCTGAGGTACTATTTCTGGGTTAGCGGAGTCTGTAACCTGAAGCATCTGTAACCCGAGGTACCACTGTATTCGAAATTGGCCCACCCTCCATTTTCAAGGCCTGAGAGAGAGAGAGTGTGAGTGTATAATCTGCTTGGCTGCTCTCTGGAGCTGGTCACACAGTGTTGCAAGCCCAGCCTTGGCATCTATTTTCAGCACTGAAGCTCAGTTCTAAGGTGTACGATAAGAACAGACCTCAGTCAGTATAAGGAATCTCAAGTTTCATTGGTTACTAAACTTTAATGAGAAGCTAGATTTGAAGGTTAGTATTTCTAGACTAGCCTTTTCCAATCTGGTTGTCTCTTCCAATCAGCCAGTGCTGATGGGAGTTGTAGTACAAAACATCTGGAGGGGCACCAGTTTGAGGAGGACCAGAACTCAGTACAGTATCTCATTTTCTGTGTTAAGCATTGTTTGTATGTGTACATTTTGAGGGACTGTCATATGTTTATATGAGTTGGCAATCGTGTGGTATGTGAAATGCAGCTATTAGGTGTATATTTGGCATGACACATATTATTGTAGCATTGATTATAACATATACTTATTGATACCTCTGCTACATTAGAAAGGGTGTATGGAGTGTCAGGGGAGCCGTAGTACCTTTGGTAGGGGACATACGCTCCTTCTGTGATAGTTTGTCCGCAGTGGGCTCAGCTGCCACCTGTGGCTCCTAGAAGCTGTCAGCATGTAACTACACCCCAGAAATGGCTTCAGCTGGCCAGCTAAACCAGGTGTGGGTATCCGATTGGTCTCAAACCCTCAGTAAGTTAGTCTCCAGCACATAGAGCAGATGAGACCAATAGTGGGTTCAACAGTCAATAAGGTGTTTTCTGCATGTGCTGTAGAGGGAAGTGAGGGGCACATAAGGCTTATCAACCTGGGAAGGTAGGCCATCTAGAAGAAGGAAAACTCTGATCCTAAAGCTCCATTGCCTTGTGGGATTTTGCTGGGAGAACAAAAGGCTAAGGAGTAAGCCCTACACAAATCCGGAGTGGAATTCCTAAGACGGTTGGATGGTGCCTTGTACACCTCCATCTGGCAACTCCTGCAGCACCAAACTCCTGCAGAGTTTGGTGCACTCCATTGTCTCTCAAAACAGATGGATGCCAACCAACATTAGAAAGCTAATAGGGTGCACGCTATTCAGAAGGAATGAGGTGTGTAAAAGTTATGGAAAGCTGTGTTAATGTGGTTGGTTGATTGCTTAAAGAATGCTTTTTGCCCCATTTGGTTCAAGCAGGAGGTAAACGAATTGTGACAAAAAGGTGTAAGATGTGTATGTTTGTTCTTTCCTTATGGGATACTGTTAATATAAACAACTTAACATGCCTTTTAAGCAGAAGTCTCAAGTGTGGCCAAATTTACATAAGCATGTTCATCATAAACCTGCAAAATGGAATTTGGAAAAAGACTCAGAATTACTTTTGCACACCTTAGATTTGATATAAAATGACTGTGTCACAGTTGTGCCCTGTTTTCAAAAAATGCCATCAAACATGATGTTACGTAGAGGTGGGCAGGGAAATCAATGAACAGTAAAGAGAGGGATATGTAGGGTTGAAAAGCCTCCCATGTGCTTTTCAAGAATCCCAGCTCAGTCTGAGGCAGTCTTAACAGCAAAGGAATTAGTAAACAGATCGGGGGAGTAAATAGGGAGAAAGGGGCAATGCTATGATCCTGGAACAGCATACAAATATGAATGTTGAAGGATACAGAGGAAGTTCACAGGGAGCAGCAGGGGAAGGTCAACCAATTGGGGGTTAGGGAAGAGTTGCTCAGATCCAGCAATTTCCTCTCCACTACAGTTTTTACCCTAGTCATAAAGACATGTGGATCTAGACATTACTTTAGCCCAGGGATAGGGAACTCTGGTTCTCCACATGGATGCTGAAGACCAGTAACATTTGGAGGGTTTACCCTCACTGCTCTGTTTGCATGTAATCTGGATATTGCACAGCACTGTTATATGACAAAAGAATTGCAATGGCTAAGGTGATGGTCTGAAAATGAAGTGGTGCTTTTTTTTTAATCTAAGGCCATTGTAAAAATGGGAAAGTTACAATAGGGAAATTAGTTTCTACCTTCACTCAGCAAGGTGTTTGAATTGGTCTTAGAGTAAAATACAACCAGAAGATTTGGCATAATTATGCTCCTCAATACAACTCAATGTAGTGCTAGTATGAGGAGACTTGTAGCAGATTGTTAACGTAATCAGGCTGCAAACTGCAGTTGTACTCTTAGATCTGCAATACATTAAGTACAAGTGTATAATAGACTGATGTTTGTGACTGGAATTTCAGTTTTTAGAGTTGTGAATATCTTCCAGATGGAACTTGCTGTTGGATTTACAGTAGCAATATAAGCATTCTAATTCAGTTTACAGTGGTACCTCGGGTTAAGTACTTAATTCGTTCCGGAGGTCCGTTCTTAACCTGAAACTGTTCTTAACCTGAAGCACCACTTTAGCTAATGGGGTCTCCTGCTGCTGCCGTGCCGCCGGAGCATGATTTCTGTTCTGATCCTGAAGCAAAGTTCTTAACCTGAAGCACTATTTCTGGGTTAGCGGAGTCTGTAACCTGAAGCGTATGTAACCCGAGGTACCACTGTATATACTTTTCTTTATTTCTGCTAATGGTGAAGGTGCAAAGATCCTCAGTGACTTTCTGGCTGCAGATATTGCCTTATATTATACATCCATATACTTGTTCTTTTAACACGTCTGATGCCTTGAAATGCATTTCCTTATGGAGTGTATGGTTTCCTCAAACAACCAAGTGCTACATAGTAATAAAATGATTTGTTTGCTTAAAAACTAGCAGAGAGTTAGGGAGGTTTTGACTTAATTGGGTAGCACTTAATTCCTTGGTGGACTGTGACCATAAGATGATACTCATTCCTGTACGTAGAGAGTAGGAGTTGTTTTTTTGAATGTGGAATTGTATTCTGCCTTCAGAGAAAAGCATTTTGTCTTTGTAGTGTCCCTATTTATTTGAGTGGAATGAATATGGCTTTCAAAACACTAAGAAAAATCCTACCATTGTCGTTGGCTGTAAATCATCGCATGTGTCCTGGCCTGTGTTGGTTAGCTGCCTGTTGCTGAAGGTGGACCAAGAAAGGATACCGTATTTTTCGCACCATAGGACGCACCGGACAATAGGACGCACTTTGTTTTAGAGGGGGGAGAACAAGAAAAAAAAATCTCCCCCTCTCTGCCCAGCGCCCCTTCAGCGAAGTGGCAGGAGGCGCTGTGCAGAGAGGGGGAGAACTTTCCCCCTCTTGTTTTCCCGCTCTAAAACAAGGTGCCGTTTAAGGTGCGTTCAGGCGGCTACCTTGGAAGCCTGGAGAGCGAGACGGGTCGGTGTGCACTGACCCCCCTCGCTCTCCAGGCTTCAGGTTCCTTTCGACCTGCTCTTTGGGGCTGGCGGGGGGAAGCCCACCACCAGCCCCAAAGAGCAGTTCAGGGAGCAGCGGAAAGGCGCAGCGGAGAGGCTCCTGCCATAGCCGTGCGTCGCCTCTCCAGCCGGGAGAGGGTCGCTGGGCTATGGCTTCTTTAGCCCCGCACGCTCTCCCGGCTGGAGAGGTGACGCACGGCTATGGCAGGAGCCTCAATAGCCGCGCATCACCTCTCCAGCCGGGAGAGGGTCACGGGGGGCTGCTTTAGCCCCGCGCGCGCTCTCCCGGCTGGAGAGGTGACGGGCGGCTATGGCGCGTCACCTCTCCAGCCGGGAGAGGGTCACGGGGGGCTGCTTTAGCCCCGCGCGCGCTCTCCCGGCTGGAGAGGTGACGGGCGGCTATGGCAAGAGCCTCAATAGCCGTGCGTCACCTCTCCAGCCGGGAGAGGGTCGCGGGGTGCTTCTTTAGCCCCGCGCGCGCTCTCCCGGCTGGAGAGGTGACGGGCGGCTATGGCGCGTCACCTCTCCAGCCGGGAGAGGGTCACGGGGGGGCTGCTTTAGCCCCGCGCGTGCTCTCCCGGCTGGAGAGGTGACGGGCGGCTATGGCGCGTCACCTCTCCAGCCGGGAGAGGGTCACGGGGGGCTGCTTTAGCCCCGCGCGCGCTCTCCCGGCTGGAGAGGTGACGGGCGGCTATGGCGCGTCACCTCTCCAGCCGGGAGAGGGTCACGGGGGGCTGCTTTAGCCCCGCGCGCGCTCTCCCGGCTGGAGAGGTGACGGGCGGCTATGGCAAGAGCCTCAATAGCCGCCCGTCACCTCTCCAGCCGGGAGAGGGTCGCGGGGGGCTGCTTTAGCCCCGCGCGCGCTCTCCCGGCTGGAGAGGTGACGGGCGGCTATGGCGCGTCACCTCTCCAGCCGGGAGAGGGTCGCGGGGGGCTGCTTTAGCCCCGCGTGTGCTCTCCTGGCTGGAGAGGTGACGGGCGGCTATGGCACGTCACCTCTCCAGCCGGGAGAGGGTCGCGGGGGGCTGCTTTAGCCCCGCGCGCGCTCTCCCGGCTGGATAGGTGACGGGCGGCTATGGCAAGAGCCTCAATAGCCGCCCGTCACCTCTCCAGCCGGGAGAGGGTCGCGGGGGGCTGCCTTAGCCCCGCGCGCGCTCTCCCGGCTGGAGAGGTGACGGGCGGCTATGGCAAGAGCCTCAATAGCCGCCTGTCACCTCTCCAGCCGGGAGAGGGTCACGGGGGGCTGCTTTAGCCCCGCGCGCGCTCTCCCGGCTGGAGAGGTGACGGGCGGCTATGGCGCGTCACCTCTCCAGCCGGGAGAGGGTCGCGGGGCTATGGCGTCTTCGCTCCATAGGACGCACACACATTTTCCCTTCATTTTTGAAGGGAAAAAAGTGCGTCCTATAGAGCGAAAAATACGGTACTTACCTTTGCTTCCATGCTGTTTTGGTCCCTTGTGAGGAAATAATTTTCATCCCTGTTTCTTGAACTATCCTCTGAACAACTGTGCCTGCCTCATAAAGGAGATTTGGGCCTGAATGTAATGTGCATGCTTCTGTGTATCAAAAATAAAATGGCAAGCATGTAAACAATGTATTAATGTGTATTTTGGGGATCCTTTGCCAATTTAACACTTTTCGTCCCTTAACAATGGTTCTGGGGTTGGACTGTCATGTTACCTAACATTTTAGGCCCTGGTTTTTCCTATGGTTAGTCATTATTCTTATTATTATTTATTATTATTGATGCCTGCACATGTTAAGCATGGCTAATGCTAAGCTGGCTTTGTTCATAACAAGAACTTAGGAGCCAACATCAAAACTTAGCTTTGGGTCCTCCTCATGATCAAACCCAGCTTAGTGTGTTAACCACGTTTTACATCAGTTGTAGACATAATGACTAACTGTGAGTAAAACTCACGGGAGTGAGGATTTGCACATCAGAGAGCAGAATCTTGTGACTCTGATCTCTTAAGGGACTGTCAGTGTTACATCAGTGTCAGCCCTTGGTATGGCCCAATTTTAAATTTGGTGATACAATCCTAGACCAGTGAATGTTTACCATCCCTGATGCATATAAATATATTAAGACTGAAAGCCAGAAAGTTGTGTGTTAAAACAAAGGATAAAAACTTTACAGTGGCAGCTTTTAGGAAACATGTACCGGTAAGTGATGTAAGCGCTTGCTAATTTGCCTTCTGTTTTAAATTTTAGGTTACAGCCAAATATGCCATTATGTTTATTACTGTTCAGTACAATGTTACATACACCACAGGTAAGAGTAAAACAAAATCATCTGCATGACTGGCCATTGATTTAAACAATAAAACACTGATAAGTCTCATGCCAATTATTTACAGTGCAATTCTGTGCATGCTTACTCAGAAGTAAGTTCTGCTGAGTTCAGTGGGTCTTACTCCATAGTTTGTATAGGATTGCAGCCTTCATTTATAATCTTTTTGAGTCTGCAGAACAGCCTGATCCCTGCATGTATATGTCTTTGGGACTGTAAAACATTAACAAGTTCACTGACTTAAAAATGCAAGAGAGAAGACTTTCTTTTAAATTCCGTTAATCCTAGATAGCACATACTCCTAAGTCTTGAATTGTTACCCAGTTATTTCTTGAAGAATTCATCATAGAAATCTAAGACGTTAGAAATTAGCCAGACACCAGGCACGTTTTGCAACTGGTGCGGGTCCAATTGTGACCGCATGGAGATCTCTGGGTGCCAGGTTAGCAACTGACATCTCCATCTGGCTGGCCCCTCCAGCTTTCTTAACAGGTAAGCAGAAGAGCTTATTTATTGCATTTATATCCCACCTTTTTCTCCAAGGAGTACATGGTTAATTCACCCCCCTCCTCAATTAATCCCTGCAACGACCCTTTTAGGTAGGTTAAGAGACTGTGACTGGCCCAAGGTCACCTAGTGAGCTTCCTGACTAAGTGGCGATTTGAACCCTAATCTCCCAGGTCCTAGTCCGACACTAACCACTATACCATACTGACTTCCTAGAGTACTTCTGCTAAGGGGAAGCTATATAAATTACGTCCAGAAATAAAAAGGAGGAAAGTAAAATGTCACTTACAGAAGGATCTGAAATACTTTCCTTGAAGCTTGAATTTTTTTTATTCTGAATTGTTTGATGTTTTAATGTGTTGTAAATCAATTTGAGATTTTTTCTTTAAAATATAAAGCGGTATTGAACTGAAAATAATAATAAAATGAAGGATAAACAACAAACACCACCGAGAGAAATAGTGCCTAGATATTGTTGTGGTGACCACAACCTAGGCTAAAAGTGCCATTTGGAGATTGGCTTATGAGTTTCTAAAACTGATCTAAGATAAGCAACATTGATGAAAACCATTTTTGTTTTCTTTTATTGCCTAATGGTTTTCCAAGTGCACTCTATACAGCTGGATTCTGTTGTAATAATAAGATGTTATGCATTTCAGATGAGAGGCCTGAACTGGTACATTTCTATGAGTATGGTCCAAAAGACGTGGCCACCATCTTTTTCTACATGCTTATAGCCATTATTCTTCATGCAGTGATTCAGGAATACATACTAGATGTAAGTTGACCATTATTAGATGGGTGTACATATTTTGGGTTTGTTAAGTTCTTAGCTCTTAAGATGGCTTTCTAAATAATACATCTAGTACTTGTCATGAAGTACTTGATATTCGGTGCCAGAAATCAACAAACTGTTCATTCAGTGAGTCACTGCAAGGCTTGCTAGAGCAGGGGTTGGGGATCTGTGGCTCGTCAGAATGTGACTCCTATAAGGCCTTGCCAGCATGGCCAAGGATGAGGGGAGTTGGAGTCTATCAACACCTGGAAGCCCACAGCTTCCCTGTCTCTGTGTAAGAGACTTCTCTTACTGTCCTCTCATTGCTGAGCCAGAAAATTGATTCTTTGTCAGTCAAGAAGAGATAGTAGTACCAGTAACCATATTGTATGCATGCTTGCCCACCATTCCAGTGGAACTTGCCTATTACACTTTTTAGCTATACAGTATGTCATAAGCTGTACATAGTGGGCTCTGCACTGTGTGAGGTTCAGTAGCCAGTATGGGGCACAGCATGTTACATTTTTACAAATACTTGAGTATTAGGGCTACTCTGATAGGGTAGAATTGCTGTGGATGATGGTCATATTGCTGACCTGGCTAATAAGGCTAAAAGTCCAATTTATAGCCTTATTGCATTGGAATACAAATAGAGAAGATAAGATAAGCACTGACGTTGTGCTGATATTAGATTATCCAGATAGCATAATCAGTACAGAAAAACACCCACTTCCTAACTCATGTAAACTCTTGCTCATGTTTTTGTTTTTTAATTTCTAGAAAATTAATAGACGTCTCCACTTGTCAAAAACAAAGCATAGCAAATTCAACGAATCAGGGCAACTAGCAGTTTTCTACTTGTTTTCATTTGTCTGGGGAGCCAGTATTTTGTCTGCAGTAAGTAAGTCAAGTTATCTTTCTAGAATTTCTTCGACATACATGTTAGCACAAAATATATGATCACTTCTTTTACCTGTATATTTCTCCCCATTAGGAAGAATTCACTACCAATCCAACTTTATTGTGGAAAGATTACCCTCATTCTCGAATGTTGTAAGTGTTGTTCTTGTGTTCCTTCATCTGATTTTAGTGGATATTGCTTTACTTGTTCAATTAACTTTCTGATGTTCTTCAGGTTGAATACATCTCTGCAGTGTCTAATCTCCAATCATAGTTTTATACATTTGTGTTGTCACGTCCCCCTCAGTTGCGTTTCTCTCTCTCCAGAAGCTAATATATATGAAAAAAATTAACCTTCCTTTTTAAAGAAATTGTAACAGTCGCTGGTCTACTTTAGTTGCATCTCTTGTGACTCTTTTATGTTCTCTTGAATTGGGGGACGGGATAAGACTAACCCTCTTCAACCATTCATTTTGAATGAATGAAGAGGGCAGCAGGTATAAAAGTCCCATCTGCAATGTCCCCTTCCCTATAATACACTTAAAATTTCCCCCTACATAATCTGTGTCATGCATTCTTTTGAATATCTGAATATTCATCCTAGATTTATATAATAGTTTACAATATTTGCTGATATATTTACCAGTATTTGAAATTATGTTTGACTTTGCAAATAGAATCCATTTGCAGTCAACCAGGATCTTTCCTAATGCAAGCAGTTTAGACTCCATTATGTATGTAGGATTGTACATTAGTTTTCATTTAGGCTGAATTTAGTCTGCTGTTCCATTGTCCAGTCAACTGTGAAGCTCTTCAGAGGGGCTTGGGATTTTACTGCCCTTCCTATTTCATTGTCTGTTTCACACCCATATCTTGATAGTTTATTAAAAAAAACCCAGTACAAATGTAGATCCAAGTGGGATCTACTGCCAGTGTAGTGACAGCTATTTTTGGTTGCCAACACCCTGTCCCCAATTCCTTGTCCATAAGAGGAGGGATCTTCTTATCCAATGGTTGCTATGCTTTTTCAGGAACATTTGAAAGACTATGCCAATTAAGTGCTGTCTGCATATTGAGATTGCATTTGTCAGGCTACAGTATGTGGTAGAGTGCCCTTGCTATCTTTCCCTTGTATACATAATATTTAAACACTCATTAAAATAAAATATTAGGGAGTTTTTCTATGAATGTTGAGTGTTGCAGATTAATTTAATCAAGAAAGTCAAATTGTATGAGCAAAGTCTACATTCCTGACTGACTTTGCTAACAAAGCCAAAAAATACACTTGCAAGATTTCTCTCCCCTTCTGCCTTGGGGGAAAGTGCCTTTCCCCTACAGCAAAGGAGCATTCCAGCTTCAGCTGATGCTTGGTTATAGGAATTAAAATCCCTTTGCTCAGCAATAGCTGAAGAAGCTTCCCTCCCCCCACATATTTCTCTTTTGGAGAGTATATCAACTTCAGCTGATACTGGGTGGTGGCAGGCAAAAAACTCCCATGGAACTTTATTTGCCCTGGAGCATGGTAAGGGTGATGTCATGGACTGGCTGGATGGATGCAGAGGAATGGTGGGAAGAACCATTGGTGGGATGATGAGCAGTCAGAGGGAGAATGCTAGGAAGAGAAGGTGTTGGAAGCTGAAGAGGTAACATGCCTTAGTGAGCTAGGAGAGTCTGTGGTAGAGGGAAGTCCAGAAGAGGCAGAAGCTGAAGCAGGGGAGGAGGGAGGGAGGCAGAGATGAGCCAGGCTGGTGAAGAGTCACAGGTGTCTCCCTCTCCTGCTGTGACACGCTCTGTTCCCCTCTGGTCTCCCAGAACCGGATGAAGCATGAAAGGGGCCAAGGGAGGCTGAGACTTTGAGTCTCAGCAACTGATCCATGGGGCAAGATTTACCGGGGATGAGCTGCTGTACTCATTAGGCCTGACACTTTGCCAAGTCTGTACAGATTGTGTTATTGCTAATAAAGAGTTAACTCCAACTTGCATGGTGTGCTTTACTGCCAGCTCACTCATGCCATGTTGTCCCAGGCAATCCCTGCCCTGCCTTCCTCCCAGCATGAGAACTGGAAGGTTACTGAAACTGTTTGGATTATCCCCCATCCCTCCCCCCATAACATGAAAGTTAGGAAGAAGGCACATTGTTCACTAGATAGCAGAGTCAAAATTGGCCTGGTGAGTGTAATGGTTGAAAGAGTTAGGTTAACACTGTTTTTGAATTTTTAATTATTTTGTGTGTGTGTTTAGTTTTCAGGTTAAATTCTTCTATATCTGCCAAATTGCCTATTGGCTTCATTCACTGCCAGAACTGTACTTCCAAAAGATTCGAAAGGTATGAGTTGCAATTTCACCATATTTTTATTGTTAATATTCTACCATATAAAAACTTTAGGCCAAAAAACAGCAAACTAGATTTTGGGTACAAAGAGAATGGTGGGTGTTCCAAATAAGGAGAAGTTTGAATGAAATGGGGAAAACTTAACGTTGCTGCCCTCCCTTTCCAGAACCCAAGAAAATAGCACTGGAAGACATTGTGAAGACAAAATGACGCAGTTAATGCCTGCAACTCAGTCTGCATTTCTTAATTTAAGTATGAAGAACAATGAAAGATCACGCAGCTTGCGCAGAGTTGTTTCTTTTGTCTTTTTAAAGTGTAACATGTCTCCTTTTCCTCTTTCACATAATTCTAGGAAGATATTCCTAGACAGTTGTACTACATCTGTCTTTATATTGTTCACATATCCGGTGCCTACATTTTGAAGTAAGTACAGGCGTCCCCCCACTTACACGGGGGTTATGTTCCGGGGCCCCGCATGCATAACTGAAATTGGGTAAAGTGGGGAGCACCCCACTTTAATAGAAAGGGAGGGACAGAGAGAGAGAGAGTGGGTGAAGTGACTCTAGAGTAAGGAGGCTTGGAAGTTGGCAATCTCCCCCATGGAGAGGCAGTAGTGAGGTGGACTGGGTGAGCATCAGGGGAACAAGGCTGGGCTAGGCAAGTTGGCTTCCTCCCCTCCTCCCGCTGTCCAATCCAAAATGCAAGCAAGGTCTGGAAGAGAAAAAAAAGGCACATCATTCCCCAGTGGGGGGCTAGGGCACTCAGTATGTGCAGGCTCCATCCCAAGACTGCCGAGCCATCCCGGCTGTGGCATCTGGCTGCAAACCAGGCAAAGGGGTGAGAAGGGCAGCTGAGAGCAACTGCCACTGGGCATGTTGTCTTCCCACCACCTGTGCTGCCTCCATGTTCCAGTGCTGCTGTGCTGCAGCCCAGACAGGGAGGCAGGTGGACAGTTCCAGGAGGCTGAGTGTTTGTGTTGGCCCAGCCAAAAGGCAGGCAAGCAAGCAGTCAGGTGAGCAAACAAGCAGGCGATCAGATCCCTGCACGCTGGGAGGACTCTCTGCAGTCTGCTACCCTTCAGCTGCTTCAAGGGTTCAAATTTGCTGTGGCCTTTCCCTTGTTCGGGTAGTAGCCCCGAGCAAGGGAAAGCCCGCTTTATTTAGCAGTGACCCATGTAAAAACAGTTGTGCTTGAGTGGGGTGCGCTTAAGTGGGGGGGTGCCTGTATCTATAAACTTTGTATTTTATAGCATGCAAAGTAAATGTTCAGTAAATGTGTCTAAACCCTACTACCTATATGTTGTGTAAGGATAATGACACAATTGGGAAACAATGGTTAGATAATTTGATCTTAGCTGAGCTGGGATTTGAAAACAGATTTTTCTGTAGCAAAACAAACCGTACTGTAACTAGACCATGCATTGGCCTAATAGTTACTGATATCTTGAACTGTGTTAATATATTGAGGAAGATATTTATTTTAAATATTTCAGTCTGCATCGCTTGGGCTTAATTTTGCTGGTACCGCATTACCTTGTGGAACTTATTTTTCATGCCTCACGCCTTTTCTACTTCAGCGATGAGAATAAGCAAAAAGGGTAATTTCTATTTATTATTACTGTTACTATTATGAAATTAACTTTTATTTTTCTCCCTCTACCCCTTTCTTTTACTCCTCACCTCTTTTGTTACCAGCATAATAGCATTTGGTTTGGGAGCAGGTTATTTCACTAGTTGTGTGCATCTATTTGGGCTTCCTGGGTCTTAAGAGCAGCCTTGGAGCAGTTCTCTAGTTTGCCACTGGGAAAGAGCAGGTTGGTAGTTACTAGGTGAAGGCCTTTTTCAGTGGTAGTCCCATATCTATAGAATTTCTTCCTCCAAGATTCAAAGGAATCTCAGGACTTCTATGTTCCTCTTCTTCCTGTCTTATACAGCTGTCTTTTGCAGCCTTAAAATATTGCATGTGTACAGCAAGGTTGCCCTGTGCCACATGATGCAAGTTTTTGAAACTTTTATTGCAGAAGTAATATGATGTGGAAAGCGCCACTCAGTGGAAAACACTGCTATTCCTTGAGAATAATTCAATGTCATGCTATATTGATTGTTCAATCAGCTCAAGTTTTTCAGCTTGCCAGATGGAACAATCCCCCTCTTCCATCCCCCTTGTGCTGTTCTAGGTTTCTCTAGTCTTACCCCTAGATTCAATTTGCTGGAGTGCATGGAGGATGGAGGAAAGCCCCATTGCACAAGTGGAAGTCCTTGTGGACTCAAGGGCAACCTGATCAAATTTGCAGATGACACCAAACTGGGAGGGGTGGCTAACACCCCAGAGGACAGGATCACACTTCAAAACGACCTTGACAGATTAGAGAACTGGGCAAAAACAAACAAGATGAATTTTAACAGGGAGAAATGTAAAGTATTGCACTTGGGCAAAAAAAAGGAGAGGCACAAATACAAGATGGGTGACACCTGGCTTGAGAGCAGTACATGTGAAAAGGATCTAGGAGTCTTGGTTGACCACAAACTTGACATGAGCCAACAGTGACGCGGCAGCTAAAAAAGCCAATGCAATTCTGGGCTGCATCAATAGGAGTATAGCATCTAGATCAAGGGAAGTAATAGTGCCACTGTATTCTGCTCTGGTCAGACCTCACCTGGAGTACTGTGTCCAGTTCTGAGCACCACAGTTCAAGAAGGACACTGACAAACTGGAACGTGTCCAGAGAAGGGCAACCAAAATGTCGAAAGGCCTGGAAACGATGCCTTATGAGGAACGGCTAAGGGAGCTGGGCATGTTTAGCCTGGAGAAGAGGAGGTTAAGGGGTGATATGATAACCATGTTCAAATATATAAAAGGATGTCACATAGAGGAGGGAGAAAGGTTGTTTTCTGCTGCTCCAGAGAAGCGGACACGGAGCAATGGATCCAAACTACAAGAAAGAAGATTCCACCTAAACATTAGGAAGAACTTCCTGACAGTAAGAGCTGTTCAACAGTGGAATTTGCTGCCCAGGAGTGTGGTGGAGTCTCCTTCTTTGGAGGTCTTTAAGCAGAGGCTTGACAACCATATGTCAGGAGTGTTCTGATGGTGTTTCCTGCTTGGCAGGGGGTTGGACTCGATGGCCCTTGTGGTCTCTTCCAACTCTATGATTCTATGATTCCGATGATGGGATCTGTTGGATGCCCTTTCTAAGCAGCTATTTAGGATAATTATCAGTACAGTATTCAGGAAACTTAAAATCTGGTAATTTGCATTTGAGACCTGTCAGGAGTAAGCATGAGCCAATGGTATCAAATAGTATGGGAAACAGCCTTATTAGAAAAACTAACCAATAAACTGAAACTGACATGGGGACAAAAACAATTAGGAAGAAAAAAGGGGAGGGGTGGGGTCAGGTGGTTATGCTTCTATTCTTCTACTTAGTGGGGGGGGTGACAGCGTTACTTGTATGGGTTTTCTTAATATTCACTAGTTGTATTTCTTTGGTGGTGAAAGTGGTTGGGGTGGCTTAGGGTGTGGTTGGTTGTCTTTGGTTGGCTGTAGTGAGAATTGGGGGGGGGGGGATTGAGTGTGTATTTTTGAATCAGGTTAGCCAGATTGATTCGTATGCTGTCGGCGGATTCTTGTCATTGTTTTGTTGTGCTGTGTATGTGATAAAGGGGAACCATACCATGGTGAATGTATCTTCTATAAACCAATTCATGAACCAAGAACTTGTACATTGACCACTAATAATGAAACACATGTTTTAAATATTTTACCACATTTATTATGCTATTTTTGTGATATACAAATGATGTGAGAAAACTCTGTATACTTGTTTGTATAATATTATTCTTGTTTATAAGAACCAGTTTTTTTAAAAAAATCTGGTAATTTAAGGCGTTCATGAAGCAACTGATTTGGGGGGAAATACTTACTGTGAATTTCTTTTCAGATTTACCCTCTGGGCTCTACTGTTCATATTGGCTCGCCTTCTGACTCTAACTTTGTCAGTTCTCACATTTGGATTTGGTCTAGCAAGAGCAGAAAATCCTGGCTTTTCCATAGCAGAAGGAAACTTCAACATACTAACTCTTAGGTATAGTGAATTTAATAAATGGCAAAGAACAAGCTATTCTTGCAGGAAAATGTACTGTTGGTTTTTTATCATTGCTCCTTTAAATATTACATTTATTAAGTTGATAGGTAATTTGTGTGAGATATCTGAAATCTATCTTAATTGATCAAGCGGGACCTTGCACAAAAATGTTGCAATCTTGAGTTCTTCTGTTCAGGATTTCATCCACTCCATTCTTTTTCTGTTCTTTCCCTCCCCAGTAGATAGCCAGCATTCAATGCCCACTAAGTGTACTCAAACACCCCCCTTTATTTTTGGTTCCTCCTGGGTTCAGGGTGGGAAGGAGAAACACAACAGTACTCAATGCCAGCTATGGTAAATTATGGAATATGCCCTTTGATTTATAGGCAGCTGTTGCTTCTGTCCCAGAACATTGGGAATATTCTCTTTATTTGGAGTTTGCTGGTAGCTTCTTCTTGTGCAAGCGCAGAAAGATATAAATCAGAAGTACATGGAATAGTGTTAGATAGCTCAAATAGCAAAACTATATATGAATTTCTGTTTTGAAATAAGTAAGTTCCAGTCATTTCAGCATTCTGTCTCCAGCAGTGACCAGCCTGGGGTCTCTGACAAGTTCATCCTCTGCTTGAACTTGTATTTGGAAACAGGAGGGATATTGCTCCATATTTGTTAGGTCTATTAATAGTTATTAGCCATATCACTCAGAAACATCAGGTTGCTTCTAAAAGCACAGGAAAGTGACTTCCCTCTTCACAAAGGTGCGGTTGCATGTCTTGAGTAATTTTTTTTCCTTCAGTACTCCATAAATGTAGATCATTTCAAACATGCTTGCCTCCAACATAACTTGAGCCAATTTAATGCATTATTTCTAAACTTTTCATATTTATTGTTCAGTGCTTGTAGTTGTATTAATTTCCATATAACATTTTTCAACTTACTAGAATTAGCTGTCTGGCTGCAATCTGTTTGACCCAAGCTTGGATGATGTGGAAATTCATTAATTTCCAATTAAAGAAATGGAGGGAGCATATTCAGAATCAAATTCCTAAGAAAACAACAAACATAAAGGTTAAACCAACAAGGAAAGAATCATCCAAAGGTAGGTATATTCCTCATACTGATATACTGCTATCAGTCACAAAATATAACTGCCACATTGGCATGTTGTTCTAAACCATGGTTTACTGTGATAAACATGAGCTGGAGTGCGTGTCTGGCTCATGTGCTTCCCCTCACCCTTTCCTGGTAGAACATTTGACTTCATTTACTTTTCCAGTTTGGCAGTGTTTTACATCATTAAGGAATATGTTGTGGGAAAGTCCACTATCAAGGTTTAACTCAAGTATGCTTGGTTTAGACAAGCTTCATAACTCTTGGTTCAAAGTTGGCTTGTTTTGAAATTAAGGTGGGGGGAGAGCTTGGGCTCATTCAGCTCATGCACATTGCAGTAAATATATGATCCAATTATTAAATTTATATCCCACCCTGCCTCCTGAAGGAGTGACCTCTTCCCAAATTCGGTGGCTTATTTTACTTCTGAAAAGTGCACAGTGCCACTGTTCGAAGTTATGGGAGAGGCTTGGGAAACAGGAGTGTTCCTCCTCTCTTATAGCTCCTAACAAAGACACTGTACCAGAGGAAGAAGTGGGACTTTTCAGAAGTAAGATCTTTGAAACTCCTTCATTTCCCCCATCTTTTTGCCCCAGTGCTTTAATGGAGTGAAATCTCCTTCTCTCCTCTGCTGAGTGCCTGTGTGATTATCTGGTGAACATAAGTGTGCTACCTGTATGGTCTGTTTAAGTGTGTCTTTGCCATGCCCACTACTGACATGAAGGCTTCAATCCTCATTGAAGCCCTCAGGCTGAAAAAGGTTGGCCACGCCTGCACTAAACCATTGCTTAACAGCTAAAGTTTAGCATGATTTGTATATGTAGCAATTGATGGCTGAATGTGCAATATTATAGTGGCAGCTTCCAGTGAAAAGCATGTTACTTGCTTGGTTTCTTAGCACTGGAGTTGGTGTTGTGTTATAGAATGTAATTTGCTCAGTCCATTCATCTTGCTGTAGAGACAGAGGATACCTTGTTGGTTAAGTCTAAAGCAAACTTCATCTAGGGCTGCAGCGTGGTGTATGCTTAACATGTTAAGTGGACTGAATGAAGCTTATTTCTGAGTATACTGATTTGTATTGGATTGCACTATTAGTTGTTTTTAAATCCCTGATTTAACTCTGGTTGTGTACCTTTGATGATGAAAGTATCTGATCCAGTGGAGTCCTCTTGTGAGCAGAAAAGGGATTCACACGCTCTTTGGCGATTCTTCTCCTCCTCCCTCCTGCAGCCCCGGGTGCTGCCTCCCAACTATCAGAATGTTTCGGAGCAAATATTGGGGGAACAGGGAAACTGTATGGGGAAATAGGAATATCCACCTACCTTTCTTCCAGATTTATCCTTGAGTTGGAGATGGGGAGTCTAGCAGTTTGGTAAGGTGAAGCTTGGGATATTTTCTGGAAAAATGGTTCTTCAAAGGACTATGCCAAGACATGTTCAGAGGGGAGAATTTTCAATAAGTTGCAGAGGTGGGTAGCAGAAGGAAGTGACAAAGGAACTGAGATTATTTATGACATATGTAATAGAAGATACCCAGTATAAAACTTGGATGTTTAAGTAATAATACAAGTCTAATCCTGACAATTTAGAAGATTACAATTTTGTGTTTATACAAATTGGTGTTACATTAATCTTCTCTTTTTATTGCAGCTAACTTTGTCAATGGAGCAGTAAAATTTGAAGAGGGTACATCACCTAGAAAAAGAAAATCAAAAATGTTATGAGGAGCATAGAACCAGAAAGCAACCTTTTAATTGAAGACTTTGGTGATTAATGAAAATGTTCCATTACCAGAGTTGTGTTCACTAAAGGACTCTGGTTGAAATAATATATTTTAAAAATTCATCAAAACAAAGTTATGGTGAGAACACTGTACTTCAACATGAGTTTTAGCTTATTTAACCTATATGCTCAATCTCCACTATTAATTTCAGTCTTTGAAAAATTATTTGTCTTACTCTTGAATGTAAGTACAAATCCTTCAATGCTATGGAAGGCTTATAAATCAGACATTGCTTTTATTTGAAGCTTTAAAATATAATTAATATTTCATTTAAGTATAAAGCTTTTAGAAACTTTAATTTCTGGACTTGGGCTGGAAGTTGTGTTAGGGGTTTTTCATTTTGTTTTTTAAGAAAATGTTTTGCACACTATTCTCAAACTGTCTGAAATGTCTATTCAGAAGTAATTCCAGATGGTTTTCCTATTTTAAAAGTTCATAATTTGGATAACTATGGTTAAACACAGTGTTTAAGGAAAGAGAATAAAATCAATGAATATCTTCATCTTGGAAAACTGCTAGTTCATTTGAGGCCACACTGTGTATTTGAAAATGACTGTGAAGGCAGTCTATTAAGGCAGATTTTGCTGAATTGGTCTCCTGAATTGCCTAATACGAAATCCCACATAGCTGGCTTTATTTATATATAATTACACATGGCTTCTTGAAGTCCTGAAAAGTAAGTTTCAAAACTAAATCTTCTTCACATGGTGCTTAAGTTTGATTTATGCTGGTTTAGATACAATTAACTGTTTCATGAATCTAAAAATGAATGCTTAACGAGCAGAGCCGCATATCATTTCAGATTTAAGTCAAATTTCTTGTATTATGTAGTATAACAAACAACCAATATTTTTTTCTTATTTCAAAACAAGCTGAACCTGGCTCTTCAATGTCATAAACAGACACTTCATCAGTGGTTAGTATAACAGATGTGCATAATCACTAAATAGCACAGCTGTGTGATAAAATATCCAATTATAATTAAGGTTTAGAAAAATGGTTAACCTTTCAAGAGAAGTATTGTAAAACCCAAAGAGCTTACTAGACTCTTGCAGCTGGCTTCCAGAAGTCCAGTGTTATTTCTTTTACTTTGACCAAGCTGAATTTTATGTCGTCATGCAGGTTTTTAAACTCCTTACTGATTGAAGTATGTTTGTCATGCAGCATGGAGGGCAGTTGCAGCTTGAGTAAAAATAATTTTGAAGCCCCACTGGGTTCATTGAACTGCTTTCAGGGCACTGTTTTCAGGCTTCCATTTAGAAACTTCTTCCCGTACTGCTTTCCCAGGCTATCTTCTAGAGAAGTAGGAAGTGAGATATTTTCTGTAAATGAGACAAATGGAAACATAGACTGCAATCCTGAAAGCACATTCTAAGCTCCGTACTTTAGAGTGAGCAAGTAAGCAGTAAGAGCCCCTGCCCTTTATATGTGCTGTTGGTTGTGCTATATAGGAATTTTGTGAAATCTATATAATTATATTCATATTTAATTGTGTTTTTACCTACTATTCATTTGGATTCTGTAAAAGCATTAACACAATTTGCTTAAATGGTCCAAGCTAATTAAAGTCTGTAAGACACTATAAAAATTTGATCCATATACTATTGAAAGTTTTGTATCTAGTGGCCCCATACCAACCACCAGACATTGCCATAAGCACAAATTTTTTCCTACTTGGTTCATTCCCAGAGTGCATGGAGTTATCTTAACACTGCACTCAGCTGGGAAGCTATCACATGCACAAATCTCTGTACTTATTTAAAGCAACTACACTTAAAGCCTTTGATGGGGAAAAATGCTTAAAACAGATGCCTCAAGTACCTTCATTAGAAACACAATGGGAGGGTCATCAGATAGCAGGGATGTCCCTGTTTCATACACAAACTGTATGATAAATTAAATCACAAGCTAGCTATTACAGCTTACTGAGTTTTTAATGTTCACACAAACACATATTTAATAAGCAAGGTTTGCTACCATGTGCTATATATCAGGAGAACCATCTACTGTGACATTGGCAAACCATTTTCTTATGATTGGTTCAGAAATCAGTCTGCATCAGTCCTGTGATGAAATCAAACCTCACTTCTGACCACGCTTCTGTGACAAACAAGTGACAAATCATTCTTTATTTCTCATTAACAGTCAATTAAACGATTGTCAAATGTTATTTGATGTTGCTACATAGATAAAATCATTCAATAGGAGATTTTTTGGTATGTTATATAAACATAGTCATCATCTGTATGCAGATGCTATTCAGGATTTGAGCCCGTTTTTCTTGTTTCCCAACTTGTTTCTTTGTGCAGATTATAGGAATTTGTCTGACTTCTCACAATCCTGTATATTTCTACTGAAGATGTTTACCATTGAACTAGAATATATTTTTTTATGATTTTAATAAAACTTGTTTGTATAATGATGAATGCCTCATTTGATAAAAGTAACTTCTAAGCAGTTTTGATGAAAATATTGTTTCCTGATTTTAGTGTTCAGTGCTGCTTGCAATACTATGTTTTTTTGAACAACTTGCTTATAGTTCTGGACTATTATGTAACAGGGGAGGCCAAAGGCCAGTTACACTATTACATCCTAAGGATGATAGCTGTGGACACTGTGGGTTTACAGGTTGAAGTCTGTACTGTCTAAAATGTTTTATGTTAGCTAATTTCAAACAGATTTCTTAAATAAATGGCAAACCTAGAACTTTAACACAATATGTATGTACTGTATCAATAATGGAAAAGGTAGTGGTTATGGCATTTGAATTTGTGGAGTCTATCCACTGCTCCATATTGGGAACTATGTTTCATATTCGTGAAAAAATATGGTTCAATAACTGCATAGTGGCCAGAAATAAATTGCAAACATGCACCTATAAATCTTCTAAGCCGCTACACTGACAGATTTCTTTGTCTCATTCCCCCCCCCCCCCCAGAAAGCCAAACTTTTTGGTTATACAGTTTTAACTGAATGTTACCTTAAATGTGTGTGGATAGTTGTGTGCGTGTACACCTGATATCTGTATAATGGAAAGAAAATGTCATTCTGTTGCAGCATGAAAGGAATTGAAAATTGAGTATCATACTGCCCTGTGTCATTGCACCACACTGATTGATGTTTTATGTACTATCAGATGCATTAAATAAAAAGTGTGCCTTTGCCTTAGGATACTTTTGTTGAGTTTTGAAACTTAGTCTGTTGAAGTATTGCTGTGGGAGAACTTGATGCACAGGTGGCTTGGCACTGATTTACTGCCAGCTGAGAGAAGATGGAGAAATTTGTGTTTGAGAAATCTGTGTCTGGTGTATATGTGGGCTTCTGTTTTTTAAAACATTGTTTGAGCATTCCAACTTGTATATCTGAATTAGTGCAGTCTGCAAACAGCTGCATTGCTGCAAAGTGGTAAGTTGTGTTACATGAGCACACAACCCAACACTTGTGTAACGCCTATTCAGTCCTGTATGATGCACATGAATGTTATTCATTTGTGTGTGCACAAGAGCTGAATGTTTTTAAGATTGGAAAGGGGGCTTGAGCAAAATTGGAGATTGGCTGCATATCTAGCAACCTGTGCTGCTGTTTCTGTATACTTCCGAACAAATGTTTGTGGCAGGATATAAATGAACTAAAAATACATAACTGCAGTTTACAAGGGAGCAAGAAACCAGTCTATAACATGATTACTTCTCATACTCTATGCAAGACTGGTACAGGAAAATGTTTCTTGCCCACCAGTCAGGTACCACCTTGTTCTTGGTGCAAATACAAAATAAAGGCCTAAAAGTGATGGTAGTTACAGACACCTGCAAGTGAGTGAGAACAGAAAATTAGTCTTTCCATTTTGGAAAACTTCTACACTGTATGTTGACTGTTATTTATTTCATAAATTTTATACACCACTTGATTGTTTAAAATAAACTCAAAGTATAAAACAACAAATTTATCAATAAAAATACCATTAAAATTCTGTAAATCATTCAAAACAAAACAATAAACTAAGAACTAACACATTAATAAACTTACTCTTCAATTGAAACAAAATGTTCAAAGTGGAACAAATATGCAAAAATTATTTACAGCTGGCAGATGTGTTACCTATTGTTAACCATAATAACCAGTTTTGGTTTTCCCTGTGCTCAGACATAGTTAACATTTGTGCTTCAGTAATGAGAAATGAGCCACAATGAGTTCAAGGGGCATTATTTCCAATTAGGAGATGGTTGGACAGTGTTCTCGAAGCTACCAGCATGAGTTTGACCAAACTGCAGGAGGCAGTGGAAGACAGGAGTGCCTGGCGTGCTCTGGTCCAAGAGGTCACGAAGAGTTGGACACGACTAAACAACAACAACAACTAAGATTGTACTCTTAAGTCTTTTTTTCTTTTAAACCAAAGGTCTGGAAACTGTCAAAAGCACATGAGGATACTACTTTGCTGGAGCTATGCAAATCAGTCAGGCCAGCCCCTGGATGCAACACCACTTAAGGAGCACATGTCTTGCCTTGCATTCTATGGATGGAAGAAAGGCAGGTCAAAAATGCAGGAAAACGAATTGACTATTGATAGCTATATCTATTGTGTAAAATCATTTAAGTGTTAGATATATATCTCTTATCTATATAACACTTAAATGATTTTACACAATCTAAAGTCTATATAACTACAAAGTTTTTAAAAGGTAAAGAAGCAAAAGAAAACTACATATTAGTTGTGGGGAAGGAACCTTGAGCCCATGTTCCAAATAGGCCTGCCATGCTATACACTCACCTATTTTCATGTCAGATGTGGAGATCCAAGCGCTAACATAGAAGTTGCCAATACCTCCTATGGTGCCAATGAAGTCTCAGTAAGTATCTCCTCAAAATCACAAGGCACTGGCTCTGCCTCTTTTACACTGAACAAGCCCACATTTCACTGGACACCCACCATTTTGTGGCCATGTCTCTTTTCCACTCGTTTGCCTGTGGCAAGAATTTTGTGCCATCCTACACCACCAGGGCAGTCATTTCTCAAAATTCCAAATATACCTTACCGGCCTAGAAAGTTGGCAACTTATGCACTAAGGCCAGAGACAAGCTTATCTGTGTTTTTACCTCTGTGGCGCTTAGTGCTAACTTTGGGATAAATCTCTGCATGCTCAGACAGTAAACTGTCAAAAAGCAGCCAACATTTCTCTCTGCTCTTCGACCTGTGATTGAAGGCAGGGCCTTTTTTCCCCCAGCTGGATCTCACTGGAATTCCTGGACCTCTCAGGTGGGCACCATTGCCATTCTAAGAAAACAAGGGAGGCATTCCATGGTGAGTCCCTGCACCTCTTTTTCTATAAAAAAATGGCACTGGGAAGGGACCCCTGCAGAGATGATTTTGGGAGTACATAAGAAGATGGGAGGAAATGCAAGTTCCATTGCCCCAGAGAAACCCCACTGGTGTAGCATTGGATGATGATGATGATGATAGATTCAGGTAGGTAGCCGTGTTGGGTCTGACGCAGTTGAAATAATTTTTTTTTTTTTTTAAATTGTCCAGTAGCACCTTGTTGTTTAGTCGTGTCTGACTCTTTGTGACCCCATGGACCAGAGCACGCCAGGCACTACTGTCTTTCACTGCCTCCCACAGCTTGGTCAAACTCATGCTGTTAGCTTCAAGAACACCATCCAACCATCTCGTCCTCTGTCGTCCCCTTCTCCTTGTGCCCTCCATCTTTCCCAACATCAGGGTTAGAGACCAAGTAAGTTTGTTCTGGGTATATGCTTTCGTATAAGCTTGGGTATAAGCTTTGTTATCTGAAGAAGCGTGCATGCACACGAAAGCTTATACCCAGAATAATAATAATTTATTATTTATACCCCGCCCATCTGGCTGGGTTTCCCCAGCCAACTACAGTGATACCTCGGGTTACATACGCTTCAGGTTACATACACTTCAGGTTACAGACTCCGCTAACCCAGAAATAGTACCTCGGGTTAAGAACTTTGCTTCAGGATGAGAACAGAAATTGTGCTCCGGCGGTGTGGCAGCAGCAGGAGGCCCCATTAGCTAAAGTGGTGCTTCAGGTTAAGAACAGTTTCAGGTTAAGAGTGGACCTCCGGAACGAATTAAGTACTTAACCTGAGGTACCACTGAAATGGGATGGATCCAACTAATGCAGTTTGCTAGGGCTCCTGCTCCTCATGAGAAGAGAAGACTCCCTGGAAAAGACCCTGATGTTGGGAAAGATGGAGGGCACAAGGAGAAGGGGACGACAGAGGATGAGATGGCTGGACAGTGTTCTCGAAGCTACGAACATGAGTTTGACCAAACTGCGGGAGGCAGTGGAAGACAGGAGGGCCTGGCGTGCTCTGGTCCATGGGGTCACGAAGAGTCGGACACAACTAAACAACAAGAAGGTCTCCTGCTAGCAGAATGGGACTTTCCCTTTCTCTCCTCCCCCAAAACCAATGGAGGGAAAAACCCCAGAACGGAATGCGGTTTATTATTTTCCTGTCACCACAAGGCTCTACATGTGGATCCTGATGCTCGAGGCGGCCGCCTCACCCTGCCTGTCTTAAACTCGGCAATCTATTTCGCACAGCTGCCTTGACTCGGCTTGTTCTAACCCCCCCCCCCCCAAATCCCACCACCCCGCCGCGTGCTGCCCTGGACACTTCCTAGCAGCGTCGTCGCGCGTCCCTCGGCCTGCTTCCAACAACCAGCCCGCCCCCACCCGGCTACCACGGCAACGTGTGCCGTGTGGCCTATGAGAGAGCGAGACGGCGTGGAGTGACCGGGGCGTAGGGCGGGCCTTGTGTCAAGAGTTGTTCCCACAAGGGCGCATGCTCCGCCCGCCCGCCCGCCCGCCTTCCTGTCCATCATTCCGGGCGTTGCCTCGGTGGCAGAGCGAGGAGAGAGGGGCGGGGCCACGCCGGACTCTCCCGTCTAAACCGAGCGGGAAATTTCCCCTCTTATCATCCTTAGGAGAAGGGGCTCTCGGGGGGTGGGGTGGGGGGAGGTTTGGAGGGAAACCCCCCCCTTTCCCCTCCTCGTGTCGTGATTCAGAGAGAAAAGCTATTGTCACAAGCAAGCGCTGTCCTTTGGCGCTACTTCCGTCCACGGTTGAGCTGCTTTCACTTAACTTGTGTCTGCTAATAATTTAGGATTTTAAAAATATCATCGTCATCGTGTTGCTCCCGGATACAGCGACGCTACTCTGCGCACGTAAAGAATCCTATCGGAGGGAGAATTTTTTTGGTGCGTGGTTCATTTTTCAGTCTGAGCCTCACTGTTGTTGTTGTTGTTATTATAATATTTAATAATATTATAATATATATATAATATAATATTTATAATATTATAAATAATAAAATTTAATAATAATATAATAATAATGTTATTATTATTATTAGTATTATTAATACCCCGCCCATCTGGCTGGGTTTCCCCAGCCACTCTGGGCAGCTTCCAACAAAATATTAAAAATACAATAAAACATCAGACTTTAAAAACTTCCCTAAACAGGGCTGCCTTCAGATGTCTTCTAAAATCAGACAGTTTATTTCCTTGACATCTGATGGGAGGGTGTTCTACAGGGCAGGTGCCACAGCCGAGAAGGCCTGCCTGGTTCCCTGTAACTTCGCTTCTCCCAGAAGGCCCTCACTGTCCAGGCTGAATGATAGGGTTGGAGACACCCCTTCAGGTATACTGGGCTGAGACTGTTTAGGGCTTTAAAGGTCAGCACCAACACTTTCAATTGTGCTCGGAAACATACTAGGAGCCAATGTAGGTCTTTCAAGACCAGTGTTATGTGGTCTCGGCGGCTGCTCCCAGTCACCAGTCTAGCTGGATCTAATCATTCTGGATTAGATGGAGTTTCTGGGTCACCTTCAAAGGTAGCCCCACGTAGAGCGCATTGCAGTAGTCCAAGTGGGAGATAACTACTGTAGCCTTTTCCTTCTTGCTGCTGGATTTTGGGAGCTTGGTTGGGGGTGGGGAGTGGGCTTCCCCTGCTTTCTACATGCAAGCGTTTTCAGAGAGCCCATTTTGGAGTGATCAGAGGAGAAATGATCACTGGGAGGAATGCAGAGAGAAGACACACCATAATGCACATGTAGCAGCAAAACCAGGTGCCTTCATCCCCCGCCCCACCTGCAATAAAACATGTCTCTTCTGTATTGGTCTCTACAGCCACAGCAGGTGCTGTAACTGCCTCCCCCCCCAAGCACACTATTCCATTGTGCCCTGAGACAGATGGATTGCAGCAACAATAACAAGAAGAAAGCAAGGACACAGAAAATTCAGCTTCACATCTCTAAAATATAAGGAATGCACCCCCAAACAGAAGATGCTAACAATATAGTTTCAGTAATTATTAGGTGAACGTGGTCAGGGGCATTTTCCGTGTGGGATATAAAAGGGTGTTGGGTACTAAGTGCTGCTTGTTTTGCAATTTGTTGTGGTCCTAAAGTTTCACAAATAGGATCCTAGATGGATCTTTTTCCATAAGTAAGTGCTCTCCTATTCTACTGTATCACATTATTTGTTATTGTGGAGCGAGTTTATTCTTTCCAGTGTGCTCCCAGCTGTGTCTTAGCAGCAGATAGGAAGTGAGAAAAAGACTTAACGTAATATAATTTGTTCTAGTTTTGGACGAATGTCCAAGAGTTCTGTTCCAGGGTGCATTGTTAGAAGCTGGCCAGTAAATATGTGTTAAAACTCTAATACTGACAAAGCCATCACGTGTGGATAAGATAACTTGTCTCACTTGCCAAAGAGCAAGCATAACTTTTTGGTTGTAAGCAGCACAGGATGCTATCTGATAGTCTTAAAAACAACTTCTGAATTTTGGTCCTTATTTGTTTATTTGATCTTGAAGATGATTTAGTTTCTTCTTGCATGTGACCATCTTTCTGCCTATAACTTCTCCTTAACACACCATGATACCTAATAAGTAACTATATTTCCAATCAGTAAGTTATAAATAGTGGGACTTATGCTTGCCTTATGGTCACATGTGGTATGCCACACTGGTGTGGCAGGAGAAGATTGCAAGTGTGGCAAGAAGATTCAAGGACAATCAAAGAAACATTTAAACATTTTAGTGTACAGTGGTACTTCGGGTTACAGACGCTTCAGGTTACCTGTTTTCGGATTGCGCACCGTGCCAAACCTGGAAGTACTGGAACAGGTTACTTCTGGGTTTTGGTGCTTGTGCATGTGCAGAAGTACTAAATTGTGCTTTGCGCATGCGCAGAAGCGCTGAATTGCAACCCGTGCTTGCGCAGACGCGGTGCTGCGGGTTGCGAACGCTGTGGGTTGCGAACATGCCTCCCACATGGATCACGTTCGCAAACTGAGGTTCTACTGTATAGTATAGTATCAAAATAACTTTTTATTTGCAGAATATGGATAGATATATTTTCAAAATGCAGCACTGCTAGGACTTTTGGCTTTTTTGTCTTCCATTGTATTTCGTATCAATAAAAAAAATGGTGTGGCATGAGCAAATTTTTATTCTGGAAGTGTAGCACGAAGAAAAAAGTTTGAAAACCACTGCCTTACAGAATGACATGCGGCAAGTAATTTGCTCAAAATCAGTAATAATATGTAACTGGATTAAAAACACGGTCCATACAGACAGAACTTAAATCCACTGGAAGCAATTAGCTGCATCTGATTTAGCCTCGAGCAGTTCAGAGGGAATACATTGACTTTTGCCTGGTATGTCTATAATACGAAAAGTCCTTCTGTTCCTCAAATGGGTAAAACAAGAAGCTATCCTCCTGTTTTAGCTCTGGGTGGTCAATAGTAGAAGCAAGGGGGAATACCTGAACAACTTGCTTCTTAGGCACCATCTGCATTACAGAGTTTCTGGGTCAACTGCAAGGGAAGCCCCACATAGACAACATTGCAGTAATCCAGTATTGAAGTATTTGCTGGCCTTGATGCATTTTATCTTTGTCCCACTACATTTGGATCTCCACTTTATTCACATTGGGCAGAAATCCAGGATCACCACGGCTCTGTTCCGATTCACGCACACACTGTGGTTAAAAGTAACGCTCGCTCCTTTCAAGGCAGAAGCGATGCGCTTCGGTCGAAGGGAGCGGCGGAAGGAACGCGAAGATGCCTTCACGGGCGAGACTACAAATCCCAGAGGGCTTTGCGGAACGGGCGTAGACGAGACGCCGCTCGGCCACGTACAGTCGCGGAGTAACACAGGACCCCGACGTCCCTTCGGCGGCTGCTGAACTACAAATCCCAGCTGCCCACGCGCTTGCCGGGCTGGCTCCGGCTCTAGCTGGCGGCTGCTTCTGAGGAGGCTGGTTCCTATTTTAAATCCAGTCAAGAGATCAAAATGGCGGACGCGAGCTGAGCGTGAGGCGGGGAGGAGAGAGCGAGAGCGAGAGGGGGGCGCTGGGCAGAAGGCAACGCTCGGCTCTCCTTCTCCTTCTCCTTTTTCTCTCCGCCCCCCTCCCCTCACAAATCCTCCGGTGAGTTGCGTTCAGACGTGGGGCGAAACAACTGCCGCATATGCCGGCGAGGGTGAAACGGGTGAGGAGGGACGCCTGCTTTTCTCCCCCTTTTCCATTCCCCGCCTCGGGAGACCGGCCAGCCGAGGGGGCAGCCCTCTCTCTCGGGCGCCTCTTCCACAGGGGGGCGTCGTGGGGCTCGGGTGGCGGTTGAGAGAGAGCGAGCGAGCGGAGAGGAGGAAAGTGCAAGAAGAGGTTATTATTATCATTGCCTCGGGGCGCCGCGTTTCTGCGGGTCTCTTCTTCGCGCGTCTCCTCATCTTCACAGGACTTTTAAGGTGCCCGGAGGGAAGAGAAGTGGGGACTTTGAGAAGGCGGCTTTGCCTGGTTTGTTGGTGGGGGGTGGGGGGTGGGATTTGATTCCCCCTCGGCGTGCGTCGCGAGGGAGGGAACTTGTTTCCCTTTTCACGTGTATTTCGCCTTGCCCGCCTTTCCACGGGCACTCGGGAGCAGACGCGTTTTGGAGGGACCCCAACCAAACCCGTGCGGTGGTTTCTGCTCCTCCCTTGCTCAAGATCTGTTGCTGTCGAGTCTGGGTGGGAAAGGAAGGCGAGGGGCGGGGGCAGCGAGTTAACTTCAGGTAAATTTGGGGACCGGTGGGTGGGGGAAACTCGCCGCCAGCATCGCCACCCTCCCTCCCTCTTTCGCCTGCCGGCTTGGTAAGTTTCAAGCGGGTAAGTCTCCTGCTTCGTTAACACGAGGGCGAGCGGGAGACGCTCTTGTGCTTTGGTCGGGACCCGGGTGAGAGGATGGATGCCTGGTGTCTGCCTCTGTTGGCCGTTCGTGGTGCGTCTCTCAGCCATGGCGAGGTGGCTCTTTTCTTTTCTTTCTTTTTTTGGAAGCGAGAAGCAGCAGCAGCTTCCGTCTTCCTGCTTGTTACCAACTGGCTGGGTAGGAAGGGCAGAGCGCTTGGGATAACTGCCCGACGCTGAAGCAACCCAGCGATTTATTTGTTTGTTTTAAAGTTTTGCCTCGCTGTCCTGTGCAAGGTGCTGCTGCTGCCTTGGCTGCGGTTCCTGTGTTGTGTCTCTTTGCTTTGCCAAGTTGCTTGGGGGGGGGGAAAAAGACATTTGCTTCCTAGCCCCCTTTTCTTGTAGCGCAGCTTAATCGTGTTGTTTTAAAGGATAGGGTTGCTCTTCGAGATACTTTGCCTCTGACTTCAAATGATTAAAGCATGAAGAACATGTAAATATAACAGGTATCTACTGTATGATGAGCTCCGTTAAATATTGGCACTCCTGATAATAACAATGAAGAAAAATTGGACGAGCCTAGTCTTTCATATATGGGAGAGTGTATTGTGCCCACTGTCCAGCACACAGACTTAGCGTGTGGCCGGTTTGAGCACTTCAAATGGTAAAAGCACCCAGCAAAACCACCCTTAATGGTTGTTGGAGATGGGGAGGCATATCTTCCCAAAGTATTTTGGCTATAGGATTTGGGATTCTGAATGTTTAATGCTTAAATATGGTCCTTTATTTTAAAAGATGTCTTTTTGCGTTGTCTCTTTTTGAAATGTTGTTATGTCACGTTATGTTTTCTGGTCAAAATAAAGAAGTTGCATGCAAATAATAACTATAATGAGGTAATACACTGGTGAGTGTGGTGATGTAGAGGGAGCCATGGTTTTGAACACACAAATGCTCAGTCTGCATTAGAACAAGCTGTTAAATTGCTGTTTCAAGCTAGGTTTGGTTTTTAAGTTTTTAAAATATTTAATATCTGTTTAAGTCTTATAAATTAATTAAAGCTATTTTGTATGCCTTTAACTGGGAAGTTGTGATTGTAATGTAATTTGTGTTCTGTGTGCAGTTGCTTATCAGATATGCACCAAATAGCTGAGCCAAAATGCAGACGAGAAGGGGAAAGCCCCTGATCACAATAGAATAAAAAGGAACAGTATTCTTAGGTTGTAAAGAGCTTAATAACACAGATGGTGTATAAAATGGGAACAAAAAAAGCCTGACTTTTTGTAAATATTGGAGGGGAAACCCAAAATACACTCACTGAGACACTTGAGGAAAGGAAGGCATTGAACTCTATGTCTAAAATGATATTGGACACTAGTCTGACATTGGAGGTTGCTTCAGGTCTTGCATATAAATGAGCAATATGAGCAGTAATCGAATATCTTATTTTTGCATTGTGTTCACATAGCGCTTGACATGCTGCTATGATTATTCTAAATATAAAAAGAGAAAATACTATCTTTAGCATGCCAAATACTATTTCATTCTAGAGTTTGTAATTTTAAGAATGAGTGAACATTTTTTTTGGCATTGAGACAGTTGCTTACAAGTGACAGCTACCTATGAACCTCTCAGATTGTATTATTATGCATTGCGAGATGTTCAGCTAGAATTTTTAACTGCAAAAAATGGGTGTGTGCACAAAATGGCTTTTAAATTTTTTATCAAGTAGGAGAAATAACTAATAACTACATGTTCTTAGTATGAAATGTAAGAGCTTTCCCAATAATTGAGAAATATGGCACAAGTAAAATAGTAGTAATCTGTACAGTCAGACAAAAAAAAATTGAATGCATTAGTCTAAATCAGAATTTAAAGATTTATTCAGGGATAAAATGTTAGAAAATGAATTGCCAATAGTATGTTAAAGTGTGTAATCTTTAATAATACATTAAAAACCTCTAATGTGTGTAATCAAGGCTACATTAAAGGTAAAGGTACCCCTGCCCGTACGGACCAGTCTTGCCAGACTCTAGGGTTGTGCGCTCATCTTTATAGGCCAGGAGCCAGCGCTGTCCGCAGACACTTCCGGGTCACGTGGCCACATTATCTATACTTAAAAGGTAAAGGGACCCCTGACCATTAGGTCTAGTCATGGCTGACTCAGGTTGCGGCGCTCATCTCATTTTATTGGCTGAGGGAGCCGGCGTACACCTTCCGGGTCATGTGGCCAGCATGACTAAGCTGCTACTGGCGAACCAGAGCAGCACACGGAAACGCCATTTTCCTTCCCGCTGGAGCGGTACCTATTTATCTACTTGCACTTTGAGGTGCTTTCAAACTGCTAGGTTGGCAGGAGCAGGGACCGAACAACGGGAGCTCACCCCATCGCGGGGATTCGAACCGCCGACCTTCTGATCGGCAAGTCCTAGGCTCTGTGGTTAAACCCGCAGCGCCACCCACGTGGGAGTAATTTCCACTAAACTTATTGGGGCATCTAAGAAAACAAGTATAGGATTGGGCTGTATGGCTATTGGTGTAAGCAAGAGGAGTGAGTGATGGAGGTCCCTTTTTAGGAAGTCCAGGTGCTCAGAAGCTGACTAAAGCCCTCTCTTTAGGAAACACTACATTTGCTGGTAAGATTCAGGTAGATAGCCGTGTTGGTCTGACGCAGTCGAAATATATAAAAAAATTGTCCAGTAGCACCTTAGAGACCAACTAAGTTTGTTCTTGGTATAAGCTTTTGTGTGCATGCACACAAGTGTATCTGAAGAAGTGTGCATGCACACAAAAGCTTATACCAAGAACAAACTTAGTTGGACTCTAAGGTGCTGCTGGACAATTTTTTTATATATTTGCTGGTAAGTCAGCAATCCAAAGAAGACTCTACGCAGGTCTTAATATTCTTCCTTTTAATTGATGCTCAGCTAGACAATTTAGTGTGGTTGAAGTGCATTTCAAAAGATTTTGAAGGATGTTCCTCTTCTCAGAAACTTGAGGATCAATCTCTCAAGGCTGGAGCGGGCAACTGGATGCCTGCAAGCTATAGAAAATTCCAGTGTGTACAATAGATGATCAAATGACTTGCTGCCCAACATTTGGCACAACCATTTCATCAGTGCCAATCACTCCCATCCCAGTTCTAAATCTTGGTTATCGTCATCACCATCAATTAAATTGGTATACCATCCTTCATACAATTCACAAGAGTTCACAAGATGAAAGCACAACATATATACGTATTATATATTTTTTAATCCCCTCCCCCACCTCCTCCTACAAACACTGCTGTTTTAATGAGGAGACATAGTCAGTCAAAGCTTTCTTAAATCATTTTGGAATTAATCTGACAGCTATATAATGAAGGATTCATTCACTTGCAGAAACTGCATTGTCCCAAACTGAATTGCACTTCACCTTAAAATATATACTGTATGTAGTGTAATCCTGTGCATATTTATTTGGAATTAAGTTCCACTGTGTTCAATGGAATTTACTTCCATGTAAGTCGGTATAGGGCTACAAATTGAGTTGTGCTTGCATTCTGACACCCCCCCCCCCGAAAAGAAAACAACCAAGCACACCCAGAGAAGTACACATTATCCTAGGACAAATTATGATTGGACACATGACAAAGCCATTTCGATCCAGTTGCTCCTATATTGCAACTTGTTTATTTTGTAAACCTAGAATTGGTCAACTTGTTTTGCTGCAATGTGTAAGTTGTAGTCTGTTTTCAACCTTTCACTGTTGAAGAACTACACTGAAAAGCTTCATAAAACTTATTTCTTAAAGCAGATGGTGTGAAGGGGGTGATGCCATTAATCTTAAGTAAATGAATATGAATTCAACTATCTGATAACATTAATAACTTCCAAATTTAACTTGGTAGGAGGTAAATAATATTTCAGGCAAGCATGTGTATAATGGATGCGACCAGGAATGCTATTTTAAATTGTGTAATCATGCAACTTGCTTCTGTTCTTCTCTCCAGCTCTTCCTTGTTTTCTCAGTCTTTTGATTACACTCGAATCACTGAAAGCTTTTTGATAGAACTAGAAGTTTTGGAAAAGCTGGGTCATTAAGTTTTAAGAAAGCAACAAGGATAGTAAGTAACTCATGGAGAACCTATTGCCAAAAGCTGTAGTAAAGAACATCTTGAAATATGACTAATCAGGCGCACTTAATATGCATGCCTGAGTGTCTACACCATTAGAAATGGAAACAAAAATACATTTCTGATGCTAAGTTTAATGTCTTCTGCCATATGGTCTTGTTATATGAGAGACCTTAAGACTTTTACTTAACTTTAAGATAAAATTCCTTCTAAAAATACAGTGACCTTGTAATATAGAAAGAATTGTGCTTAATACTAGTGTTGGTATGGTCTCATCAATCCAAAGATTGAGGCAACAGGCATTTGAAAACTTTTTAAGTGTTCAGAAATTTGTTGCAGGACACATAGTGATGCAGAAATCTTTTTAACCAGCTTAAGTTTTTATGTCACCCATGAATGATCTTGGATTGGCATAGTATAGTTGCAGTGACCAATGCACTGGTAGTGTCTTGTTTAGATTACTGTAATGTGTTGTCTGCCCTTGACAACAGTCTGGAAACTACTTTAAAATGTGGCTGTTAGGATCTTAACCAGTCTTGTTGGGAGCATATCTTTCTAGTTTTGAAAGAGATTTGTTGGCTAACAGTTAATTCCTGAGCCCAATCCAAGGCATTGTTTTTGAATTTTAAAGCTGGACATAGCTTAGGACTTCACTGCTCCTGTTCAGACTGCACAGCAAAAGCAATTTGGTTCTTGAAGTTCATTCTGATTGGGCAGATAAAATGTAACTGATAGAATTTGACAGGAAGTGGTATTAGTGTGTGAAAACAGTCAAGATCCAATGATCCCCAGGCATGTACCTCCAGATGGTGGAGATGTCAGGCACCATCCTAGTGCCCAGGCATGTTCACTTGTTTGCAAGTAGCTGATAGCCAGGTGCAAAATGCTCCTGGTTAGTTTCAATCACTGGTTGGAGGCATGCTGCCTTGCCTTTCCCTGTAGCTCCAAGTTTGTGCTCATCTTGCTTGCCAGAGCCTGGTGCCCCTCTCACTGTCGTGAAGGGTGGTTAGCAAGGTTATTGAAGCCTTATGTTAAGGAACACCTTCTCCCATGTTGATGTTGATGTCTACTAAGGCACTTCTGTGGGTGTTCTGCTGTTGGACAAAAAGCAAGCAGTGAGCAGGAAGAGAGGGCCTTTCCATTTGTGCCACCCTAGATATTAAACTTCATCCCCAAGTATCGCATTTGGCACCTACTCTGTTATGTTATTTTCTTTTAAAAACAAAACCTGGCAAAGCCACTTCTGTTCTCCCAAGCTTTTTAACTATTTATCGGTTTTACTTACTTATTTTTACTCTGTTGCTTTAAGTACTTCTGCTGTTTTGTGTGAGCTTTCTTTTTTATTGTTTATGAAATTCTGTTGTGACCTTTCCTGAAATATATATTGTGAAATTTATGAGTGTGCTTAGAATAGTTTTAGCAAGATCTAATTCTTCCCAAAACTACAATTCAGAGTTTTCTTTGTAGCAAAGCATTACCAGTTAACTGATTTAAATTAAGTGCTATCAAAGTGTCTAGTGGATGCCCAGCATAAAAGGTAGAATCATTACCCAATTTTTGCTTGGATAGTTCAGAGTCTGTTAAACAGTGCTGGTTAGGTTTCCCATTTTATGGATGAATAAAATTTATAGCATGAACCTTGAAATGACATGTTTCAGGGATGGGAAACCTTTTTGGCTCCACGAATCAGATACTTATCAGGATCTGCCTTATGGGCCAAATTGGACAAGTGTACAGGGCCTCCCACCTGTCAAAATCCCTTCTGTGACACTTTGCAAAACACTTGATTGGAAGCTGCCCAGAGTGGCTGGGGAAACTCAGCCAGATAGGCGGGGTATAAATAATAAACTATTATTATTATTATTATTATTATTATTATTATTAATTAACAACAACCCTGTTTTCTGCTTGGAAACATGGCAGCACAGCCAATGTAAGATTAAACCCTGGCCTCCCCACCATCAGCTGATGTGTCGGCAGGCATACCGTAGTTTGGGGAAAACAGCCTGGGCAGAGGTTGCTCACTACTGTACTGTATTAGATTAACAGCTATTCATTATGATATCTATATGGAACCTCTGTTGTTAGAGTTGTTGAGCTCTGCAATGGGCTTCCAAGCCCTGTTTGTGGACTTTCCAGAGTCATCTGATTGGCCACTGGCCTAGTTGGTCCTTTTTATCTGAATTAGAAGGGTTTCTCTTTACACCGCATACCAGGTCTGGGGAAGCTTTGGTCCTTCAGATGCTGGTGAATTACAGTTCCTATCATTCCTAAGCATTGACCATGCTTGCTGGGGCTGATAGGAGTTGTAATTCTGGAGCATTTGGAGTGCCAAATGTCCCCTGTACCTGCCATCTGTAGTTTTCTTAAGAAATAAGTCTGATTATGTTCAGTGAGCCCTAATTCTAGGTAAATGTGGATAGGATTGTAGCCTAGTTGTTCTTTATTTGGCTTCCTTATACACCCATGCTTAAGAAAAAAACCCCCAACTGTTTAATAATAGCACAATAAAACATTTAGTTCTTGGCCTTTTCCATTCTCCCAGTAGTAGTCTTTAAAAAGCTATTCTGATTAGCAGCTTAAAATAGGTTTACTATATTAGGCAATGTTGCGGCTATGTAGAAGAGTATGCAAGTAACACATTGGGTGTTATATCAGGGAAATGTAACCTAATGCAGGGTTAATACAAAATATTTTAAACATTTTCTGGTAAATACTAGACTTCCATTTCTGAAATGCATGCTCACTTTATTAGAATCTGAGACGCTGTATATCTAAAACTTATAAGGCATTGCAGTGTGCCTCCTTTGCTTCTGGAATTTGCTCATTGTGCCTTCAGGTTATCTGGCAACAGTGCATTGCAGTTAAATACAGTGTAGGATTTTTAAAAAACTAAATTTAAAACAAATTACAGTCTACATTTCTAACTTTATATTTTCCATTTTTAATGTATATTGGAAAGCAACAAAATGAAGGGAAACGGATGGAGAAGAGGAATAAGGGATGTTGTGCAAACAGATTAGATTCTGCAGGGCAGGTGACTAAATCAGAGTTTGAGTATTTAAGGTAAAAGATGGAGATGTGACTTGAGCGTCATTGCTCAGGTGACTCAGAATTCATACCATAACAGTTTAAAAAGAGCACACACCTATCTTTCCTTTGGCTTGCTGAAATTGATGACTGATTTTAATAACAGCATGGTCTCAGATAACAGTTTTGCAGAAATAATTGTGGAAATCCAGTGGTGTGATACAAATGCTTATTACTCATGGATAAAATGGCCAGATGAAAAACAGGCCAAGGTGAGGCCAAGGCTCTCACGTTATCACACTGCATGTGTTAATTGGCTCACTAATACCAGAATTCCTGTAGTATTGACAACTGTTTTGTGAGTGACCACAATTAATTATAAATTATTACTATATTTTTCTGCATTTCTTTTTCCTCTAGTAACACTCCTCAACCTCACCACTCAAAAAGCCTCATGCAATTCAGGATAATACTACAGTGTTACCTGATGAGGTGTAGTCCATGAAAACCTTTGCCATAATAAATTTATTAGGATCACATCCAGTGATATCTATTTGCGAGTGGAGTGAATGTCTGCTTAGACAACAGAGGTCTTTGCCTTTCGCTCCTTGCCCTTGCAACCCCAATACACTTCCCTAACTCTGAAGGGTTAGGCCAGGGAACTTTCCACAGCACATTTGAGGAGGGCCTGGTGGGAGGGAAGTAGAATAATGATAACTTAGAAGAAGTCCCTTTGCTCAAATGAAAGTTTGCTCACATGACCTTGGATGTTGCCCTATGTCTTAAAGATTCCATGAAACTCTTCACTGTTTTTAACTTGTGTAGAAGAGGAAATGCCAGCAGGTGTAACTCATCTTTCAAGCTATATCTGATGAAAATCCCTCTTGTACAGAAAGTTACGGGAGCCTCCTCTTCTTTTTCAATTGGGATCCTGCAGTAGGCTGAAGCAAGGTTTGGTAGGTTCTTGTGAGACTTGAGTAGTTAATTTTCATCATGTGAATTTTCATCAATGCTTGTGTTTGTAGGTAGCATTTAAATTTCCATATTTGAGAGGTGGTCAGATTAGTTTTTCATTTGGATGGAAACACCTTTAGCTCAGATGTATCTGACAGAGACATTGATTCACTTAGGAATTAACAGTAGGGCTAATTTGCTTATATCCAGATTATTTAATATTAAACTAGTTATTCTTTAACAACCTTTATTATCACAATTTTTGAAATAAATATGATCTGATTGTTTTTCTTTTTGTTTAAAAAATTGTAAGCTTTTATGCACCCTCTCAAAGACATGTGGGCTTGAATGACAAAGAGTTTGAATCGTATTTCTATGATGTATAGGATTATATCCAACGCTGCTGTTCATTCAGTTCAGGCAGTAGACTTCTTGCAGAATGGAACTTGCCCTGCTCTTCCTTGCAGTTCCTTGTGCACCCTCAAAATTTGCTTTAGGGACCTGGGGGACCCCTGGCAAATATTTGGGTGAGCAGGGGGAGAGGACGGGAAAGGAAAGAGAAATCCTGTTGTGCAAGTTCAGCTCTGCTAACACAGACAGTGTTGGATACAACCCATAGACTACTTAGTTAGAAGGCTATATGTTTTAATTAGAGAAGCAACTGGATTAAATTTTAATTGAATCATCACTTTTTTAGCTGAGAGTTTTAATCAAATAAATCTGCATGTGCTTAAAACTAAGTTCCAGAGAAAATTATGCTTTTTTGTACATAAAGAGTATACATATACTATCAAGTTACTACATATGGTAATACAGTCTTCATATACTGTGAAATGATTGTCAAGGCAGATTTAAGGAATAATGGACATAATTCTGTTTCTTTCTTACCTCAAGTATTCATAATGCATACTATTTCTATATATATTGTTTATGATTAAAAGTTACAGATGGGTAGCCGTGTTGGTCTGCCATAGTCGAAATAGAAAAATTCCTTCCTGTAGCACCTTAAAGACCAACTAAGTTAGTTCTTGGTATAAGCTTTCGTGTGCAAGCACACTTCGTGTGCAAGCACACTTCTGAAGTGTGCTTGCACACGAAAGCTTATACCAAGAACTAACTTAGTTGGTCTTTAAGGTGCTACAGGAAGGAATGATTAAAAGTGTCTTTCTGGATCATAGCGAAGGTGATCATATAGTGCAACATTCTATCCTCTTCCACCTTTGATGGGGAAGGAAAGGTCACATGAAAGAAGGGCATAAAAGATGCTGATACACTTGTTTCACGCCCAGCGTTCACGTGCACACTCACATTACAACATTCCATTTATAACATTGGCAAGCTAGGTGCTTCCCACCCCCACCCCAAAAGAGACCACAAGAATAGCCGTGTTTAATCAACATACAAGTTGGATTGCATTATCAGAACTGATGGGCATGTAGAATTTTAGGTGTTGAATTGGTGTCCGAGTCTAAGGATCCTTGCATGCAGCTGCAGACTCATAGATTTGTATATAACAGGGGAATCTCTGGCCCAAGGGCCAAATGCAAACCTCCACACCTATCTGGCTCTTAGTACTCTTCCCAAGCCATACCCCCTACTGGCTCTGCTTTTCCCTTCTTGAGTATTTTTGTTTGGCTGGAATGCGTCATTGAACACTGATAGTGTCTTTGTTTTTTTGGATATAGGCTAGAGGGGCATGTTCCAATGTGTTTAGAAACTTTCCTGCAGTACAAGGCAAAATTTACATTCATTGCTTTGCCTGCCACTGGTATGCAGCCCCTGGCAGGTTGCCCAGAAGGGAGTGTGACCCTCAGGCTGAAAAAGGTTCCCAACCTCTGATATGTAAGAATTCTGCTTTTTCATCAGTTGAGCAGACTTTTGGTATTGGCATGAGATAGAGTAAGTTCAGAAAGGAACAGGGCCAAAGTTAAAAAGATGGAGGAACACTATACTGAAATATGAAGATCAGCAATGGTAGGTGAACATGGCGCTTACTGGTTTTTAGAAATGTTTAGAAATGAGCCTAAATAATCATGAATTAGAATAAATCTATCATTGCAAAAAGCAAATTGAGACAGGCTGAGTAGCAGCTTGCAAGCTGACCTCTGAAACTATAGTAATAATATTCACTGGAGCTGGATCCAGTACAATTAAACTGAACTCTCTTGACTTCAAGTTTTTATACAGAGTCCCCACCCAGTCTACCAAAAATCTGTGCTACCCCTGTTTTGGCAAAACACTGAAAGTCCCAAGAAGTTTGGCAGGTAACGTGAGTCAGATGTGGTTTCTGATGCTGATTTGGCATGAAATGTCTGGTTACAAAATGGCTTGTGAGCTAACATCTTGGAAGGGGATATGGTTATTCAGGCAGACTCAAAGGCATTTGTCTTTCATTCAGCCAAACTTTGAGTCAGATGAATAGTCTGCAGAGATTTATAGCTTCAGTAATTTTAGTGCTCTGGATTTTTACAGAATGCGGAAATGGTAAAATGTCTGCATTTTAACTAATCATTTTAGCCATAGGTGTAAAGCTCCCTTGGGGAAAAAACTAAGCATGTCTAACAACTACTTATAAGATTGAGGATTTCATGTTAAATTGATTTATATCTAACTGTAGATACAATATGTGAAAATAAGTTCCATTGAAATTTGTTGGAATTAACAAAGTATTTTAGGATTGAGGTACCGGGGGGTTCTTTAGGTCTCCATGCTTCAATCTTATAAATACTTTCCTGGGGAAAAAATCCGGTGTAATTCAGTAGATTCTGCTACTAAGATTTCATTCTAGTAGCTTTGTGGTTGATTGCTCATTTAAGTATTCTATACCTATGCTACTGCCTATACTACCACAGCACATATATAACTATAATGCTGCCCAAAGACACCATTTACAGTAAAGGACACAACCCAGAGACATGCATGCATACCAGAAGCCTTCCCATGTGTGTTTCCAGCAATATCCCTATCAGCCTCCCCAAACTGTCCTCCAAGCATACCACACTTGAAAGCCTCTGCTACGTATTCAGATACATAGGTTTGTATTCAATTAACTTTTACTTGGACCCATTGAATTAATTGCAATGATTAACTAAAGTCCATTAGTTTCAATGTGTCTAGCTGAATACAACCCATAATGATTTTGCATAAAGGGGACTGGAAGCCACCAAGAAAAAACAAAAGGAGGCAAAGCCTGAAATTGATGCTAAAAGTACTTAAAATGTGTTAGAAAATACAGTACATTATATGCATTTTGGCAAGCTGCTGCAATGCTTATGCAGATGGTATATTCACCATAATACAGTTTTGAATTCCATCCAGAAAATTGTACCATTTTTCACATTGAGCACCTTTAACTTGAAGTTCTAATAGTGTGTTCAGAAGATCCGTGTGTGTGTATGCGTATGTATTTACTGCTTTGGTTACTTCAAGAAAGGATAACTTCATTCCACTCTTACGTGAGGCTTTCTTCACACTTGATCCAGAATCTGCAGGTAATGCAGAATGCTGCAGCACAATTGCTGACAGGAGTGAGGCCTTGTCGCGTATAACACCTCTGCTCAGAGATCAGCACTGGTTACCAGTTTGCTACTGGCCAAGTTCAAGGTCTTATGATTAGTACAGTGGTACCTCAGGTTACATACGCTTCAGGTTACATATGCTTCAGATTACAGACTCCGGTAACCCAGAAATACTGCTTCAGGTTAAGAACTTTGCTTCAGGATGAGAACAGAAATCATGCTCTGGTGGCATGGCAGCAGCAGGAGGCCCCATTAGCTAAAGTGGTGCTTCAGGTTAAGAACAGTTTCAGCTTAAGAACGGACCTCTGGAACGAATTATGTACTTAACCTGAGGTACCACTGAAATGGGATGGATCCAACTAATGCAGTTTGCTAGGGCTCCCGCTAGCAGAATGGGACTTTCCCTTTCTCTCCTCCCCCAAAACCAATGGAGGAAAAAAACCCAGAACAGCATGCAGAGGGAATGGGCACCTTCTCTGTACTCTTTTTGTTGCCCGCTAAAAACATTCTTGTTTAGACAAGCCTACCCATTATATTCCCCCCATAGAAAACAGTGTGATGATGCTGAGCATGCTCAGTGGACTCAGAGTGCTGAGTGACTATTGTGGAAGAGAGAATGGAAAACTGGGGATGGTGTGTCTGGAACCTTGAGCAGGGACACTCCACACATTTTGTTGTAGGGATATGCTCAAATAGCACCATCCACACACAAGAGGCTTCTTTGGCTTGCAGAAGTATGGAAAATATTTAGGAAACTAAACCTCAAGGGGAACCCACCCAAATAGCCCAATGAAGACTGAATGTGTTTAGTGGGCATGGAATGCTATTGGAGGGGGGAGAAATGGAAAAACTGGATGGGGGACGGCAATGGTATTCTGCAACACTCAACAAGAGTACTCCCCATAGCAACACTTTATTGGTGCCAATTGTTTTTGTTAATTAGGGGTAGCTATTGTTTGTACCCTCTAAATCAGGCATGGCCAAACTTGGGCCTCTATATGTTTTGGGACTACAACTCCCATCATCTCTAGCTAACAGGACCATTGGTCAGGGATGATGGGAATTGTAGTCCCAAAACATCTGGCCATGCCTGCTCTAGATGTTGCTGGGCTACAACTTCCATCTCTGGCTATTGGCTATGCTAGTTGGGGCCGATGGGCACTGTAGTCCAATAAATATTTGGAGGGCACTATGTTGGCTATGAGTATTCTACATTAAGCTACTCCCTATATAGTAGTGTAGTTCTGCCAACTGTGTGCTTAAGTATTAGACTTTGTAGTAGAATTTTGTAAATATGGCCAGAACATTTACTTACCTTCTTCACAAAATATACCCATGTTAGTTATTTGTTGCACATTGATTTCATGGCAGAAAAAACATACTGGGTATCCTCTGTATTAAAACCATCTGCCCTTGCTGGCTGCCTGAAGGAAATTCTCACTTGCCACAGGTGAGCAGGCAAAGTGTCTAATTACAAGCTGCTGTCATATGATTAGTGAAACAGGTCTATTTGAAATGAAATTTAACCATGGTTAATTGCTCTGAAAAGCTGCACACTTCTTTGAAAATTGTTCCAAGCCCATGAAAGATAGATGTGTTGTGGATATTGTCCTGCGCATTTAATTGTGTTGACACAATATTTCCTTTTGAGAGCATTTCAGCATTTCTCACTCATGGAAAAGTATATGAGGATTCATGTACTTTTCATTGTAAGCTTAGATACAAAATGTTATAAAATATTATAGAATAGCAAGTGCTAACAGTGGAAATACCCTCAGCATTTTTTAATAACACTTAAAAGCTTGCCTTCTGCTTCAAAACTTCACAAAGTAGTTTTACTTAATGGCCTGATGCAAGAAATTATTATCTTCACCTAGCCTTTTCATCTAGTTAGAATCATTTTATTATTAAAAGATCAAGTTAGCCTTTCTTCAAAAGTTTGTTGCACAAATGCCAGTTTCTAAACTGTATTATAAGTGAAATATAAACCTTTTAAAAGGAAGAGCAACTTCCAGGATTTACAAAGTAAAAGCCAAGGTCATAGTCTAATGACTCCTTTGCAGGAAGAAAGGTAAAAATAAGCTGCATACTTTTTGGATATGGGCCTGTGAAATTTTCCACTATATTCATTAGTAACATGGAGGCATGCTTGTGCTGCTGGTATTTTGAGCAATAGACTTGACTCTGAATGGAATTTTTAGTTATTCAATCTGCAATAAACAGACAACTAGCCAGCATTTTAGAGCAGAAAAACACTTGCTACAGAAAGTACTTAGTAATTCAGTTAATGAGTGTAAGTGAAACGAGTCCATGTTAGCTTGCTGTTTAGAATATAACTTAACATATTTTGGGTAAGTATCTGTACCTTTTTTTCAGCTCATCTACCCAGCTCTGTCTCATCTGAATCAGGTGGTGCTAGACTATAGCTTCAAGGCATTGAAGGCGCCGGATGTGGGCCAATAAATTGAGACTGAAACCTGAACAGACAAATGTATTATGTATTCTGAGTTCTTGAGTCTGGGAGATGGGAAGCTGGTCTGGTGTGGATGGGATTGCATTCTCCTGGAAGGAGCAGATCCATAGCATTGTCAATAGAGGTTCAGGAAACCTCAATTCTGATTTACAAGGAAGAGGAATTCCCTAGTGAAGCTGATCCCATGAGAGAGAATGAGGAGTACCTGAAACCGGCCCATGATGGGTCTCATGAATCATGGATACTAGCATTCTAGATCAAATGCAAATCAAGTAATGGAGTTAGGATGGAATTATTGTTCAAAAGTTGTTATTTTCTAATAGTAATTGTAAAATTGGTTGCAAATGGACCATGCCAAGTTGCAAAACATGCCTGGCACCTGGGGTGTTTCGGATGCTGATCCAGGTGTAACTCATTCAGGCCATTAGGTGAAGAACAGGATATAAATCTTGTGATGCTTTGCAAACCCATTTTTGGCCCGGCCTTGACTTTATCTGCCCCAAACTTGGTATATATCTATTTTTTTAAATGAGTTTGCTTGTATTTCAATTCCTTTTGACAGAAGAGAGTACAGTGGTACCTTGGGTTAAGAACTTAATTCATTCTGGAGGTCCGTTCTTAACATGAAACTGTTCTTAACCTGAGGTACCACTTTAGCTAATGGGGCCTCCTCCTCCTCCTCCTGCTGCTGCTGCTGCTGCTGCTGCACCACCACCGCACAATTTCTGTTCTCATCTTGAAGCAAAGTTCTTAACCCGAGGTACTATTTCTGGGTTAGTGGAGTCTGTAACCTGAAGCTTCTGTAACCCGAGGTACCACTGTATCACTTTCAAGGGTGCTTATCCTCTGTAGCTTTTATAATGACTTGTATTAATAGTTAAATTGTATTTTAATGTGTGTGTCCAGTTAATTGGGGCACCTTTTCTATAAAATATTTTTATTATTTAATCAAAGTTATTAAATTGATAAATGTTGCAGACCAGCTTAATAGGATTCTATTTGCTTAAGATCTGCTGAGTTCTTCACCACAGGTTGTTATGCTAAAGATGCTTTCGGATTATTTTACTGGGATTGCGAACCAAAATTTAACTATTGACCACCTCTAGCCCTAAAGGAATAAAAAGCTTTATATATTTGTATTTAAATGTTATGTTTTTGTGTTGCCATGGAAGCCATCTTAGAAGAAACTTCGCCAGGGCACAGCCTGACTCCCTCCCTCGGCAATCTTCGCGGAGCTCTGGCCCAATGGTTGCCAGTGGCTTGATTTGAATTAATTTTATAATGAATGATTTTAGAGTGTTGTTTGTGCTGTACTTTTGTACTGTTTTATTGTTGTTAGCCGCCCTGAGCCCGGCTTCGGCTGGGGAGGGCGGGATATAAATAAAATTTATTATTATTATTATTCTAACATGCTGCCCATCACCCATGGTTATTGCAAATACTTGTGTTAAAATAATAATTTTCTGGTAAATAATAATTTTCTGATTATTGGTTTCAGTTCTCCTAAAAGTATAAACATGTCAGTACTATGTTATCCAAATATCTTTTCTGGAAGTAATGTCTATCAATTGCATTTTAGAAGAGATAATTTTATGAGCAATATACTATTTTTTTTTATAAAAAAAAATCTACCCACGTTTGCAATGTATATTACAGCTTCAGCAGAGCTACAGAATAGCAATGGTATTATATCTAGCAACATGATGCACCAGGTTGGTGTGTGTTGCAAAGGATGAGCCACTTTTGTGATAGTGTTGCTATGGCAACTACCTTCTGAGAGCTGCCTCAAGGTCACTCATCAGCCATAGCCCAGAGTGCTTGGATTTTACGCAAAATAAGAAGCACCTAGCAGTTCCTGTTGTTCTTTTTTCAGTCTTCTACTGTTGCATTAAATATTATGAGGAATACTAATGGGTTCACAATATTTACATGTTAATTAATTTTAAGTTATATTTTTATACAAAGGGTAACGGACACAAGGACAGACTAACAATTATATATGTGTATGTATATGCTTTAAAAAAGAATATTCAAATTACATAAAAGAAAGTTGGTAGTAACTAGTATCAAGCATGTGTACTTAAACTACAATTTAAAGAATTCTTTTAAATGTCTTTTCAAACAATGATGATGATTTTTCTTCTAAATCTGAAAAGACTTCCAATAGTATAAGCAAGACTGACACTCAGCAATTACAAGGAGCTGTAGGAAATACATTTATGGGGCTTGCAACTCTGTTCACTCCCATATCATGTGGCAAACAACCAAAATTTTGATTTTAATATTTTGTTTTATTTTTTGTTCTTCAACTGTTTGCTGTCTGTGGCCCATTCTAGTTATTTAGAAATTGTCTACCTGAATTACTTAAACTCTTCAAAAAAAAATCATGAGAAGTGTTATTTAATGCTGAGTAAGAGCCAAATTTCATGTATGATATAAATATGTATTTAAGTCCAGATCACTGGCTCTTTGCAGGTGGGTTGAACAAAATTTAAAGCTCTCTCTCACTCTGTGTGTGTGTATGTGTGGAAAAATTACCTTTGAACATGTGCAAAGTGCAGTTTCCTCCTAAATGTTTCACTGGAACACTTTGTGGAATATATTTTCAGATCAAAGTAAGTACCTCCTGTACAAGATTTTGAACCTCAAAACAGCTATATCTTTCCCAGCAGACATCATTCAGCTTGTTTTCTCCTCTCCATTTGAATTTCCCTTTTCCATTTAAATTTATTTATTTATTTTAATAGATACTGCTTTGATAGTAAATTGAACCTCTAAGCACTTTACAAAAAAATAAAGAAAATGTTAAACTTATAATTTTTCACAGAGTTAAAAAGAAGAATTAAAATTTAAAAATATCTACAACAAGCTAACAACAGATTAAAATACATGAAGACTTCTACATGTCTGGGTAGACTTGCTAAAATATTTTTAGCAGATGCCAAAAAGAGTACAGTGCACCCCCTGCCTAGTGTAAATAGGGAGGGAGGGAGTTCCAAAGTATAAGTGCTGCCACACCTACAAAAGATTTGTTTCCTGAAAGTGTGCGATGAGTATTATGAACAAGTGTTATGTAACAATTCCACAAATGTTTGTGTGTGCAAAAACACTTATATTTCATTAGTTCTTTAACTTCTCTATTGATACCTGTGAGCTGTTCTCTCTTCTGTCACTTGGTACATTGAACTGTAGCACCTTGTGCAAACTAGGAAGTGATCCTGGCCCTCCTGTTCAAGGCACTCCATTCTAATCCCTCTCCCTCTCAGTTGTCAATATTTTTCATCTTCTCAAGCTCTCTTCAGGTGTCCAGTTTGAATGTGCAAATGGGCAAGTGGAGTAAGCCCCAGTTCCTCAAGGATGTATGTCTGTATAGGGTTGCCTAAACAAAAAATGTTTTAAGCAGACACTGAAAAGGGTTGTAGAAGATAGGTTACTCAGATATCTGTCTGAACACAGGGCTGATAAAATTAACTTGCCTGCTTGCTGAGGTCATCAAAACAGGCCTTGTTTTGTCTCTCTTGGATTATCTGAAATATAGTAGGTGTCCTTGGAAGTTGAGGCCTTTCTGATGGTGGCACCTCTGTTCTGTAATTCCTTCCTTTGTGGTGCTGTTTGGTTCCCTCTGTGTTAAGTTTTAGACACTACAATTTCTGAGGATGCTTAGAACCAGTGATTTATATCAGTTTTAGTCGTACTTTTTTATATATGAAAAATATGATTTTCTTGGGTAACAAAAGTACATACAGCTTTCAGTTCGTGGAATCCTTTCTCAAGATCAGTTACATTCGACGTGAGACACTAATGTTATAGACTATGAGGTGGGGAGAGCGAGAAGGGGGGAATAGTAAACTTCCATTCTTTTACATAGTGTATGTGAGAGTTTTTTTGTGGGTAGGTTCTTTTTTCCATTCATTTACTAGTTTTCATTGGCAGTGAGAAAGATTGGGGGGCCTAGGGCATGGTTAGTTTCCTTCAGTTGACAACAGTGAGTTTAGTTTGTGTGTGTGAAGGAGAGGGGGTTGTTGGGTCAAATTAGCCATATTGATTCGTATGCTGTCGGGTTTTGTTGTTGTTGTTGTTTTGTTGGGATGTGTACTGGTATTTAATAAAGGGGAACCACACCAGGGTGAATGCATCCGCTTCTGTTTGTCCCTGAGCTTGTTTGAGTTTGTTGGTTAGCTTTTCTAGAAGGGCTGTTTCCCATACTGTTTGGTACCAGTGGTCATACTTGAAGTAGACTTTTGATTATTGGGCATGACTACTATAGGTCCATCAATTACTTTGAGTAAAACTTAGTAGGATACAGCTCAGTATTTATTGAATGTGTGTTTTACTGGTCATCAATTTTTTGTTTTTCCTTTTGCTGCTATTGTATTGTTGGATTGCTTATTTATTTATTATCTGATGAGAGTATTTTTTCCTTAGGGATTTTTATTGAACAGAAGGGCAGACTATAAATATCTAATTCAGGGTGCAATTTTTAATATTTATCCAATTTGAGTAATAGTTCAGGGGGTGGTTGTTTTCTTCCTCCGCATCCTCCAGTTGATAAGATTCTCTGGCAGTATCGAGGTTTGTGAATGTTTGCTGAACTTCTAAGTGTAAACTGTGATTCAAGTTTAATTGATGATATCCAATATCCTAAGGAGTGTGACTGACCATTTTCACATTTAAAACTACAAATGTTGAACCAGTGCTTGGAAGTAATAGACAAAAGTGTTGGGTAGTCAGACTCTACAACATGATTCCAAACTGTTTTCCCCCCAAAAGGGAGTACTTTGTTTATTATTATTATTATTATTATTATTATTATTCCTAGTTCACTGTTCTGATTGCAGTAAGTGGTGGTCAATAAGCATTTATTATTTAGACCTGCTTAGGCTTTTGGTAGATCTTAATTGAAACATTGGGGGGGGGGGAATGCAGGGGTTTTGTTAAGGGGGAAAATTGCTGTCTGAACACATGTGCTTTAATTGTAAAATCCTTACTGCAAGATGGTACCAGCTTCTGTACAGAGCAGGAGCCTTTTTGAAGAGGTCAGTTTGTTTAGCAAATTATTGTTTAGGCACTGAATCAGGATCAGAAGCATAAAACGCCTCCTGAGACTATAAAAGAAGCTCTGTCCCTGGGCAGGTCAAGTCTGTGATAGTTGTGATTGTTGCAGTGGGTTGGACTAGATGATCCTCAGAACTCTACAATTCTATGATTCTAAGTGTCAGGCACAAATCTGGAGTGAAGTTCCTAAGATGGTTGGATGGCGTCCTGTACGCCTCCAGGTGACTCCTGCAGCCAGGCTGGTGCCAAAGATACTGCTCTGTTTTCCTTTGGACCACATCAGTGAGGCTGAAAGGGGGTCTTGACATCTGGGCAGCCCAGGACCTCCATACATACTGCCCAGGCTTTTGCACCCTGGGGAGGTCATGTTGGTGCTGCTAATGGAGCAGTTTTACTTCACCCCCGAAGGTGTATTCCATTGTCTCTCGAGACAGATGGATTCCAACAAGTGTCAGGCAATTTCCTCCACCCAATGCATCAACTGTGTTACTCTGAAGGGGGTTGCCTTACTCCTGTGTAAGGTTTCTAATACAAGGATGGGAACCAGTCATGCAAAATTGGTGGCAATCTTTTTGGAGGTGGTAAAATCATCAGTGAGGAACATTCAAGTGAATCCAATAGGGGCCACTTGTGGTCTCTGGGCCAATAGATTGCTCACATGTTGCTGTAGAGAAATACCAATAAATTGAAAGGTACATACATATATGATAGAGATCTGTCAAAATAATATTGCAAATGGAAATAAAATAATAAGCACTAGAGAGTTCAGTATGTTTGACCGGCTTTATTCAGGTTATTGTCACCAGGAATTTTTCTGACTCTTGGATATCAAGAGTAAAATCAAATTCATCACAACTTGTTCCCAGTACTCTTCCATTTTCAGCCTTGTCCCTAGTCCCACCTACTGAAAATGGCTTCTTCTCCCCTCTTGAAATCATGTTCCACTGTCTTCTGGTTGCATTTTAAGACACAGAACTTTTGATTCTATTATTTAATTCTTCTACATGGAGCTCTCCAGAAAAATTATCTGAACCCTCCCATATGCTCCACCATTTTACTTCCTACATCTATCATTTACTAGTAAATGTGTTTGTAAGACCTACAATTCTAACATAACATGTTCACAGATCACATTTCTTGCCTGTATTCCAGAGAGAGAGGGAGAGAGAGAGAGAGAGAGAGAGAGAGAGAGAGAGAGAGAAGTAAAGAAACGTCTACTGATCCTATTTAAAGCCTTCAATTTATGCAAGAATTTAACCCCTGCTGGTGGTTTAGGGACTGATTACTTAATACTCTGGTAAGGGCCTGAAAGGGTGCTGAAGGGAAGAAGTGCACAAGCCCAAGGACTTTTTGAAAGCTGTTCTGTTCTTGTAGTGCCAACCCACAGTTTGACAAGTCTGTAGGTGCAGTGTTCAGCTTAGGAAACACTCTCCACTGAAAAGCCCACTTGTGCCTGTACCTTTTTCATTTCAGAGATAACCCACCACTTTTTAATTTTTGGTTGCTTTCAATAGCCAGTGGTGAAGGGAAGCTACATTTTGGTACTTGATGTAAGCTGTCTTGATGCAAACTGATTTGAGAACTTCTCTGGGCCAGGATAAAGGTAAAGGTACCCCTGCCCGTACGGGCCAGTCTTGACAGACTCTAGGGTTGTGCACCCATCTCACTCAAGAGGCCGGGGGCCAGCGCTGTCCGGAGACACTTCGGGTCACGTGGCCAGCGTGACAAGCTGCATCTGGCGAGCCAGCGCAGCACACGGAGATGCCATTTACCTTCCCGCTAGTAAGCGGTCCCTATTTATCTACTTGCACCCGGGGGTGCTTTCGAACTGCTAGGTTGGCAGGAGCTGGGACCGAGCAACGGGAGCGCACCCCACCGCGGGGATTCAAACCGCTGACCTTTCGATCGGCAAGCCCTAGGCACTGAGGCTTTTACCCACAGCGCCACCCGCGTCCCTGGGCCAGGATAGTGACATATAAATTTGAGAAAAGACAAAAGTAATTATATACTATACTCTAGTCTCCCTGTGATGTTAAATACTTGATGCATTTGATTAATTTTGTATTCTGTTTCTTGACACTAGAATGGTGGACTAGAAACTCCCAAAATAAAAATGTTTTATATTGTAGCATTTAACAACTTCACTAACTCTATTAAAGCACTGCCATTGATACGGAAATAAAATTATTTCAGTAAAAGACAAATTCCATTTACCCTGAGCCAGCATTTAACAGAAAAAGTGTAGGAGTAATTAGTATGTGTACATGTGTGTTTAAACCTCATTTAGGAAACTTTGAAGGCTCAGGTTGTACAAACTAGTATATACTCATTTTTGCTTCCATTATGTACTCTTTTGACATAAAAAGCACTGGTCTAACTCTGGTATTTCCTGCACCAATTATAATACGCAGTACTTCCCTAAATTACATAACCACTAGACAGGAGGCGAGCTGAATCTTAAATGTTACAAGTTCTGATATGGATAGGCTTAAAAAAATTCTTTTAAGTTTTTCATATCTGGATTTAGCTTCATGCACACTGTGTATTCTAGATACTGTTCATGCACCCATTTTACTTGATACAACTTGACCCTGATAGAATTAACTTTTTGAAACACTAGTGTCAGAGTTGCTTCCAGATCCTAGCTCACAGAGGATCACGCTAGCCAGCGATCATTAAATAAAAGTCTTTATTGAGTTACAGTTTCCATTCTCAAGCTGCTGCGTGCAACCCTACGTCTAATGGTTAGATCGGCGAAGCTCCATCTGAGTCTCCGCCCCTTGTACACCAACTTAATATCCTAGCCTTGCTCCACCTTTTCCGCCTGACTGTTCTTCTCTGGGTCCCTCTGCCCCCCGGGGTCTCTTCCTTCCGGGATTCCTCTGACGCTGACGCTGACCCCCCTGACTCTTCTCCCTCCTTTCGGCGGGCTTTAGGACCTGGCTCCCTTTCCGGGCTGCCTACTGCGCCACCTTCCTGTGCATTTGAACTTGGCGCGCGCGCCCAACCTTCCACCTTCCGTCTGACCGTTTCTTCGCTCCCCGATGGAGGTGTGGCCACTCCTGACTCGTGCCCTCCCCCCTGTTGTGAGCTGCCAGCGCTTGATCCCTGGCGCCCTTCCTCTTCCCTGCTCTCTGGCGGTGACGCTGGTCCTGATTTCCAACTGCTCCCCTCTGAGTCCCCTCTGGCTCTATCTTCCTGGGGTGTCCCCCTAGGCTCCCCCCTTGCCCTGGCCACTGGTGCTCCTTTCTGTGAATCTTCTGATTCACTGGAAAGACTCGGAGATCTCGGGTCGTCGTCATCACTCATCTTTTCTTCTGCCTCCTCTCCCTCGCTCTCTGTTTCCTCCCTTGCCCTTGCCTCTGCTCCTGAACCCCTGACAACTAGACTTCCAGATTTTATATTTATTTACAAGTTTGGAATACTTACAGCCTGGTTTTATAGCCCCAAGAGGGGCTTATAAAAATGTGCACATTGCAATCAAATTCAACTGTAGTATCAGGAACGGAAATAACATTGTGTCCATATGGTGCCAGTATTGTTCAGATTTCAGTCTCAGGTCTTCAGTGTTAGTATGGGAGTATATTGTTCTCAACTGCCCTTAGAATGGGAAAGAAGTCCGCCAGCTCTGTTTCTGGTAAATGGAAGGGCTTTGGATTTGGCCCCTGGAAAACCCCTTTTGTGGTTACGATCTGCTCTATGCTGTGGCCCCAAGGACCCCCTTTCATTGGGGAAATATTGAGTATTTCATACAAAATGATAGTATCGTTGGTTATATACTTTGCACTTGTATTACCAAAAGAGACACACACACACACACACACACACACACACACACCTTGATTTGTGCATATTGAAATGCAACATTTGTTTAGTATGGAAAACATTTGATTTGTAGCAACTCCCTGGAACATTCAGTTATATAGGAATTAATTTTTTACCTTGTAATGTGTGAAGCAACTCACAGTATAACTTTTTCCTATCTTTTTATCTTTGTTTTGTGCTTCTGTTTCCTAGGGTAACAGCCTGCAAACTAGAACCCTTGTGTAGGCTGCAAACTGGAACCCTTTAAGTTGCAGTGTGTTGCTATTTATGTCAGTGTGTACATATTTTACATTGCAGTTGAGGAACAATACAAATGTTGAGCTTCTGGGGCTTTCCACTTGATTGTATCATCTGTTTGTTTTAGATAGAAGACACTTCCATTCAAACCACTCTAATAAGAAAACTCCACACAAACAATTCTAATGTGAGAAGATTCCCAATTTAATCTAATGTGTAAGATGGCAGGTTTGCTGTGGAACATGGTTAGGAAGGTTAGGAAAAAACAACTGGATAGGCTAGCAGTCAACTGCAAAGGGGACTCGGAGATCTAATTTGCACATTTTACTTGAGAATTACTTTTTATTCTGTGTAACAAGGAATTTTGGTGGATTTGATCATGGTTTTACTGCATATTCAGATTAGATGAATAGTTTTATTTCTCTGGCTAACTAGTATCCTGCCGTTTTTCAACCTCTAGGTAGAGATGCTGTGTGAGTGCTGAGAGGAATACATTTCCAAGTAAGTGTTTAACAGTGAACTTAGAATACAGTTAATTATCTGGTCCCATTGAAGTTGGTGGAATAAAGCCAGTTTAAGCACAGGAACTCTTACATAGTTTTTTTAAGCTGTTGGAAGTGGGGGGGGGGGGAAATCTGTTGTACTGTACTTCATTTTCCATGTGGTTTTTTAAATCTTTACAGTCTAATATCTATCTTTGGATATGCACCTCTTCAGGTTCTCTCCATAGCTTTCTGTTGTTTGCTTCCTCCATCCACATAAGCCCTGCTGTTAGTGGTCATCCCTTGGTCTTTTAAAACTGTGGGGTCTCCACACTAGCATTGCTTTATTCCATCAACCTGAGTCATCTCTTGCCACATGCCCTGTATATGTCCATTTTAACTTTGTGGCCTTTTCCACTACCTCTGTAACTTTTGATCTTTGTGGTATTCAATTGTTAGCTTTGCTTGTTCCATGGCATATTGTGGTGTTCTTAAGCTGTTTATTTCTTTGTGTCATGGTCCAGTTCCTCACTCTATAACACATCACAGGTAGTACACAAATACTGAATGCTTTAGCTTTCAAATCTGAGGGAATATTTTTATTTTTCGTCTTATGTGTGATTATTAAACATGGGTCACAAAGGCATGTGATGCTTTTCAGCAAACTTTCTGCTTGGATTGGGCTGCAATCCTTTGCTCATTTCCTTGAGAGTAATCCACATTAAGTACAGTTGGTCTTAATTTGGAATTACCATGTTTTCATTAGAATTTGTTGCATGATTGCCTATACCTTTCTTGTTGTTCTTGAATTCCTGGGCTGCTGCAAACCAGGAGGTCAAATATGAAAATTATTGTTGCTTATTTCTGGAAGTGTTTAAAGGGGAGCACCATTTGATCTTGGTATGACAAAGTTTGGCATTAATCAGAAACATCATAATGTTTGATTTTGAAAGCATATTAAGGGGTTAATGCCAAAATTGCATGACTGCCAAAACATGCTTATTGAGCCAGTAAAAAGATTTAAGGATGGTTTCTTGGAGTATTGTATTTGAAACATTTTTAATGCAAAGTGAAACCAATTGATTTATAGGAATTGCATTATAAAATCTGTATTAAAGTGGAGTGTAATTCAACAGCTTTGAGGGAAATTGGAATTCAGATAGGTAACATTATGTATTGTTTACTTACAGTGCTCTTCTCGGTGTTTCTATTCAGAATTCAGTCTCAGTGGGGCTTGCTCAAAAAAACAAATACAGCAGAGTTGAGGAGCCCTTTTTTTTGCTGAGGACCGCATTCCTTTGGAGGGGTGTGTGGGAGGCCACAGGCTGCTGGTGGGTTGGTGTGGAGCCAGAACATGGGCAAACTATCATCTTTTCACTCTCTGCAATCCATTCCCTCCTTTTTCCGTCTCCTTGCCATATGAGAATCGCATGATAATTAGGATAAGGGCTGTAGGGTCCCCACTTCTGGGATATTGGAAAACAACCCAAATGCCTCTGTCTTAAGAATGTAATTGCCACCGTTTCTGTGTGTGCAGGGGAATGGCAACATCATCCTGAAGTTTCCTTTGTTTAAAAAAATTGTGTAGTTGTGTACATTCATGAATACATTTAGAATATGTGTTCCCTTCCCTTTCCCCTTGATATCAGGCAAGGTTTATGTTAGCTATTATCATGGTATTAGCAACTGCCAACGCCCACTCCCTCCCCCAGCTTCAGAGTGCCGAGAAACCTAGTTTGCTTGCAGCTGCAGTGCTAGACATCTTTCAGGAAGTGACCTTGGCTTGTATTAATCAAATTCAGAACACAGAAAAGCTGCTTGCTAACATGCTGACTTGATATAAAATGTTAGAGCAGACATTTTCTTTTAAAATGAGGCCATGAGGGAAATAAGGGGAGTTCTTAAATAATATCTCCACTTAGACGACTTTTCAGTATGTAGAAAGGACAGAGAAGTTGCCTACAGTGAGGGTTATTGAAATATAAAGCCTGTGTTAAAATAATTTAGTGGTTGCCTTTTCTAAGCAGTATCTGTGATCTAAGAATGTATTAGGGAACAATTGGCATTTAAAGTTAAGCACAGCATAACATCTAACTAATAACCAATCTGTATAATTTCCTCTTTAAAAGTTGATCAGCATTGTTGATAAATATTGCATGCTAAGGACTGATGCATCTGAACAAGTAGCCAGGTGAATGCCTTCCATAATAATTGCTCCGTGCAGGAAGGCCCCATGTTCATCTAGCAAGGATTTTTATACAATTTTATACAATGCTGCCACAAATGGTCTTGCTCTTCTTCATCTATCTCAATAGAGTGTCATTGTTGGAACATTCACTGAGGCAGCACAGACATGAAAGATCCTACTATTTTGTGTAGGGCATCTTGCCTGCAGGAATAGAATAATAGTCATTTGTGATATTGCCGTTATGTACTGTCTTACATAGCAATTGTTGCTGTCTGCTGTCTTATGTAGAAATCCACTTGTTGAAATCTTTTAGGACCAGACCATTAAATCTTCAAAATCAAACAGAACATCAGATAAGGTTTAACTCTAATTATTCATTTAACAAATTATATGTACAGTGGTACCTTGGGTTACATACGCTTCAGGTTACATATAAGATGAGAAATCCCTCTGAAAGAAGACAACAAAGCAACCATTTGAGTGTATTTATGGCAAGGAGGGACATGGGAAGCTTTTAATCTGTTGCCTATAACCAGTAAATATAAGCAAAGCATTGCAATCTTTTAATTTCACTGAAGACAGCTTGCATTGTTGTGGCATCACAAATGGAATAGGTATACAAAAGCTGTTGAAGTTTCAACAGTTTTGCAGAATTTCCTTAGAATCCATCCATGTCTTAAGAACTTCTTTAGAGACTCTTCTCAGAGTACTTTCTTTAACAGAGGTACATTATGTAGTTATAAGGGAGAGGGTATATTTTCTCTCTCTCTCTCTCTCTCTCTCTCCTTTGAGTGGGTTTTGTTTGGCTTTAGTACTCACACTGTAATTAGTGCCATATTTGGAGTCTTGGGGGATCCTGCAGGTCAGTTTTTGATGTTGCAAATCAAATAGACAAAAAAAGCTTTTCCCTTCAACATTGTTGACATTGTCAAGCTACCTCCTATTTAATAGCTTGTTAAATCTCTCTTCTTACAGATCCAGGGTAACATGACATCCTACCAGTTTTTCTTGTCTTTCTGCCAGAACATCACCCTTGTGGTGAATGACTGGAAGCAAACCCTTGATTATTTGGAAAATTTGGCTATCTGTAATAGACTGGCTGTATCAATTCTAGCACAGGGGGTGTAATTATTTTAAAGTTCTTTGGGTTTTGTGTGTATGTGGTAGTTTTTGTTTAAAGCTTTTTAGATTTGGCCCTGCTTTGTCCAGAATACTGCAGTCAGAAGCAGTGTTTGGGCTGAAATCGCTAAAAATGCAGGGGAAATCCGGACATATGGCAACCTATGTCGGCTTTTTGGTAATTTCCCTTAAAAACAGCTCAAAATCTTCATTTTTTAAAAGCGAATTTGCCAAAAAAGCTTTGGGCAAAGCTAAAAACCTCCGGATTTTCACTGTTTGAAATATGGCAACCCTACTTTGTATGCATACCACACCATTCTGCTTTTAAGAGCATGACGGTAAAACAGATACAGACAGCAGGGAACTCTTAGGCATATCATGGTTGTCACCCAGGATGGAGATTGTGTGCACTGCACTTCTGTTTTCCTGCATGGGTATCAACTTTCAGAAAGCGGTGTTGGAACACTGCCCATCTGCTCCATTGCATGTACATGGTATTATGTAGCGCTATGTGTTGTCCCCAGTGCTATTCTAATGACAAAGATGGATCAAGAAGCACTACCATACTACACACCTTCTCCTTCAGTGAGAGTGTGACTCCACAGGTTGAATACCAAGTTCCTAGACACAAGAATAGTGCCTCCAATTTATCAGGATTCAGCTTCAGGTTATTGACTGTCATCTATCACATTACCACTTCCAAGAACCAATTCAGGTTCTAATGGAGTAGAGATACAGAGTTGGGTGTCATCAGCATACATGACACCATAACCCAAACCCCCTGATCACTGTACCCAGCAGCTTCATATAAATGTGAAATAGCATTGGGGACAAGAGGAAATCATTTGTGGGGGGAGGGGCAGAAGTAACCTAGTTCTACTCCCTGGTGATGGCCCTGCATATAGGAGTGGAAGCATTGTATCACTATGACCCCTAATAGTGGACAGTGTGATGACATGCTACTGCTTAGCTGACCCCTGGTCCGTTGTGTTGCTGCTGCTTCCCAGGAGGTTGATTGCTTCAAATATGTTTTCTGCCAACTTTATTTTAAAGGTCTTCCCTGAATGGCTTTCTATCGTAGCACTGCAGCTCTGGATGGAGTAGTATGTGTGTGTGGAGGCAAATCACACCTGTCCACGGACACTGGACATTTGCATGTGCGTATTGTTGTTGTTTGTTGTTGTTGTTTAGTCGTGTCCAACTCTTCGTGACCCCATGGACCAGAGCATGCCAGCCACTCCTGTCTTCCACTTCCTCCCGCAGTTTGTATAGTAATGTCTGAAACTCTGTACATCTGTAGGTTGTGTCTTCAACTGGCAGAATCTGTATAGTCAAGAGTCCCTGCTCAAAATGGCTAGACCTTCCAGTTTTTGTATGGATGCAGAGTGCAGAGATGAACAGCTGTGATTTTTCTCCCTGCCCCTCAGCACATTCAGAGTTGCATCTGAACAGTGTTGGTGTTCCAAATGATTAGAGGTACATTCAGGAAAAGGGAGGTGTTCAAGGTTTTATCAGTTATTACATATCCCTAGTTGCAGAGATCTTTTACCCACTTAATACAAATGGGTAAGTCAGAGACGTAGCTGGAGGAGGAGAGCTCACCGAGTGCCACACTGCACTTACCGTGAGACCTGGCCTGCAGTGCGCCCATGCCATGCGTCTCTCCTGACGCAGTGGCTCGGGCACCTGCAGGTTCCGTGCTGCCCAAAACAGCAGTGTGGGGCTTGCGTCTGCCCGCTGCCTCTCCCTTAGCTGCCCTACAGCTGAGAGGGAGCTGGTGGCGGGACTCTGTGGAGGCTCCATGCAATGCACCCTGCCCCAACTTGCCCCGCCCCGTGGGTAGCTCGCCTTGCCCCCATGGGCACTTTGCCCCGCGCCCAGGCATGTACCGTCCCAGGTGGCTAGATACGCTGCTGAGAAATTTTACCAATTGCATACAAAACCTTGATAATGTACATGTCAGGAGGCACCTACATTGTAACCTACTCTTGAAACCTTTGGTCGGGGGGGGGGGAATATCTAAATATAAAAACTATCAAATATCAAAATATCAAATCCCCGCTACGGGGTGAGTTCCCATTGTTTGTTCCCAGCTCCTGCCCACCTAGCAGTTCAAAAGCATGTCAGAGTGCAAGTAGATAAGTAGATACCGCTTCCATGCACTGCTCTGGTTTGCCAGAAGTGGCTTAGTCATGCTGGCTACATGAGCCGGAAGCTGTCTGCGGACAAACGTCGGCTCCCTCAGCCTATAGAGTGAGATGAGCGCGCAACCCCAGAGTCGTCCACGACTGGACCTAACGGTCAGGGGTACCTTTACCTTTATGTGACCTTTAAGTTTCTCATATGGAAGACATTACATTAATGTATTCACCGTAGGCAGGGTGGTTTCTTTAAGCAAGAGAGTATTTCAGCAATGCAGTCATATACCAGTAGTACCATTGTGCACAGATATTGTTGAGATAAAACTTTTAGTTGCTGCAAATGGACCTGCTTCATCACAACCTGCTCCACCTGGTGAACATTTTTTTAAAAAACAAACAAACCCAGTTGTCCCAAAATGGCTTGCTGTTCTGTTTCAGTCTAAAGTCTCCTGTCACTTTAAGTATAGTGATGGTAAAGTATTCGGTCTTCTCATGTGAAAAAATGGTTTGGTGCGCAAACAATATAGAGCAGGCATAGGCAACCCAAGACCCGTGGGCCAGATACGGCACAATCGCCTTCTCAATCCGGCCCATGGACGGTCCGGGAATCAGCATGTTTTTACATGAGTAGAATGTGTCCTTTTATTTAAAATGCATCTCTGGATTATTTGTGGGGTATAAGAATTCGTTCATTTTTATTTTTTCCCCAAAATATAATCTGGCCCACCACATGGCCTGAGGGATGATGGACCGGCCCACAGCTGAAAAAGGTTGCTGACCCCTGCCTGATATAGAGTGCACTGGAGGCCATTGAGCAGGCAGAGATGGAGGAGCAGTTGTTGTTAAATAAATTTCTATACTGCCCTTCATCTGAAGATCACAAGGTGGTTTGCAATATAAAAACACAAAAATGCGTAACACAGTAATAAACAAAACCAAGCAAATTATTATTATTATTATTATTATTATTATTATTATTATTAACTTTTATTTGTATCCTGCCCTCCCCAGCCAAAACCAAACAATAATTAAATTACCTCCTAAAAACAAGTCAGGGTCAAATTAAAATCTAATTAAACCTAGTTTAAAAAGCCATAGGTTATTTAATTAGCCCAAAGTACTAGGAGAATAAAAATATTTTTGCTTGGCACCTAAAGATATGTAGAGAAAGTGCCAGGCAAGCCTGGGGAGTGCATTCCACAAGTGTGGAGCCACCACAGAAAGGACTTTATCTTGTGTTGCTGCCTTCCAGGCCTCTAGTGGAGGAGGCACACAAAGAAGGGCTCAGAAAATGATTGTGGGGTCCAAGGCAGTTTATATGGGGAGAGGCTGGCGAGAGGCAGTCCTTGAGGTATTGCAGAGATTTAAAGATGCAGTTATGCCTAGTTATGTCTAGGTTCCCAAATGTGTTAGACCATGGGTAGGCAAACTAAGGCCCAGGGGGCGGATCTGGCCCAATCGTGTGTGAATGATTTTGTAGAATTTAAGAGTATGTCTTGAAACTTGTTTGGGTGAAGTACAGAAAGCTTCAGTTGTCTCTGTGGTGTTCTGATGTGAAGAGGGATGGACTTAAAAGACCTAACGTGTGCGCAAAAATAGTGGGAGGCAGAGTAGACCTATTTATATTAATGGACCTAACTTGGTCATGTTCATTTATTTCAATAGGTCTACTTGGAGTAAATTTAGTTGAGAGAGAAAAAATCTGGGTAATTGAGATTTTACAAAGGAGCCACATAAATTTCATAGTTATTCCAGTGGAATTAAGAAAAAACTGCAGGCAACTGTATTGGTTCTTTAGAAGACTTCTAAACTCTTGTAACAGCAACATTACAACATAAAGTTGTAAAGTAGTAAGGCACTTTCAGGTTTCCCAGAGTTTTTTCAGGTTAGGTGGAAGAGGAGTTAGAAAAAACCTGACATGCCCTTTATCTGGACACTTTTATAGAGCAGGGCAGAAATAGTTTTGAAGGTCACCCTTCATCTTCAGAGCAGTTTCAAAACTATCAGGGGAATAAACCCAGTTACAAAAGATGCAGACTTACTTTACTTTACTGTAAAGTAAATGAAGGAATATTTAATTCACAGAACTGTTCGTTAAGCTGGAAGTTAAATGCAAAAACTAACACACTATGTCACCTTCAGTTGGTATTAATAATATACGATTGCCACATTTAAATCTTGCTACTCCTCAAAACTTGCTTGTTGGAAATTGTGCAAATGTTGTGAAGCTGTAAATATCTCTAAACAAACACTTGGTAAGAGAACTTTATGGAATCTATTTTTCACTGTCGAATTCCTAGAAAAACAGTAGCTGTAACTGGAGCTTCAAAAAAGTTAGCCTTCCTATGGAATCTGGTACTCAATGAGTTAATTTTTCATTTGCAGCTGAAAGTTCTATCTTCAGTTGCTGTTTTCTGATTGGTTGCTAAAAGGTGAAATTGAAATCACGGTGAACTTTTGACCCCATAGCAGTTCTTGTGGAACGCCTACCACTTGCAGAGAAAGAGGGTGGGGTTTTTTGCCTCCTTTCCTGTATTTATTCTGTGTGATCGTGCAGCTCCGCATGCAATCTTTTGAGGTGGGGGTGGAGGGAGATAAAGAACAAGTACAAGCAAGTAGCTTCCATGTTCCAGTAACAGCAGAGTTGGCATTTTCCCTCTAGTTAGCAACACCCACAATTAAAACAACCTGGCAAATAAGTAGACTCTCTCCCCTTAATTTGTTGGATTCTCTTTCTGTGCAAACGCTATGGATACTGACAATGTAAAAGGCAGACAATTTGAGATTATTTGTCTAACGAACACTTGCATCCTAAAATATTAGGTTCTTTTGGTTTGGAAATAAGTGGTGGTAAACATTGGAAATTCTTGGAGGCCTTTAATGTCAGCACAAAAAGTCAGCTGACATGCAGCTAATAAACAAAGTTTTTTTGATTTGCTTTAGTAAGACAGCGATTTTGTTTGCATTCCATTTAACCTGGGGAAGGGTCATAGCTCAGTGGTAGACCATGTACAATCCCTGTCATCTCCAGACAGGGCTGTGAGAGGCCTTTTCTCTTAAATCCTGGAGAGCTGCTGCCTGTACAACAATGTCAATGTGGATGATACAGAACTAGGTGGACCAATGGTCCGACTTGGCATAAGGGGTGTATGTGTGAAAATCTCAATGCTTTGTTGAGTGAATGATGGAACACAGTTGTCCTCTCATGCAACTCTACAGTGGACCTTTAGGTTGCGTTATCTTCTGGGTTTCGCCATGTGCGTATGCGCAGAAGCGCTTAATCACGCCACGTGCGCACGCAGAAGGGCGGCTCTGGTTATGAAGTTTCTGGGATGCGGCCGGGCCTCCGGAACAGATCCCGTTCGCAACTGGAGGTATCACTGTATTTGGTTTCATTGGTGCATACAGCAAAACTAAGTGGTGGTTTGTGCCCAAGACCTTTGTATTTGAGAAATCCCAGTTAAATCATCTTGTAGCATCCCAATCCTAAGCAATTTTTTAAAATAAAAAATATTTAGTGGCACTGTTTTCAACCAAATTTGCTGTTAATTATTTAGGTTTAGTATTGCATTCTTGATGCTATCAAGGTTTTATGTTTCAGGTTTTGTTTATTAAATGGTTTCTCATACAGGCAACTCCCCATTTTCACATGTTCAACACACACACAACCGCCAAAGTGTGTGCTGTTTTCGGCCCTGGAAGGGAACGGAACAGGGTGGGGTGGGCTTTTCCCTTTCCCGCCGACACATGTGCCTTGGAATGCAATCCCTGTGCAAATGGGTAATTGCTTGTATTAGTTCAATGTTTACATGTCTTTATTCTTAAATTTTCCTAAGTTTATTTTGATAATAAAGATTTTTAAAAACTCAGTCAAATTGCAACCATTGCTATGGAGGAAAATAGTTTGGATTTTCAAATTAGAAAACCTTTAATGTTGTTTCACAAATTAGATGTGAACAACAGCACAGTTCTGGAAGATAAAAAAAGGAGTTGAAATTAGCCAGCCTAAACTGTATTTAAGCATTTAGGCATAGAATTGTTTATTTTTAAAATTTACTTGCTACTGTGACAATAGATTCATAATCTGAGTGACTCTACTACTAAATGGAGGTGCTTAGCTTAGTATTCTAAGAACGTAATTGACATGATAAACATTTTAGCCATTTTCAGTTTTCTGAAATTGATAATTTTTTCTTTCCTCTGGACTCAAGAGAAAGTACTGTGGCGACAGTTGAAATCTTGTGTTTTAACTTGAGGCATATTATCTAGACAGAGCTTGCATGCAATAATTCCAGTGGACTATTACTATGTCAGAGTGATTATTTAAAAACATTTTGCTTAATCATCTTGTAACAGCTCATGTTTGAAAGAAGTGTAGCACATGTAAGGCTTATGACTGCAAACTGCTAATTTTTGGTGGTTATTGTTTCTGTTATACAGTTTGATCTGGGGTACAGTAGAGGTAGAATCCTTGTATATAGCCTTGCCTGTAGCATCAAAGGAACAATGAATTTAATATGATTAATATCAAATTCTCTTTACCCCGCCCCCCTTGGGTGCAGTTCACCTCGAAACAGTAATAGCAAAATGCATTCATAATGATACTCTGTGGCCTCTGTTCTAATCAGTGTTCCCAAGTAACAGATATTGTAGTTTGACTCTCCTCGCCTCCCGCAGTCTTTTGTCTAGCGTCGTTTTACACTGTACACACTGGCTATTTTTATTTCTCATGCAAGGTATCTTTGGATTTACTGTGCATGTATTTCGATACAGGAAATCATATTACAAACCAGCCTTTTTTTGGTGAGATGAGTTGGCGTTTTATTATATCCTGACCAAACATTTAATTAGGAATAATTAATTAATGGTTGGCACAAATAAGTTACTGGTACTTAAGAATGTCTCTGTGAAGCAATTGTCTTTTATCAAATTCATAGCCTTTTCCAAAATCGTTTGAATTTCCCTCTAGTATTAATGGTCCAATAGAGTCTTAAAGGATTAATATTTTAAAATCACATGGCATTCGGTTATGAAATTTGAAAACTGTCCTCCATATATCTGCTAGCATTTGCTTTACCTGTGATCACATAATACCTCATTTATTGTGCAGCCTATTCAGTTGGGTGCTCCACAGAAAGTAGTTCTAGACTATATTCTCTCTTGATATAAAGAACCTCTCAGCAACCATGCAGAAGTATTTCTATTTGTCAGAATTTTTTCTACTGTAGCCCTGCCCCATACAAACTTTTGAAATGCCACTAAGAGAGAGAGAGAGAGAGAGAGAGAGAGAGAGAGAGAGAGTCAAACTCTGTGTGTGGCAGGCCACAAGAAGCTGAATAGCTCAGCTGTTTAGAGTGTGGTACTGTTAATGCCAAGGCTGCAGGTTTAGTCCCCTTAAGGGTCAGCTGCATATTCCTGCATTTCAGGGGGATGGACTAAGATGATCCTCAGGGTCCTTTCCAACTCTGTGATTCTAAGGACCCTCCCCCAGTGTTTTAGTAAGATGTCTTTTTATTGGATGGTTTGCAGTATTAACTACCAAAAATATTGAATCTTATACTAGTTATACTAGTTATACTAGTTATACTAGTTATACTAGTAACCACTTGTTTCTGAGCTGCGTTTACCAGTTTTGTGGCTGTTTACTATTGTACACCGTATTTGTCATACATACATAGTGGTGTCTTTGGCTGCAGTAATAGAAAACTACTAAATATACTATCTTACGTTACAAAAATGTACTAAAATTAAGTTTTAGTTAAAAAAATTATTTTACTTTTGACTCAAAATTGTAATAGACTTTGTATGGATCCCTTAAAATGCTTGAGAAAGTTGGTCATCCTACTCCAGTTAAAGTAGCAATTTAGTACTGTGGAATTCCAGGGGCCATAGCCTTTCAGTACCCAAAGACATGATCTCATTCATAGTTTATGGCACTTAACGTTTTCACTGCTGAAAATTGAGAGCTAACTGCTGTTTATTCCCATTGCAAATCTAAACTATGCAACGAGCATTCTGTTTGTCTTTAAATGAAGTGTGCCAGACAATTTAATAAACTTGAATATATGTCATTTTTTTTTGCTGGTCTGCAGTTTGTCCTGAATGCAAAATCCACTTTGGCTTCTTATTTCTTCCCACCCCTTACAAATCACATTTTTTTTTACTCTGCGCAAATTCATCTACTTTTTAGGTGTTTTTTGATTTCTGCACCCAATATTTCATTTTGAGACCTGTACCTTTGTTCAGTTGTCACACCAACTCAATTCCCAGCTCATAACTTGGTTTGCTAAAACTTTCCCAGAAATATAATTTCTCCATTTCTATACATTCTACAATCCAGAACCTCCCTTGCTATACATTCATCATAAAAATGCTGCTGACTTTTATTATTGTTAATATGTCATCCCTTATTCTCAGCCATGAGACATCCTTATTCTCAGCCATGAGACATCACTTCAGGGACATAATCACTTCTGTAGTTCAGGCTTGTATTGTAAATGCTTGATTATACTAAGCTTATTTGTGTTCCATGCTGTAGCACTATTTCCTAGAGGGAAATACTGTATAGTGGAATAAATAGTTTGTATGGCTTAAATCACACAGAGAACCTTTGTTACTGGGCAGAAATAGTCATATGTATTTCTAATATCTTCCTGTCTTCCACTGAATATTGGTTCATCCAGACCAACATTGTTTTAGATGGGCTAGTGCCTCTCCATGTTTTCAATACAAAGGCTTTGCCCAGACTTGAGATATCTGTTAACTATCCAGGTATGAAGCTTAGGACCACCTGCATGCAACGCATGTGCTCTGAAGTAAGGCTTTTGGAACAATGTGGCACCTCTGCTCGTCCTAGGTACCAGGGACTGACTTTATTTTTGTTGGCTGTTTAGATTTATATGGCTGGTTATCAATAAAATTCTCTGGTTAGCTTAAAAATGACAGTAGTACAACCCAATATACAGTAATTAAAATCAACAGTAACAAATAAAAAAACAACAGAAAATACTCCTTGTAAAAGATAGCATAAATTGTTTACAGCTCAGATTAAGGCCACTGTAGCCTCAACAGCCCAATATTAATTTAAGCATGATATAAAAAAATCCTGGATGAACAAAGAGTGTCTTCACCTGGCATTGAAAAGGCCATAGAAACGGTGCCAGGCAGGCCTCTCTAGGGAGAGTTTCAGGCCACCACTGAAAAAGGTATCTTGGTTAGGAATATTTGGGAGGAGGGAGAACTTTTCATGCAACCTGCTTTCAAACTGTTTACAGATATAAGAGTTAAAGACAGCACTTTTAATTGGTCCAAGAAACAGATTGGGAGCAGTCTTTCTTTTTTACCAACTCATGTTGCCTGCTTTTCTGTTATGGAAAAATAATGTTCTGGCATCCACCACAACAGTTCTTTGGAGGTTGTAGCTTTGATTTTGCCATATTTTCTTGGAGCTCTTAGCTGTGGAAAGATCAGGAACATCAAATCTCTGTACATGCCCTGCTTGATTTTTGCCTGGTAAAGCTCCCAATAGTTATAAGTGGTGATATGCAAATAATACTTTTATTTCACTGAGGAATATTGTTTGCAAAAAGTAGTGCTGGGGCTTAGTATGAAAACACTAACTTGAATCTTGAAAGTAAGAAAGGTAGGCTAATTTCACTTATTGTAATAGTGGCTTCTTTTCATGTAGCTTGCTCCCTACAGGTCATGTTGTTTAGTTTAAAACTAGAAACAAAAATAGATTGCCATGAAAGTAAACGTGAAGAATAAGTTCAGTAGCTGTAATTTATTGTTATACAGTAAGATTGCAATTTAGGTGCCATCCCACCTGCCACTGAACCCAATTTTGACTAAACACAATTTTGGCTTTAGGTGTGATCCCTGGAACATAACTCCTGTGTAAGCTGTGGACTTACTGTATTACCATTTTTGAAGGATATGTCCTTTCATAGGCTAGCACATATTTTGGTACAAAGAATCTAAATAAAAGAAAGGTCAAGCTGAATGAATTATTTCAGTCTTTGCTTAGTGATTTTACTTCTACTAGTAAAGGGATAGCAGTGGCTTATTCTTAAAAGGTAGCTTTTCCCATATTGAAGTGAAACCTTTGAACTCTTGACCTTGACTTGGTATTGCCATGTAGAATGCATTACATACAGCTATTGAAGTCAAAATTTCCTTTTCAAGTCCTGTGGTTTATGAAAATTTGTACGTATTGGCCTGAATTGCAGGACAGCTGATATTTATCAAGGGTAACAGGAGCTTTACTCATTTTCACATTTTTAACCAAATTTTGAAACCTTTTTGTATGCACACATGTTCAGCATATGTGTCTGAGCTTTGAACATTTTGTTTTGAAGTGTATTGGCTCTCATTAGCTCAAGAGTGCAAAGTATAAAACTTTAATAAGCCTCATACATCAAACTTCTGCATAGCAATATTATTATGTAATACGACACATAAAATTGAGAAGTATGTGGTATGTTCAAAGCTTTAAATATATCTGGCTTTGGAAAAGTTATTTTTATCAACTGATAGTTCAAAATGCTCATATGAAAAACTTTGAGAGAGAGCCTCTCAGTGGCCCTAAGGCTGAAATAAGGGCTCTCAGGGACACACATTCTAGCAGAGATTTAATCTGATAGAATAACTTTCACATTCTAATTCTCCAATTTATGCAACTTGGTGTTAATTGTGATTAAGGTTTTTACCTGGGTTGTGGATTGAACTGCTCCTCTTCATTTCTATTTTTACACATTACTGTTTTTGAGTTAGTTTCTTCCTGTTACTGTGGTAACTCAATATATTGATATGCAGATCACACTGACTTGCAGCAAGGTAACAGAAGGCTCTAGGTGACTGGTGTAGATAAATGCAATTGTTATCCTAGACTAGTGTGTTAAAATGTGTCTTAGGAATCAATCAGCAATATGTGGCGGTATCCCTCCTTCTAAGAGAAAGCTGCAAGTGTTAAGCAAATGCCAAGAGACTGCTCCAAAATATTTTTTGTTTAATAACGTCCTTTATAATTTACCATATGTCAGATGAATGAACAAGAATGTGGCAGCATGTTTCAAACCAGTCTGTTTCAAGGATAATAGGGGAAATGTTTTTCGTTTAACGTTTAAGCATAAAAACAATACAATGTGGATTCTGCAGAGACCTAGCATGCCACATCTGCCCCCTGTGCCATTCCCCACCCCCAGAACCATCCTTGCTTCTCCTTGCCTACCCATGTTCTAAAGGGTCTGACAATCCTCTTGAGCAGATTTTGGGTGTGCTGCAGAGGAAAGTGACTACATGGCTTAAAGCAATTTGTGCAAAATAATGCAAGTGCTTGAACATTGTTGACAAACTACGCAGCTAGGGAACAAATCATATTTGCAATACTATTTCTAAAGATTTTTATGTAAGGGTAGAGGTAGGATGAGGCAAGAAGCTCTTAGAATGGTTGAGGTGATATCATTTGATAATCATAAATTATCTTTAGATTTAGCCTTAAGAGGATTGCTCACAAATTCACAAACTCTAAAGATGTTCAGCAAAGTTAACACACCTCTTTTAAGATTAAGAATACCACCACCCTTTTAGTAGAAAAAAGCACTGGAAACACACACACACACGCACGAGAGTCGGGGGCTTCCGCTTGGCTACTGCCAAGGAGAAGCAAGGATGGTTCTGGGGGTGGAGGATGGCACAGGAGGCAAATGTGGCATGCAAGGTCTCTGCAGAGGCAGTAGCGGCAGCAGGGCCAAGGCCAATTAGGGTTCTAAAGGTCAGCTCCAACATTTTGAATTGTACTCAAAAAGTGTACTGGGATCCAATGTAATTCTTTTAGGACTAGTGTTATATGGTTCCAGCTATCGTTCCTAGTCACCAGTCTAGCAGCCACATTCTGGATTAGTTGTAGTTTCTGAGTCACCTTCAAAGGTAGCACATTGTAGTAGTCTTTGCAGGAGATAACCAGAGCATGTGCCACTCTGGCGAGACAGTGCACAGCCAGGTCGGGTCTCAGCCAACGTACCAGATCGAGCTGGTAAACAACTGCCCAGGACACAGAATAAACCTGCACTTCCATGTACAGCTGTGATTCCAAAATGACCCCAAGGCTGCACACACCTGGTCCTTTGGGAGCACAATTACCCCATTCAGGACCAGGTAGCGGGCCAAACCTGCCAGCCCCCTTTCCCACAGAAACAGTATTTTTGTCTCGTTGGGATTCAGCCTGGAATCTGTTGTCCGCCATTCATCATAATAAATGTGATGCACACATGGAATGTGCCCCAGTCCTCAAAAATATTTGAAGAGGTCCTCTGTCTTGGTTGAGGAATGCAGGGCTATACCATGAATGCATTGAACCAAGTCAAGGCACGTCAGGCCAGTCTGCCAAGTGGTGGATTTCCAGTGTCTTTGAAATAGAAGGTTAAATTTTATGTGTTGGAACCATGCACACAGGAGCAATGATAGTGCTTCTTGGTTTGACTGTTGCCCCCACAAATAAAACTGGTGTCACAATTGTTTTACTGAGTATAAATCATCTTGTAAGCATTGTGCAATGTCCCATGGAATTGTGTTGGCATTAGCTCCATGTCTGGCTTAAAAGCATCTGGGATGTCAGCTACAGACCTCCGGGTATAGGGCTGCATATAAATTCAGTTGTTAATAAGAATAATAATAAAAAAAGTAGTAATAATAATAATACAATAACTGCTATACCAGGCACATTGGTTTCTGTTTGCTTTGCTCGCTGGCATGTAATAATTGCTTCCATAAGTGAGGCATTCCTTTCTGGTGAGGTAAGAACATGTAAGTTGTGTCTTGCACCGTTTACTGAAGTAGTTGCCCTCTGCACACTCATTACAGGTTTCACCAGAATCTTTGCACTGCCTGGGCTTGTGGATGCACCTATATCTTCAGCAGGAAATTGTCTTTTGCAGCTACCAGGCTGTCTGCTGCAGAGGCTTGCCTCAGGGACTTTCTTCTTCCTCAAGAAGTTCTGGGCTCTTGTGCTGAATGGCAATAATAATTATTTCTGCAGTCATTGCTGTTCTCTGAGCCCTCATAAGGGCCTTTGCTTTGCAGATGTTAATTATTTGTGCTAGAGACAAGTTAGGGTTTTCCAAGAGCTTCTTTTTGAGCTTCCTGTTGAAAATGCTGAAAACAATCCTGCAGCTGAGCATTAGATGCCCCAAATTCACAATGTTGTGACAAGACTCTACGCCTGCTGCCTCATCACAAGGATGTTCCCAGAACTGGAACAACTCAAAACAGGGTTTCTCCTGGGATCACATTTTTTGCCGGACTACAGCTCTCATCATACTTGACAATTGGATGTGATAGTTGGAGTTGATGGGAGTTGTAGTCCATCAAAATTTGAAGGGCACCATGCACTATTCCTGCACTAAGGGCTTCTGTTACTTTCCTGTTCGTTGGCTCTGCATAGATATTAGGAACATTGTATATTTCTAAACAATTTTCTCCTGTGCAGTGCAGCACCATAGCAATTTTGTAGCACTCTGATTCTTACTCATCTTTTGTAACTGCTAGGTATACAGTGGTACCTCGGGTTACCTACGCTTCAGGTTACAGACTTCGCTAACCCAGAAATAGTACCTCTGGTTAAGAACTTTGCTTCAGGATGAGAACAGAAATCGTGCTCCGGCGGTGCAGCGGCAGCAGGAGGCCCCATTAGCTAAAGTGGTGCTTCAGGTTAAGAACAGTTTCAGGTTAAGAATGGACCTCCGGAACGAATTAAGTACTTAACCCGAGGTACCACTGTAATTGTATTCTGTATTCCCATTTCCCCCTAAGTTTCCACATTCCCTGTTAATAGGCCGGAAACCCTTCTCCAGGTGGTTTTGTGAGGAGGGCAGATCTAACTTATAAAATACCAGTTGATGATAGCTTGATGGGTCTTCCTGGACTAATTTATTTGTTAATGGCCAGAAGCAAAAGAATCTCATAACTGGGTCTGGATGCCCAAGAGGTATTTGGGCTTTTGCTTTTCAAACACTGTTCCCCATGCCACACCTTGTTTTTCAAGTGCTCTTCCCAAACAGAAATAGCCTTTGAGGAGGACAGCCCAAACCACCTTCTCCATTTGCCCCTCTTTCAATGTGACTGGCTAGGTGTGAGTTAGGATTCAGGATTCAGCCTTTTGTTGCTTTGTGGTGCGTTTGCAAAGGACACCCTCAGTCAGTCAGCTCATTGTACACTCAGGTCAGAGCCAGTCCAGCAGGGTCTTAACAAGCAATTTCCATGTGTAAATGTCATGTGGCTATGAGAGGACACAGAGGACAGCTAGATCCAAGTAGCACCATAAATTAATCCAGTATGTAGTCCAGATCCTCCCATATATTCTAAACATATTTTTGTTGTAATTTCTAAGAGGAAATATTGCCAGTATGCAAGGGTGATTTAGCAAGTTAAATTCCCACCCTTTTGCTCCTGCTGTTGGAAGAGGAAATTGTTTTCTAAGCTCCAAGCCTTTAGGGAAGTTTCTGCCACCCCAAGGGATTTTCCCTGTCTCCTCTTTCTTCCCCCCCCCCAATGCCCCCTGAAATTTGCTCTGTGTGGGTCAAGAGAGCAGCAGAAGAGCGCACAGGGACGTGAGCGGAGGAATCCTTCCATTTGGCAAGCTGCAGTGCTTGTGCAGACAGCATGTTCATGATAGCACAAAACTGAATTCCTCTGTTAATGTGTACTTTTTCCTCAAACTCATAATATATGTGGTGACTTCACTCTTTACTCCTTGATACTGCCAGATAAAATTTATGTTGCTAAGTTAGTATGCATAAATAGATGAAATGTGCTATTAAAACACTGGATCAGACTTAAATCAGGTTCTTTTCTTTGCCGCTGTTTCTCCTCCTGTCTTTCACATTGCTCACACCAGAGCAACATTTGAGTTATAGGATTTATTCCAAGACTGTCTGCTGAATCTGAAGGCAGAAGTCGTCTGGCATTTATTTTCAGCTGAAATATGTTTGTCTTGAACCAGAGGCTAAGGCTTTGGAATGCTTTGCAAGACTGCTTTGAGGCTTCAGACTTTTTCTCAAACTGAGCTCTTGTCTCTCTAATTTAAAATGTACTTTCGCTAGCAAATGGATATTGTTTTTTGTCGCTGTGACTCTTGGCTGTTAACTTTTTAATTACATTTCAGAAATATGTTTAGGAAATAAAAAAATCGCAGTTGGTGCTCTTCAGGCATTTGAACTTTCTGAAAGCATCTTAAGTAGTTAAATGCCTCTTGTACCTTATTGAACAATAGTTGTTACAACTTGGGAAAGGAGAAACCAGTAAAGAGTCTAAACCATCAGTGAATTATGACCATGACAAATCCCTCTCATGTCACAGTGATTATAATTAGGTCTACTAAACCTATTGAAACATTTCATATGTAAGTTGATACTGGCGATATACAACAATAATGGAATTAATTTTGAACATTTCCTAAGAATGTTAGATGAGCTCAGCTAGATCTGACCATAAGCCCATCATGTCCAGTGTCATGTTCTCAAAGTGACCAGCCTGATGCCTATTGGAAACTCACAAGTAGGGCAGGAATGCAACAGAACTCCGCACATGTGTGATAATCAGCCCATGTTCTTATGCCAATATGCAGAGTTCTGATCAACTTGGGACCAGGGTACAATAAAGATGATGACCTGAGCTCTTATAACCCAACTTGATCACTGAGATCAACTGGAGGAGCACTGCTAGTTGTTACAGAGGCCTGACTGGCTTCTATAAGTTGGGCATCTAGTGTTGCCAGTTGCCTGCTGCACAATATTATTACAGCAAGTTTCCTTCTTTCGACTTTCAGGTGCCTCTTTTATACCAGGAGGTCTTTGCCGCTTTTAAAATTGGTTAGGCATTTACTTCTATGATTATATTGTTTGTAATAATGTTTAATTGTTGTTTACTGCCCTGGTATTTTTATGATAGGTGGTGTAGAAATACTTTTATAAATAAACAAATGGGATGGCGCGTGTGGGGACTGCAGCAAGTATTGGACATTGTTGGAATTTGGGGATGGGGGCTGTCCTGCATATACATGAGACCTTTTGCAATTCTGCAACTATAATTTTAATTGGGACAGAGTAACTCAGAGGAAGATATACACAATCTGTGTTCAATGCTGTATCAAAATTGTAAAGTTCTTACACACTGTGTTCACTGTTTTCTTTCAGAAAGTGTTTTAAACATATGTTTATGTCCTGGAGGGCAAGATTTTCTGTGGTAAGTACCCTACCTAACTTTTGACTTAAGTTAAATGTTTCCAAGTTGTATGATACATAACAGACACATTAAAAATGGCTAACCTCAGTTGATTATTTGTTAAATTTGCAAACATTAGGACCATAGAAGATTATAACTATGGCATATCCAAATATTCCAGGCTCAAGCACAGTTTGTCTGGTTTGGCTGTAACAAACTGTGGTTAGTTGAAAGTGGAAGCAAGTTCTTCGGATCGCCTCATGACTGCACTGGAGAAGGGTGGGATGTAGGCTTGTGGACATCTTTAGTGTTAATGTCTTAATGTGGCCACTGTATTTCATACTATTTTGGCATCTTATGTTTCTCTAGAGGGTCTCTGCAAAGCCCCATGTTATAGCTTAGCTCAAACAGTTTCCTCAGTTTCAAAAATGGTTTGCCATTTAAGAAGCATAAACTCAGAGCCCTCTTGGGGGCATAGCAATAGTTTTGTGGTTTTTGGATTCCAGCCAAGTCTGAGTAAAAATGAAAGTAATTTTTAATTCCAGTGGTTCATCTTGTTTTAATGTAAATGAGTATAACACTTTATTTTTCAATTAAAACTACTTGAAATATCTTTAATTTCCAACTTATTTTAAAAGACCTGCTTATTGCATATTTTGTTACCATTGAATATTTTAAATATATAAATACTAGTTCTAGCTGCACAACTAAAAACAATAGTTATGCATTTAAAATAACATTGTAATATCCTGCAAGTAAACTTGAATCTTTGAAATAAAAATGTTAGGTATGGTAGCCAGTTTCAAATAGCTTTATGCACAAAGCTTCAAACCGACTAAAGCAAAGCAAAGGCAGATAGCCACAAAAACAGGAAATCCTTTTGTGTATCCTTCCTTAGCAGCCCTGAACTACGTATTAAACTCACACCCTTTTATAAATGACTATTAAGCTTTTCTGTTGAATATTCATTTTCTATGATAAAGTGCCTTCAGTTCTTTTTTTATAAGAATTGCTCACTCATCTAATTCTCTTCTTTAGTTGCAAATAATTTGCTTTAAAAGTTCCTCATAACTGGAAATGGGTTTCTACTATTAGAGGATTTAAGTTTGATGTTAGAGAACAAAATACTATATAAGGCAAACCATTCTAAAAGGTGGGCTTATATAATATATTGAATAGGAGCTCAGAAGAGGTTATCCATTCCATTCAAAAGTACAGAAGGGCAAGGACAATAGGGACATGAGAGGGAATACATGCCCAGGAGCACTGTCTACAAGCAGCATCTTTTTAAGCTGCAAGTGTTCTCTCCTACACCACTGATGAAATGAAGCAGTTGTGGAACCAGTGCAGAAATGAAGAAGTCACCCAGACCTTTTTGTTGGATTGCCAAAGCACAGGAAGCAGATTCTTGATTTAGGGCATGGGTTTTTTTGAGACCTGTTTAGCAAGCCTAGCTTTATTAAGTTTCAAATTCATAAGATTATTGTTCTAGCCAAAAGTCATGACAGACTTGTAGCAATAGCATTAATAAAATAATACAGAACATCCATCCATAAATAAACCAACACCCACAATGAAAAAGAGAGGTTACCAGAGAACTAATAAGCTTAAATCCAGCTTGATTTCAGATTAAATCACCAAAACAACTTAGAGGCTTTATCTAACTCCTTTCCCCCCGTTGTTATTATTATTATTATTATTATTATTTTATTTGCAGCATAGGGGGCCACTCTGTGTGTTATGAAGCTATCATAGTCTAAAAAGAAACCAGACCAATGTATTAAGTGTCCAGCCATATTGCCACAGAGCAGCACAGTTGCTCTATCCAGGGGTTCTTTTTTCAGCTTTGACAAAGCAAGTCCACTAAGGCGTTTGCTTCTAGAAAAGCCCTGTCTTGTCTGTGTTGAAGACTTGCTCTGGAAGGTATGCCTTGTCATCCAGTAACTGCTTTAGTTGCACAAGGTATGCTTTTGCAGCCTCTTTGCAGATGCAGCCTCCCCTGTCGTTCAGATATTATTCAGGTTGAAGCAGATCTTAAAACTGTTAAGCCAACTTGGGTTGGCTTTAAATTCCTTGGTAGGCCAGTCCCCATTTGTGGTGGAAAGTCTGAAGTGGTCATATAGGCTTGGAACCTTTTGATGCAAGATGCTGCCATCCATAGGAGCACGTTTCCAGTTTATGCCTTCTAGCCACAAGTGTAGTGCTTTCTCCTGTATTCACCAAAGCCTTTTCCTGCACCTCGCTGGTCACCTTTGCAGTCAGTGGTGTGCTTGCTGCCACAGCCTCACAGATCTCCTTCTCATGCACATTGATGGCATGGATGATGGACTAATTACAGCCGCATCTGAGTGCCACAGTACACACAGACATGCCATCTCTGAAGCAGTCCAGTAGAGCCAACTTCTCTTCCAGTGTGGGATCCACCCTCCGCTTCTTGGGTTTCCCATCAGCGGATGATGGTAATGCCTTGTGTTTTGGGCCCATTCTGTGGTCTGAAGCTCTCCAAACACCTCCACAAATCTCTGTGGCCTCCTCCAGTCACCCTCTTCACCTGCCTCTTCCACAGCCAAACACTTTCATGAAGACTTTTGGGATTGCTGGCCATTTTTTATGTTCTCACACCCTCATCACTCCCCACCCCACCCTGTGTGCCACTTTTGCACCATTTTCTTAGTTTCTCATTGTGTGTGCAATTTTTCGTCATTTTTTTTTTTTTTAAATTGCAACATGTGTAAAGCTGTGAGCACATATTTTAAGTAAGTGTAAGATGCAAGTTACCTGTATTTGTATTCTGTTTGTGTTCTACAATGAGCACCAGTTGTTCGGCCTCTTCTGTTATATTTTAATAGCTAAGCCTTGTCCTAAGGTACAGTATTCACTACATCTTGGAAACATTATCAGGCATTTATATATCATGGGTATCTATTCTTGGATTATTCTGTGGCCAACTGGCCATTAATTTTATTGAACCAGAACCTGATAGGATGTTGACTACAGGTTTACTGTTAACTGTCTGGCATTGCAGAAATGAATTATGCATTCACATATGATTATTCTTGACTGCATAACATGAACTTCTGACTAATAATAAACCAGTAGGCAAATGAAAATGTCAGACTGTATCATTATTTCCAATTCATGATTTGAAGACAGTCTGGAAACTGAAGGCCCCCTACTTATTGGCAAATGGGTAGCTGATGTGGGGAAGAGGGAAGAAAAGGTGCATAATGGCTATTGTGGGTGGAGGAATTCTAAGCATTAAAGTTAGTAAAACTCAGGTGTCTTATAATGGTTTGCTGTCCAGGCTATTATAAGGGACCTCAATCCACTCTTGAGTCTTACCCATTTTAATACTTAAAATACTATTGAATACAATAAAAGCTTCTTCCTTTAATTTTATCAGTCAAGACAAGATTTTATCAGTTAAGGTGGCTGAAATTTAGACTATTTAAAGTCATATATGTAAAATGAAATAAATTACAGTTATACAATAAGCAGTTCTGATAAGTTATTGTAAAAAAGGAATTAGTACATTTTGACCTATTGATATGGATACAAAATGTACATTTTGTTATAGCAACCATGAGTGCTTTGCTGGGTATGATGCTCATAAAACTCAAATCCCCAACTGAACAGCATCCTGAAAGCTGCTTGTGGGGCTCTCTTGTTTCCAGTAAGCCTGGGAAGGTAGGAACAACCAAACAAACAGAATACCTCCTATCTGCAACTTGCGACAAAGCAAGAAGGAGAAAGCCCTCTCATGAGTGTGTGTCTTGTATTTTACCTCTTTTACAAAGGGAAGAAAGGCAAATGCAAGGGAAAAGATGAAGAGGTAAAGTATGTGGGATATAACAATATAGGACTCTGGCCACATACTGTGCCCTGTGTGAAGGTCTCACCCTTCCCCTCACATTTTAAGAAACACACATAGAGAATCTTGCTTGAGAGCCCCCCAAACTTGCACTGGTACAGTGCAAAAATTAAGGTAACTTCAGAAAATATTTTGGCTATTAAAAGCCAAACTTCATCGTAAAGGAAAGGAAGACTACACCCACTTGATATTGCTACTTGGCAAATTAGAAATAGAAGATTTTATTTTAGGGGATTTTATAATTTATGCAAATACAGAAACTTGTAGGTCTTTGCAATAGTTTCCAGCTGCTAACGCTATATACAGTCGTACCTTGGTTCTCGAGCAGAATCCGTTCCGGAAGTCCGTTCAACTTCCGAAAATGTTCAAAACCCAATTGCAGCTTCTCAGCCAATCTGAAGCCCTGTCGGACATTTGGGTTCCAAAGAACGTTTGCAAACTGGAACACTCCCTTCTAGGTTGGTGGCGTTCAGGAGCCAAAACGTTTGAGTTGCAATGCATTTGCAAACCAAGGTACGACTGTATATCTATTTGCAGGTATTCAGCTCCTAAGCATTGTAGGATTAAACTGGTGGACCAAATGCACGAAAAGATTAATGACACATGTTTACAGGATGTAATGAGCTTTTATCAGTTCGCACAATTATATTTATTTTAAAAATACCTAATCATAATCAAAAATAAGAGAAGATTTTTTTGACTGAAGTACCTTTTTTAAATTATAGACTTAAAAATGCTTGCTTAATGCTGTTATTCAGGGCTGCTAATCATAAGTGCCCAAGCTGCACATTTTTGCAAAGTTCAAAGATATTATCACATGCCATGGTTTAAGCTTCCTGCTTTCAGTAACACTAGATGGAAGGTTTATCACTAGAATATGTTCATGTATTTCTTGGAATAGTTTTTCAAAAGCTAACTTTTTCAAAACTTGTTGATGACTAAATAAAAATCATGTGGGGAAGGGAGAGCTGCTGACTTGTTTAGTTCTGCAGTGATATTTCAGCTGCTGTCTTGGAAGGCAGAGAGACTTTTGCTGTTGTGGGTGAAGCAATTGGCTGGGACAGAGACTTTGACCAAACTGCAAGGGGCCCTGTTGCATGGGTGTAGCTACACTACCACAGTCACTGTCTTTGGACACATCCACGCCATACATTTAAAGCACATGGCTCCGCCAAAGAATTCTAAGAACTACAGTTTGTTATGAGTGCTGAGAATTGTAGCTGTGTGAGGGGTAGACTTTCAGGGTTTTTTGGGAGAAACATGTAATTTAGCTCTATGGGGTGGATGTCCTCCTGTTCCTTGCTCTCCACCCCCCCCCCATACAACTTCACATCTGTATTCATATTGCTGTCACATCATTTTTGTCCTGCACAGTATTGAAGTAAAAGCATGTGGGTTTTGTAGCAGTAAGTAATCTACTCTTAAAGGAACTAAGCTACCAGCACTGACCGGAAGTCCGCAGTAGCTGGTGGAAGTCAGGTATTACGTTTAACTGAAGTGAGCTGAATCTTTAGTTGAAACTGAATTGCCACCAACTCTGGAGGTGGAAATGGCTTCAGCAACCACAGGAGCCTCTTTATGAACTTGCTGAACATGTGTTGAAGTGTCCATTTCCCTAGGGAGCCTGGATGGTTGATTGAGCTGGGCAGCATTATGAAATTATCAGGCCCTAAGTATGATGGCTCCTACCAACCTAGCAGTTCGAAAGCATGTCAAAGTGCAAGTAGATAAATAGGTACCACTCTGGCGGGAAGGTAAACGGTGTTTCCGTGTGCTGCTCTGGTTCACCAGAAGCGGCTTAGTCATGCTGGCCACATGACCCGAAAGCTATACGCCGGCTCCCTCGGCCAATAAAGCGAGATGAGCGCCGCAACCCCAGAGTCGGCCACGACTAGACCTAATGGTCAGGGGTCCCTTTACGTTTAAGTATGAGGGCTCTGAAAAGATAAAGCTTTTTCTGAGAACGCTGAGATGAACCAATGTATTATGAGGTGTTCACTTTTTTATAAAGCTTAATGGGGAAAAGGTGAGCTTCCTGGACTTGTGCAGCTAGGAAAACAAGAATTAACCTTCCCTTTGCAGCTGCAATCTCCAGGAAGATCACTGCCCCACCCTTCAACAAGAGAAAACTCTTTCCAAGTCTAATTGCAGCAGCAGAGGGGAAATTTTGGGAGTGCTGTCTAGCTGGGAAGGGAGTGGTAACCCTTACCTTCCAAGCTGCAACTGCCTACTGTCACCCCACCTCCATTGTTATAAGGCTTTCTATTGTAGCCAGCAAAAGGCTTATCTGAAGCCTAATCGTGGTGCTGGCTCTCTGCAGCTGTCAAACTTCACACACCAAAAAATGCCCCTTTGCACTGCAAGTAAACTTGGGAAAAGGCATTCTGTGGTTCACAGCAGAAGTCTTCTTTCAAACCTAATTTTAGTGAGGGAAGGGCCATGGGGGGGACGGGACCCAGAAGGTATCAAGAAAAACATTTGTAGGTGCATCATAGCAATCGGTAAGTTATGCCATTATGTTATTTGGGGGTTCTCCCCCACCCCGAATCTTTCTGGAATCCTTGAGCTTCCTGACAAAAATAGTAGTGTTGCCATTGTGAAGTTTGGAAAAAAATTATTGTCAGCTTTAAAAAGCTTAATTGCTTGAAACAGATGTATGTTTAATTTTTTAAAATAATCCAAACTAAAATGGGGGGGACGGGACTCTGAGATCAGTTGAAGAATCTGTGGCTATACTAGTACAACAGGCTATACTAGTACAACATTGTTCTGAGATTAATGAGTCAGAATGTGCTCTTTTAAAACCTGATTCACTTATTAAAAATGTAAGAGGACAAAAGAGGAAGTTCATGCAAATTGCAGTGCCTTAGTAATACTAAAAACGTCATACTTAGAAGATCTGCATTTTTTTCTGGGGCACTTTTAAATATTTCCTTTGGGATGTGAATGGAACTACCAAACTAAGCTGATACTCTGACAGGAAAAGCCTTTTTTGTTTTGTTTTTATGATACAAGTTGTGTGTTTTTAGTTAATTGTGTGTCCTGTTTTCATCAAGACCTTGAGTGATACCAGTTCTGAAAGTGTTAGAATGATGTGTTCTGTCTTATGGATGAAAGGGATAGTTATTGCAGCAAGGAACTGACATATTGCTGCTCTGAAACTGAATACCAGAGGTGTGTGTTTGGAACATCTCCCTTTTAAGGGGAAATATTTTCATGGCTGGTCAGTTAATAGATAAATGCTCTTATATCTGCATCAGCTAGTTTGTGAAAAAACTGTCAGGAATAATGCTTTGCAAGAACTAATGTCATTTGGAAAGGCAGTGTAGCTGTGAAAATAATCAAATTTTCATAAGGCAGCTTTTATTATATTACTTAGCATATTACATTATTGGTGTTTGCAGTGTGCAGCTTTTGTCATAGTGCATGTGTTAAATGTACAAAGCAATTGTATGCCAAATTTGTTAAAATTGTAGATAAGTCTTTGTGTGCCTTGTTTTATTAGTTGTAAAAGCTGTAATTGGAATATTTCTCAGATTCATGTGGCCCCATTAAATTAAACCTTAGTTTTTAACAGTTTTAACATTCAAAGGCAAGGGAAATATGAAAAATGGCAGTATCAAAATAAATTATCCCACATGCTTAGGATTTATTTTCACTTCTTTTAATCCCTCCTTATTACCCCTCCCCCTCACAACTAACCACTTCGTTGGACAAAATCCTGTCCTCCCATCACACCATTCACCCTTAATTCCAATATTGCAATAGTTCAGTGTGGGAATATTACAGCAAAAATACCCTCTCAAAAGTCTCCTTTCTTCTTGAAAGCTTTAAGTAAGGTATGCTCCCACTTACCCATCAGTTGATGGGTGGGAACACACCTTCAAATGCTCTCCATTTCTTCAATCTACAGTGGTTTGAAGGAGTTGAAGATGTGTAGCTCAATGAAAGAAAAATCTGGGAGCTTTAAGTTCCTGATTGTTCCTTTGAAGTCCCACCCTTACTTGCCCTACACTGGACAACAGCTAATATTTTATCTCAAGTATATCTTAAATTTGAGTTAACATTTCTCTTAACATGTATAGTGTGACCTGCTCATTTTTAACTACAAGTGACAGGGTTATAAAGACAATAGTCAGTTTTTACACTTTCCTAGATACAATTACCTTAATTTCATTGGGTAAATTGATAAAATAATTGGTTTTAAAAACACCTTTAAAAACTCCTTTAAAAAGCTCGTTAAAACATGATTATAAAATTGTGTTGTTTGTGAGGCTCCGGGGCCAGCTGCCTCACCTGTCACTATGTTTCTTCTACTCTCTAGCCGATTCCTTTGTGTAAATTATTAAACTAAAATGTCAAAAACCATATTGTATATTAGATGTATTGTATAACTTTTACACAGTTAATAAATCATGTCCGATTTCCCTAATCCGCCCCCATTGTATAGTATATACCTAAGAGTATATTCCCACATTGAACTTGAAAGACAGTGAAGAGGATCCAGCAGATTTTCAAATTTGGCATAGAAATTTGGTTTTCTTTGTGCAAAATTGGGGTTTGAAACATTTTATATCATGCCTTATGATCTAGAAGACTGACCAAACTTCCTAAAATCCATACAACATTCAAAAGGAAAGAATCAAAACTTATGAAAACACCAAAGAGGAGACACAACTTGGGCGCGAAGAAACTAGGCAGAAAACAAGCTAGCAGAAACCTCTGTTCTGTGGACTCCTATGAACACTGAGGCTTTTAACCCTCACTTTTTTCAAGTGCAGCTTCAGCCCTACAGTGTTATTCACCAAAATGAATAGGACCCTGATTTAATTGTAAATAAAAGTTAAAATCCTACTCTTGAAAATTGTTCATGAGAATTTGCAGTGAAGCAAATAGGTATCATTTTCCTGAAATACAAGGCATTATATGAACTGGGCTTGGAGGCATGTAAAAGGTCACAGTAAGATAAAACTATGTGAAATATGCAGTTTTGGCACTTCATTGTGCATATTTTATAGACAATAGTTTCCCCCCCTGCACGTATTTTATAAGCCTTTTTAGACGTTCCATGCTGAAGACAAAATAAATATCTTAGTTGAGATAAGTAAAAGTATTGTTTTAAAGCATTTTTATCAGTTGAGAAGTCTCTAAATAAAGGCAAGACAGTCTCTGCCCACAAGCTAACATTCCAAAAGACAGACAGGACCTTCATAGGCACATGAGGACTCACATTTACAGAGGGCCATCTCGGTGGCTGCTCCCAAAGTGTGGCCCCCCCTTCCACTGGGTGTTGTGGTAGGGTCTTCCGAGCATGAGTGCTGTGCATTTTTTCTCTCTTTCGACATTGTAACTTAAATGGCTTTCAGTGTTGCTTTTAATAGGGTTACACTATATATCCAGGCATCCTTCCACTTATGCGTGTTCTACTCTTGTGCAACCATGTATACATGCTGCGCTGGGGAATGAAATGAAAAATGAATGAATGTGTAAGCAAGCAAATAAATAAAATAAAATCTTACCAGGAAATGGTGGGAGAGAGCTGGAGACTTCTTGTGACTCATGAGCCCAAAGAGGATGCCAATGAGAGCGGAGGAAGCCCCAAAGAGACCTGAGGCACAGTGGTGCTTTGTTTAGACTGTTCCGCATCCCTGTCTTAACAGCTGACGTGTGGGGTAGGGCAACAGCACCAGCTGCTTCCTCACTCGTCCTCCAGTCTCTAGCTGATCCCAGAGCTTAAGAGCTCTGGTTGAAGAGATAGTTATGTGGAGAGAGAGAACTGGAGAGCGTGGAAAGCATGATTTCACTTATGTGCATGGGGGACCAGAACATAACTCCTGCAGAAATGGGGAGATGGATGTATGTATCAAGGGGGAAAGCCTTGAACTAGTTCATTGTCTAAATCCACACTCTTACCGCCTGACTGACAGAATGGGAAAAAATAGAATGATTGACACAAAGTTTGGGGCTGGGAGCAATAGGTTATTGCTGGTAAAAATAGCAGTACTTGGTTATCACAGTTTTGTTCATCTTGGATGAGCACTCAATGAGTGATGAGCTTGAGAAAGACACATCAGCTTTCCAAGAGCTTGCAGCTTTCTCAAATTTATTTAATTCAATACAAAATGCTGCTTAGTCACTTCCTGGTAGAGTTCCCCAGAAGTGTGTACTGGCTTGATAAAGGCCTAAGAGATGCTTACTTGCAGCTCATAGCATCTGAGGGCACCCAGAAGGAAGTAACCAAGAGCTGCAAACTAATTTACTTTGTAAAGCCGACTTGGACCAGAGATACGGAACGTGCTTGTAACATAGTATTTATCTTATGAATGAAACTGTTTACAGTTCTTATGTGATTTCTTGCTACAGCCCAGGAGGCAAGTTTTTAGTTCATTTTGCATTGTCACCACACATTCTTTGATGTCTATTTCTATTCAGCTCAGATTCCTGATAATTTGACCAACAGCAACATCATAGAGTTCCTTGATGGACTTCACTGTTTGATTACTTTAAGCACTGTTCATTTATTGTTAAGTTATGCTTCTTGTTTTAACCATTGTCAAACTTTTTGACAGATGAAGTTTATAATATGATCACATATGCCTATATTTACAGGTAGATGAGGTAGGGCTTTCCCCTTAAAACCCTCCAGTAATGGTTCTTCCTCAGTAGTGGATTTTATTTGTTCGTTTGTTTTAGTTAGTTTTTACTTTTAAAGATTTCAGCCTTCAAATTACCCAGTTCAGCTACTTGCAAATGTGAATTCCTGGAACCCTTTTTTAGAATATTGATGTTACATCAATGTATTCCAATTCTGTAGTAAAGAGGCTGGTTTTAGCAATAAGTCACATATTTTAGTCCACAGATAATTTTCACATTTGAATATTTTTACGAACACCTAGATAGATAGATGCCAATTTTGGTGACTTGTTTCTTTTTAATATTCATTGCTTCTAAAGCTCATTTTGGTCACCTAATTATGAAGATATACTCCCAATATCTGCTGCAGTGAAGACCGGTGGAAATATTCCATCTACCTGCTTACTCCTTTGTTATAGTTTTTCTGGTTGGGTTCATGTTTCCAATATTTGTGTTCTCTTTATTCAAGACCCCCAGTTTTTAAAAGAAACCTGGTTTTTGGTGGAGGGTTTTTAAACATTTTCTTTGACTCTGCCATTCACCCATGATTTCATTCTTTTGGACTTGCTTGTGTGTCCCTGTCCTCCCCCCCCCCCCCGCCCTTAGGTGTTTTATATGCAATATTTAAAACTCATTATAGTGGTTTCAAATAATGACCACATTTTCTGAAGTAGAACCATCTCCAAAATTCACTCTGTAGAATCTGTTCTACGTTCCTGGGATTCCAGCTTGCAGGCTTACCTAGCTGCACTGGTAGGTTGAATCAAACCACCATTTAAATTACCCACAATTCTCTGGAGCAACACTAGGTTGAACATTCCAGGGCACTGTAGGGAATGTAATCAGTTGCTTTGTACAGGGGATCTATCAGCACTGTTGGGCTCTTGACAGCTGCTTGAGGATGCTGATGCTTGCCCTGTCCTGAAAGGAAATATGCCTGGCCTGGATTTCCTTCAGTTTTCCACTTGTATATAAGTCTGATTTGAAAGTCTGATGCATTGTTTTGAGAGGTTGAAATTGAGATTACAGTTGTGGATGTGTTAATGATAGATCCTGTATTCTACTATATGAGACCAGTGGTGCATAGTATGAGATCTTGATTTTTATCTTTTAAGAACTTTCAAATATTTTTTGTTGATTTTCAATCTCCCCTTACTCTATTCCACTCAGATTCTATTAAGGGGGATAGATTTGGAGCCCTTTGGGTGCAGGACCTGGAATGCTCTCACCAGTATAATGCTACCTACCCACTAAGCAGAGATGGTTGGGGGTGGACATTTTATTTTTATTTTCTGCACTCAGGTTGATACTCTGCAATTTGCAGCAATGTATGTTCTCTTGGGGTAGGATTCACCTAATACCTTCCATCATCCGAAGACCTGAGCAAGGAATTCTTGCACAACAGGTCTTTCCCCCCTATCCTTCCCTGTCCCTTCTGAAATTGGCTTGGGGCAGGCAGGAGAACCCCCAGAATAGCATGCTGGGAGAGGAGAGAGGGGATCATTCAATCTGGCAAGCTGCAATGCTAATGCAGATGGAATGTTGGTAATAGTGTGACATTGAATTCCACCCTTGGTTTCTCTGACAGTGATTGCCAGGTTCTTTGAAGTACAAGGCTGCTGTGCCTTTAATAGTCACATAACTGGGAATTAAATTTTCCCCACCTCTATAGCATATGAGGAGAAAAGTGCTGCCATATAGGATTAATTGGGAAATGATTTGTTTGTTCACATGGTTAGAATAAATTATGATTCTGCCATAAGAATTTTCACAATAGTACTTCAGATTTTGAAAATATATTTTCATTCTTTCCACCCTGACTAGTGGGGGTTTCTTACAGAGAAAGCTTTACAAAGGTGTGTAATTAGGAGGCAGTTGAGTCTTGATGCTTATCTTTACGTGACCATATTGCCAATCACTCCTCTAATTGGTAATGTGAGTTCATCTGAATACAGCTACTGTCAGTGTTGTCAACTGAGTGGTTAAACTTGCATGCAAATGCATATGCAACTGGTTGATATGAAAAGGCCCTAGTTAAATTTCTTAAGAAATTATCTGCCTGTACAAAGCTCTTCACCTGACTACTAGTAATTATCTATAAGTAGTCTGAGTAGAAGTATCAATTTTGAAATTCTGAATTCTGGATAGTACTATAATGTGTGCTTCTACATATGAATGCCTCATAAATATTTCCCAAGAGCAATTTATTTTTCTAATTAGCTGGAAGAGTCTCACTTTTTTTTTTTACACATTGCTTCAAGCAGTTTTGAATAAATCAATTCAAACACACAGCTGTTGTTCAAAACTTCACTTAAGTTGCTGTAATTCTGAATAGCTTATTAGGAATGCTTCCTAACTAGTCGATTTAATAATACCATTTACAACATGGTCATAAAATAAATTAAACCAGTCTCTAAACTTAATGGATAAAATAGAGAAAGGAAAATTGTCAGGGTCTCTGCTTGTTTTGATAATAGACATTGCAATATTCATGGCTTATTCAGAATATAACTTATACTAAGAAATTACTCTTGTCAATTTTCTGAAACATACCATTTAGGAGGATAAAAGAATATAAATGTTAAAAAGAGGAGCAGATTTTTTAAATAGCTTCAGCAATGTTATAGGGCATGGTGTGAAGGCCCATGTTTTAGCAACCTTGCTGATGCTAAGCAGATCTGGATCTGGTCAATGCCTGGATAGGAGACCACTTGGTAACCTTATGTATACCATCATGAGCAGCAGAAAAGATGCCCAGCCAGAATTATTTACCTTCACGTCATAGGTTTGTGTGGATGTCTTTAATAAAATGTGTGTTTTAAAGAGCCCAGATATAGATGTGTAATCTCAAAATGCTCAGAGTGCTGAGACTATGACAGACACAATTGCAGAACATGGACTTCTTTCTGTGCTGTTGAACAGGATCAACAACCTGCTTCCGCTAGGTAGAATATGAGCTGCAGAAAGCTGCCTGTAGTCTCAAGCAAAGTCCTCTACTTTTGTAAATCAAGGGAGGGGGTGTCCTTGGCCAAAGTAATAGAAGTGGTCAGATAACTGGTCTGATAACCTTATGCTTTGGGGTGGGGGGGAGATGAGCTGAATTATGTGCATGGTTGTTAGGCCTTCAGCAGCTACAGAAGATTATCAGATTCTCAGCCTATACAGGTTGAAGCTAGTTGGAAAATTTATTCCACTGCTCCACTGTTGTCATCTCCTTCTTTCTTTTAAAGTAACAGAGGTAACCAGAATAACCATTCCTGCCTATTTTCTCTGTGCATGAGCAGCCTGGATGCGAGGGTGGTAGCTGAGTAGCCTTTTGTTTGAAGCAGGGTTTGCCTTGACCTCTTGATGAGGTTCTAAAATTTGTCATCAACCCCAACCCAAATTCTTAAGAATGTAAATAAAATAGTCAACAAATATCAATATATAATCAACATTTATTTATCATCAATCCTTACTAGGAATAATAAAATGTAAAAGACAAGGAAGCAAAACAAGTGAAAATAATAGCAGTTGTTGACTAAATTATTCGACTATCTCATATTGTTGTTGTTTAGTCGTGTTTGACTCTTCGTGACCCCATGGACCAGCGCATGCCAGGCACTCCTGTCTTCCACTGCCTCCTGCAGTTTGGTCAAACTCATGTTGGTAGCTTCGAGAACACTGTCCAACCATCTCGTCCTCTGTCGTCCCCTTCTCCTTGTGCCCTCAATCTTTCCCAACATCAGGTTCTTTTCCAGGGAGTCTACTCTTCTCATGAGGTGGCCAAAGTATTGGAGCCTAAGCTTTAGGGTCTGTCCTTCCAGTGAGCACTCAGGGCTGATTTACTTAATATCTCATATTAAGCTTTACTGAAAATGAAGTTGGGGAACACAATGATACTTACATGAAGTTTTAAAATTTTCTTTGACAGAACGTGACACACAATGCCTACTGATCCTGATGCCTGCCATTGAAAAATCATCTGTGCATGCTTGAGTTTTAAGGACATGTAAGTTAAAATATTTTAAAAGTAAAATTTTAGAGATTATTACTTATTTTCCTTAAGTTTTCATTATAAACATAGATTCTGGGCACACTCTAGCCGAAGTCCCATCAATAGGAGATGCACCAATATGCTTGAAAGTTTCTCACTGAAACCAATAAGATTTAATGTAGATGGCCTGTGTCCTACGTTAGTAAAATGTTAATCTTTTGATTACATTCCAGCAGCTGTTTTCCTAAACTAGGACAGAAATCAAAAAGTTTTTAATTGCTCTTGCGTGGGGCTTGATTTTTTTCTTTTTCTTAAAGTTGGGCACTGTTATATAGTTCTAATAAGTCTTTGACAAATAAAATTATATTGTAAACCACCATATGATCTTCAGATGAAGGGCAGTATAGACATTAATTAATTAATTAATTAATTAAATAAATAAATGGATGATGAGAGGGAAAATGTTGCAAACCAAAAACTCACTCCTAATTTTAACATATTTGGTGAGACCACAGGGAGTATCCTATTATTGAAATTGTAATATGTGATATGTTCCTTAAAGACTACAGGCACAGCTAATTAAAGTTAATAAATAATAGTGGTAATAATATGAACAAGCCCTGAAAAAAGTTCTAGGGCCAATCATAAATGTAAATAAAGATTAGAATAATATCTGGACATTCCTAAAATACCGTATTTTTCGCCCCCATAGGGCGCACCGGCCCATAAGGCGCACCTAGGTTTTTTGGGGGGGGGAATAAAAAAAATTATTTCCCCCCCAAGGCGCGAGGCTGGGGCAGGGGAAGCCCGAGCTTCCCCCGACCCCAGCCCCCAGAACAGGCAGCTCTGCGCAAGCCATGGGAGCCCTCCCGCAGCTTGCGCGGAGCTACCTGAAGCCCCAGCGCGACTGCTGAGCGCGCCGGGGCTTCGGGATAAGAGGCAGCGCTGCACAAGCTGGGGGAGCCCTCCCGCGGCTTGCACAGAGCTACCCGAAGCCCCGGCGCAACTGCTCAGGGCGCCGGGGCTTCGGGGTGCAGGCAGCTCTGCGCAAGCCGTGGGAGCCCGGGGGGAACTCCCACGGGCTCCCACGGCTTGCGCAGAGCTTCCTGAAGCCTGGTGAGGGAGAGGGGTCGGTGCGCACCGACCCCTCTCGCTCTCCAGGCTTCAGCAAAAGCCTGCATTCGCCCCATAGGACGCACACAGATTTCCCCTTCATTTTTGAAGGAGAAAAAGTGCGTCCTATAGGGCGAAAAATACGGTACATTTTTTTCTACTATTTGACTGTTTTTCCTAATGTTCCCATGCTTTTTTGTGTTATGTATTTTTTTCGGTGGTCAAAATGTTCCACATACATTAGCTTGAGATGCATCCTTGAAGCTGTGAGATAGTGTGTTGCTTTAGACCACCTGGCAAGCTGATGGCTGAAGAGAGATTTGAATTAGGGACTTCTTAGCCCACAAGACATTACAACAGGAATACAGAGCCTTTAGATGTTTTGGACTCCAACTCCAGCCCCAACCAGCATGGCCATTTGGTTTGGCCATCCCCGCTTTAAAGTTTCACTTAACAATTTTTTTCCTTCACTGCATATATTTCTAATCTAATCATCTCACTAGTACAATTCATGCATCTGATGAAGCAGGCTTTAGCCAGTGAACCCTCACACTAACAATAATGTAGCTCATCTTTAAGTTGCCACAAGACTCATTTGTTTTATCAGACCAACTCTTCCTGAATTTCTATCCTCTGACAGTATTGTTTAGGAAAAACACTTATCAGCTATTGAAACTTAGCTTTGAGAACTGGGGTTTTATCTTAGTAGCAAGGTTTTCCAGCTGCTTCTTGTGCTGGGAAAAACACTTCTCAGCTATTGAACCTTAGCTTTGAGAACCCAGGGTTTTATCTTAGTAGCAGGGTTTGGCCAGCTGCTTCTTAATCTCTTCAGGTGGCAAAAGCCCCTTTCAATTCCATGTCTTTCCTCTGAGAAGCCCATGATGTCATTCCATGCTTGTGTCCCTCAAACAAACCTAGAAATTAGAAGCTGAAAATCTTTTTTATGTGGGTTATAGATGCAACATGTTGCCCTTCAATTGGAGTATTAATTAATATTAGTGTTAAAGACAAGTCCCAAAACAGTATCTTCTATGCAGAGATTGTATTTGACCTTAAAGAATCCCGGAACATTTAAAGAGCTCTTGCAAGCATAGCAAACCACTTGAGCAAGACAATGACACAGTACAAATAGGCCTGTGTATCTGATTGTATCAGATGCAGCAATAAGAGCTAGAAATATTGCACCTGTATTGTGCCTCTTCTGGAAGTCACTCCTGATACAACTGCTGAGTGCAACTACTTAAGCGCTGTGATATGGTCTGACATTGGGTTGTTTTGTGATCAGAATATCACCAGTGAAGACTGTTGTTTAAATAGCAAGCTTTTAAAGTAATTCATATAACAAGGTATCAGGAAAAGAAGTGTGGCACTTTGTTTTACTAGTTAGTGGCCTTTCTCTGACATCAGTTAATAGGTGTTTTAATTCCCCATATATGATCAAAAATAAGAAATTTAACTATGTATGTATTACTTTTTAACTGCAGTGAATGGGTAGTATGTTGTCTGGTTTCATGTGCACAATCTGTGCAGTCATTGTAATTATTTTTCTAGCTTTGCAGTTTCAAAATCTGTGCTTCAGCTTAGCTGCTTTGGCTCAGAGTTGGCTCTAAATAGTAAGTAAGTTCCTTTACAGATTGCAAGAAAACCTGCCTTTATCTGGGTTGACCTCTTGATAATCATCAGCCCGATTAGTAATACCATTGGCACAAACTACATAAGAGGAGGCTTTCTGGCTCTGATCAAATGTCCATTTAGTTCAGCATTCTGTTTCGCTCAGTTGGGGACACGAAGGCAATAGCCCTTTCCCATTGCTGTTCCACAGCATACTTCCTCAGATCCTGGACATGTTGTCATGGATAAAGTACTCTACAATAAGGGTTCATATATAGTAATAGTCAAGTACCAAATGTGAACAAATATTCAGTTGTACTCAAGAACCATATATATTAAATGGAATAAACAATGTGACTCATAAGACCATAAGACTCATAAGACCATGAATAGTATATGCATAATGGTACGCTGGTTATTACAAGTGAGTGTTTTCCCAACATGCCCCAGTGATCTTGAGTCCTTGGGGAAAATAGTTTCAACAAACTTCTTAGGGGAAAGTGTTCCAATTCTTCATATGCATCAAATGGCCAAAAAATTTAAAATATATAGTGTTTTCACATTTTGGGTCTTTCTCATGCTTAGGCATGATATAGTGCCTTTAACAGCAAACTCAACTAGTAAGTGGTGACACAATTGTAGTCAAAACCGAGAGTGTGTGTGTGATTGGCATATACACAGGAGTGCTCATGCTCGTAAAAGCTGTCTGGGTGGAGAACGCCTGCAGCTTCCCCACCATGGCACTCTCTACCACCTTCCACCCAAAGGTAACTGGCTGACAGCTGTTCTGCTCCAAAGCTTCCCAGTAGGTGGGTTGCTTACTGGGAAGGGCATTTTGGCAGGCTGCTTGCTCAGGAGCCTGGGAGATGCTTCACTCCAGTATTGCCTATCAGTTTTTATTTTAAAGGTTTCAGTTTGGTTCACTTTGCAATAAAAGGAAAAAGACCTGCCTAAGGAATATTGGTCACCGCAATGGAAGCGATGTCACAAGTCATAGCTTTGGGGAAATGTAATCCAGTCAATGCAATCCAAGTATAATTACTGTCTCCTCCCTCAGGAAATGTGACCATTGTTCAAGACTAAAATCTAATCAGACTAGTGAAAGAGTGAAGAATGCCGCCTTATATCTGCAAAAGAAAAAGACCCACCCCATCTTGCCATGTGCTTCAGAGCTATATTAAGCAAGGCTGGTCAGGAATGGCACCTCCCTGATCCAATCAATTTTTGAATTTGCTTTGAAGCTTTTGTCCAAAAAGGTACAAAAGCTGAGGTCCTGATCCCACTACTTCTCCTGATTGCTCAGTTCCACTCTCCTTGAAATCACTTGCTGAAAATCCCTTAAATGGAGGTCTAACTCCATTATCCTCCTCCGCTTTCCCCTCACTAACACTGGTTCCTGCACCTCTGGATGGTCACTTGCTGCTTCAAGTGCAGCTGCTTCAGAAGCCCTTTTCAGGAATTTACTTCAGTTCCTTCTTCTCTGGATCCCTGCTTGCTGAATCAGAGATCTTGGTTCCAACTGCTCAGAGGTCCTTTTCAGGCCTCCTGCCTACCTCCCTGTCTCACTGTTTCCTGCCTTACCTGGAAGATTCAACACACACACACTAGTCCTCTTTCTTCAGGATTGCCAACAGTGTTGGAAAGGTAAATTTTGTTTGCTTTTCTGTCTTCTGGAGGTCCTTCCCCTATAAATTGTAGCCTCCACATCTGATTCCTCTTCCTATGTTTTTAGATCTATTTTTAACATCCTACCTTGGAGTGTCTGCATGCCTGGGTCCTTACCAATTCAGCTGTGCATTGCTGAGACCTAGTCTTCAAGGTACGCCTAGAGAGGAAGAGCAGGCTAGTGTGGCTTTCTAAGCAGCTCTGAACACCTCTCCTCCCCTTCTCTTATACCTTCTGTGTTTGTTTGCTTTGTGTGTTTGTGTGTGCTAGTTTAGTCATGGTTAGAATTAACTAATTCTCACATACCAAAGAAAATGCACTTAGCAATCCCCACTGTCAGAGTAGATATGTATTGTTGCTGAGCGCCACTGAAATGGAAATGTGTGGGTTTTCTTTCTTTTTCTGTCCAATAATCATCCCCATAACCTGTGTAAATTAGTGGGTAAATCTGCCAAGATGCACTATTGCCTCTGACTAAATGCCTGGAACGTGTGTATGTGAAACACACGTCTTCCAAGGAGACTTGCTAACAAGGTCAACATGATACAAATGTAGTGCTGGAGCCAACATGGTGCTCCTGTAGGTGTTTGTTAATTGTGCCAACTGCTTCCCCACTTCACCCTCCTACCTCTTAGTAAGCAACAGCTCTCCACCAGACTCCGCACCACCCAATGAACTTTTTTATGGAGCTCTGTGGAAAAAGCATTTCTTTTTCTGGGAGAGCAAGGAGTCTTCAATGGGGGCTTCTTTACTTCCCCCACAGCATCTTCCTGGAAGGCATGCTGGCTTGGGAGATGGAGAGTAGAATGACACCGTCCCGCTGGCTGGGCTTACCGAATAGCAAATAAATCTCAGCTGGACATGCTCAACTTTAGCTTGCCTAAAGTATCTGAAGAAGTGTGCTTGCACACAAAAGCTCATACCAAGAACTAACTTAGTTGGTCTTAAAGGTGCTACTGGAAGGATTTTTTTATTTTGACTATGGCAGACCAACACGGCTACCTATCTGTAACTTTAGCTTGCCTTGTTTTCTATTTCAGTGAGCAGCTAAGCTAGAACCTGCTGACTTCAGAACCCAGCCCTGTAACTTGCCTAGTAATAGAGGAGAGTTATTCCTTGCTTATGTGCAGAGTGTTGTTCTGTCTTACCTCTCTAATGAGTAGCTACAGATCAGGCTCCCAGAGGGGAGTGGGTGGTTGCACATGTGGATCTGTCACCTCCCAATAGTCCAGAGCCTGCTGTTTGAGGTGGTTGCCTCTCATGCATCATCAGTGGGCTGGGTCAGGCCTGGAGGGGCACCATATTGGCAATGGCTAAACTAGCCATTGTTTGTTGCCCTCCACAAACAGGCAACAGGAATTCATGTTATTTATTTATTTATTTTTGTATCTGTAAGCCCCCTTCCCAGCTGTTCAGTGGTTAATCCCTGGATCAGTACCATCTAAAGTCTGCACAATAAGTTAAACCTATTCCTTTTTGAGACAGGTACTTAGGCCAGCATTTTCCAACCCTGGGTCCCCCAGATGTTGTCAGACTATAACTCCCATCATTCCTGACTGATACTCCTGCTGGCTAGGGATGATGGGAGTTGTAGCCCAACAACATCCTAGCACTGTTTTGGCTGGAACTTTGTTAACAGCTTTGACAGCTATCACACTGCTTAATAAATACGAGAGCATTGTGCTCTCGAATGATTCTAAAGAAGTTTTTTGTTTAGTGAAGTTCTTTGAAAATTGGTAACAAATGGAAATGCCAATTTCATATTATTGGGAAATACTGGAACACTTAGAGAGGGCAACAGCAAACTTTTCTTAATCTGTATGCAGAGTACTTGATATACTATTACTCTGTAGAGACGCATTCAAGAGTGCTGTTGTTGGCATACATCGGTCTTTGGAGACATTGGAGGAGTGCACCTTTTGGGGGTAGAGTCAAACTATGGGAACTATGGGAAGGTTATCCAGCTTTGGGAGAGAGACATGCTTTGTTGCAACTGGGGAAAATGAAGGTGTCCAGTTGTGCTGCTGCATATGCACCATGGTGTCTCTTCTCTGTGCTCTTCCCAGTGGCCATTCCTCCTCTGGTCACTGCTATGGATGCACAACCTCATTGTCTTTTGCAGCTGGCGCATTGAAAATCCTGTTGACTGTTGATCTCTGAGCTCTAAAGCCGCATTGTGACTTGACTTGTCAGAGAGTGACTGTACTTTCAGTAAAAATAATTTCAAGCAATTGCAGAAAAACATAGGAACTATAGTTACTATGCTCTCACATCAGATTGATCAGCATTGCTGCTATATTTTAATAGGTGGTATTTGCATTAATAATTGGCTCAATTGTGAAGGTCTCTTGTTGCATAAAAATCGCTATCACTAAGCATATTCACTGTAGGACCCTAAGCAGCAAGAGCGCAGCCCCTCTGGGCTTCCTTGCAAATTGGCTGCGGTATTGCATTGCTTTCTACATTGCAGAAGCAATAATATTATGGAGAAATGATGGAGGTCTGCGTAGGGTATATTAGAACACTGTTGCTAGGGAAATAGACTTACCAGCTAGTCTACAGCTAAGGCAGTGTCCCTTGTTTCAGAGCTACTCCATTTCCTTACAAGATGCTATTTACTTCAGAATACAACTACAGTGGTAATAAAAGAAGTGCTAAAATATAGCTGTTAATGATAATCTTTTAACTGAATTTCTAATTGCTATTTTAAACAGTATTAAAGAATTGTATGTATCCAGCCCTGAACAGACCTTGTGGTGAAGGCTTTGCTATAAATTCAAATAATAAGTAAATAAGATAGCCCCTTAAAAAAAAAACAACCAAGCAAACCCTGTTTTGACAACTTTGTGGATACTGTTATGCATTGAAGTATAACTGAAAGAAATAATGGATATCTGTAAGTTGAGTGAACAATACAAGTTTTTAAAATACAGTATTCAGTATAATTTTTTTCCTAGTGCAACAAGATACTTTTGAGCAGAATTTATCAAAGCTGAAAGAGGATTTTTTTTAATCAAACCTTATTTATACACAGACGCCCAACTCTCCTTTCAATATTACTTCATCTCCAAATTAGTTACAAAACAGCTTGACTTTTGAAGGCATTGTACAGTTTGTTTTAAGTACAGCAACTTTTTTTCTGGGTTTCTGTCTTGTCTGCTGTACCCCTACCCTTCCTGAGCTTCTCTCCAACTCTTTATCTTGTTTTATTTACTTCCTGTTTCTTTCTGTGGCAGCTTCTAGCGCCACAAAACTGTGTGTCTGTTTAGGAATGCAGTTGCTATGAGCGCAGAGGCAACCAAATACTGTGATCTGCATGCAGTATCTACACAATACTACTTCGGGGTTTGGAACTCCCCCCCCCCCCCCCAAATCATACAAACCACATAACTGTTGAAAGCAGCTGTCTGAATGAGTCTGCACTGTGCCTTTTGCATGACAGAGCAGAGCTTGGTCTTGCTTTCTCTGTTAAAAAGCTTCCCTTTTTTGTGTGTGTGATTTTGTTGTCCTTTAAATGCCAGGTCCAAGTGTTTGATACTACCCTGCCATCTTGTGGCAAGCATGCAACTCACAATTTGTTTTTCTCTGGGTTTTCCTATTGTCATGCAAATTTATTCTTTTAAAAAACTTTATTTTTCTTGGGGCATTCATTGTACACGAAAAATGATGACTCTCCCAGTACAATAGGTGGAAACTGCCTTCCACAATGACATGGGTGTCTGCAATTTTGAAATTTAAAAAAAGAAGTTGATGAAATAGTTGTTCTTGTAGTTTGTGGTGTGCAACTGCTCCCATAAAATCATAGAACTGTAGAGTTGGAAGGTAGCCTGAGGATCATCTAGTCCAACTTCCTGCAATGCAGGAATCGCAACCAAAGCATCCATGGCAGGTGATAATGCAATCTCTGCTTTAAAACCCCCAAGGAAGGAGAGTCCACCACATTCCAAGGGAGTTGGTTCCACTGTCAAACAGCTCCTACTGCCACAAAGTTTTTCCTGATGTTTAGTCAGAATCTCTTTTCTTGTAACTTGAAGCCATTGGTTCAGGTCCTGCGCTCTGGAGCAGGAGAAAACAAGCCATCTTCCATTTGACAGCCTTTTCAATATTTGAAGATGGCTGTTGTCTCCTTTCAGGCTCCTCTTTTCCTGGCTAAACATACCCATCTCTCTCAAGAGTTCCTCACAAGCCTTGTTTGGCAGACTCTTGATCATCTTGGTTGCCCTCGTCTGCACACGTTCCAGCATGTGAATATCATTTTAAAATTGTGGCACCCAGAACTAGACATAATACTACAGGTGTGTTCTGACCAAGACAGAATAGAGCAGTTCTGTTACTTCCCTTGACTATGCCTCTGTAAAGCAAGATATTTAAGTTCTGCCATGTATCTAGAAAAAAATAACCCTCCAAATAATTAATACAGGCTTTACAACAATGTTTTGACTGGCACCCCTGATAATTTTTGGAAATATTGGGCCCCCATAAGTGGCAAGATGACCCCTTTTCTTTGGAAAAACTAAGGTCTGCCAAAATTATTGTTTCAGGAAAAAGAGTATTAGAAATGAATGTAGCTAAACTTTCATGGATAAAGTTCTCCTGTGGCCAATATGCTAAAATTTCAGCACAATGCTATCTGATCTGTCTCATGATCTGTCACTTTAATATTCCACTCCCAGTTAACAATGTTTTATTAGAAAGGACTCCTTTTAAATATTTGAATCAACCTGTATCTTAAACAATAATAATCTCTGAGGCATCAGGTTGAATACAGACACAACAGAATTCATAGCAGAACTATGATGAAGTGCCCCCACTTCAAACTCATATACTCTATTCTCTTGAGCCATTTGAATTAATTTATACATTTTTAATATTTTAAGTATACTAAGTCTGTGCATGCTTTCTACATGGTGTATCTTCCTTCTTAATTTGGATGTTACAACATCTGGATGATATGGTTTAATATGGGAAGGAGGCCATGCCTGTTGCGGATTTGGAGGAGGTTAAAACAAATGGGAGTGAAAAACGTATTTAATGTTGTAGACTGTAGTGGTCATTACACTGCTGCAGTTGCAATGCAATTTTTGCCTTAAAGGTTAGAAATGTAGTTTTTATGTAAAAAAGCAAGCACGCAAATATCTAGTAATATTACAGAATTTCATCAGCTTTTTAAAAATAGTTGGCAGCCTGCTTTAAAATTGAATTGTACAAGTGATTTTCAAACTTTTTTTCCCTTCAGGGAACATATTTGGTATAAACATGTCTGCAATGCCAAGTATCTTAACACAGAGCCCTGTATGTTGCTGAGGATTTGGGGTGTGTGCACAGTTCACAAAGGCCTGGTCTGTTTGGGCTCACTGTTGCCTTTCATGATCTAAGAGTAGACAGTATAACAGCAGTGGCCAAATGGAACGTCCCAGCTCTTCCCTGTGTATTTCCACCAACTCCCCCTGCCCTTTGCTTTAGTAAGTAAGCTTGGAGGAAAGCCTGCAAGTGACCCTGCCTTTGGCAACTAATTTTGGAGCTTCCTTCCCAACTTGCTGATGCCCCACAACCCCTGTAATTTGACAGAGGCACTACAATGGTCTTTGAATATAGCTAGCTTCTTTGAACCTACCAAGCACTACATCCAAAATGACAGAACATCCAGGAGGACACTGGTATCTCTGGTGGCTCTTAGGCACCTTCTCATTACTCAGTGACAAGGTGGTGGGGAGGGCATCCTAAAAGCAGCACCTGCCGGGCAAATGGCAGTGCTATTCTTGGACAGTCTGTTCAGCCAACCAGTTGGTATGTGACACAATCTTTCTGTGAACATGAGATCTAAAACAGAAATAATAGGAAGTTGGTGGTTATGCTATTTTATAGGGATACTGTTCATGTTCACTGATGGACATATTTGAAATCCGTTTTCATTGAAGATGCCTCATACGCCCTGGAATTAAGTTTGAAAACCATTGAACTAGATGATCTTCGGGTCACTTGCAACCCCAACATTACAAAAGTTTAAGTTCCTAACTTTATTGTTTTTGAACACCTTTGTTTTTTAGTTCATGAGAAAATTTCAACTTGGTTACTCCTTGACTGTTTCAGTTGCTGATGTGTGATCAGAATGAGTGGATTAGGGGAGAACTCCTTGGACAGCATGACCAGTGATTCAAGAAAACGCAAGCCATTGCCCTGTGATACCCCGGGACCAGGGTAGAGAGTATTCATTTTTTTATTTTATTATGGGTTGTTTACAAATAGTGAATGGGGTTTTTTCAGTATTTAAAACTGATGTGTTGGCATTTAGTGCCAGATTGTAGTTGGTGACATGCCTAACATTCTGATATTGGTGTATGTGAAACAGTCAAATAATATTATTGCAGGAAAAATTAGTTGTATAAACAATTTTAGAGGCAGGATTTGTTAATTAATTTTTAATTTGGAGGGGAATACATACTTTTTAAAAAAGGGCCCTAGAAAAGCATAAATATGTAATTTGGTGTATATTGCTTAAATCAAAAAGTAATAGTGGTACAATAACATGTTTTTCTTCTCCCTTCAGTATTCACCTTCTGTTCTTGTGTGCCTGTACCACTCAACATTTTCCAAATGCAAGATGTCCCTTGCAATGCTGGGCGTTTTTGAGTAGTTATCCTATTCTGATGTCTTCCTGATAGAAGTTTTTTCTCATAAATTTCATTGCATATATTTACCCCACTATATCTTACTGCCCTTCTTCTATTGATTTCCTATTGATGTGAAATTTCAACAACATTGGTGTATATCCCTACTCAGCCACTAATTTTCCTAGTGGATTACTTTGAAAAGTGAGTGAGGGGTAATGGACTAGTAACTCAGCCTCTCCCCACACACATAGTGGCTGTTAGAAGATACTTGCCCAAGATTGACAAATGGAAAGAGGGAGGGAAGTTGGCATTTCTAAGGTTGGTGGATTTTACTTAGTGAGCTCCAGTTGCTGACCATACAAGTATGTATAGTGGGTAGCCAACATGGTGCCCTCCATATGTTGTTAGAGTGCATCTCCCATCATCCTTGATCATTAGCCATGCTCATAGTCTGGAGGGCACTATGTTGGCTATCTATGATGTATTACATTTGTAACTCACCTTTCTGTACACAGGTTGGCTGCATTTGCACATTGTGGTAAGCCATGGTTAATGGTTTGACATTGAATTCAAAGAGTGCTCCCACTTCACTTCTAGCTAGCTAGCGAGAGCAAAAAAACCCACAATATTTTTCTTACCATTACATCCAAACAGGATGTTTGCTCCAAGCAAGCCACAATAGGAAGCCAAGAACAAACCTTAGCTTCATATTGTGCATCATAGTTTGTTGTCCCTGCTCACTAGCAGGGTGGAGAGAAGCTGGAGCGAATTTGCACATTGATGGCAAACCATTAAATATGGCTTACTGTGACACAAAAGTCACAGTCAGAGTGATTTAAACTTAGAATGAGAAGTGCATACCTGAACATTTAGCAATTTGAGAATAAATAAATGATTTGAAAGAAGATCCTATAATAATTAGGCTTAACTACTTTAAAATGTTGTCTCTTTTTTCTAGTCTGATCTGCAGTGGAGAGAAACGTCGACGTGAACAGGAAAGTAAATATATTGAAGAACTGGCTGAGCTGATTTCTGCTAATCTGAGTGACATTGACAATTTCAATGTCAAGCCAGATAAATGTGCAATTTTAAAGGAAACTGTTAGACAGATACGGCAGATAAAGGAGCAAGGCAAGTCCTGACTTCTTATATTACAAGGGAGAAATTATATTCTATTTTCAGGTTATCACATATGGATGTTTAAATCTAGCTTTTAAATAAGGCTTTAAAATTTTGTTACATTTCTCTTCTGCATTAACTGCTTGAATGTTGACTGTGAGTTTACCTTAACGAAGTTTTCTGCAAATAGAATATTATTGAACTATAATGGGGGGAAATGAAGTAATGATTGACAAATTTTCCTAAACTGAATTCTAGTTTTACATTCATGGTGTTGGGCAAGTCACTGTAGAATAAAAGGTCAGAATGGTACTGAGGATCCAAAAGTGTCTTCACAATGAATTCAGAAGGGAGGTTTCAGGCTAACAGATCCCTTTCTTCAATTATTGAACTGGTTAGAAAGCACGGGAACCAAAGTTCTATCCTGCAAGCTTAGGCACTTCCCATGTTCAAAGAAATGTCTACCCCCTGCTCAGTCACATTGCATTTGTTAGATGAGCAAGTAAAGAATACAGAAGGTATGGTGGAGGGAGCATGTGAATCCAAGGCATGATACAATCCTGGATGCTAGATTAATAGCTCCATATACCCCTTCTTCCAGCAACTCCTGCAGCCAAGCTGGTGCTTTCCTTTGGAGTCGGGGGGGGGGGGTGTCATCTGGGTAGCCCAGGACCTCCATACACACTGTCCATGCTTGCGCCCCTGGGAGGTCACGTCAGTGCTGCTAACACAGTGATTTGACTTCACCCCTGGACGCGCATTTCATTGTCTCAAGACAGATGCCAATAACAACAAAAGGATTTGAGTGTTGCACTGGGTGTGTTTTTCCCATAGCAAGTTGAAACTCTGAGATGTAAATATTGTGAAAATAACAGCCATTAATTCTACAATCGCATTAGATTTTCATTGCACATCTTAAAGAATGCTTAATATATATGACAGACGTTTACAAAAAATACTTACATGCAGTACAGGTTTCAAAATTTGCTCGATATGTTTTTTTAGGAAAAACAGCTTCCACTGATGACGATGTACAGAAGGCTGATGTATCTTCAACAGGTCAAGGGGTTATTGATAAGGATTCATTGGGACCTCTTTTGTTACAGGCAAGTCTATAGGCTATTACATTTTAGTACTGAACAGTATATATTACAGCAACATTTCCCCCCCTCACGTGATAAATACTAATAGTCTTACATAGGCTTCAGAGGAAACAAAACAAACCTTTGCAATCAAATACTTCAGAGTTTCTTGCAAAGGTAATTGATACACATGTTTTAAACAACTTTAAACATTAAAGCAGCGATGGGAAACTGTGGTACTCCAGACGCTGCAGAGCTACAACTTACATAATCTTTGATCTTTGGTCATTTTGGCTGGGGCTAATGGGAGTTAGAGTCCAACAACACCACAGGTTCCCCATCCTCTGGCTACAGCATTCCGTCCAGTCAAGGCAGAGCATAGGGTTCATGGACAGAGCAGGAATATGGGAGGCACACACAGGCTTCCCATTTCCCATTTATTATTTATTAAATTTATTTATTAAATTTCTATACTGCCTTCCATCTGAAGATCACAGAATGGCTTACAATATAATAACACAATAACAGACAGAAGCAATAACCACCTCACCCTTCACACAGTTTAAAAGGCCATGGATTTATTTTTTATTATAATGGCCTGGTATGCTGGCTGCATGAGCTGAAGCTTAGAGGGATTGGTAGATAAGTAAGCAATGAATCCTTTTTTCCCCCTGGAAAGTGATGCACTGTCTTCAACTGAAACAGCAACGTTCATAAAATCATAGAGTTGGACGGGACCCCAAGAGTCATCTAGTCCAACACCCTGCAATGCAAGAATCTCAACTAAAGCATCCATGACAGATGGCCATCCAACCTTTGCTTAATAATAGATGGCCATCCAACCTTTGCTTAATAATAATGAAGGAGAGTCTACAACTTCCTGAAGGAGTCCATTGAACAACTCTTACTTTCAAAAGTTCTTCCTGATGTTTAGTTGGAATCTCCTTTCTTGTAACCAAAACTGGATTCTCAGTCTAACAAATTGGGTAATCTCCAGATTGGATTACTGTCATATCGTCTGCATGGGATTGCCTCTGAAGACGGTTCAGAAACTTCAGTTGGTGCATAAACAGTGCTAGAATTTTGGGTGCAGATTGCAGGGACAATGTAAGATTGGTCTTTAAATATTTATGTTTGCTGTATGTTTCCAGGCAAAATTTTGAGTTCTAATTCTTAGACTTTTTGTTGTTTCATTCATGTTCTTCTGAAGAAGAGTTTTCTTCCAGGTTACTCAGCAGAGATGTGTTTATACTTAGGCATGCATACAAATGTATGTGTGTCCATTGTTGTATGTATCTGCATTATTCCCCATTTCAGCTGCAACACTGTACACACATACCTGGGAGTATGCCCCATTGAACTAAGTATGACTTATTTCTGAAAAGACATGTAGGACACCCCCCCCCCCAAAAAAAAAGATTGCTGTCTGAGATTGGTGTGCCTCTATTTTCTGTATCTTTCACATATATAAAAGTCTGTATACTTGGATAATTTGCTATGATTTTGTTTTTAGGCATTAGATGGCTTCTTATTCGTAGTAAATCGAGATGGGAACATTGTATTTGTATCCGAAAATGTCACTCAGTATTTGCAATATAAACAAGAGGACCTGGTTAATACAAGTGTTTACAGTATCTTGCATGAAGAGGACCGGAAGGATTTTCTTAAAAATTTACCAAAATCTACAGGTAATAAGCTTGTTAATACTTGGGTTTGTTACTGTGTAGATACCCATTTTAAACAGGAAGATAGCTTTTAAGTCCTTAAGTGGTGAGGGCAGAGACTTCATCAGGCAAGGCCTTCTTCCACCTGCCTTGCCCCACCCTGCAACCCTGGGAGTCCTTATAAGAAAGCCGTGCCTGGAGGAAGAACTGTGAGGGGAGAGACTTAATCAGGCAAGGCCTCCTTCCACCTGCCTTGCCCCACCCTCCAGTCTCTGCTTCTCAGTTTGTATTGTATTATTTTATGCACCGTTGTTTTATTGATTGTAGTTTAGAAATTATTTATTGTAATTGTTAAGAGTGTATTTCTGTTTAATTTTTATATGCTGATATTTAATAGTATTCTATACTAGTCTAATGGTTGTTGAATGTTACTTTATTTGATGTAGGTTGCTTATTTTAAAGTTATGTTTTATTATTACATTTTTGTATTGCATTAGATTGTTATGAGGTGTACATTCTTTGTTTCTTCAGCTTGTAAACCGCCTTGGGTGTTGTAAGATAGAAAGATGGTATACAAATTAAAAGTGATGATGATGATTACGTATTAAGCAAAGTATTCCTTTTTATATTTGAATTAGTTTCCACTGTTTTAAAAAACATTTAGTTTTAATTTATTTATTGCATTTACATGCTGCTTTTCTGTCAAATTATTTTAAGTTTTCAAGAAAATACTAGCGTTATGTCTCACTGTTACATTTGCCCTCTCATGTATAACTGCCAATTTTCTTTAAAGTCATACAAAAATACCTTTCAAAACAGTTTAATTTAATATAAGCTACTATTCCATTTACTGTTTTAATTAACAGAAATATACTATTAAATTCTCATACCTTAAATGTAGCTGCTATATAGCTAGCACCATTGCTTTCTTTCTAGTGTTTGCTTCTTTGTTATTGATATGTGAGAAAGTAGAATGTCCATTCCTTTCCCCTCTTCAGTAGCACTTAAAAAAACCATTTCTGGCATAGGAGAGGCATCCATTGAGTTAGATGTCTGATTTTATTGAAATTTCTTCCAAGCATGCTTAGGAATGCAGTCTTACCTAATACCTTGTGTAAAGTCTTATTCTGCTCAAACATAATATAGTTCTTAAATTTGTGTGTACACTAGTGAATGGAGTTTCTTGGACCAATGAAGCACCTAGACAGAAGAGTCATACATTTAATTGTCGCATGATGGTAAACACTGTACATGATCTTCTGGAAGATGTAGGGAACAACCAAGATACACATCAAAGATTTGAAACCATGCAATGTTTTGCTTTATCACAACCAAGAGCCATGCTGGAAGAAGGTGAAGGTAATGACATGCAGCTGATGTGGCTGTTGATTTTTTTATCTCTTAAGTACAACTTTATTTATAATGTGATGAGCTGTGTTCAGTCAGTGCCTTTTGTAAAATAACTTAGCAATACATAGATGTCAGTATTTGTATTTCTTAATAAAACAGAAAGCTTTTGTTTTCTTTAAATCTCAAGCTATCTATAAATGTAACATAAAATGTTTTGAATTGCAGATTTGCAGTCCTGTATGATATGTGTGGCACGCCGTATCTCGGCAGTAGAAAGGGTATTTTCACCAAATACAGAGAGCTTTGTTACTAGACATGACCTTTCAGGTAAGTAAGCTATACGAATAACTAATGAACTCTATTATCAATGTAAATGATCACAAGCATGTTTTGTGCAGTTATTTTACAATTGCTTGCCTAGAGGGTTTTTTAAAAAAATATATATTTAGTATTAGAGCCTCCAAGGCAGCTAATATTTCAGTAGGTTTTACTTGTATTTTTCTTAATCACTCCTGCACCTAGTTTGTTTATTTTAGCTACACTTGTTCTCTGCAAAATAAAGGCCTGGTTTGGATTGTCCCTTCATGCGTAAGTAGATGGAGATTGCAGCTTCCCAGGACAGGGGCATGTGAGGCTGGGCATGTGGAGTTGTGCACCCTGAATATCCATGGATGGATGTAATAGTTGAATACATTACAGAGACATGTAGTTGAAAGCCAAGTTATAAATAGGATTGTGTTGTAAAATCCAATATGCAAAGAGTTGAATCCTGTTGTCAATTCCTTTTCTCCCAAATGTTGGGATTCAGCACATGGTTTGGAATTTTACACAGTAAACCTAATTCAAATATAACACCCACACATGGGTATTCACAGGAAAAGTGTGCCTGGTGGTAATTGTAGGTATGAACAATCTTATTCTCACCAGCCTAGGAAGAAGGTAAGGGAGAAAATAATCTGAACTGGGCTAAATCTGGAGCGTAGAGCTAAAACTGCCAATTGAATTTTCCATCTTAACCAGCAAAAGATCTTGAGTTGGCAACATAAAGCTACTCTGGCTGAATTTAGTCTGCTGTGATTTTTCCTAGTTGGTGATTATCATTATCAGCATTTTTCATTTGCTTTATACAAAACAAAGAGTCTCAAAGCAACATAATAAGATCAAATAAAATAAGTAAAACAATGTAAATCCAGACAACTCTAAAACAATGAAAAGTACAAAAGTCATAAAATGTTCACCCAGTAAAATAGCTATGTGTTGTTTGTAGGAACAGTTTTGGGTTTATTTATTATTTTTATTTATTCATTGAATTTATATACAACCCTATACCTGGAGGTCTCAGGGCGGCTCAGGTTGGATATATCCCATTGGTATTTATTTCCAGGAGTTATGTTGACTGTTAATGATGATCCAGATTATCTGGGGAACACTGTTTTCGAGTCTGTAGGTGCTCCTTTAAATAGTTCATCCTTCTTACCTTGCGTAAAGAACTGACCACTCACATGTACATGGTCTTTCAAGTTGAGACCTTGAGATATTCGGGTCTGTATGCAAGGCAAAAAGGTTGAATCATGACTAGGATTCCAAGAATGGATTTGTGTGCATATCTGAAAGAACTGTGTTTGCAGCCTAGTCTTTCTTTCTTTTTTCTTATTCTTTCTTTCATATTAATGCCACAGAACATTGCTAACCATGCTATGCTCATTTTATTGTTTTTAGCTTTTATGTTTTACATATTTTATATCAAGTAAGCATTTTTCTGATTGACAGGTAAACTTGTTAACATAGATACAAATTCTCTAAGGTCCATGAGACCTGGCTTTGAAGATACAATTCGTCGTTGTATTCAGAGATTTTTATGTCAAAATGAAGGACAGCCCTGGTCAAACAAACGCCACTATCATGAAGGTAACACCACACATTTCTAAATGCTAATCTATTTAATTTGTACAAAGTTGTTTCATTTACGACCAAATTAAAATCAACACAATGAATATATCTCTTAGGAAATGCCTTTACAGTAAAAAAATTAAATTGTATACACCATTTGGTTATATTAGGCTCATTAATAATTATAACTAATTTGTTATACTATTTAGTGTTAGTAAAACACTAAATTTGGGCTGTGCAGATTCATTCACCTATTTTTCTCACACTTATCTTAGTAAAACAAGTGAGAAAAAGTAGGTGAAGGTTTTGTATTGCAGAGCCTAGTTAATGATGTAGTGTGAGTTTTATTTCTGTTTCTAGAATGGGAAATGTAAGCAGATTGCTTCAGTACTAATAGTTTCTACTCTTCCTAACAGCTTATATGCAAGGTCTTGCTGAAACTCCACTCTATCGGTTCTCCTTAGCTGATGGAACAATAGTGACAGCACAAACAAAAAGTAAATTGTTCCGGAACCCTGTTACCAATGACCGGCATGGGTTTATCTCCACTCACTTTCTTCAAAGGTGAAATCAATAATCTGTTTTAGCAGCTCCAAAATCATATGTGTCTAATGTGAACCAACATAATGAAAACATTTAGAGGGCAGTATAAGAGACAATAGATGCGGAATTTTAACCCATGAGCACTGTTAAATTTTATTTGGTCAGATATAACAGGAAGATAAAATTGCTGAATGTTAAGTTTCAGTTCATACAAATTTCATACATATGCCCACTACCGTTTTTTATCTCTTCGGACAAGGACAGGATGGCACATCATCTCATGGTACATTGTGTTTATATTGAAACTTATGAATACACCTTTTATTGAGTTAGACCCCAAATCCAATATTACCTACTTGACTGAGAAGTTCGGAAGGATCAAAGAAGCTGGTTTCTCTCACCATAATGATTTTAAACATTGCTAGGGTAAATCCTACTGCTAATAATATAATAATTTTGTACCCTGCCCATGTGACTGGGTTTCCCCAGCCACTTTGGGCAGCTTTCGCACGTTGAACCTTTGAAAAAGAGGTTTTGAACTTATTCATTTTTATGTCTTTTTGAGATAAAACAGTAAGCCTCATTATGTAACAGCAACTGACTTCTACCCACTGTATCACAATTTCTATAAAGTTCTCATTAAGGGTGGAATATTTTCTATTCTTATCAAGAAAATTAGTGGAATATACAACTTGGAAATACAGTTTGTGCTCTTCCTATACCTTGTTGATGTTGATAAAAAGATTAATACAATGGGCTAAGGAAGAATTTTAAATTTCATCATAAATTTCTATGAGCTCGATCAGTGTATATGGCAGTGCTCCTGTGTTCTGCTGTTGCAACCCAGTATTGTACATTGATTCCTAGAAGAACATATAAGATCTTTTAAAACATGGACATTACTAATCCACTGTGCCAAGCTTGATTGCCAATGCTGTGTGTTTCAGAGAACAAAATGGATATCGACCAAATCCCAGTGCAATGGGACAGAACATCAGAACATCTACAACTGCAAGTACAAATTCAGTCAGTGGTGTCATGAACATGTCATCTGGGCAAAATATACCTTTGCAGAACAGGAACTATGGTATGGGAGATCCTAACTTAATGGGGCAGATGAGTGGTGCTAGATATGGAGGTCCTGGAAACATGGGACCGGTGAACTCTGGACAAGGAATACAGTCTTCTCCTTATCAGAGTAACTATGGATTAAATATGAGCAGCCCACCACATGGGAGCCCAGGCATGACTTCCAGTCAACAGAATTTAATGATATCCCCTAGGAATCGTGGGAGTCCAAAAGTGAATTCACATCAATTTTCTCCTGTAGCAGGTAATTATTTCTAGTATCTTTTTAAAGTGTGTTTTGTTTTGTTTTTTTGTTTCAGCCTCTGAAATCAGATACTATTTATTCAGTTGGCCAGAAATGGTGATGATTATCATTGTTTATAATCCACTCTTCAGCTATCATTCCCAGAGCAGCTTATAGCATAAACATAAAAAACAATCTAATACAATCAGACTTACTGTGCCATTTTTCATAGAATACCGTACTATGAAAAATATTGTTATGCAGAAATTATGGAAGGCAGTTTTAAAACTTTCCCTTTATATACTTTCTGCTGTAATGTTTCAAAGTATTTTTAATTAAATGATTCGTTAATATGTAATACCTCACTTAGTGTTTCTCCTCTTTTTGTATAGGTGTAAACTCTCCAATGGGAACTGCCAGCAACACTAGCAACAACAATTTTTCAAGCAGCTCACTTAGTGCTCTTCAAGCGATTAGTGAGGGAGTTGGAACTTCCCTTCTGTCTACTCTTTCTTCGCCAGGTCCAAAACTAGACAATTCTCCAAATATGAATGTTTCTCAGCAAAGTAAAATGAGTAACCAGGATTCAAAGAGCCCTCCTGGCTTGTTTTGTGAGCAAAATCAAGTGGAGAGTTCCATGTGTCAGTCAAACAGCAGGGACTCCCTTAGTAACAAAGAAATCAAAGAAGAGGGCCTTGAAGGCTCTGATCAGAGGGGACTACCTGAAAGCAAAGGGCATAAAAAACTTCTCCAGTTGCTAACTTGTTCCTCAGAGGACAGGGGACACCCTACACTGTCAAACTCCCCTTTGGACTCCAGTTGCAAAGAACCTACTGCCAATGCCACAAGCCCTTCATCTGGAGTCTCATCTTCTACATCTGGAGGGGTCTCTTCTTCATCAAACATGCAAGAGAAGCATAGGATTTTGCATAAATTGCTGCGGAATGGTAACTCTCCAGCAGAAGTGGCAAAAATCACAGCTGAAGCTACTGGTAAAGACACGTACCATGACAGTAGTGCTGTTTCCTGTGGTGAAGGAACAGTCAAGCAAGAACAAATGAGTCCTAAAAAGAAGGAAAACCATGCCCTCCTTAGATACTTGCTTGACAAGGATGATGTAAAAGATCCTCTTTCAAAAGACATTAAACCTAAAATAGAAAATTTGGACAGCAAGATGGGACAGTGCTGTAGTTCTGCCATAAGTACTTCAAGTCAAGAAAAAGAGATGAAAATAAAAACAGAACCCACTGAAGAGGTAGAGTATTCTAATGTTTAGCAAAATCCCTGTTAAAAGACTCAGTATACTTTTGTTTTCTAAATAAGCCCCTGGAATGGAACCATGCACTTTCTTTTTGTAAGTCTGAAAACCACAGCTAACCTGAATTCTCAACTATGATGTATCAAAGTAATTTTTAAAACGTTGCTTTTAAAAATTATTTCACATTGTGCCAGTTTAATTTTCCACTGATTATAGATGATGATGGTATTCCACTCAATACGTGAGAGAACATGGAATGCCTCTTTTAAGAAGGAACCTGCCCCGCATGTATTTTAAGCATTTACCACCTTAAATAATTAATATAGCTGACTGAGGCTGCAATCCTAATCCTGTGTACCTGGAAGTGAGCCTCATTGAATTAAATAGGATTTACTTCTGAGTAGATGTGGTTACAACTGCATCCCAAGCCATTCTCAGCACCAGCCTGTTGAAACTGATAGGCATGAGAGAATCATGACTGAAATAAATTATTTGATTTCAGTACATGTACTGCTACTAAGCATGACTTAGTCGGTGACCACTTTTAATAATTAACATTAAAAAAAAAAGACCTGCCACTATGTTAACTGAAGACATCTTTTTCAGGAGATTAAAATAAATAAATAAATTGGTTATTTAAACATTGCAGGCCTAGCCTCAAGTGATACCTTGGAAAATTCATCCACAATATTTTCTGAATATTCCATACTGAGATGATTACAGAATATGCAAATGAAGTTTTTATCTTTTTTTTCCTCTCCAAATCAGTAAAGTTATCTCTGATCAAATATTTACATGACTTCTAGCTTGTTCTCACTAAGTTTGTTTTTAATTTTTTTTTTTTCAGATGAGTGGAGATTTGGTGGATAATTTAGATGCCATTTTGGGTGATCTAACTAGCTCAGATTTTTGCAGTAATCCAATGTCTGCAAATGGAAATAACATGGGGAATAAGCAACCATTGTGCCAAGGAAATGCACCACTGGGTAAAGTTTATTTGACATAATATTCCACTTTACTTAACAGTCATTGTGTTGATTAAAGGCATTCAAGCCATTCTTTCTGTTTGTTCTTAATTTCCCAGTTTAGCCTTTTAAAAAATGGTTTTTATTGTTGTCTACTAGTAGACTAGAATTTCCTTGTAGATACCCTCTGGAATCTCTGATAGTAAGCTTTATAAAGATTGAGACCTAACACAAGAAAACCTTGAGTTTAAAGTTGCAAGCATAGATTTGATAGAAACCAACTGTCGATCACTGGGGAGCCTGCAGATCAACAGGCCTGATACTACCACTTTCTGCTGTTCCTGGAGGCTGTTCATGCTTATTAAATCAAATAACAGTGCATTCCAGAGTGCACAATAAGATGAATCAATAGGTCAGAAAGTTCAGCTTTGATTAGCTAAATAATTTGAGAAAGGTAAACTAAATCAGAAGTGGTATTGGGAGCATACAGCTAGGTACTACTTTATGATGAGAAAGGGAATCATGGTTTCCCTGTGTGTGTGTGTGTGTGTGTGTGTGAGAGAGAGAGAGAGAGAGAGAGAGAGAGATCTAGTTGTATTTTCTGAACTTTCTATGAAAAAAATGGTTTTTTTAAAAAAAATCAGTATGCAATTCAAAAGTGTTGAGAACATCAGTATTTAAAATGTTGTTTATTCAGATTTTTGTGTTATTACAGAGTTAGAATAAATACCATAAACAGAAAAAATACTTGATAAAAGGGAAGATACTTCAACTGTCGTCTAACTTGTTTTCCATTTTGTTTAAAACTTTTGACCTTTTGCAAAGTGCATTACTTTTTTGTATTCATAAATATATATAATCAAATCTGTCTTGAAATTCCCTTTAAAAAAAAATAATAATGTGTTACTACATTTTAAGCAGGGACGCGGGTGGCGCTGTGGGTTAAACCACAGAGCCTAGGACTTGCCAATCAGAAGGTTGGCGGTTCAAATCCCCGTGACGGGGTGAGCTCCCGTTGCTTGGTCCCTGCTCCTGCCAACCTAGCAGTTTGAAAGCACGTCAAAGTGCAAGTAGATATATAGGTACCGCTCCAGCAGGAAGGTAAACGGCATTTCCGTGCGCTGCTCTGGTTCGCCAGAAGCGGCTTAGTCATGCTGGCCACATGACCTGGAAGCTGTACGCTGGCTCCCTCGGCCACTAAAGCGAGATGAGTGCCGCAACCCCAGAGTCGGTCACAACTGGACCTAAAGGTCAGGGGTCCCTTTACCTTTACATTTTAAGCATAGCAGTTAACTTAATATGTATTTAACTGTACTCATACCATATTAGAGCTAATTTATTAGGCTTCTGATTCCGCCCCTGCCCCTGCCTTTCTAGTTAGGGTTTTGATTATTTTCTAACATTTTATAGAATTCTGTATATAGCTATAAGAGATTTGAAATTAACAGAGACTGTACAGATCCAAAGAGATACACCATATTCTTTTAATAATTATAGTAGTTATAGTAGTTATAGGAAGTTAACATCTCAGTCTGAAACATTATAGATCAAACAATCCAGATGAATAATTTCTGTATTAGTCTCCATCAGTGACTCGTATAGGACATACAATTTCTGTAGTTTTATTAAAATTACATTAAATAACCTTATAGTGGATGCTAAACATCTGTCATGGTAGATCAATACCAGGTTTCAAGATGGTACAGTTACAATTATATTTTAATTACTCAACAGGTATGAGAAGTCCCCAATCTATGCAGGCCACCCGTCCTCCTTTCAACAGAGCCTTGTCTTTAGACAGCCCCATATCAGTGGGATCAAGTCCGTCTGTGAGGAGTGTTAATACATTCTCCATGCTACAGAAGCAAAACATGATGGGTGGGAGTCCAAGAATGATGGAAAATCAGGAAAATTTTGGAACTAATATGGGTTTGTTGATTTCCTCATACTTTAAAAAAAATAATGAACAATATCCCAAAGGTTTGCTGGAGTAAATTATTAACTACGAGAAAAATTGTTACAATTGTATTATACTAGCTTATTCTAGCTAAGCTTCTTAGACCTTTTGGCTCAATTCACATATCTCACCAAAAACATTTGTAGGGTTGGGTTTAGTTGTGATGTCTGAATTAACAAATCATGGTTTGTGAGGAGCTAGCAAATTTGCTTGCACCAAGTGCGGTAGGGTGGTGTCTGAATTGACAAATCATTGTTGTGGCTGTTCCTTTACCTCCATTGCCACCACACCTAGGGTCTGGAGTGCTGAGCAGATAGAAAACAGAAGCAGTCAAGCATCCCTAAAGCATGGGTTTCCTGTACATTCAGAAGTTCACGTCTCTGTGTTGACATGGTTAGAGTACCAGACTAAGGTCTCTGAGACCCAGGTTAAAATCTCTGCTCAGTCATGAAGCTGTCCAGGGGACCTTGGGGCAGTCAAGAGCTTCATGTTCTGGCTTTTAAACTTTGGTGAGTGCAAACTTCAGCAATTCTGTTTGAATTGAACCATTGTCACAAAAAATACACAGGGATAACAACAACCCATCTTCGTTGTTGTGCAATGCTTTATATCTCAGTTGAACCTGACAACTAGATTATATTTGAGATGTTACAGTGAATGGTGGCTGAAAAGCCCTGATATATGCAGCCCTTTGGGTCCTGGCTAAAACTGATTTGGAGTGGGTGGGTATAAAAATGCCAACTGTAGCAAATTGTATTGTATTCTATAGTTTTCTGTAGGGAAGGCAATGTGTATTTAAATACGTTATTTTTCTAGGGGGACCTAACAGAAATATGCCTATGAATCAGCATTCAGCAAGTGACTGGAGCCTACAAAACTCAAAAGTGAGCAGGATGGAACCTATTAGTTCTGGTTCAATGCCAAGACCAGGGCCAGACTGCAACCCAGCCCTTGCCAGATCTTCAGTTGGTGGTCCCATGCCTGGTTTACCCATGAGGTCAAATAGTATGCCTGGCACCAGATCCATGCTCCAACAGCAGATGATCCATATGAGTGAGTTCTTACTATTCTTTTTTAATTGGACACCACAATAATTTGTGTCTTATGCACTGCACATAGGTAAGATAATAGAATCATAGAACCGTAGATTTGGAAGGGACTACAAGGGTCGCCTAGTTCAACCTCCTGCAATTCAGGAAGCTTTCACCCAACATGGGGCTCAAACCCACAACCCTGGGATTAAGAGTCTCAGGCTCTGCTGACTGGCAATAAAGTTTGAAGCATTTACGCTTTGGGCTGTTTGCACAGTGATCTGTACTGTGTTCTGAGCAACTAGTGCTCCAGTGTGGGTTGCTGGATACTGGTAGACTTCAAGGAAGCAACGCATTTAAATTCAGTGATAGTGATAAACAATTTAGACCACTACCTCTCAGCTTAGGGTTGCCATACTTCAAGAATTCATCCAAAAAACACAAATAGCGATCCTAAAACAGACACTTCTTGGTTCTGTTGACAAAAACCCTGGACATTTCGCCGATTTTTCAAAATTCCTCATGGACGCTGCTTTCGCCATTTGATTCCCGGACATGTTTGGGAAAATCTGGGCATATGGAAACCCTATCTTAGCTGCCTTGTTACTGCTATTTGAGTTTAATGGGGGAGCACCCTGGTGCTGTCATGTCTACAACAGTTCAAAGATGTGGAAGGAACTACTATTAGTTGAACACACACAAACACCCTGTTAAGAAGCTCTCTCCCTTTTTGCACACCCATTTGAATAGAAATCTTACATTCTGAAAGTAACGCCATACATTTTTACCTAGGCTTCAAGTGAGAGTAAGACCGATGAGTTTGATATTAAAAATAGTTGTATAGTGGTTTTGTTGAGATATTTTATCATTGTGTTTTATAATAGTGATACATTGTTTTTGTACGCTGCCCTGTGTTGTTGGATCGCTGCTCCAAAAATTCACCTCTTTTCTAAAAGTAAATTTAGTTTTGTTTCATTTTGTAGGGCCAAATGAAATTAATATTGGTATGGGAGGGAATCCTTATGCACATCAAGGGCCGTCTAACCATCCAAATGCATGGCCTGACAACATGCTGTCCATGGAGCAAGGACCTCGAGGTTCACAAAACAGGTACAATAAGGTTTAGAATGTAATATGCTATTTAACTGACAGCCTATTTTTCATCTACAAATGGTATCAGAACATTCTGATCATTCAGGAAAAACACTCATTTAAATACAAAATTAGTTAAGTCCATTGATTTCAATGGCTCTGCTATGAATATGACTTCCCCTATCTGGACTAGACAGATTATTTGTTTGTTTGTGATTCATCAAATAAAATGCTTACATCATATTTGTAATTTGTTTACCATCTTAGTCTTTGACATTCTACTGGGGATTTGTTGGATAGTAATGATCTATCAAAGGTGATAAAAGTTTTAACATGGAGGGTCCTCCTTTCAGTTTCCAGAATCCTGCTCATTTGTGAAATGACACTGGGCATATCTCATTTTTGCACTTATGTATACTGGGAAGATATGATTCTTATCTGGAGACTTCAATTTATGTGTGATATGAGAATTTATCTACTCTTTGACCAGTATTCTTAATTGTTGCTACATCTTGGTTTTCCTAGGCAACTAGTTAGGAATTCTTTGGATGATCTTCTGTATGCTGCTCCAAATGTTGATGGCCAAAGTGATGAAAGGGCTCTTCTAGATCAATTGCATACATTGCTGAGTAACACAGATGTCACAAGCCTTGAAGAAATTGATAGGGCCTTAGGAATTCCTGATCTTGTAAATCAAGTAAGTTGCCAGTGCTCTTGAAGTGCAGATTTTTCAGTTTGCTGTATGCTCTTAAAATGTATTTTTGCGGGGGGGGGGGGGGAGAATAAAAACCCTAGTACATTTCTTCCTCAGTACTTTGTACATTCTTCTTTTGGGTGAGAAGAACTTATTTTATATATTATAGGCTCCAGAGCTTGCTACTCACCTCAAGCTGAACATAGCCCACCTTCTCTGTATTGTGGCCTGCCAAGTATTCTTGCAGTCCTAAAAAGGCTGTAAAAACAGAAGATTTATCCAACTGCTGGTGACCTGCATTACATTTGCTGGATTACAAATTATGCAGACCTGATATGATTATAAACATGATATTGCAGTGCCCCTTTAAAAAAATCATAGTGAGAAAATGTTTGCCTATAACATAACAAGAGCAGCCTTCTGATCTAAAAATTGTTTATTTTCCTTTTAATTTGTGACAATACTACATTGTAATTAATGTGTGCAGGCATCTTCTTTAGAAAGGTAGTTGTAGAATAGTTGCTGAATATTATAGTGATGAAGTCTTAATATACCTGACTCAGGACTTGCTCATAGGAGATGGATTTTGTCAATGTAATTTTGAATTGGGCAATTTTCACTGGATTATTGGATAATCCTGTGTGTATCCCTAAACTGTTAAATGGTGAAATAGGGTCCCATAACTGTTGTACCATGTGCTTACTGGTGTGTCTCCTGAACATTTACTATGTTTTTTACACTGCCGGCTACACACACACACACACACACACACACACACAAAGCTCATATTTTCAAATATAAAATTCCCCTGTATAAAATATTCTTAATATACTATTGCAGAGTGTGAAATATTGGCAAGTTCTATATTCTTTTTAAGGGGCAAGCTTTGGAACCCAAACAAGAATCATTTCATGGCCAAGAATCTACTGTAATGATTGACCAGAAGCCTCCAGTATATGGTCAGCCATACCAGGGCCAGGGAGCTCCCCTGCCAGGGGGTTTTAGTAGCGTGCAAGGCCAACAGGCAGCCTTTAACTCTGTGATGAATCAGATGAATCAGCAGGGCAGTTTTCCAATGCAAAGTATGCATCCCCGAGCAAATGTCATGAGGCCCAGAACCAACACACCAAAGCAACTTCGGATGCAGCTCCAACAGAGACTTCAAGGGCAGCAGGTAAACAATTATAATTTTTCAGTTCCCTTCTGAAGAGGGAAACTTTTTGGCTTTGCTAAGGGCAGGAAAATGAAATATATCACTTACCCATTAACACATACATTCATTTGTTTTATCCTGTCCTGATATTTGGTACACACAGAGACTTAGTTTACATGTCAAGATGTTGCCCAAACTATGACTTAACTGGTACTATGCAACCACGAGGGCTCCTAAAATGGAGCTACAGCTTTGGCTACAGCTCATGGTTAGAGCACAAACGTTGGCTAATGATAATGCAGGAATAAAAAAAACAAGAGAGGAGGAAAGGTGCTGTGAGCTCCCCAGGAATCCACATGTTTGCATGGTTCTGATAGTCCATAATTTGGCTTGCCATGACATGTGAAGCAGGCCTGCAATTCCTCATCATTGTAGTCTTTATTTTCAGTTTGGTAATATCATTTCTGAGATTAAATACTGCTGGACTAGACAGATTATTTGTTTGATGAAAACTGATGTTTGATGAAAACTGATGAAAACAGTGGCACGGTTGTTTTCTGAATTGCACTATTAAGTATCAGTATGAAAGTTAATGATTAGGTTTGTATATTTAAGGCCCTTGTTGGCATCCTTCTGCCTTGGAGACAATGGAGGAGTGCGCCTTTGGGCGTGAAGTCAAACGTTGTGTTTCAGCGCACTTAATAAGCCACACTGAGTGAAGTAGCTTCTTTTTAATTATTACTTTTGCCTAGGTTTGTAGTGTAGCATGGGTTTTATAGAAACCTGTTTGATGTATTTTGACATCGTTCTGTTACACACTGTTGCTTTCTGTTTCTTAAGTTTTTGAATCAGACTCGTCAAACACTTGATATAAAAATGGAGAACCCCAACCCTGGTAGTGCATCAGTGATGAGACCTGTTATGCCCCCACAAATGGGATCACAAGTAAGTATTACTAATCAGGTTATACAGTAGCCTCCCACTTCCTCCTGTTATTTTACCTCTCCCCAGTTCTGCTTTCTATTACTTCTCTCTTCCTTCATACATCTTTTAAAGCACTAAAACAGACACACATATTTTTATCTAATGGAGCAAAGTCCAATAGAACATAACCATAAACCAAAATACGATTCTACATGAATCATGTCATCATTAGACATACATCAGTTGGGGCATATGACTGGTGAAGAAACATCTATATAATAATGTCATCCTAAATAATGTCAATATTTTTGATTAGGAATTACAATGCTCTGTTTTACCATTGTTGCAATTCCTGTTCAGATGGGTGAGGCATTGGATCTCAACTGCAATTGTAGAAAAGTACAGTGGTACCTCGGGTTACAGACGCTTCAGGTTACAGACTCCGCTAACCCAGAAATAGTACCTCGGGTTAAGGACTTTGCTTCAGGATGAGAACAGAAATCGTGCGACAGCAGCAGCAGCGGAAGGCCCCTTTAGCTAAAGTGGTACCTCAGGTTAAGAACAGACCTCCGGAACAAATTAAGTTGTTAACCCGAGGTACCACTGTATTCCAGAACCATTCTGGGGATTGAAACTGTTGAGCAATGCTAGTCTGGCAAGTATGGATTCAGTTACTTGTATCTAATTTAGCTTTAAGTAACCGTCCTGTCAGTACAAATATTTATTATGCCTGTGCAATGGGACTTTCCTCTTGTGCATCCCCTTAATATTTTCTGCTGGTTTCCCCAACCATTTGGAGCAGATTTGGGAAGGACACATTCAGGGTGCGGGGGGGGGGGGGAGAGAAGGTCTCATTGTTCAATCATAAATTTTTGCACTGACAGAAAAGTTGCTTAGTGCCACATTGGATATAAGCCACAGTGCCTGCTGAATGTTCAAGCTACACAAAGTGAGACCTGCAACAAAATGTAGAGTTCTGCTGTTTGGGGTTTTAGCCACCCAGGTAGTATCTGTTCCAGGATGCTCCATTCCCTTCCATGCCACCTCCGTCTTCCTGTTTTCCATTCCACCACCTTCACCACTCCAATAGTCATCAAGCCAGCATTCTGTTTGCTAGGTCATTTTTGGTTCCCTCCTTTTACCTTTTCTTTATAACTTAGACAAACTTTGGGGATTCCCCAAGCTGCTGATAACTTGTGCATTGATATCTGCGTAAGGGTAGACCCAAAGAGAATAAGCTTGCTATTGGTATATAGACTGTAGACCAGATGTGGGAAAACTTTGATCCTGCAAATGTTGCTGCAAGCAAGGCCAATGGGGCAACATCTGGAGGGCCGAAGGTGGTTCCCCACAGTTACTGTACACTGTGCTACTTATTACTGCAGAATAAATGTGCATTTTCTTACTGTTCCATTCTGCTATTTCATTAATGGGAGAAAAATAGACTGTATTGTGCTTTTTTAATATAAAAAAGCTCATGGACATAAAACTCTTAAGATATGTTTTTTTTTTCTTGTCAACTTAATAATTCTTCCTCTGTATTCTTTAATGTGCTTTTTGTCAATCCTCTTTGGGTGCTAGCAGCAAGGCTTCCTTAATGCTCAGATGGTGGCGCAGCGAAACAGGGAGATAATAAGTCATCACATCCGACAACAAAGGATGGCCATGATGATACAGCAGCAACAGCAGCAGCAGTCTCAAGCCTTCAGTCCTCCTCCAAATGTGACCACCTCAGGAAGCATGGATGGTGCTGTTACAGGCCCTCCGATGGCTCCAGTCCCATCCCAGCAATTTTCATACCCAGCCAATTATGGTACTTACTTCATTTGTATCTTACTTGCTTCTATTTCCTGTGGCTGCTGTTGGGCTTAGTAAATTACAAAAAAAACTTATTAAAGCTAGAATATTTTTATAGAAGAGTATAAGCACAATATTTTGGAATGAGGGAGAAAGTGGGGTTTTGAGGGATTTGACATATTCTGTAGCCGAATGATCTAAAATAGAACAGCCACAGAGCAGAAATGTTGTAAAATTCACGATCTTTATACAGTAATTTCACAGCTCATTGGTTCTCTCAATTTTGATTTGAATTATGTCTTAGTCATTACTTAATTCTGCAAGAAAACTTCTTTGTACAGGAAGGGTCTGGCAACAAAAAGCAAGCATTTGATCTTTTTTTATTCTGCTTTGCTATATCTGAAATTACTACAACAAACAATGAAACATTAGTAAGTTATAGTACCTTGTAACCATGTTTAGGGACCAAGTGAAACTGAGAAAAGCAAACTTGCATGATGGGGGAACATAAGATGCTACTTTATATACCGAGTCGCACCATTGGTCCAAGTAGCTCATTAATGTTCACACTGGCTAACAGTGGCTCTCCATGAGGTCAGGTGGAGTTCTCTCACAACTCTACCTGGAGATGCTGGTGATTGAACCTAGGACCTTCTTCATGCAAAGCAGATGCTCTACTACAGAGCTATGGCCCCTTCAAGGAGAGGGAGTCTTGAGTGAATGCAAGCTGGTAACACCAAGGGTGGAAATTTACCATTAACTTGGGAATCAAAGTGCAGTTCTCCTGAGCACCATTGCCTCTCCATGAGAATTATTCCCTTCTGGCCTTTCATTTGTACCATGCTCCAAAGGTACCTTTCTTCAGGGCTTTTTTGATTGAATCAGGTAAGAGAAATTGTGCAACCACAAGAGTGAAATTCTGTAAATATTAGAGGACACATGTGCCTTCAGCAGAAAATAGCTAAGTGTCATAACCACCAAACTGTTATCTTATTTATTTTGTAAGGAATGACCCAGCAACCAGACCCTGCCTTTAGCAGGGTATCAAGCCCACCCAATTCCATGATGGCTCAAAGAATTGGACCCACACAAAATCCCATGATGCAGCATCCTCAGGCTGCACCAATGTATCCAACTCCTGAAATGAAGGGCTGGCCATCAGGAAATATGGCCAGGAGCAGGTGAGAGTCAGATATCTCAACTAGTGTTTTGAAAGGGGAGCCTGTGGCTGTGGAGAACTGAAGAACATAGCTTTTAGCAGACTGAATTGTGTGATTTTTAAAAAAAAAACATGCAATCTAGACAGTCTTCACTCTTGCACCCAGATTCTTAAAAAAAAACAACCCTAAAATAATTTGTTTCATAGAAGATTTCAAAATATTTGTTCAAATTTTTAAATGTTGCATATTTCACAAAGATATGGGGCCTATTTTTGTTTCACAAAGTTAAACAAGCTGATCAAGACATGGTGTGTTGTTAAAAAAAAATTAAAGGAACATGAAAGTGTCCAAATCTATATATGTTGAACTATTTGTTCCAGATTGGTTACGTGCAGGGCTAAAAACTCAGTGAGGTAGGCTTAAGTTAACAAAACAGTTTCCGACAATGGATGAAGAGATCCTAGGATGGGAGTGATTTACACTGATCCATCATTTTTGCATTTCCTTTCTTTTTTATTTAAAGCAAAGGATTTATTCATTTGTTGATCATAGGCTCATTTGTTTATAGCACTAGTCAATCTCTAGAGCCACAGGTTGGTGTGAGCGCCTTACAAATAACCACATCTGATCTTGAAGACATTGTGGTGAGACAACTGTCTCTGCAACTGATTATGGACGGGATTACGAGGTTTTATAGTTGTAATGCCAATGACGTAACATGCCAGTGGTTGAATGAATCTGAGAGCATTTTTTTTTCTTGTGTCCTCTAGTTCCTTTCCACAGCAACAGTTCAGCCATTCAGGGAACCCTGCAACTTACAACATGATGCACATGAACAGCAATGGTGGTCACATGGGACAAATGAATATTAATACTATGCCTATGTCAGGAATGCCCATGGGTCCAGACCAGGTAAGATGGCTGTAACTGTTGGTTCTCCACATGCAGCTCTTTAGATCTCCATATGCATATCAGCCCCTAAAATTGCCAGTGCCAGTGCCTAGCAAACATTAACAGAAACTTCTCAACATTTTCCTGGCTCAGAAAATAAGGTTTGACTTGCGTGGTTGTCATTTTTGCTCCCTCTGCACCCTTTCTTATTTCTCCCAAACTCCCAAACCCCTATTTCTCCAGTGGGTTCTCTCTCAGTGGTTTTACATAAAATGGTAAGGCTAGCTGTGAAACAGCTATTGCCTGTGAGCATCCCAGGTTCATTGCTGAAATAGATTTACTCAAGGAATCCACAAGGCTCTGCAATCCTAGCCTTAGAGTAACTTAAGCTCAACACCAGGCCATTTCCTCCCAATCCCCCTTCCCCTAAAACGAATCTATATTTTTAAAAGCATTTTCAGTACCAGTGCAGTATTAATTTATACTTCTTTCCTTAACCTTCAGAAATGACAGCAAAAAATTTGCTTGATTACAAAATTTGTCTCTCTTACACTGTTGTTTGTTCACTGGCGTGTTGTGTTTTTTTCTGCAGAAATACTGCTGACATCTCCAGCTATGATCTAACAGGCTGATGCCATAGATGATGGTGAACTAAGTATTAAAAAAAAAAAGTGCACGTGAACTTCATGGCAACATGTAGCCTTATGGAAATACCACTTCTTTTTACCGTGAAGATGTCCTAAGTGACTTCATGAGTTATGGACCTTTGGGTGGTGAGGGATAGGAGGAGGAGTAGAAGCAAAGTATCACTGTATAATGTACAAAAAGAAAAGAGAAAGGGTGTTGTTTTTTTTTTTTGGCACTTTGCCTTTAGCAATGTGCGTTTGGCAATGCCATTTGAGTAAATGCGTTGGATAGACATGGTCTGTACCAGTTCTATTTACTGTAGCTATCCAAAGCCCTTTAACTACAGGCAGACCAAAGTGCCTGGAAAATACTTGGTAATAGTCTTGAGTTCTCTAGTAAGAGCCTCTGATAGAATGTAGTTTCTGGCCTTGATTTAAAAACAAAACAATGCTCTGAACATTCATGCTGCTGTTCAATCTCACTCCCAGGTGTCGGAACTCTGATGTGCAAGTGGCAATGCAAATGCGCTGTTGCAGCCTCTGAATCATGCTCTTTGGCGCCAAAGGGGTATGCAGAGGTTAAATATGTATAATCATGATAAAAGATTTCCATATTGATGTGCAGTTTTGTGCACTTTATAAAATGCTGTATGTAGTGGGTTACTGCAATACCTATAATAATGAATCAATGGATATTAAAGTAGGCAAGTTCTTGCCCCCTTTCAAGCCCAGTCTGAATTACTGTTACATAATATCTCCAATATGGGCATTTGAGCAATAATCATACATCTTTTTTGCCATTAAATGTCATAAAATGTAAGGCAAGGCATTGCAGTTTGAAGAGAGATTCTCTTTGTGAATACATTTTGTAAATATGATCTTAAGATGTTGTACTATATATATATATGACTTTTGTAGGCCACTAACTCATTTTTGCAGAGTTTGTGAAGCTAAATATTTAACAAATATAATTTCTGTAAACTCGAGTTTAGTCCAAGTTGTCCAGATAGGATTTTTTTTTTTTAATTTAAATGGTTTTGGAGTTGGGTAACTATGGCCTTTATCTTATTTTCATTGGTCTCTGACAGTTTATTTAGAACTTCATTTATTGGTTTTTTAAAAGAACATTTGTTCATATTTTAGCAGTCTTTTAATATTTTCTCTACACCTTATGTGTGCACTTTGTTACTTTTTTCTTATAGATGGCAATTTGATGACAAAAAGGCTCTTTTTAGCTGTCAAATCAATTTGTGGAATTTTTAATATAACCTGTCTTTTAAATGAAAGAGCCTCTGCTCTAGGACATTTGGTTAACTTTTAAGAAAGCCTCAGTGGTGTTCTGAACATGTTTTTTGTGTTAAGTGTCTATCAGAAAGCACACCTGATGATACATCTGATTAATTGGCACAAATGATTTTGGTTATCACATTTTATTGCTCTGCTGGTAACAAATATATTTATTTTCTGAGCAATTTTTAATAGCTGGAGGTCAGAAACACCATAATCATCTTGGTGTCAAATAATGCAGATACATACTGATTCCTCCCAGATTTAAACAAGTTGTAGTGATTCAGAACAGGATCTTTCTAAGAAAGGTAGACTAAAATGTCTGAAGTGGTGTGTGAGTTTTTTTCTATTCCCATTGCACATTCAATATAGTTCTCTTGAATATGTGAACTGGTGATTTTGATTAGTAATGAAATTTGAGCTCCACTTTGCAGAAGCATGTAATTCTGTGAGATTTTGTTCTAAGGCAAGCAGTCTGTGATTACCCCCAAAACTGCTAGTATGCTGAGTACAGGTATAAATATTGCCAGTTCTGTGTAGTCCACCAGCTATTTATTTAACTTCACTAAAGCTTATTTGTACTTAAAACACATTTGGGCTCTGGTCTGGAATTGTGTTCTGATTTGCACATAGTGTGCCTCACATGTTACAAGTGCTTCCTCGTCCTTTAGGGTTGTTTTTTTAAAGCATTTTTCCATTTACATATTGTTTTAAAATAGCTTTGAGTTGTTGTTGTTTGAAGTATATGTCCTTCCAAACTTCCACATATGGATGTGTAGTTTGCTCAGACATTAAAGTCAGCAGGGGAGTATTTTGTACACATGCACACCTTTGTGCACATCAGATCTTTTGGTTTTGTAGGTCTGCCATTAAAGTGTGACAAAATATTTTCCGCTTCTCAGAAGCCTCTTTATGATACTACCAATAACAACCTCATAGTAAAAGACCCACAAGCCTATAAAATGGGAGCAGACTATCTTTTAACTTTTATAGGCGAGTATGATAATCATGATAGCTCTGATTACTTTGACGAAGTGTGACCTCTCTTTTTATAAACTACTTATTGCCCTTCTTCTTTTCATTTTGATTCTGTTTGTGTTTTTGAAATGTGGTGGTACCTGCCGTTCATTGGTTAATCTGTTATTTAGAATGTTACTCCTTTTCCCAGTTGCTTTTTTTTTTTTTTTTTTTTTGCTGAATCCAAAGATATTAGTTCAAACTTGATAAAAGTATTCACACCTTTTTATATATATATATAAATGCGTTTTGAATTTGCATTGTCGGGAACGTTCTCAGCAGTGCTGATTCAAATGATACCTGGAATCAGAAGTGCATGATTAAAAACTCTCATTCTGTTGCAATGCAATCTCTAGTACCAAGAGTGATTATATGGGGTGGGGGCTTGTATGATAAGTACAGTAAACATGGCTGAATGGGGCAATAAGCTTAGTTTGGTATTGGTGCCTTCTGACCTAATTGTCTTTGTAGTGAATCCATTCTTCCCACCTTTGTATGGATTATCCAACCAGTTTGTGTGTTGAGATAAATACATAATTTCAGTCTTCATGATTTTTCCTGTAATTCAGCCTTCCCCAACCTGGTGCAATCCAGATGTTTTAGACTAACAACTCCCATCAGCTCCAAGATGGGGAAGGCTGCCTTAATAAATGAGGAGCATTTTTCAACAGAAACAATCTATTTGAATGTTGCACAGGTCAGCACATCGAATTTAGTAGCAGACTGTCATGTGACAGCAATGCAGCAATTATGAAACCATTCAACTGAGAGCAATATTTCTTAATATCTCAGGAGAAAGGCATGCAGAATTGAGAATTGACTCCAAAGTTAGTTTACATTAAATATTGCTTGTAATAATTGATCTTTACATAACAAAAAAGCCTCCGGTGGGCTGGCATTAAAAAAAAAGGGGTAGGTCATATGGTCTTGTTTTTCTGTGTTTTTGTTTTGTTTGGATGTTGTTAATAATGTAAATAAAGGTTTCTATTTGAAACGGGAGTTTTTGTGGCTTAATAAGCTTCTTGGTAATCAAAGAGATAAAAGTTCCCATTATGCCTTAACACAGGCTACATTCCAGTTACCAAAACTCATGTTCAAGTTGTCTGTGCTGGTTAGATGTTTAAGATGTCCTCTTTTCCAAGACACAACCAAATGGGAGAAGTAAAACTGTAGGCTTACTTCACTTCCAAAGGGGTGAACACAACAGTTGCTATTGCCACCCTCAGACTTCTTTTAAAATTAGAGCACCATGAAAAAGGTAAAAACCAACTGAATGCAGCCACTGCATGGAAGAAGATAGGGAATTTCGCCTTATTAACCTCCTGTCCAGCCTGCTTTGTTTCCAGACCCTTGATCATCTGGGCTTCCCTCCTCTGTGCACATTCCAGCTTGTCAACATCCTCCTTAAATTGTGGTGCCCAGAACTGGACACAGTATTCTGGGTGTGGTCTGATCAAGGCAGAATAGAGTGGGACTATTACTTCCCCTGATCTGGACACTAGACTGCTGTTAATGCAGCCTAGAAGAGCATTAACTGTTGACTCATGTTAAGCTTGCGGTCCACTAACTCCTGTTTCCTTTTCACATGTACTACTGGCAAACCAGGTGTCCCCCATCTTGTATTTGGCCAGCTGGTGTTTCCTGCCTAAGTGTAGGTACACTACCTAAAGACTCATTACATTGCAAATACTGTATCATACCTACATTAGATATCTCAAACACCAGTTTCTCTCTGTGATTGAAATGCTGCAGTACATTGGAAGAAAAACAAGTAAGTTGAAAATTGGGGTCAACTTGTGAATTTGGACAGGTGATGTATGCTGTAGGAAAACTTGTAAGTTTGAGTTTGGATAGTCTGTTCCTAAAACTGCTTCCAAATAGTATGTTCTTTTCTTTTTTCTAAGGAGGCACAAAACCCAGCACTGTGTTGGGTAAAGTATGCCTACTTGTCTGCTGAACTGTGCCCATAAGTGCTTTTTTTTTTTTTAAACCTGCATTTTTATTGGTCACAAAATAGCCATTGTTTAAAACAAACAAATATAAAAGTAAACAAGTGCTTTCTTTTATAGTAGTAATTTTGGTTTTTGAACATACAATATAACCACAAAGACTTAATACAAATCCAACTTTGTTAAAATTCAAGACATAACACAAACTGCTTTTAATTTTGCAGTGCTTTTAAAAATGGCTAAATTCTGAATTTTTTATTATGCAATGGAGTGACTTTTCAGAAATGGAATTGGGGCATGCCAACACTTTAGTAACAATTCTTCTGAACTTGGATTTCTTTTGAAACAGGACACTGAATATTTACAGTACCATGCTGGAAAGCTGGTTTCACTGAGTGAAGATTTCAGTTTCCTCATGAGCCAAGGTAGATGTGTGAACTGTGAACTAAACTGGCTTCTGTGGTAGACAAACACCTGAAGACTGTTAGTGCCGAGTCTGTGCATCTGTTCAGTAATATCCACGATATCCTGCATGCCTCAGTAGCAATTTTCTACCACTGTGTCTAATTTTGACTTGCCTAATCTGTAGGTGGGGGAAGAGATCCTTCTCCATTTGTCTGTCCTTTCAAATGCCATTTGAAGCTGTAGATGAAGTTGCAGAGGGGCTATTTGGCTTCCACTGAAATAGTCTGTGTGGTTTTGCCCCTTAGGATTCCAAGTCTCTCAATGGGTCACCCTTGTTTTTTCTCTGCTGCCATTTCTTGAAACAGTATCTGCAGTGATCGGTGGAAGTAAAATAGCTTGTGAAGCAAGTGAGGTATAACCCAAAGCAAAAGCAGGTAAACCAGTGGGCTTCAAGAAGGGATACATATGTTGGATGAAAGTACTCCCCAGAAGGTCACTGTGTCTATTTAGATTGCATAACAGTGCAAACATCCTATCTACCTTAGCATCAAAGTTTATCCAGTCCTCCAGGCTAATGTTATATTTCAGTCTGAAATCATACACACTTTCATTAAGTCTGTACAAAGATTCAAGTTCTGGCCAGTTTATATCCTCATTGAGGTCCAGCAGTTGCAGGAAATTAGCCTTCCCAGCCTTCCCAAAGTTGTCCTCTGAAAAAGAACACACATTTAATTAATTCACTCTCTGAAGAGCAAAGCAATCTGTTCTCACAGCAGAGCCATGCAAAGGGCATACTTTTCCACTGTGCATCACCCACAACACAGAAGCAAAGGATACATTCATTCATTCATTCACTAACTACCTTTCTTAACAGCAGTTGGACTTTTAGATGAATCTTCAGTGTCTACATGTCTGCACTATTTTCATTGCACTGTATGTGGGTCATTTAAATGACCTCACATTTCTTGCAAGCATTGTACAAAATTCTGAAATCACTGCCGTGATCTCTGCTCAATGATTTTGACCTCCTAATTGTGCAATGGACTGCTTGTCTTTCCTACCAAAGATTTTTCTCAAAGTAACAGTGTTGGAGTCACCATATTTCAACATGCGCTACAGCTTTTCTTTAGCACAACACAGAAAGGTTGATTCTACAAGTGCAGCTGACAGAGGAACAAATACTATCTTATAATAATGAGGGCCTACCTCTGTAGTACTACACTTCTATCCAATAGCAACCTTAAAAGTAGACTGCACCTGCCAAATGTTTTGGACTACAGTTCCAATAACTCCTGGAGGGAAGGGGAGTCCACCAGATCTGGAGAGGACAGGCTTCTCTAGCCCTTTAGAAACCTGGAGTTGGATTCCCCTACAATGAACCAGAAGGGCATGCAAGATGAGCTCCTAGTGCTTCTAGCAGATGAGTCATTGTCTGGGCTGTCCTAGGCCTCTGAGAACTGCATTGAACAGAGCACCCCTGGTCTCACTTCTGCAGTCGTAGTCTGAGGCTACTGGAGCAAACACCTTGCACTACAGATAGGACTATCAACTGGGGTGCAGCTGTTGCCATTTTACAGGGCTCAGTCTCAATTTGTTGTTGAAGCAGCTACTAGAGTTCTGCCTTCTTATAGCACCACCTGAGCTTTGCCTCCAGCCTGAACCCTACCTTGCTACAGAGCAGGACAACACGAACTCATTTAAACCTTAATTGGCTGCAGTTAAAGAGGTTAGAGTCATCACTCTCCCAGTCGTTTCATTAGGAAGAGTAGGATTTAAGAGCAAGAATAGATGAAACTACAAATATGGACTGCATGCAAAAGAGAGAGAGCAATGTCAAGGCTCCCAACTCACAGTGACTTGGAAGATGGTTTCTTCATGTCTGGCCACTTTCGACGTTGAAATTGCCTTATGTCCGAGCCGCAAAAAGAGAAAAAAGTTAACCATGTCAAGAAAACCACCAGCACTACAGCACAGAAGAAGGGGGGGGGGTGAGGGTTTTAGTATGTTTCATATGCTACACAAGTATTGTTACAGGAGGGAAGAGTTAAGGTAGGTACAGCGGGGCTGCATGCTTAGGCCTGTGCCCAAACTCCTTGACAGTGATCTTCTGTAGCAGAGTCTTTTGTCTCCCTCACCCAACTTGACAACACATATTATACCCATGTTGCCTCTTCCCTCTTATACTGTAGAATTATGCTATAAAGTGAAACCTATCTACCAATGAAATAGCTAGAGGAACCCAAACTTCTGGAACCACCCAGAGAGAGTATCCTAGTTCTAACCCCACAGCCTAAGTCTTCTTGCCCATATCTTCCCATAACCTATTGCTCACTGGGGAGAAAATAATTATATTTTTAGTAGTACCTGTATTGCTCATAGCTTCCATCTTTAAGGCCTGAAGGGGGAGAATATATTATTGGTTATACAGCAACGACCACAGGAGTGGGGGAAAGAACATTGTAAGGCACAATTTAAAAAGGGGAAAGGCATCTTATTAAAAGAAAACACATTGCTGTCTGTGAAAGTTTCCAAGCAGAGAGATTTAAAGATCTGCACTCTGAGTGAAGATTTTGGTTCCATCCCCTTGGAGGAGAGGTTAAAAGTCAAGCTCCTTGTTTTAAATTTACATTGCCTGCCTGCTATTGCAGCATCTGGTCAGTTAAGACAAGTTGTTTGGAACAGAAACAAATTAATGGAACAATTAAACTTACACGTGTGGCCACTGGGTTAAGCCCCCAACACTTTCCCCGATTGCTGCTGTTCTCTGTTGCAAATGCACTTAGAAAGTTAACAAACAAAGCATATGTACCCCTTAAACTGGTCTCTGGTTTTCAAAATCTTACTATGACTTCTTGATTCCCAGTGATTGTATCAATGCAGGACAATAAATTTAGCAGAAGGTAGAGACCATGTGATCCGTGTGATCCGTGCATCCATGTGATCCGTGCACCTCATTATTTTGTTTATCAGAAAATACTTCTATAAGGTAATGTTCAACTTCTGATTACAGTATACCCTCATCTAGTTTTCCTGTTTAATATAGTTAATGGTTCATCTACAAGTCTTTTTTTTCCAAAAGTGCCACCTCAGTTACTTTAAACACTCTAAAAAAGGCGAAGATAAGAGACCCCTCACCAAGTTCCATGTTCCGAGTCCTTGGGTTACATTGCTTATACCCTTTGCAGCTTCTTAGTTCCATAAGCTGCACGTGCAGTTGATTGAGGACATCTCTGTCTAGTGTGTTCACTGCATTAATTAGCTGCAGATTAAAAAGTTTGTTAAAGTCATACCATTTATTCAGAGAACATTGTGGTAACATCTTTTGGATGCTCACCAAGAGGTACATTATTAGCAACCAAATACCATATATTACAACATGTAGAGGCTCCAATCACAACCTCCAAGGCCAAATTGGCATTCCCAAGCAAATGACTATGTTATGTGTTAAATTAGTAAATTTGATGTATTGGCTACAAAACTCTACAGCCACAGATTAACTGTAAAAAGGGGGATTATAATAGAGGGAGAACGATGGTAAAAACTCCTGCAGCTGCCTCCCCCCTCTGCCCAGTTGGTTTTTGGGGGAAGGAAGGGAAGGCAAAGATGGTAGTGGATACATGCACTGGAGTGCAGACTACTTGGCCCACACTTCCTCATAAGGAAACAACCTTATTTGAGTCTTCACAGTATCTCTACAGACAGACCTTCACAAGCAAAAACCTATTGGCCATCAATGAAGATCTTTACATACACAATAAATGCAGCCGTAAGTCTGAACTATGCATCACCATTGCAGGCATGCATTTTGGCCAGCAGCAAATGGAAATGTTTTGTGGGCCTTTCATGGAAAAGAATCTGCACCACCAGATATATCAGTTGCATTTGATAATGTAGACAGTTGCTTAACAGAGGAAGGGTCATAGATCCATTAGCAGAGCACATCTCTCTTCTTCACATGCTAAAGGGACTGGGAAAGACTGGTTCAAAACCCTAGAGTGCCATTGCCAGTCTGTGTAGATCAGGGATGGGGAGCCTATGGCCCTCCAGATGTTGCTGGACTACAACTCCCTTTATCCTCTACTATGTTGCCTGGGGTCAATGAGAGTTGGTATCCAACAACCATCTGGAAAGCCGCAGGTTCACTTTCCCTGATGTTGACAATACAGAGCTGTATGGCTCAATAGCAGGCTTCCTCAACCGCGGCCCTCCAGATGTTTTGAGACTACAATTCCCATCATTCCTGACCACTGGTCCTGCTAGCTAGGGATCATGGGAGTTGTAGGCCAAAAACATCTGGAGGGCTGAGGTTGAGGAAGCCTGCTCAATAGCCTGACTCTGGGGATGTGACCTATATTCCCAATAAAATTCATCCATTTGTTCTATTTGTTTATGTTTAAGAGCATCTTGGGTGGACTTGAGTAGAGGAGGGATGTATCTCCAAATAGAAAGTGGATATATTTTCCAATGCATGGCCTCAAGCATTTACCTAGCCTACTGCATAACAAACATGGCTGTTACTTTTAAGGCAATTGTCAAGAAAACTAAGTTAAATATGAGTTTCAGCTTCTATTCTGAGCTCTGCACAAGCCTGAATTTGCAGAAATGTTTTTCCCCCCTGCAAATCCCACCACTCTGGTTACTAGCTTTACAAAAAAATAAAAGGATACCTGGTACGGATCTGTGTTGAGATCAAAATATTCAAGGAAGCCGGTAGCAAATTCACAGAACAGGAAGTTGTGAGTCTCGTTGATTGTCCTCATACACCAGTATGTGTTGTTGTTTGCACTGGTACAGGCACAGAATGGACCCACTGCAAATACAACAGTAACAATAGTTAAAGCTGAAAGTTTATAATAAAGTATGTTGTGAGATAACCCATAAATCAAGGTAGTTCCTACAAATGCATGACCACACTGGGCTCTCCTGCCCATTTCAAGCAAGACAGCAGCCCTATCTGTACATTCCCTTTACATGCAATGGTGCTTCCAATATTGCAGAAATGGGGGATCTTTTCCAGGCCACATTTCCTTGTAAGTGACCTTTTGATGGTTACAAGCCTGTGCAGAAGCAACTCTTCTTTTTGAACAGTGGGTTACATTTCACCCACACAGAAATCACAGCTGTCTACATACATACATACATACATACATACAGTGGTACCTCGGGTTACATGCACTTCAGGTTACATATGCTTCAGGTTACAGACTCCGCTAACCCAGAAATAGTACCTCGGGTTAAGAACTTTGCTTCAGGATGAGAACAGAAATCATGCTCCGGTGGCGCGGCGGCAGCAGGAGGCCCCATTAGCTAAAGTGGTGCTTCATGTTAAGAACAGTTTCAGGTTAAGAACTGACCTCCAGAACGAATTAAGTACTTAACCCGAGGTACCACTGTACACACACACACACACACACACACACACACACACACACAAACACACCTCATTCCCCATCTAGGCAAGCAAGAGGAAATATGATTTACTGACACATTCCAGCTAGGTCAGAGAACTCAAGGTGGGCATGAACCACAGTTGGCAGGGGCATGGCCTGGAAAGAATTCTGAGTGCTGCATCAATAGACCTGAATGGTTCATTCAGATCCCTAACCTGTGGTTTCCCACTCTTGTTCTGTTGAAAGGAATGCGAGACACTGTGCATAGCACTCTGGATCCCATGCTTAGCAGTCTCGTATTATCTCTGAAACATCAGCACCGCAGATGGCATTGTAATGTCAAGGAGCTTCCCTGTGGATGCCTCTCCCTCACAACTGAGTCTCTGCAGCCAGTTCCCCACCACCACCTCTGAGATAAAAGGGGCAGGCCTCCCAGCTCCAAAAAGGGTGGGGTTCAGAAAGTTATTAGCACGAATGCCTCTCATCATGGAAACCAGCCTCAGGTTTGTTTTGTTCTCTCCAATCTGCACTAAAGACACAGGGTGATGATGGGTCTCTCAGGGATATAGGAGACAGCACTTCTCAGAGGAAATTCAGTTCTATTTGGGGGACGCAATTGCATGCTTGCTTGTTTTGGAAGAAGAGTGCATAAGCTAATGCACTCTTGTGCCTTGGCAGGCAACTCAACAGTCATGGTGAAGTGCATGCAGCCTTGTGAGTTAGTATCGGGGGAATATCTTACGTGTCCACAAGGGGGCAGTCTGCCAGTGCTGGTTGTCATGGGTGAAGCAAGTTAGGCCGGGCATACTGCACGTGTCGTTGTTTTTAATCCTCTTGAGCAGCTTTCTCAGCTTCTTCTTCCGCCTCTGCTCTCGGAGGAGCCACAGCTTGTCCTTCTCTTGCAGGGCTTTCCTACAGCACAGAGACAAGGGTGCAGGGTGAACTGATAGCTTGTTGCATAACTTATACCAGCAAATTCATGGGAAATGAGGCTATCAGTCACTACCGATCACGATGGCTATGCTCTTCATTCATTTCCTGTGTCTGGCACAGTCAAGAGGAAGGCAGATGAAGGCACCTTCAAAGAGAGTGCACCTTTCTCTATACTCTGAAATGGCACAGTCCAGAAATCCAGGTAGTGGATTGTTTTTGCTGGAACAGCACAACCAATAGCTGCAATCCCAAATGTTTCCACATTGCATGTGAAGCACACCCACTTCCCACAATCCTTGCCCTCCAACCCTTACCAATTGTTAACTGTGACCAAGATGTGCATGTGAGTCCTAGAGGCAGAGGTTGAATCCCTATCATTTCCTTATACTTCTGGTTAGATTTTTTTGTTTGGAACTACTGCAGCAGAACTGAATTTCGGAGCATTTCACATTTGCTACTCGTCTAGTGATGCCTGCTTGCACTTACTTGAAAGGGTGGACACCAGAACCTTTGTGCCTCAGTTTGCCTTTGTGCTTAGTATGGAAGCTGCAAGACAAAAAACCCAGATGTACAATTAGCTAAGAGACGACCTCTCCTCCGTTTATGTCTTTTATACTTTCACTTCCCCGTAAGCTATAGGCAGCTTATGAAGCTTGACAAAAACAATATTAAAATATAAAACAAAGGCATTAAGGTTCACTAAAAGGACAGCAGAATTGAAGTAGAGGCAAGAGACAGAGGAGGAGAGAGAACCTACCCCCCCCCAATACAGAATAATTGAAAGGGACCCTGTGGATCATCTAATAGTCCAACTCCCTGCAATGCAGGAATATGGACCCATACAGGGTTCAAACCTGTGACCTTGGCATCATCAGCACCACTCTCTAACCAACTAAGCTAACCAGCAAGGCACACTATTCCCACCAAAAGCCAATATGGAAAGGGAGGGCTTTGTACTTTCTACATACATTTGTTGTTGGTTAAGAACAAGATGGGTATAATGTGAAGTACTAAAAAGTTTCTGGCCCCTTTCAACATGTTTTTTGCTCTCTAGAGTTTCTCACTTTTTGTTTCCACACAGTAACAAAAATGAAATATAACATAAGCACTAGAGCAGCAGAGGTCCTCCCCACCCACAACCCATGTAGCTACTTCAGGTCTAGTTTTCGGAAGCAGCAGACGAGGAAGGAAACCTGCTTCTTGGTTTTACTACTTCGGACTGCAGGGCAAGCATTCCTAGCAATTCCCATGAACAAAAAGCGAGAATGTAACGGAGAAGGGCTCCATCCTAGCTGTGCCAATGGCACGCCCGTTTTCTAAATGTAGGGATTTATTTATTTATGGGTTTTGTTGCTGTTAGTTATGGAACAGGAATATTCTGCCCAGCTGTAGGCTGAAGTGGTATAGTCCAGGCACAAGTCCACTGTACCATCAGCTGGTTTTGACGACGAGGCCCACATCTTTAAATATTCCAAAGCAGGGCAATAATGAAACAAGTAATAATTCCCTTAGAGAATTATTGGTGCTCAAGATATGGGTTGGGAAAGCATTACTGTGGGAATCCCAAAGAATGTGGTAGGCAAGAGAAAGCATCTCTTTGCACTGCTAAGAATTTCCAACAGCCTCATAGTTTGTATGGCCAACTTGCCCAAGCTAATAATAATAATAACCCCACCCCCACCCCACCCCAGAAACTACTTCTTAAGGTTTGCGAATCCAGTATAGGTGGAGGAGTACCTTATCTTGTTACAGTCACATTCCTCTGGTCGCTTCTTCTTCAAATGACCTCTCACCTCCCTTAGGTTTTTAATTTTATTTTGTAGAGTTTCAATCTAGCAACAGCAGAAAGTAAGGACACAAGGGAAAGCTGTAAGATGCATTGGTTAGAGTTCTACTATCCTCTCACCCAACTGGTGTCAATAACACACACACGCACCCTTTTAACATCTTCATAAACACAACCCCAATAAGGCCCCATAAGAGCTACACATTTAAAGCAGTATTGCACCACTTTAAACAAACATGGCTTTCCCCAATGAATCCTGGGAGCTTTGGTTTGTTATGGGTGTCTGAGACCTGTTAGAAGACCCCTATTCTCACACAGCTATAGTTCTTGGAGAGTTTTAACACTCAACCTGTCTTCCCAGAAAACACTGGGGATCGTAGCTCTGTGAGCAGAGCAAAGGAGTCCTAACAGCTCTCCGCATCCTTAATAAACTACAGTTCCCAGGATCCTTTGGGGGATGGCACGACTGTTTAAAGCCAGGGGTGGCCGACCAAAGTTGTTGACCTTTTTTTAGGACTGATGTTGTTGACCTTTTTTTAACTGACACTGACCGGATTACGCCCCCTCCCGAAACGGACTTTGGACATGCCTGGTTTAAAGTGGTACAATACTGCTTTAATTGTATAGTGCAGATGGGTTCTCAGTCTCTTGTTGCACTTTCACCCCTCTTTGAAAAACCAAGAGATTTAAGCTGCTGTACCAAATTTTCCTCTCTAGCCAGAAGCCAAGCTTGACAGCTGCATCCTTCAGTCTGTTAAGTGACGGACATTTGGAACTGCAGAAGAAATAAGAGCAATTTCTAGCTAGCTATTAGCTTGAATTGGCACTTGCTTTCCCTCAGGAAGATCATCGTACTTGCATCATTGCACTGCGGAGGGGAGAGCTGCATTTCTACTATTTGCAAGAAACCTTCCTAATCCTCAAAAGATGCAATATGTCAGGCACTAAGTAGGCAAACTAACACTAGCTCTTACAGTAATTTGTTGAAAATGTTGGAATAGATTGGGAGTCTCTTTAAAGACAAGGGCTGATGGTCATGTTTTTTCTTTGCCTTGTTTTAAAAAGATAAGAACAGGCACGAGGCTATGCCTATGTCTGAAGTTGTAATGAGAGAAGTATCTTGTCTCTCATTACAGAGTGATGGGGCTACACAAGTTCTTATTAGTTATTTATTACATTTATATCTCACCTTTCCTCCAAGGAGCTCAAGGTGGCATACATAGTTCTGCCTTCCCCTCCATTTTATTCTCCCAACAACCCTGTAAGGCAGATGTTAGGCTGAGAGACTGTGACTGGCCCAAGGTCATCAAGTGTGCTTCATGGTTTAGTGAGGACCAGAACCCTGGTCTCCCAGTCCTAGTCTGACACTCTAACCACTACACCACACTGGATCTAGACATGGCAGAGCACACATTTTGGGGCGTAAGGTCCCTGTTTGAACTGTGGGATCTCCAATTAAATCACATCAAACTGCAGGGATAGGAAATATTTTAGAAAGCTACTGCTAGGCAGAATACACAGCACTGGTTTAGAATAAATCTTTAGTCTGAATGCAAAGGTTGCAGGAGGGGAGAGATCAGAAAGAAGAGGATGTATTCATCCATTTTTCTGCACCCTCTTGGGGTGGCATTTATGCTGATTATATTATAGGGATGTTACTCTCTAAACATTTTTAACAGAAACACAAGGTGGGTTTCCTCATTTTTGCATGATAATATTGAATGTGTCTCTGCTATTTCTAAGCATGATACAACCTTCCTTTTCATTTTCCATGGTTGATTACTTCTATTTTCAAAATGGCTGTCATTGATTTTCTAACACTGGGCATATCGGTCAATACTGTTCAGAAATCACTACGACAACGATTCAGATCAAAAGCCCTTCCATGGACCAAGGGAAACCCTTAGGTGCATCCTTTTTACAAAAATACACTCAACAAAGTGGTAAACCACCATGCACAAAACAGTGAGAAAAGCTATAATGTAGCACTACAGTGGTACCTCGCAAGACGAATGCCTCGCAAGACGAAAAACGCGCAAGACGAAAGAGTTTTTCGTTTTTTGAGTTGCTTCGCAAGACGAATTTCCCTATGGGCTTGTTTCGCAAGATGAAAACGTCTTGCGAGTTTGTTTCCTTTTTCTTAAAACCGTTAATACCGTTAAAACCGTGCTTCGCAAGACGAAAAAAATCGCAAGACGAAAAAAATCGCAGAACGAATTAATTTCGTCTTGCGAGGCACCACTGTATTTCAAAGGAATTTCTGTATAGCAGCAACAATTTCTTTTGGCAGGAAGGAGCTACCAGTCTCTGCCTTCAAAGGCGAAACTGTCTGCAGACTCTGACCTGGAGATGATGGGAAAGTGTGTGTGGGGGGGGGGGGGATATACTGTCAAGACTATCCATCTTCATTTGCTGCATTTGCTTAAAAAGAAAACAGATCAATTAACACAGTGAAGAGGCTTAGCACCTGGTCTCATTCTACGAAACATTTCAAGAGACCAGCAGCATCTAAACATTTTACAGCTGACCAAGCGGCACTCACTCAAAAGCTGACAGCTGTCCAGTTACTGCTTCTCCTTGATACCTTTGATCATGCTGCCACCTTTTGTTAAAAAGAATGCGGACAGCACACAATTTAGAAGAGGTAGATTCTCGGGGGCTGGAACCTACAACCTTGTCAGGCAAGTCTGCCTGAGATATTATGCAAAGTCTGGCTAAGGGTCTGCAGCCTCCCAGTTTTGTTAAGGCATCAAGATTTGCTAGTGTCTAGGAATGCAAATCAAGTGGCGTTTCCCGTGTGTGCCAGTATATATGCAGCTGTCAAAACCACTCACCTCATGGTCTATATGAAGCTTATGGTCCTTCCAAGCTTGCAGTGATTTGTACAGATCTGTGTCACACTGAACAGTGTCATTCTCTAAGATGTAACATCTGGGAAGAGGGAGAAAAGGTCACTGGACTGGCCAGCAGAGCAACGACTGGAAAAGGCAACATACCATAGCTGTCAACTTTCAGATTTGAAAATAAGGGATCAGCAGCCTCACCTGTCCCGGGGACAGTCTACGGGATATCTAACAATCCAGGATAGCAGCGGGAAGCGGCGATGGAATAAGGGAATTTCCCGCAAAAAAAGGGAAGATTGACAGCTATGCAACATACTTACTCTAGAAGAAAGCATCAAGCTCATGAACAGGGGTGCAAAATGGCCCCCCAAAGGTGACATACAGCATTTGACCATTGTTAAGATGTGTATGTGTTAAGAAGCATCGCAATCTATTTTATAATCCCTTCCCCCACTTTGGAAACAGGAGCTGCGATCAAGCCATTCTTTTAGCCCTTGGAATTCACAATGTTGTCCTTAATGGGCATACATTGTAGTATTTCAGTGTCCATGATAGAGCTTCCACTACATAGTAGCTTATATTTCCCAATCATCTTGAAAACTGATTTGAGAGTTAAATTGGACAGATGTGGTCCTCAACATGCCCATAAACTCTCTTGGATTAGAGCAGCGGGTAAAATTTAACACCCTGCTCTTTCATTTGTTCCATCAGCAGAAACATTGCAGCTTGCCAGATGGAACTATCCCCCTTTCTCCTCCTGCTTTCTGTTCTGGGGACTCTCCCATAGCTATTTTTGGGGGGGTGGGGGAAGCCCCATTGTGCAAGCAGAAGACCTTGTTCAGGGCCTGGTTAGGTGAATTCTGCCCACTGTCTTGTATTTTGCATTTCACTTTTAAAAATAAAATAAAATGTATAAACAACTTGATCAAAATGTTCTCCAAGCAGCGTACTAATAAAAAGAAAATAGGTGAAATCCCCAAAATAATTAAAAACAAATCTCTACACTCTTAACAAACTACACTTCACAGGATGCTTTAGGAGAAGCCATGACTGTTTAAACAGGTTTAATAGTGCTTTAAATGCACAGTGCAGATGGGGCCTTGCCACTCTACAAAGTGGCACATATACTGCTGTAATGGTAATTTCAACTATGCTTCAGTAGGACTTACCTATGTGTCACTTTTATTAAGTTAGGGGCTGCATTCTCCAAAATGCTGCCTGTTCCACTGTATTCCTCCACATCCTTATCATCCTTATCATCGTCTTCTCCTTCAGCATCTTTATCATATTTGTTCTTAGCTGTGATATTTCTGGGTAAGACGGGCTGGTAGCCATCCTCCAAATCCAAGTTGTACACCTCTCCATCAAGCTCAACAGCCACCGAACGAATTGAGCGACTCCGAATATAGCTTGCCTTGTATTCTGTGGAAAGGAGGACAAAACAGAGCTTGCCTTTCCCTGTCTTAATACAGCATATGTGGGTTTGACATGCAGGAAAGTGTTTGGAAAACTGACTCAGAGGTTAAGTCAGAAATGGCCAAGTTCTCTGATCCTGGGGAACACACTAATTCTTCAGATTGCAGTCTGGTTCCAGAGGTAAGAGACCAGCCCTTGCAGATGTGGTCAGGTTTTATCATAAAATCAGCACTGCTGTGGAAGTCTTAGAGATTATGGGGCACATGCCATTCAGTATGCTCAGGACATCACATGAAAATCAACATGGAAATATGGAAACATCTCTCTTATCCTACAACTCCAGCAAACAACGTTGTCTTCCTTACAAGTAAAACTCATCTATCTCCTACCACAATAACATTTGACAGGGTTGACAGAAGCCAGACAATTGCTTTAGTGGGCAAGAGCAGGGTTTCTCAAACTTGGGTCTCCAGCTGTTTTTGGACTACAACTCCCATCATCCCTAGCTAGCAGAACCAGTGATCGAGGATGATGGGAATTTTAGTCCAAAAACAGCTGGAGACCCAAATTTAGGAAACCCTGGGCTAGATGCCCACAAGATGTCTGTTGGACCTCCCAGGCTGAGATTATCTTTCTGCTGGTGTGGGATTAGACAAACCTCTAGGTTGCATTTTTATACACAACCAGTATCAGTCCATTAGTTAAAGTATTGGAATCAGTTAAGTCCCACCTTTGCTATGGAATCATCCTGAGGACTTGAGCAAACCTCTTGCCCGCCAAATTTCCCACCTGCAATTTGAGAATAATAAACCCTAAGTAGGTTCCCATGAGAAAGCAAAAATAAAGATGGGCAAGAGCTTTGTAAAATTGTGTTATATACATGAGTATCAGCAGCAGGAAGAACAGCAGCAGCAGCATAAGCAGTAGTATATTGGGTGTGTGTGGATTTTTAAAAACAGAATGTTTCTATGCGTCTTCTTCTTTGGCAATCCATCATGGCCGAATAAGATTGTCTTGCATGAACACGGTCTTAACGGTGTGCCCGTAAGTGACTGTGGAGGCCAGTTCTGGATCCACATGTCCTTCCACAGTGGGGACATAAGAACTGAGAAACAGTTTCTACGCAAATGGAATTCTGGTTCTAAATGCAGCATAAGGGGTCTCTATAGTATAGTGTATTTTAAAATGGGGTTTCAGAGTTTTTAGGGGTTTTTGAATGTTTTATGTAGTTTTTCAATTTCATTGTTCTGCATGGGACAATGGCAATAAAGATATCGTATATGTTGATCATGGTGAGGATTTGCCAAACATACCTTTGTTTCTCTGCATGAAATAATGCTGTAAAGAATTTCTGTCTAATAATTTACTTACAGCCACGAGGTGGCAGTAGACACCCAGAATACTGAAAGGAAGATATGAGAATTATGTCCGTTGCCAACAACTTATGCCAAATAACAACTGTCTCTTTAAGAACCCTTTAGGGAGTTGCTGGTGGCCTTTCCTTAAAATTTCCTCAGATACAGAATCCTTAACTTTCCCCATGGAGACAAATCAGAGACACACCTGAGTTAAAGAACATGGTTTTCTCATTTATCCTCTCTACCTGGTTTCTCTTGATTTCAACTCCATTCTAAAAAATCAAGCAGGTTTTAAACTTCCTATCTTTAAGCTCTAGGTCCAGGACCATGATTCAATATTTCTCTGCTGCTTGTATTTTCTCTCCCATTCAGACAAGCAAACTTCCTAAGTGAAGCTCTGCATAGTCTGGGCTGCAAAAGCTCTTTCCTCTGGGCACAGAAAGCCCAATCAACTCAGCAGGTGCACCTCCACAGGCACATACCTCCACATGTGGTGGGAGTGTCCCAAAATCCAACTATTCTGGACAACAGCCATACAAGAAATATGTAAAATAACTAAGCAAGTAATAGACATCACCCCAGAATTGGCCCTACTAAACATCTTCCAAGACAACAATGCCCATTTACACCACAAAGAACTCATAACCCACCTGCTCTCAGCAGCCAGAAACACCATAACCAGACACTGGAGAGACCTGTCAGGAGTAAGCATGGACCACTGGTACCAAATAGTATGGGAAACAGCCCTACTAGAAAAATTAACTAATAAACTGAAACTGACACGGGGACAAACAGAAGAAGACGCCTTCACCCCGGTATGGCTCCCCTTTATCACATACACAGCCCAACAGGACAATGACAATAATCCACCAACAGCATACAAATCAATATGGCTAACCTGATCCAAAACACCCACCCACCTCACTCACACACGAAAACAAAGATCACCACAGCCAATCACAAGCAAACAATCACACCCTAGGCCAACCCCAACCTCTCTCACCACCAAAGGAACACAAGTGAACAACACAAGCAACGCTGACACCAAACTCTACATACATTAAACATAATAGAAATACCGCCACCCGACCCCACCCCCATCCATCTTCCCTCTCTCCACCCCCCCTTTCTTTTTTCTTCTTCTCCCCCTAATGCCTCAACAAATGAAACGGATTTGTAAAAATGTTACATGAAAAAAAAAATACGAGGCACTACACTTCTGTAAAACAAGAAAATCCTTAATAAAATATTAAAAAAAAAAAAAAATTCAGCAGGGTTGAATACTGCTGGGCTACCCTTGCAAGCTCACTGTCAGCTGTGTCAGCTTACACCTCTCTTAACAAAAGAGTTGTGTGGTTTAATAGCAGAGCCATCTGCTTTGCGTGCAGAAGATACCAGGTTCAATCCCTGGCATTTCCAGGCAGGGCTGGGAGAAACCAGTTTGAAATTCTGGAGACCTGCTGCCAATCAGTATAAAGATGAACCAGTGGGCTGTGTCAGTATCATGAAGTTTGCTGTGGTCACACTCCTGATCAATAGCTGTTGCTGGCATTGTTTTAGGGCAGGGATCAGCAACCTTTTCCAGCAGGGAGCCGGTCCACCATTCCTCAGACCATGTGCTGGGCTGCGCTATATTTTTGGGGGGGGCGAAATGATCAAATTCCTATGCCCCACAAATAACCCAGAGATGCATTTTAAATAAAAGGACACATTCTCCTCATGTAAAAACACACTGATTCCTGGACTGTCCACAGACCAGATTGAGAAGGCGATTGGCTGCATCTGGCCCCCAGGCCTTAAGTTGCCTACCCCTGTTTTAGGGGGAAAGGCAAAGCAAAATGACATCAGAGTGGCTGGAGTAACCCAGTATATTGGACATTACGAAGGTGGAGGGGAAAGTTTGACATACCTTTTCAGTGTTGGCCCCTCTCATTTTTAGTAATGTTTGACTCTCACCAGATGGCTTTGCACAAGCTACTCTTTCCCAGTCTCCATCACCCTCCCTTTATCAGCAGCACTGAGATAATATTACTACTACTACTACTACTACTAATAATAATAATAATAATAATACTGACCTACCTTTAAGGATTATGCCAAGGCCTACTGAAGGGAGTATATGAGAAATGCTACATAAATACAAATTTATATCTGAAGTACTTATTATCGCAATTATTTCAACCCCTGTCCTAATTACTCCTCACACTGAATCATCATTTCGCACTGTTTTCAGCACACTGAGCTGATGAGTTCACTCGAGCTTTTTCACCACCTGGGACTCAGGCTTTCCACCTGAGGTTCAGCCAGGTGAATCATAGCTCAAGGGGGAGAAATAGGTTCTAATTTATGGAACATTTGACTAAAATGTGGGAACTCCCTTCCTTTTCAATACATAGAGGAAGTCCCAAGGAGCTACACCCAAATAGTTATAAGAAACAAAGGGAGGCTTTCTTAGCAAGAACCAACTTCCTTTTGTTGTTGACCTTCTTTCTCTGTATGCATGAGCTGCCAATTTTTCTTTTCTTCCAAATATGTCAATACTGAACAAAATGTTATTTTTTTAAAAAAAAAATCCAACAACCAATGGGAGATACATGTGTAAATATTTGTACAAGTTGAATGGAGGAGAGGGTATTTGAATATATATATATTTAAATGATGGCTTCATTTTCAGCTTCAAATCGCTATGAATGCCTATATCTAAGCTAGAAGAAGAAGAAGAAGAAGAAGAGTAGTAGTAGCAGTAGTTTGGATTTGATATCCTGCTTTATCACTACCCTAAGGAGTCTCAAAGTGGCTAACATTCTCCTTTCCCTTCCTCCCCCACCACAAACACTCTGTGAGGTGAGTGGGGCTGAGAGACTTCAGAGAAGTGTGACTGGCCCAAGGTCACCCAGCAGCTGCAGGTGGAGGAGCGGAGACGCGAAACCGGTTCCCCAGATTATGAGACTACTGCTCTTACCCACTACACCACACTGGTTAGTTGGTAAATCCAACTGGCTTTTGGGTCCCTTTTTAGATCCAGGAGCCAGTGTATTTCTTTCTTTCTCTGTCTTTTACTGTCATTTGGTCATCTGTGGGGAACCTCTGGTTCTCCAGATGTTGCTGAACTGTGACATCCATCAGCTCTAGAAAGCATGGCAAGTGGCATGGGATGATGGGCATTGATGTTCCAGGAACACCTGGAGGGCCAAAGGTTCCCCACACCTGCATTAGGCTGACTCCCTCACAAGCCAATAGTGTAGTAGCAAAACAGGGAGATGAACTGTTGTTTCTGTGTTGTGTGATGAGATTCCAGGAACAACACCTGGAATAATTACAATAATTGCAGTGGAAAAGGAGGCAATGCTTTATAAGGAAAAGATAAACTTTGCATCTTGCACAAGCATGATCAGCATTCAGGTTGCTATTAACTGTTCTTTAAGTACTCATCATTCACACCTGATTACTAGAATGCACCTGCCAAGCCAATTGCTTGTATCTCAGAGCATGGGTAAATGATGGTTCTCTCAGGAAAAAGCAGAGGGACTGAAATGAATCCCACAGTTTCCTTATCCTAGGATTTCCCCCACAACATTCTTTCTGCATAAAGCAGAAAGGTTTGAATATCTGATGAACAATGGAAGAGCCGTCCCATTTCTTACCACTGAATGACTAGGTTGGACTAAGCAGTGGACACTTCATGACTATTATAATTTATTTATTCATTAAAAAAAAACTAAATTAAAAAACAGCTCTTCTACACACTGCAAAAATTAACATATTAGCACAAGTCAGCCATACCTCATGCCTTCAACATAACTTATTCTCAGTAAATATTGAAACATCATAATTCCCTCCAAAGAAGAAAAATTACTTCCATATGTTGTTATTCCAAATCACATTAATTTGACTAAGCACTAGTCAATAATTAATTAACCACCCACCCAATCAAATAGTCAGCAGTGTTCTCCAGAAGCTAGTTTAAGCTTTCTCCTGGTGCTGATGAAAATCCCAACATTCCTGGAACTAGAAAAAGTTTGTGGCCCACAAAACCTCTGCCCCCCCCCAAAAAAACACAACAACAACAACAACAACAATTTGCTGTTGGCAGTAGTTTGCTTTTTTAAAAATAAAAAATAAAAAAAAAATCTGGCCACTATTATTCTTGTTATTAAATTTCTATCCTGTCCTCCTTAAGCAGCCACAACCAGGTAGCAGAAACAATCCAATTAAAAATAAGATGAAAACATGTCCCATGGTGCTCTGCTGTCCTGCTGCTGTGTTTCTGCAGGTATGACTATGTGGTGTGCATATCTGACAAATGTGTGTGTGTGCTAAAGGAGCAGCAACAGGCCGTTAACATGTCGCCCTCCAAGAGTTGGCCAATCTCGAATGAGGCTTTCGGGGCTGAAAATATCAACCCTCCTTGTTGTACGACAAACCAATGAACTACTGTGCATTTACTGCATGAACGAAATATTGTTTGGAAAGGCACTTGGGTTTCTGACACCTGTAAACTGAGATAACCACATGGTTAACTGGAGTGTTGTGAGGATTTGGAAAGGTTCCAATAAATTATTTGCCTATGCTTGATCTGCGTAAAGTACCATAAGTGATGATATTCTGCCCCACTTAAGTGTAACTTTTTAGGTATACTCTGCCTCCCACTTTAAGCATAACTTTGTCAAATTAAGTGCCTCCTGCTTAAATTTAACTTTGTCAAATTAAGTGCCTCCTGATCAAATTAAGTGCCTCCTGATTTCCTGCTTGGCAGGGGGTTGGACTCGATGGCCCTTGTGGTCTCTTCCAACTCTATGATTCTATGATTCTCCAGAAGTCGCTAGTGAGTCCATGCAACTGTGCTCACTGTTCCAGGGCGTCTTCGTTCAAGAACAAGTTAATTGAACTACAGCTCAAGCATTATTTAAAGATTATCTGTAGTACCACAAATTCCAAGCAGCAAGAGTAGCTGGCAATTTCACCTGAGAACCAATGATTTTATTCACCTAAAAATTAGCTTAGCAGTTACTAATCAGCTTGCAAGGCAAATATAAAGGAAGAAAATCAATTTAAACTCCCTGTTTGAAGCTTGTGCCAGGTCATTACCGAGAAAGCCTAATCTGCTGAATAATTAAGGCTCTGCATTTGTGGAGCGAGGCGAAGGAAACTTTACAGACGAATAATAATTCTGAGCTGCTGTTTTGGCTCTTTTAATCTATAATTAGACTATGCACTTCAAATATAGATATTAACCTGACTCAAGTTTAAAAGGAGAGCCTGTGGAATAGGCTATGTCAAAAAAAGCACCTGGGCTTTGACAAGGAAAGTCATTCTGTTTGGGAGGCAACTCTGGTTCAATGTCAACAGCGGCACCTGTCGTTCAACCCGAGAAGAGAATATTACAAGCAAGCAGCTTTGAGAACAAGCAAGTCCACCCAACGTAATTAATGATGCTGTAACACCCATGCTCTGCTTGCTTGTTCTCCCATCAGCACACAGAGGGGAAAGTAGGGACAAGTTCCCTGGCATCATGTCCCTTGCCAGCCCTGCCTTCTGCACATTAGTTGAAGAGATCTGAAAGAGGGAACTGCTCTAAGGCTCTTGATCATGCACGATTCTAAATAGTGCAGTGAGCCCATTCACAAAGAACAGGCTCTGTGCTACAGACCTTCCTGAATGACAGCTGGGCCCTGTCAGGCACAGCTAGGATGATCTCCATGTTGGTGGAAGCAGGACCAGAGGAATAAACCATTTCTACACATGTCGCTTTGGGTGCCGTCACTTGTTACCTCTTTGATACGCAGCTGCACTTGGAAGGCTATTATTCTGTTGCTCAAAAGGAACTTGACCTCACAGGACTAGAATGACCTGTGCAGCCTGCAAAGTAGATCCCCAAGTCAGCTTTTGTGCAGCCTGCCAGCTGCTGTACTGCTACTTTTGAAGCAGGCACAACAAGCATTTGGGTGTGACCTCAGTTGTGCTCGTCATAGCCCAGAAGTAACATTGGGCTTCTAATTAACTCCGGGGTTTTCTTTAATTTTATTTAAAGCTTGGCAAATGCTTGGAAATTATCCCACGCTCTTTCATACTTATCTGATCATACTTTTCTTTCCTATTGGATGTTAACTTTAGTTTGTTCTGAATGTCATACTGTGTTTTGGTTACTGTAAGGTGTCTTGAATTTGATGGGAAGTTTGGGCTAAAGACTTTCAAATAAACACACAGTATATACATAACAGACATGTAAATTTGAAATGTGGTTGAGCAAGGTTCACATAGGTATTTGAAGTGCATGAACAATTCTGGGCCAGGATACCTAAAGGACTTTCTCCTTCCATGCAAGCCTGCCTACCAAATACCATATTTTTTGCTCTATAGGACGTACCCGACCATAGGATGCACCGTCTTTTAGAGGGAGAGAACAAGAAAAAAAAATTCTCCCCCTCCCTGGAACGGAGCCCCTTCCATTTCTGCTCCCGCTTGGCTGAAGGGGCGCTGCGCAGCTCTCCCTCTCTGCTGAAGCCAGGACAGTCCTGCTCTCCCGGCTTCAGCCTCTGGAGCACAGCGGGACCTCCCACTGTGTTCCGGAGGCTTCAGGCGGCTATCCCTGAAGCCTTCGGAGCACAGTGCGAGTTCCCACTGCGCTCCGGAGGCTTCAGGTTCCTTTCGCTGAAGCCAGGAGTGTCTTGCTCTCCCGGCTTCAGCAAAGGAACCCGAAGCCTCCAGAGCGCAGCGGGACCTCCTGCTGTGTTCCAGAGGCTTCAGGCGGCTATCCCTGAAGCCTGGAGAGCGAGAGGGGTCGGTGCGCACCGACCCCTCTCGCTCTCCAGGCTGCAGCGAAAGCAACGCGAAGCCTCCGGAGCGCGGAGGGAGTGCTCTCTCTGTGCTTCGGAGGCTTCGTGTTGCTATCGCTGAAGCCAAGGAGCCTGCATTCGCTCCATAGGATGCACACACATTTCCCCTTAATTTTTGGAGGGGAAAAAGTACGTCCTATAGAGCAAAAAATACGGTAGGTTCTCCTTGGCAGCACAGGTGCAGCTGGTAAAGACATTGGAGCCTTCTCAGTGGCTGCACTTCGTTGTGCAACTCCCTGTTCAATGAGGCTCATCTCGCCACACCTTCCAGTTTTGATGGCCTTCGGCAATTTTGCAAAGACCTTCCCTTTCTGGGCAGGGTCTTGGCCAGTCAAGTTTAAGCTCCTTTGCACTTGTATTCTTCCATTTTAACTTCTAATATTTCTTATTGTTGAGATGTCATTTCTGATTTTTCAATATGTCATAAGCTACCTTAAGCACTTTATTTAAAAATATGGGATTTGAATGAATACACCCCCCCCCACCCCAGTCGTACCTTGGAAGTTGAACGTAATCCGTTCCGGAAGTCCATTTGACCTCCAAAACATTCGGAAACCAAAGTGTGGCTTCTGATTGGCTTCAGGAAGCTCCTGCAGCCAATCGGAACCTGCAGAAGCCCCATTGGACATTTGGCTTCCAAAAATAGTTTGCAAACCGGAACAGTCACTTCTGGGTTTGCGGCATTTAAGAGCCAAAACGTTCGAGAACTAAGCTGTTCAAAAACCAAGCTACGACTGTGTGTGTGTGTGTAGTTTAATTATTCAGGTCAGGTTTTTCTCCACCATGCAAAGAGACAAGAAACATGACCGTTTACTTACTCTTCTTGGAGAAGAGCTTCTTTCGCCGCCCGATGGGGCTCAGCTTGTATTCGTTCTCCTCGCAGTAGCAGTCCTCATTGTTCCTGCTGTAGTACTTGGGCATGAGGTTGGAGACACCTTTGCTGCTTCCTGGAGCGGTAAGGCTGGCCATCCCTTTGCATTTGTGCAGCTTGAGCCTCCCGCTGGCATCTTCCATGCACTGCCATTTCTGAAACGGAAGGGAAATGTTCCCAAAATGGCATGATAGAGGCAAATGTTCTTCTACGTACTTTGGACATTCAAAGTTGGTTGGTAGTATTCTCAGAAGATCAAATCACAATTATCTGTCCCATAGCAGATGTTGTTAATTCGACAGAAACATGATAGTGGTGTAGAAGAGCTACGGGGTGTGTGTGTGTCACATTTGGCAACCAATGCACCCCCTTGGCTTTCAGATAGTACATGGATAGATGAGTCTAAAAAGCCAGGGACACAAATGTTCATGGCCCTCCAGTGACTATGGTGGCTCATTTACCAGAGGCTTAGTTGGGTTAGAATCAAGTATACCAGGCATAGGCAACCCTCGGCCCTCCAGATGTTTTGGCCTACAACTCCCATGATCCCTAGCTAACAGGACCAGTGGTCAGGGATGATGGGCATTGTAGTCCAAAACATCTGGAGGGCTGAAGGTTGCCTATGCCTGAAGTATACATTTCCAGACTTTTATACATAAATAAAAGGACATTTTATCAATTTCCCAAAGACTAAAAATAATGTTGCATGTCCAGGTTTAACCAACTCATCAAAATGCAACACTGAATATTGTCTTGTGCAATATTATGCATGTTTACTCAAAAGCAACATCCACTGTATTTACGGGCCTGACCTCCTAGTAAGTGTGTTCTGGTTTGATGCCTTAGTGTGAAACTCTGTATCTACTTTTCTGAGAGTAAAGTCTACTGAACTCAGTAGGAAATACTTTTCAGTAGACATTATTATTTTGTTGAAGTCCCCCTTCCTCAATCAAGACAGTTGTTGATGGCTCATATTCCTATGCCTTGTTGATATGAAGGAGAAGTGAAAATCTCCCCATTTCAGCTGCTATGAAAACTTGGGATATGCTTAAAAGATACTTAAATCCATCAATATCCGCAATGGGTTTTTTAGTTAAAATGAAATGTTAAACATAGCAAAGTAATCTGAAATTTTAGGTATGAAGTGGTTAAGACTTCTAAGGTGCTTTAAAACATTGACGCTGTATGAGATTTAATGAATTTAAGAGGGACTTCAATGGTCAGAATTTGCAACATCCAATATTTTCAACTGAGAAGTTACATGAACAGTGAAATCACAAACTTTAATGAGCATCTCTGCCTGAAATTGATTATTATCAGTACAAGTTCAAAAGGATTGTTAACAACTATTCCAGCTAATTGTGACGGAGGCAATACAGAGTGGAAATAAATTTAAAGCATGATGTGAAATGAAGCCAGGTTCAACAAGTATGGAAACAGACTGGATTGTGGTGGTAGTGTTGTTTTTAAGTAGAGCAACAAATTCTATTTGTAATATTAAAAGCTTTTAAGATAATGCTGCTACTGAACATTAAACAAGACGAACAAGATAAATAAGGCCAATATTGTTTTCAAATATAAGACAAGGAGATGGAGGTTGTTTCTAAAGTACCTAGCTTCCATATAATCTAGGTTTTTATAGACAAGACCAGCTCCTTAGTTTGTGGCCAAGAAGCTACAATGAACTACTATGAACTCGCACTCTAAACCCCTATATAACTGGCGCCTGATGGTCCATCTCTTTAAAACAAGCTAGTGTCTTCATTCTGCATCAGTAGCAGTCTGTGAGCTGTCTTCAAGGGCAAAGAAGTAACAGAAGTAAAGTCTTACATTCACAAAGGCAACATGGACCTAGCACTGAAGGCACAGATACACAAACAGAATTCACATAAGTATCAGTGGATGCAGAATGCTGATTGGTTCGTGTGTATGTGTTGGAGGCGGGGCAGGGAGAAAATTGGGTGGGTGTGGGGAATGGAATATCATGGTGGATGAAGGAGGGCAAAACCAACTGACTGAAACACAGGCGCTCTCTTAACTGCAACTTTTTGTTGCAGATCCATCTTGCTTCCTAAAGAAAAGATTGTCTGTAGGTGATACACATCAAATGTACAACTACTGAGTAGAATCAGGGAAAAATCTTGATGGGAAGGGCAATAATGACCATGTCTGTGCTTTTTTCTTTCATCCAAGTCTGTTGCTATTTAACCTCTGAAGATGATTTGTTGGGGGGGGGAGGCGCAAATATCTTGTGATTGGATTCAATAAACTAAATATGCAATAAAACAGACATATTTCAGTTTTAAATATTAAAGGCTGTCTCTGTTGGTGTTCCAAGTTATGCTGTAGTCTAAAAATATTACCCTCTGGATCCCAATTATTCTGTTATAAATTTCTGGATTTATGACTCTGTACCATTGGGAAGGATTTTCCAAACTTCTTGTTCTTGTTTTCCGAAGACAGGGACACAGCTCTTACTTGAAGCAACTGTTTACAGCTGGTCATGGCTTTGAGCTAAAGTGAGACTGCATACGATTTCTTTAATTAAAGCAAAACATTTTTTATTTTATTTTTTGGCAACAGCTTTTCCCTGCTACGTTTTAGTTGCGAAGAATAAATATGTATTTTCTGCTATCAGTTCTTGCTGAAACCGGTTACCTCCAGTCACTACTGGCTGCAAAATGGTTGTGTTACTGGTGCAAACACCTGCTTGGGTAGTTCTTGTTATACCCCTGAGGGCATATCCTTCCTAATGCTCTACACTTACACTAATGCAAGCATTTTAAATCTGAGTTATTTAAAACTAACTTGTTCTGCTTTTCTTTCCCCCCCTCTCTTTTAAAAAAAAGATCTTCTGGAGTGCTTTTCTGCAGCAATGTCTGAGTGTTCGTGCAACTAATGCAATCTTTAGGCAGCATTAACTGAACCACAGTTTCCAGTTCACAAGAAGAGTTAAGTTTCACTTTATTCTGCACTAGTTCAGCCACATATGGAACACTGTGTCCTTGGGTCTGGGCAAACCATACTTGAAGGAGACAAGTGAAGCCATTGTCATTTGGAATGGATTCAAAGGAGAACAGGAAAAGACAGTCAAGGGTATGGAGAATAGGCCCTTTGAGCAGAGCCAGCCCTACCATTAGGCAGAGTGAGGCAAACGCCTCAGGCAGCAGACACAGTTGGGTGGTAGCATTACCTCCCTGGCCATTCCCCTCCACTGAAAGGCAGAGCTGTTCCTCCTACATGGCCTGTCCTACACTCCCTTCACTAGCCATCTGCCTCAGCTGCAGTGAGGATGTTGTCTCATCACTAGTGCTGAGGCAAAATTAAGCAGCCTGTCCGGTCAGCTTCTGTACACAAAACGGGGGACATCATCTTTGCTGTTGCCTCAGACAGCAAAATGTATTAGGCTGGCACTCCCTATTACAGGGGTCAGCAAACTTTTTCAGTAGGGGGCCGGTCCACTGTCCCTCAGACCTTGGGGGGGGGGCAGACTATATTTTGAAAGAAAAAAGAATGAATTCCTATGCCCCACAAATAACCCAGAGATGCATTTTAAATAAAAGCACACATTCTACGCATGTAAAAACACGCTGATTCGCGGGCCGGATTTAGAAGGCGATTGGGCTGGATCCGGCCCCCAGGCCTTAGTTTGCCTGCCTATGCCCTATTATAATCAATATGCCACCAATTCAAATTGCTGGTTTTGACCTATAAAGCCTTTTAAACAGCTTATGAACCCCCATATGAACCAACCCAGAAAAATCGATCAGAATCAAGTAAGAAAGTCTAAATCGTTTCTGCAATCATAGAGATTTTTCAAACGGCCCCTAGTGTGATGGTATCAATTTCTGAATAGGAACAGTGCAGTACTGATCTTGTGCCACATGCCTCTCCCCAAAGTGCCAATTAATACATGCAAAATAGCTATGGCCCTTCTTGAAGTATTTTACACACTGTGTCAGTTTTGTCACCTGCGTGAGAGCCCCAGTAAATTCCTACTTTATTACCCTATAAAGTATGCAAGTCAAAGGTCTCAGTCATTTCTGCTGTGTCACGCATGAAGAATTCCTATAGAGGAAAATCACAAAACTAGTATATTACTTTGGTGACATCAAACAGGCCCTATATTCGCACTCTGACACCTTCAGCAGTCAGGAGGGCATAACTTAAGAAGGAAGCAGTCGATCAGGTCCTGGCAAGGGTAAAGGGATAGGCCTGGAGGCTGCAGATAATACACTGGGATATGTCAGTCAGTTTCTTCCACTGATTAAACCAATTTCTTTGCTCAGCTCTGCTAAGTTCTTAATGCAAGTAAGGTTTATTTAAATGCAATTAAAAGGGAATTTGGCCTTTTGTAGTAATGCCTCACTGTTATTAGCTGTAAGCAACTATGTTCCTCTGTAACTGCATGTAAGCTTCTAACTCCTCCACTTCATTCCAATAACATATTCATTAAAGCAACTCGACAGATGCAGCATGATAATATTAATAGCTGAAGAGAGTCCAGCGAACTGCAGGAAATTGCAACTGTTGCTAACACCCCCCAATAAAACTATTTCTAAGAAAGTGTTATTAATGTTATCCCTCACATCACTGACTTATACAGATGAGTATATGGAAGTTTGTGGTCTAAAATCCCAAATAGCACTCAGTCTTTATTCTAGTAACGGCAGCCAGAATTTGCCCCAAAATGGGAGGAAGCAACAGCTGGCTACTAGGCAAACATATTTAGCCAGAGTTTGCATGCTATTTTAACTCTTCTTTTAAAAACCAATACTGTTTCAGACTTCAATGGCATATGGTATTAATTTTGTTTTCTTTCTGGAAAGAATGTGGCACTGGGCACAATATTATGACAAAAGGTCAAGAGAACTTAAAGAGGACCAAAATTCGATTTTGACAATATGAACAGTTAGGCTTGACTTAAGTGATCTTGGTTTACATGTCTGAAGAATATGTGTGTTTTGCTAAAACATTTCTACAAATATCTGAAAACTGTCTTGCATAGGAAGATACTAGTTTTGTGATTTAATATTGCAATTCACACCTTCCATTTAAGTGTGGATGCCCATGTTTAGTTAAAGTTTGCATAAACTACCAATGTCAGAGTATTGTAGGAAGAAATCCTCCTTTTCCCATAAGCTCGCATGCCATTATGTCACCTAATTTCCTTAGCGGGTCCTGGTCCTTTAATATTTGCATAGCCCCCATTGCCAGACACACACCAGATTTTGTATTTCTGTTGAGAAGCCTTGACCTCCTTCCAAATCCCCTGCCTCCACTCAAGTGGCTTTGCATCGCTGCCCTTCACAGCTTTCCTGCAACTGCAGCAATTACAGATGTTAACTCAAACTCATTACTCGGGGCCCCAATCAGGGATAAATAGCTGTGACCTTCCTGGAAGGATTTTTCTATTACTGGATGCAGTTTGCTTGTTTCGGTAACTCGACACACAGTCTTAATCTTAGAACACTGTTACATCAATGAAAAGGCACAGAAACAAAGGATACAATCCTAAACACATTCATCCAGAAGTAAGTCCCACTGAACTCAGTAGGGCTTATTCGTGAGCATACATGTACGGGATTGTGCTGTTAATCAGTATAAAGGTAAAGATGGCAGAAAGTGAAGAGGAATTAAAGAACCTTTTAATGAGAGTGAAAGAGGAGAGCGCAAAATATGGTCTGAAGCTCAACATAAAAAAAACGAAGATCATGGCCACTGGTCCCATCACCTCCTGGCAAATAGAAGGGGAAGAAATGGAGGCAGTGAGAGATTTTACTTTCTTGGGCTCCATGATCACTGCAGATGGTGACAGCAGTCACGAAATTAAAAGACACCTGCTCCTTGGGAGAAAGGCGATGGCAAAGCTAGACAGCATCTTAAAAAGCAGAGACATCACCTTGCCAACAAAGGTCCGTATAGTTAAAGCCATGGTTTTCCCCGTAGTGATGTATGGAAGTGAGAGCTGGACCAAAAAGAAGGCTGACCGCCGAAGAATTGATGCTTTTGAATTATGGTGCTGGAGGGGACTCTTGAGAATCCCATGGACTGCAAGAAGATCAAACACATCCATTCTTAAGGAAATCAGCCCTGAGTGGTCAATGGAAGGACAGATCGTGAAGCTGAGGCTCCAATACTTTGGCCACCTCATGAGAAGAGAAGACTCCCTGGAAAAGACCCTGATGTTGGGAAAGATGGAGGGCACAAGGAGACGGGGACGACAGAGGACGAGATGGTTGGACATTGTTCTCGAAGCCACAAACATGAGTCTAACCAAACTGTGGGAGGCAGTGGAAGACAGGAGTGTCTGGCGTGCTCTGGTCCATGGGGTCATGAAGTGTCAGACACGACTAAACGACTAAACAACAACAACAAAAGGTAAAGGGACCCCTGACCATTAGGTCCAGTTGTGACTGACTCTGGGGTTGCAGCACTCATGTCGCTTTATTGGCAGAGGGAGCCGGTGTACAGCATGTGGCTAGCATGACTAAGCCGCTTCTGGCAAACCAGAGTAGTGCACAGAAGCGCCGTTTACCTTCCCGCCAGAGTGGTACCTTATCTACTTGCAGTTTGACATGCTTTCGAACTGCTAGGTTGGCAGGAGCAGGGACCGAGCAATGGGAGCTCACCCCGTCGCAGGGATTCGAACCGCTGACCTTCTGATTAGCAAGCCCTAGGCTCTGTGGTTTAACCCACAGCGCCACCCGCGTCCCGTTAATCAGTATAGCCAGCCTTAATTTAAACACGTGGAACACCACATGTACTGGGTCCAAAGGAGCACTTCACTCTGGTCCCCTCCTCAGAAATAAGAAGTGCAGCTTGCCCATTTACTGGCACCATGGTTTTTTTCTGTTTCTCCCACTCCCCCCACCCCCACCTTGGGTTCAGCTTGTGTTCTGGGGGTAGTCGCTTGGTATGGATGATCTCGGCCACCATATTCAGGATCCTGGGAGAATGTTTCCATCAGCCTAATTGGCCTCATCTGAAGGTTTTGCCTTCCTCATAGCAATCGTCACACCTTTGGTGGGTTAGGCATTGGGTAAAGCCTTTAGTCATGGTAGGAGAGGTTGCAAGTTTCTGCCTGCCCCTCTGGGGAACCGGGGTATCCCATTAAAGGGATCAAGGAAGAAGTGCTTCTGTCCAGATGCCCAGGCAGAGACTAAAGCCATAGCACTCAATGCAGGCAAGAAGACACCTAACTTGATGTATGTTATAGGGCTTCCCCAACTCTGGATTGACCCCTAGAAAACATCTAGCAAGCGGGCTGGTTGATATAGGATATGTCCAATGCCTAAGCCTCATCTCCTTACATCTGTAATCAATAAAGTTGGGGTCAAATTCAGTGCAAAAGAATGTTGTCATGTGTGGTCCTTTGATCTCAGGTGGAGGGGCAGTTTCATGCCACTTTGGCATGCAACAGGCCACTGGTCCAGATGGGTCATTGGTCTGGGAGACTTCTGGGGAGGTGCCTCCGGTAATGGCGGAATTCCTCTGACCGGGAGGAATCTGCTCCGTGGGAATCTGGGTCTGGCCGCCACGGCGAAGGCGGAGACCCGTTAAAATCACAGGCGGGAGAAGCCTGTGAGCGTGGGATTCGGCGGGCACCTTTTGCGCCTCCCCCACTCCTGGGGAACCCCGGTTTTTTTGGGCTCCGGAGCGACGTGGGGTGAGCGGCGCGGTGCATCGAATCGTCTGCTTCTTCCATGGAGCGAAGCCGCATAGCTGTTGCCGGAGAGCGCTGACCTTTTCCTGTGGACAATTTGACTTTAAAGTAATTACCCGTGAGTAGAGCTGAAGCGGAAGAATTGGATTTCTAAATATTTAATTTGGTATCGTAACGGGGAGGTTCAAAACAGGAAGTCCGCCTTCCCCTTTTGTAAATAGACTGAGGCAATGAAGTTGCAAGCTGGAGTCCTGGAAAGTCTTTTGTAAAAGATTAAATTTCCATCGGTAAAGAACATTAAACCCCCTCTTAGAGGCAGGAGAAGAGAGGGGGAAGTTGCGGATTGAGTATGCCTGTGGGAGAGCGCGAAGAGATTTAAAACACCGCCGCTCTGACCCTGGAAACGGGCTGCTAGTAGGACTGACGTATTTTGGAATGTTAATTGACAGCATTTAGAACGTTCATTGACAGCTAGTTAAACAAGAGAAATACATTGTTTCTACTGCCTCCGGCTGCTTTAAAAAGGAGTAAAAGTACCTGAAAATTGAAACTAATTTGAAACTAATTTTGGATTGTTTAAAAGAGGATACTATTAACTATTACAAATAGAAACTGTTTCCTCCTAGTGGAAGCCTTTGAAACCGGTTGCTTTACAAGAGCTGGGCTAGGGAAATTTCCAGCTGCAAGTTAAAAACCATGAGACTCTGGGACTGACCTTGAATCTTTTAAGTGTTATGGTAAATGGAAGAGGAAAAACAGACCAGTCAACTGCTGACAAAACATTAAGGTCTGGGAGGACTTGGCAACAATCCAGGAGAGGTCCATCATCAGGCCCCCCTGCTCCTTCTGTTGCAGCCTTTGTACCAGTATATTTAAAACCAAGAGGAATGACGACAGAAGAGGCTTTAGTGGCTGCATTATATAAGATAAATGACTCACTGGATCAGCTTAACAGGAAAATGGACATGATAAATGCGAAAGTGGATGTTTCAATTACTAAAATTAACTTAAATACAGAAAGTACAAATAATACCAATACAGAAACCACCCAGAAATTGATACCGGAACCTACTTTGATACGGCAAACTGCGGAGGAAGCCAGGGAAAAAGCTGTTGTTGCTGAATGTAAAGTAACACAACTGGAGAGAAAGAGAAAGAGAGCCCCAGCCCTACAGAGGCAATTTGATGAACATAAGTTGACACTTGCTATGACTGAACTTAAAGAAAAACAGACGAATTTGAGGATTAGAGTTCAACTTTGGTGGACATGCCCAAGGATTAAGACACTTTGGGATATGATTCATAACGAAATGAAAAAGGTATTTAAATATACCCTTTTGAAGAAACCAAAGGCCTTTCTCCTGGGCATGGTCGGCCAATTGGTGTTAAAGAAGGATAGAACTTTTTTCACGTATGCAACAATAGCAGCAAGAATACACATTGTGAAGTACTGGAAGACACAAGATTTATCTATTCGGGAAGAATGGCAGATGAAGTTGATGGACTATATGGAATTGGCGGAAACGACTGGCAGAAATCCGAGACCAGGGAGAAGAGTCGGTGGAAGAAGATTGGAAAAAGTTTAAGACTATTTATAGAAATACTGTAAAAATAATGAATGTTAGAAAAATGTTGGAATGACGTTATATGGCTTTAGTAGAAATGCTATAAGGAATCAAGTATAAATAGATTAATAGAGTATTAAAGGGAAAAATAAGGTTAGAATATGTTAAGATAATTATAGGATAGAAAACAGAGGAAGATGGAAAGGAATTGCTGAAACAACTAACAGAAGTAGAATACAAAAAGGGAGGTGTGAGGAGGTCGTGGAAATAAGGGAATGAAAGTTAAGATATTGAAACTGTTTTGTGTTTTAAATGGTTTGTGTCTTGTTTTGTTAGTCTTATGTTTTTTTTCCCTGTTTTGTTATGTTTAAACGGTTGGAAAATTAATAAATATTTTTTTTAAAAAAAACAACAGATGGGTCATTGGTCTGATCCAGTACCCCTTCTTATGTTCTTAACACAGCAAAGGCCTGGAGTTGTACGCTATTCAGCATAAAAATGTCACATATTTAACCTCTTGCACCTCAGATTTACAATTCTCCTTCTCTGTGCTTGAATGCACTTATGAGTACGAACGTGTCCTTTATCACGTATGTAAGCCTTGCAGCTGAAGACAGCACTTAATGTGTTTCACAGAATGGACTCTAGTACCGATAAGCTTCTGCCACAATGAACTTGTTGGCTTTAAGTTGCCACTATTCTTTTTTTCCCTTTTCAAAAGTGTTTTGAAAAACTAACCCAAAAGACAAACCTCCAAAGTGCAGTGAATAATTTATTTGAGGAACAGGGGCGGTGGGGAATCACTTAAGAAATAACCAGAGTGTTTCGTGTAAGCCACTCATCCTCAAGGGCAATTTTGATCCTACTCTCTCCCTCCGGGGAGGGGGGGGGAGAGACGCTGCTCTCTTTATACTACTCGGAATATGCTTAGCACCTTGTAAAAAAACACTTTGTGGTGGAGGAAGTGAGTTGCTGCCTGAATCTATCCACAGCTGCAAGCAAGTTTCAGGGAAGCATAAGGTGAGCTTCAGGGATTCTTCAACGGTATATCAAGGGGCAGCTTCAAATATTAGCTTCAATCAGTCACAGGAACAATCAGGTACAGTTAAGAAGTATACTCTGGAAATGTGATCCCCAGTCTCATACCAGACTTTAAAATCAGATCGTTAATTAGTTGTTTAAAATGAAGAGTCTTATAGGTGGAGTTCACACGTTTTCAAGGATGGAACTCTGTTGGTTATCTGCCACTTATCACCAGCAGGTACTTATCTCATTGGAAAGTGTTCTTTAGTGCTTGACAGACAATGGAAGATGTAGAAGTTTCTGTCGTACAAAGAAGCATTTGTAGACCAGCAGTGAGGTAGAGGTGTTCAAAAACAGTTATGGAAGCTTTCACAAAGTTTGCAGAATGCCAAAGACAGAGAGGTGTCAAAGACTGGAGTATGGACCTAAAACAACTGTTCATCTGACACAGTGAAACTGTTCTTGAGATCTTATACAGGAGTTACACATTTTCAAGTCATCTCATCCTTGCTATGCAGTGCCTGCCTGATTTATTAAAATGACAATAAGTATAAAGCTCAGTTCAACGTGCTGGTTTTGACCCAGAAAGTCTCATGACCCCAATATGAGCTTACTCAGACCCTTTGGTCTTCACCAGAGGCCCTGCCCCCAGGTGCCCCTTCTGAGGGAAAAAGTTGGAGGGTGGAAATGAGGGAGAGGGTGTTCTCAGACTGTGAGGTCTGCCTGGTGCCATCATTAACATCCTTTTGGCACCAAGTAGAAACCTATATTATCTCCTAGGCATTTGATAGCTTATGATTACTTTGCTGTTTATTGGTTATATGCTTTTGCTGCTCTTTTATAAGTTTTATGGGCTTATTGCATGGTAATGTGTTTTTAAAAATCTATTCTATGCTTTATGCTCTTAAAATTGTGTAGGTTGCTTAGAGACCCCTTAAGCGTCAAGTGGCCAATAAACTGACCATCATCCAAATTCAATACAAGAATGAATTCACCCTGAAAGCCTTCCAGTCAAGTGGATGAAACCACAGGAACAAAATCTGTACAAACTTTGCAAAATTATTGGAACAGAGTTTTCACTCAACTGTTATGATGATGCTACACTACAGCTTCTGGGAATGCTGTACAGATGAGAGATGTTACCGTAACTGGCTCTTAAAAGAGCTTACTAAGCAGACAGAAGTGTCTGTTTCAGGATGCAGGGCTGAGAAAGATCTTGTTCCTAAGGCTTTAGAGCGCTGTTGCCAGTCAGGATAAAGCTAGACAAGACAATTGCATGTACATTACACCTCAAGGTTTGCTTGTCTAGGGGTGGGTGGGTGTTGTTGTTATTTTAAATCAAAAGCAGTCACAGGAGACTGCAATTCTGAGCAAAACACCTGCATGGTGAAGTGAGAGAGAACTGCTCTTTTTCCCCCCTCTACTGATTTTTCTGCTCAGCACCAGCTGTTTTTCAGGTAACTCTGTTTCTTCCCTCCTCCAACCTACCCCTTAACATGGGAAAGCTGTGGGGTCGTGGTGGTTATGATTAGAATAACTGCTGGAGGAGAAAAGGATTTAAGAGCCTTTCCACCTAGAACTGGCCTGCCCCTCTAGATTATAGCCTCCTGTAGCTGCATTTGGATTTAAGTAGTGGTGGGAATCCCTGGAGGAAAGTGCATAGGCAACAGCTACCCAGATGTACAGTATCCATGGGTATGGAATGCAGGTGGATCTGGCATGGCAAGTTCTACCTCCAGCTGATATGCATTCATCCAGATGTCTATAAAGAGTCCTTGCATGGATGGCTCTATGCACGTGTTTGGGAACTGTCTGTAGGTGTTGCATGTACAACTGGGAACCACACAATCAAGAAACAGCTTTATGCATGGTTGCCCTTTACAGATGTCTGATGCCCATGAATTGGGAGTGCTGCTACGCCTGATCTATATGGGCTTACTGAACGGGCAGATAGGGTTAGTCAAGACCAAATATCTTATTCCGTATAAAGGAAGCTCCCTACATTCTGATGCATAGCTACACAGATCATATAGATATGCATATCTTTGTGAAACTAAGCAATGTGAAAAAATAATAATGATTTTTTGGGTGAGCTACAGTATATAAAAAACCCACCATAAAAGGTTAGCAATACAGAGGTGTAAGAGCAGTTTTATCTTTCAGACACATTCTCCACACCCCACAAAGAGACTTGTTTTTTTGCCTAGATAGAGCAACAGGTGTACAAGAGGGCTTGATATATGATGGGGAGGGTGACTATTTGAAAATCAGCCCTGACTCTAATCAACTTGATTGCTGCAGGTTCTGTTGATGTCTTTGTTGCTCAATTCCATCTCGTGCTGAACTGCCCAAATCAATTCACACTGAAAAGCCTTAAAACAATCCTTCTATTCCTTGACGACTAATACATAGATGACAGCATTTTTTATCATTTCCCTCTTTGCCAGCAGTAGGGTTATTTTTACTCACTATCCACAGACATCAGATAAACATTCTATTATCCTTAAAAGAAAAAGAAAGGGAACAGGCAAGGTGACATGTGCAATGCTTGGATGGAAGGCTGTTTACCGTAAGTAATCTTGAATAGCCTTGTACCAAAGAGCTTGTACCAAAGCCATACAGCAATAACTTCATTTACTGACCCTTTTCTGTACATCTGGACTTTTAAAAAAGGAAATGAATATTAATATGAAAAAGGAAGAGAACATGAAGGTCCACTAAGCTGAATTTGAGAAGGAACTGAAATAGAGACGTAATTCAGCTCTGAAAAGTTTCTCCTTGTTTGACTAAGATTCCAGGGGAAATCTTGGCCTCTTGCCCTGCAGATACATTTTCTTCTACTGCTGGAAGAGTAACAGAAAGGAAAGCTAGCTCTAAAATATTCAGTCCATCTGTTGTAAGATGGATAACAAAGTAAAGGAACCTCCTAAATCCTTGCTATGCCTTAGACTTGTGGTGCAGATGCTCACCTGCCCAAGCTGTTCACAAGCACTTTGATACTCAGCTCGCTGGCAGAGGTCTTTCACCCGTTGGTACTTGGGCAGGAAATTTTCTTCTTGAGCATCCATTTTCTCATTCTCTCTCTTGTGTAACAGTTTCCTGAAAAGGGAAGAACATGCACAGCTCTGTAAAGGCTGCATCCTCATCCAAGAAGTTGTTCACATAATCTTTGTTCATGAAGAGTGAGTGCCATCTCTACCATATTTCATGGAATAACGAGTGAGGAGCGATTGAGCGCTAGCCACATGGCCATTCAGTGAGGAGGGCCAAGGACATGGTAGCAAGGCCAGGTAGGTTTCCAGGGCCCAGAGACCCCAGGCAGCGAAGGATGGGGAGCCAGGAGTTGGGCCCACTAGGACGCGTCTGGGCAGGACGGGGATCTCCATGGAAGCTGGCGCCTGTTTGGGGGTGCCTAGTTCACACCCCCTCAAAATTGTGTTCCTGGGACCATGGCCCCACGTTCCCCCCACAGTATGCCTGTGCACAGGACAGTATAGGATATGATCCAAAGAAGCTTACTGGGTGACCAGTCACACTCTCTGAAGCTTTACCAATCACACAGGGTATTTGCAAGATTAAAATGGATAGTTGGGACATCATGTTCTCTGCTTTAAGCTCCTTGGAAAAAAGGCAGGATATATAGGCAAGAAATAATTAAAAAATGCATTTTCATTAAGTAGGAAAGTAGACTGCCTATTTCATGTGTCTCTCATAGATTTTACAGCAGTTCCAATGAAAATGAAAAATGCCAACAACAAAACATTGAAACTACTAATACGACTTTGCCTTTTTGATGAATTAAGTAATTTCACAAATGCCAAATGCAAAAGACTAATTAATGATCTTGCCAAGGAAAGTTGTACAGGTATAACTCTTCTTTTGCTGCAATGATTCCTTTAAGACAGGCTTCCTCAACCTTGGTCCTCCAGATGTTTTTGGCCTACAACTCCCATGATCCCTAGCTAGCAGGACCAGTGGTCAGGGATGATGGGAATTGTAGTCTCAAAACATCTGGAGGGCCGAAGTTGAGGAAGCCTGCTTTAGGAGGTCAGAACTCTCCAGAATAAAACACAATCACCACCTATCACTTACCCTCTTTCCACCAAGAAGGAGTCCCTCCAGACCTTCATCTTCTTTTTCAAATGGAATCTGGAAAAAAACAAACTTAATTTGAAAGTCGAACTAGATCTGGGGACAGGATTTGGCTTCTCCCTTGAAGATGTGTGATTAGAAAGCAAATGGCAAACATGCATTTTCAGCCTCAGCTATGAGATGATACGGCAACTTTTTTTGTTCACTACGGCAAGGCCTGTGTAAGTTCCACAGAATGGGATAGAAAAGTACCACTGACTCACAGACCTATTGCAGACAGATTGTTTAATCACAATTGCTTAAAGTACTTGGCGATCTGCAGGAAATGTTGGGCTCTGTTTAATGCATTTCCCATCCTTACCTATTGACCGGTCTTTCAGAATCCAGCAGCTTTAGAATGGATTTCCCATCCATGTCAGGTGGAATGTCCAGGCCAGCAATGTCTAGAATTGTAGGAGCAAGATCGATGTTCAATACAATGTGAGGATTCCTGAAAAGAAACATATTCACAAAACCTTTATCAAACATCTGCAACGGTAACCCCAACGTAAGACCACAGAAGACACAGAATACCTGAAAGGCACCCATGGGTTAACATCAAATAGTTGGAAAGAAAGCACAATTACACATTGAAGCTGAATATGAGAAGCCATTTACAAGCTAAAGAAAGGTCAGGAGAGACTACCTCGGAAAGTGGTGGACTCTCCCTCACTGGAGATTTTTAAGCAGAGCTTGGATGGCCATCAGTCAAGGATTCCTTAGCTGTGATCCCTGCACTGCAGGGGGTTAGACTGGATGACCCTTGGGGTCCCTTCCAACTCTACAATTCTATGAAAAAGAAGGAAGTGAAAAAGCTTGTGACCTAAACTTCTTCACCATTTTGAGAATCAATCCTTGTCTTGTAGTTCAGGTTTTACTGAAGAGGGAATCTTGCTCTGGCAGTTTTAGGAAACAGTGGGTTGTTCTAAGTTAATGGACATTAATAACTTGGCTTTATTAATTTCCAACGGGTCTCCTCTGAGTCGGACTAGCACTGGATAACCCAGTGTAAAAGATAATATTGGCACTCACTGAAGTGGGGTTGTGTAAGCAACAGCAGATACTGTACTACACTGGACTATTGGTCCTTCTACGTTAGTGCAATATTGTCTGTTCCCACTGCTTGTGGCTCTCCAGGGTCTCAGGCAGAGGCAGAGAGAGAGGCCATTCCCATCATCTGCCACCTGATCCTTTCAACTGGAGATGCCAAAGATTTAACCCAAGAGTTATGCATGCAAACAAAACATGTATCCCACCACTGAGCTATGGTACCATCACTTGGAACAGGGAATCTTTGGCTGTCCAGATGTGGCTGGGAGGCCAGCTCCCATCACATACAACCAGCATGACCAATGGTGAGGGATTATGGGAGTTGTAGTCCAACATCTGGAGGGCCAAAGGTTCAAACGGCCCATCCCACTACCCACTGGGGATAGGTTTAGAAGACAGTTGAAGGGTAGATGGCAGCAGGGGGATGGTAACAGACACCAGGCAAGCAAAGGTGAAAAAACAAAAACAGAACTAATAGTAAAGGAAGCTCATTTTGCAATAATGCTTAATACTCAGTATCCAGGAAATCAGATTTGCATAAATTTTAAAAGGAAATCCCCCTAGGGTGCAAATGAATAGAAGAGTCACACCCTGGAAAATTTCCCTTCTAGCACCAAACATATGCAAGGTGGGATTGGTGGTTGTGCTTATTCAGTTCTTAACAAATCACTAAGTTTGAGCATTCCTTAACGCTCAGATAAGGCCATAGCTTCCTCACCAGTTTCTCCAAACCTGTGAGATTCACACTTTATCTCCTTGTCATTAAGGGTGGGGATTTAAGTGGATATTCCAATGGTATGCTTACTTCGTCATGGCATTCTGCACATGCACTTATAAACTCTCCTTAACAATACCTTCTAAGCAATGGTAAAAGGTAAAGGTACCCCTGACCATTAGGTCCAGTTACGGACGACTCTGGGGTTGTGCACTCATCTTGCTCTATAGGCCGAGGGAGCTGGCGTTTGTCTGCAGACAGCTTCCGGGTCATGTGGCCAGCATGACTAAGCCACTTCTGGCGAACCACAGCAGCAGAAGTTTACCTTCTTGCCGGAGCGGTACCTATTTATCTACTTGCACTTGACTTGCTTTCGAACTGCTAGGTGGGCAGGAGCAGGGACCGAGCAATGGGAGCTCACCCCGTCATGGGGATTCAAACTGCTGACCAATGAGTGAATCTAATACTCACAAAGAGGGTGGCTTTCCTCAGGATCCATGCCTTTACCACTTTGGGAAATTATTTAGGAATACTATTTACTTCTACATTTTTTATTATTAGATATATGTACCGCCTTTCTTCCAAGGAACTCAAGGCAGTATAAATTGCCCTCTTCTGGCCCTTGTTTGTTTTGGGGGTTGGTTGTTTGTTTGCATTTTTAGCCAGCAGACTTATTTGTCAAAAACCACTGGTTGGTCATCACAAAAATAATACATTATGGCATTTATTTTTTTCATCTGAGAGTGCTACACTTTACATACATTATCCTATATTCCTCCAATCCATCCTGTAGGGTAGCTCAGTGTTATCATATCCATACTGCAAATTGGGGGAGGCAAAGGGCTTGGGGTTGAAAGAACATGGGTGCCTTGTATTAGGCCACCTACTGAGTTCACGGCAGAATCAAAGTTCAAAACCAGGGCTTGATTCATAGCTCAGTCCTTAAATCAATAACTGATACTAGCTCCAATTAAGGTACTTACAAAAACAATACAAGCAGAAGAACAAATAAAGAAACTAAGCATTAAAAACAAACAAACAAAAATTATATGGATCTTTGAGGACAAGAACACACTTGCCATAATTTACAAGGAGAAATTACAGTTCAAAGACGGAGCCATATGGATAGTTTTCTGCTTCTGCGCAGATTTCCAGCTCAGAAACACAGCACAGCAAGGCAGCAGCATTCTAATTTGCAGCAATGAATGAGACCGCTTGTGAATTACTGGATTTGAAAGCAAACAAACAATGACAAGAACTGAAGATAATACATTTGTTCATCTGCTTGACAAGTGCAGCTTAATTTTAATTACTAGTTAATGCAGTGTAGCGCATCAGGGTAAAAGTAATGAACCTATGGTAATGAGACCTCACTACAGCAACTGCTATTAAATCAGGGTTGATAAGCAGGGACAGCCAATGATTAGTTTATATGAAAAATAGAAGGTGCAGCTCACATTAGCAAAGCTGATACTGAAGTGGGCGTTTCCCTCCTTATGGAAACAGAAATGCCATGTTTGTACCAATTTTACAGTTCATACATCACCTTTTGGAGTGTGCATGAACTAGTTTCTCTATGGGGATAAGCTCTGACTTACTGAGTCTTTAGAAATTGGTTTTGGCACTCAGAAGGCCCTGAACGAGGAGGCTCCCGCACAACATAATTGGCTGGCGATTTAAAATGATGGGGTGTTTCAGGATCTAAAAAGAAGCTATGAAGAACAGCTTGCTTTCAGGGCTAGGGGCAGTGTTTTTTTTCTGGGGGGATGCAGGGGTAGGCATACCCCTAAACATTTTGTGAATCTAAGTTTGGCCTCATTGAGGGGCCGTATTTCAATATGGGTAGGAAAATGAGAGTACCCCTAAACATAAATTTTTTTAGAAAAAAAGCACTGGCTACGGGCATGCCAAGATAGCAACTCCCTGCGTTTTTGCCTGGTGCTTGTGCACTAAACAGAAATGGAAGAGTTACAAGAAACTGAGCGACTACAAAAAGTGGGTGCAACTCTAGCCAGGAGGGGCTCAGTGGAAGAGCACTTGCTTTGTGTACAAAAGGACCCAGTTATCCATCCCCAATGTCTCTAGGTAGGGCTGGGAAAGACTTTTGCCCGAAACCCTAGACAGCTACTGCCACTTGGTGTCAACCATACAGAGACAGGTAAACCAATGATCTGACTTGATATAAGGCAGTTTCCTATGTTCCTATGCATAGCTCATTGTAGACAGGGAAGGGTGTGAAACCACAGGGAAGGATGAGTTGTGGGAGACAAGAGCTGCTTGGATATATATGCACATCCTTCAAACCTACTGTGTGCTTTGCAAAAGATGACAAAATTGTCCTGGGAAGCCTACAGGCAGTGGCTGATTTATGGCAGTGCAACTGGTTCTGCCACACTGGGTGCCAAGCCCAGGGGGCGCTGCAGGGTGTCGCAATTATGGCACAGTGAATTGAGCAAAATGCAAGGCGAGAGGTGCAGGGTGCCGAATTTTTGCCTTGCAGAGGGTGTTGTTGAAATATGAAAGAGCAAAGTCTGTTCCTGATATAGGTAGGAATATCTCAGCTCTCACTGCATTAATCATATAATTGTTGAAATACGTCATTGCAGACCACTTCTGATAATCTCCTTATAGCACAGAGTTTATAACATCACCTGATTCTTCAGGTTGCCCATGTTTGTTTTGTAGGGTTCTCTTTTAGCTGTCCTGCAGCACTGGAAATACCAGTGGGTTTTTTTTTCAGAACGAAAGAATTCTTCCCTTTTTCTGCTTCGATGGTTGAAATTCATTTAAATTCAAAACCCAGTGAATATTCTTTTTTATTATTTTAAAATGGGGTTGTTGCTGCTTTGCTATGTTCGCAATATTGTTGTTGGCTTGCATTACTTTTTCTATATTAAAAGGAGGAAAGTATTATGGGTGGAAAAGTACAAGAACTAATTATGCTAATATATACATAGTGGTATACATTAAAGAACGCATATTGTGGCACTGTGTCCAAAATAATTGCTTTGGTGCAAATATTTGCTATTAAAATAATTACTTAGAAGGTATATTTACATAATTTCTTAGCTGATCAAAGTTACAATTTTAATTAACAGTCACACTCTGTACTCTTGTCTGTCACTGACAAAGGGTAAACCAAGGAGATGAGTCATCTTTTCTTTTCTTTTCTTTTTTTGCAAGGGAAGAGGAACATATAGAAAATATTGCATTCATTTTCTTAACAGTGATTCCATTGTTATTATTTAATTAACCTCTAATGACAGCTATGCACTTAGGCTGTGAACATTACGCAATGTTATTATTTGGAAGCCTCACAGACTGCACCGTCAAACTTAAACAAAAGGAAATGACTTTGCATTTTTTCAGAAGATCAAACAGAATTTCACACGAGTCTAAATTCCCCCTTTCTCAGTGCAAGAGGTAGCATGTATGTGAGCTGTCTAGTGCTAGGAAGACATTGGGAATGGATCTGGGATTGAGGGTGTTTTGGCTGCACCTTTAGCCTTGATACAGATAATTCCACTGAAATGCAAATACTTTGGGTGATATGCATCCATGAGCGGAACAGACTTCCACTCCTACAACAGGACTTCCCCTTCCTTTCCTCTCTCCTGTCCCCTCCACCCTAAAACTGCTCTGAATTTGGAGCAGGGGAGTTGCAGAGGAAGGAAAGGCCTCACTGCATGATTGATGACTGCTTGGGCAATGTTAGACATCACACCTTAACAGCACATAATTGTATGCAGGAATAAAAATTGACACTGAAAATTTGCTCTTCATCCTGCACTAAAGAGTTTGATGGAGAGAGGAACACAACTGGTTATGAGAAATCAAGTCCTTTCTCCCAAAGAGATGAGCAAAACCTTAGAGAAACATACTTTGCTCCATAAATGTTTTGGAGAAAGATGATCGCTGTCTCTTCGCTCTTTTTTTTTTTTTTTGCTTTTTTCCTTATCATTAAAAAAAAGACATTTAAGAGTTTGCATTTAAAATTATTTGTAAACAGATGTGCAGAGGGTGGCGAGGAGAAAAAAGATTGATGAGATTTACTGCTGAAACTAAGCCAACCTCAGAGCATCTTACAAAAGGCCATACAGAACCAACCAGAGCAGGATTCTCTTAATTACTCCAATGCCACAAAGCCCCATGAACTTACAAGGATCCAGCCTCCACATTTGGACCGCGGATATAGAAGGGGACTCTGATGTCAAATTCATACGGCATGGATTTTCCTTTCACCAGCCCAAATTGCCCTATATGATAGCCGTGGTCTGCCGTATATATTACATATGTGTTATCCAGTTCACCTGTTTCAACCAATGCATTGTAAATCTGAAATGAAAGAGAAGCAGAACATTTTGGATTGAACAAAACAGTATGGTATTACACAATAATCTTGTATATAGACACAAGGGCAGTGAAAAGCTTGGTGAATGTATATATTGGCTCTTTGTGCAAGCTGCTCCCTTTCAGCTGAAGAGAAGGGGGGCGGAATAAAAATAAATAAAAACAAACATGAAACTATTGTGGCCCTACTGAGATAGCGACTGCATTTGTTTTTTGAAAAGGCAACATGAATGATCTGAAATCAAATTTTGGAACTGCAATGAGTCAGAAATCATGACATATAGTTTGGCCATATTTGCAAGTTACATTGTCACAAACCATTGTTTACTCGGCATGAGCAGCTGCTTGGTTCCTCCCCACTCCTCCTGGCTTGAATTGGGAGAAAATAAACCACAATAGCTGGGCTTAGCTTTACATCAAAACTAGGCACCATGATTTGTTTTGCTCTCAGCAAACCATGAGCAGTTAAGGCAATAACCACAGTAGAAGTACTGCAGGGGAAGTAAAGGGTTAAAGCCACCCCATCTACGGTCCCGAATTTTATGGAGTTTTGTGTACCCTGTGTTAACACATCTTCCTCCAAAGTTGCTTTCCTTCAAGCACAGTCTGTCTATGGGAAATAGAGAGGGGAAACCGAGACGTATTATGATGACCCAGATACCTCCTTGTTTGTTTTAGAAAAGCAGGTCAAGCCACAACTATTTTTGGAATGCACTTGTGACAAAGCATAAGGTTAGGCTTGACTAGCTGAATGCATTTTAAAATTCATTGAGCCTCTTTATAATTACAATTTCTATCCCAGCTTGCTGACTTGAAGTTAAAAATAAAGCAAGCCATCAATTTGAGCAAGCTGCAACACTGATGGCAAGCCTCCCCAAGCGTATGTAGTAGCACTTGAGAGAGATTATATCTTCCCAGAGCAAACCACCAATCAGCAGTAATAGTAATCACCATAATCACAAACAGGCTGATGCAGGGCCTACCTATAATCTTAACCTTGTCTTCTCAGGGTGCCTGCATTATACTTAAATCACAAACAAAATGCAGGAATGCTGGGAGATAAGCAGCAATAAACTGTTTTGCCTCCATGTTAGACTGGCAGCTTTGCAGGCTTGAAAACAAGCCCATCAATTTTCACAGAAGGTGCCAGTCAGGATGAATATTGCCAGAGCACAGAAGCACAACTAGCTGGCCCACCCTTGAGACAAAGTGAGACGATCACCTCAGGCGGCAGGATCCACAGGGGCAGCAGATCCCAATGTTGGTTTTTATTCCCTCCTTTGTTCCTTATGTAGATCTTCCCTCACTCCTTATTCCCTGGTGTGGTGAAGGGTGCTATTTTGGGGTCTGCCTGAGGTGCCAAAATGTCTTGACCTGGCCCTGATGGAATGGTTCGTTTTACTTTGTTCTAATATCACAGGCTTAAGGGCAAACAAGATGCCAATAAGAGGTGTGTTATAGAAGATAACTGGACCTATGAAGCAACCTGATGGTGGATCATAGCAGGCTTTGTTATGACAAGCCAGACCATTGGTCAGCCAAGCTCAGTACTATCTACAATACTATCTCCTGAAAATAGTGCTGTCTACAGGAACCCTCTAGTGTTTCCAAACAGGGGTCTTTCCCGTGGCAATGACAGGGAATAAATCTGGGACCTTTCTCACACAAAGCTTCGGATCCTCCTCCAAATCTGCAGCAGGCAGAGTCCTCCCTAGACATCCAACCCATGCTCTTTTTAACTGCACATACAAGTGACTGAACCTGAGACCACATGTGGTCTATCACAGAGCTATTTACAAAAGTTTGCCCCATAAAAAGTGTGCAAAGTTTGCCATATATTCTTGCAGACTATGGATATTGCTTGGCTCAGTTGTCATGGTAGGACCATCACCCACAAAAAGGGGGATTTGAGTCCATTTATTTTACATTCATTTCCTACTCAAGAAACTTATGGCTGACATGGGCATCTGGCCTAAGCATTGTCTGCACATTTCCGGCACATCACACTGACCAGGAAAAACGGTGGTATGTTAAGTACATATTACTTAACAGAGAACTATTGAAGACAGAAAGCCCAAGCTTTTGGTACAATTTTCCCTTTATGCACTGTTTGCAACTATAGCAGGCAACTTAGGATGTTTTGCTATTTGGAATATTTTATAACATATCATTGTTATAAAATGGGTTTCTTACCTGCCCTGAACCACAAGACCACCTCTTTCTCTGCAGACCCTCTTGGGGGTCAGCTGGGGGCCCCCTCTTGGTAGTTCTGCTACCCTCAGTGGCTTGGTGGGGGACATGACCCAGGAGACAGTATTCTCAGAGGCAGCCCCCAAATTATGGAATTCCTTCCACACAGAGGTGCACCCAGCACTTTCACTGCACAGCTGAAGATGCACCTTTGAAATCTGGGATACATTGGGACCCACTCTACTTGTGATTCTAATTTGTTCTAAACCGGTGCCAAGAAAGCAGCATATAAACACATTAAAAAACAACACCTAGATAAATAACGTTAAAATAACTTAGTACAATTCACAGTCAGAAGAATAGGGTGAGTCCTAAGGTGCAAAAAGCAGCTAAAGAGATGCATCTTCAACACATGATGAAAGCTATACAATGAAAATGGCAGACACACCCAGTGGCGTAGCATGGGGGGTGCAGGGGGGGCCGGCCGCACCAGGCGCAACATCTGGGGGGGCACGCTCGCACTCGCAACTCTCTGCCCCTACCTGGCTCACTCACTCTCTCTCACTGCAGTGCTGGCTGTGCGAATCCGATCCGAGCCGCTGGGTCGCCGCCCACTGTGGAGGGGGTGGGTGCCAGGCATGCGGTGCGGAGAGAGAGCGAGGGACTATCTGGGGGAGGGACAGTGCAGCGGCCGCCCAGCGCAGCGCTGAGCGCGGGAGAGAACCACACCAGCCCAGCCCAGGCAGCAGCAAGAAGAAGCTGTCAGCGGCGGCAGGTTAGGGGTTAAGGGGCGCAAATTACTTGCCTTGCCCCGGGTTAGGGGGCGCAAATTACTTGCCTTGCCCCGGGTGCTGACAACCCACGCTATGCCGCTGGACACACCTCTGCGGGGAGGGAATTCCACAGCTAAGGCAATGTCAGAGTATGCCCTCTCCTGAGTTTCCACTCCTGAACTTTCAAGGGAGACGAAACTACCTACCAAATGGGCTCCCTCTTAACATCCAAGAAGAGAAGTTGGGATGGAGACTTGGTGCTACCATTCTGCCCAGAGCAATTCAAACCTTATAAACCAAATGGGGAAGTTGAGGCCCTGTGATGAAGTGCATCTGTGCTTATATTGGCAACACTTAAACTCGTGTTTTGGATAGGATAGAAAAGTAGGGCGCGTATGCAGGACTTGGGGAACTTGGAGGGCCGAGGTTGAGGAAGCCTGCAATAAATCTTACCGCCTCCATAGAGTCATCCACAGACATGAGAGTCTGAAGGCGCTTCTGCTGTAGCATATTGGTGAATTCCATGTGAATAGGTTTCATGGGGCCAGTATACCTCATTATCCAGTGCTTGTCTGGGTTTGGAGCATAATTATAACTGGGTGTGCTAGAGAGAGAGAGAGAGAGAGAGAGAGAGAGAGAAACAATTAACTGCCAGTAAAATAAACATGGCATGCCACCCATCCTAAAATGTGTATTCTGGGTTTCTACACAAGTTCCACACAAACATAGGGCAGGATTCATCTAACCAGTCCCACTAGCAGAAGACCCATACAAAGACTTCCATTTGTGCAATAGGATTCCCCCTGTCTCTCCCCCCCCTTGCACCCCCAAAAATTGGCTCTGGGGGTTGGGAGAACCCCCAGAATGGCGCATGAGTGAGAGGAGAAGGGTATCGTGCCATCTGGTAAACTGGAATGCTTGCACAGATGGGACTGGAAGAACATGATGTTGAATTCTATCCATTGCATTGAGCATTCTGTCCTGACAATTTCAGCATCCTGAGAACAGCAGCTTCCACTTTCAAAAGTAGGTTTGGGGGCTTCTGTTTACTTAGCGTTGAGTACAGGAAAGTTTTAGAAGCCAGGAGGCAAATCTTAAAAGATGCTCCCTCTCCATCCACAGCTTTTTACACCGTATGCCATACTGTTCCTAAGGGTGTCCCCAACCTTTAAGGAGCCCAAGTGACTGCAGAGTGAAGGCAATAAGGCCTCGTTTTGTGAATGGAATTCTGAATGGAAGAAGTCAGGGTCCAAGCTAAGGAGCCCAGCTGCTATCTTGCCACACCCAAGTTAATGCAAATACAGTTAATTCCCTGAAAATGGATGTGCAAATGAACCTTACTACTGTGGCTTCTACTATCTTTAAGCATGTTTGAGGCACACAGGGGTGGCAATTTTCCCTGTTGGGAATAACCCTCCATGGTAGGATTACATTCTCCGTGGTAGACAGTGAAACATTATAAATCTCTTTTATGATTTATCTAAAAGCCGGGAACGGGAAAATTGCTCTGCTCAAACTGAAGCCTATTGAAATAGCAAGTATCATTCAGAGTAAATGAGAATATATTTCAACTGTAGCAGCTTAGCATTAGGCAGCTAACATTCTAACTGGGGAGCATGAGAATGACATAGCTATTCCAATTTCATTCTGCACGGATGATTGTGGCTCACGCAGGTTCCTTAACAATAACTATCCAGATTGCTGGAGAGTCTCTACTATGTTATTTAGCATCTGTGGTGAATTTAAGCTTGACTACCTGAGCATTTAGCAGGAAACTATGGGCATTAAAATGCTTATTATAACTTCAGTCCAATAGCCAGCTTTTAAAATGATGTTCTACTCTATACTAGTCTTTAAAAAGAAAAAAAAGCTGGATGGTGCTATTACAATTTCCTTTGCTTGAACAAGTAGCCTTGAGGTAGGGATCTTCCCACCCCAGGAGCTATAAAAGGGAATTCCCATCCCACTTGACAACAGCAAAAAGCTAGGGTACCTGAAACAGCAAACTAGCTCCAGAGTCCGGTTCTGAACAATCTTGGAGATTGGTCTGGTCAGATAGGCAAGGGCTTTGGGCTTCAAACTGGGGGTCCCTTGACCAGAGAATGGGTCCTACATCTTAGTGAGCTACACAACTCCTACTGTAACTCAGACCTCAAAGCCTTCTTTAGGTGCAAAGGGGGAATAGGGATGTGCATCATTGTCACCAGTCACTGGCAACCAGACTTCAGCCTCTGGATTGGCAGGGTCTAGTGTAAATACCTGGCCTTCTGCCCTTGCCTAGTCAACAGAGCAAGGGCTTCTGTAGTTCAGGCTCCAGTTTCTTCGTGGTTTTTTAAAATTAATCAGCAGAGTTTTGCAGTGGTGCTGTATTTATGGCCTTGGGAAGTTAGCTTGAGCAGTATCATCCATAATTACGCACACATATTTAGCGTGTACTTGTGGGTCTGTGCAGAATGAAGCTGGCAGGTGAGGCTGTTGTGAACATGCTGCGAGAGGGGAGCACAACTCCTATTGTAACACTGCGCTCTTACCGTAACATTATTCATATTCAGGGTTGCCCCATGTGCTGAGTGTGTGTGTGTGAAAGACATGCTAAAGTGAATTGCATTGTGTTTTAACAAGTGGGAAGCTTTGATATCAAGGCTGCAGTCCAAAAAGTGCTTTGTGATGGGGAAGAGAGTATTTTTCTTCCAGGGAGGAGAGGTTGCTTATTATTCTCTCCACATTGTTAATGTTCTCTCTGATTTCAGAATGTTATTGTGGCAGGATAATGACATTGCTGCTTTGAAAATGCTGATGGTTATGGAAACTGTTGCTATGTAATGCCCTGAACGAATCTAAAATGCTTGGCAAATTCCTTTTCCAGTATGCTTTGTGATTTCCTGGCTCATCTGACACCTCCTGCTGCTTAATCCACTCAACGTCCACAATCTTCTTTGATTACTACAAACGTAACCCTCTTATACTTAACAGATTTGTCCGTCTTACGGCCAAATACACAAAGCACAACAATTCTGGAAACTGAACAAAAATAACCACTTCAAATTCATTCAGAAGTTGGAGGTGGGGGCTGCACTACAAATCCTGATTGTATTTGACCTTGGAGAGAGAGAGAGAGAGAGAGAGAGAGAGAGAGAGAGAGAGGGAGAGAGAGAATAAAATGCTTACAGAAACAACAGTAGTGGTTGTCTCTGGAAAAAAACCCCACTATGCAACAATCATGGATAAATGCCTATTAAGCAGCTGAAGCAAAGAATGATACATGTTGGTGATATGAACCTGCAGGTATAAAATGCAAGCCTATTTTTTATATATCCAAAAGTGATTGTTTTGCATATGCTGGAGAAGACTCAGGATTACTTACTGAAAACTATTTCCTCTCTCCTACCAAAGTCATTTTTTTCAGTGACTGCTATTGGGTCTATATTGGCATTTCTATTCTGCATTTACAGAGCATTTATTACCTGCCTTTTGATTTAAAATCCTCAACACACACAGAGAGAGACAAGCCAGGGAGGGGATTCCACAGTTTGGGTGCCACTGCAAAGAAGGCTCTGTCCCACATCCCCGCTCCCTTGATTTCTTCACACAGCAGAGGCACACAGAGCAGTGCATAAAAGAAGCTCTTGACATATAAGCTAAGTTTGTGTTGCATATCATCAACATACAACTAAGTTTAAAGGAGCAGAAAGACCTTGTGGAGGGCAAGATTAGATAATAAGAGAGACATGTGGTTGCCACTACAAGGGACAACTCCATGTCTACTCTTCCTCTTCTCCCTGGTACAACATGTAGAGAAATGAAATGTTCAGAGGAGGTCATAACTTGACCACACCCTCTTACACACCTTCAGTAAGGGGCATCCAATGAATTCAAGTGAAAGAAAGGGGTGATATGATTTCACACCACTCATTTTGGTTTTTCTGTGTTAGCAGGGTACAGAGGAGAAGAGATGTGGGATTGCATCAAGAAACCTAGACTAAAAGGGTGTAATATTGTGCAACCACATGTCCCTAGTTTTCAAGGTTCTGGAGAAAAGCTTAAACGTGTGAAGGTAAATCACCTGATGGACAAATCTTATGTGTGTCTGCTCAAAAATAAGTCCCACTGAGTTCACATGAACCCAGGTAATTGTGCATAGGGTCTGAGTATGTGCCTCATTCCTATCCTACCCCCTGATCTCAAACTCAGACCTCATCATATTTATTTACCCAAGTTCCATTCTCTCTTTTCCCCTTACTCTCTTTACAAAGCCTTTCCCAAAAAGGAATAAATTTGCATAAATTTGCAAATGGAAAATGACGGGATTGTTCATTTTATTGTGTAGATTTCTACAAGTTATAAATTGAAAAGCGCCAAGCTGTTCCATTTCTGCTACCTGCGATAAACTTATGCCCAAGCACAAATGATCCAGAAATGATTTCCCAGGAATGCTATGCCTTTGCTTGGAAATGCAGTTAATTGGTTTGGTGCTTTGTTGCCTTTTCCTTACATGTGCTGAGAAGCATTGGGAAAGAGATGAGAATACTGAGGGGCTGAGTCTTCAGGACCGTGAGGAGCTGCATGGCTGAGAACCATCAAAACTGGCCTGTGAGGATACATCTTCTTTGAGATTCGGAAGAAGCTAATACTGTCATTGGTGATCAAGTCAGTCAGATAATCCTGAAAAGAGTGAGGAAGAGAAGAAACATCAGCAAAATGACATCAAAAGTAATCAATGAGCCTAGAGGGGACACTGCAATCATTTTAGAGGTGGGAAGAGAAATCCTGATTTATTCACTTTTTTAATAATTGGAAATGTAAAGGGCTGGTATGTTTTTAAACATGCTTTTTTGATTTGTTTTTTACAATTCCCTATAGTGTTACCAAGCTCACATCCACACCTCCATTTAAAGCATTTCAATTCCACTATAAGAGTCAAGTAAAGGTAAAGGTAAAGGGACCTCTGACCATTAGGTCCAGTCGTGGACAACTCTGGGGTTGCGGCGCTCATCTCGCTATACTGGCCGAGGGAGCTGGCGTACAGCTTCCAGGTCATGTGGCCAGCATGACTAAGCTGCTTCTGGCAAAACCAGAGCAGTGCACGGAAACGCCATTTGCCTTCCCGCTGGAGTGGTACCTATTTATCTACTTGCACTTTGACGTGCTTTTGAACTGCTAGGTTGGCAGGAGCAGGGACCGAACAACAGGGGCTCACCCCGTTGTGGGGATTCGAATCGCCGACCTTCTGATCGGCAAGCCCTAGGCTCTGTGGTTTAACCCACAGTGCCACCCGAATCCCATAAGAATCAAGACTTCCCCCTAAAAAAGAATCAGACAGCTCTGTCCTTCCAGAACTTTGCTGCTCCCCAACTTCCAGCACCAGTGCTGGATTTACGTATAAGCTAAACAAGCTATAGCTTAGGGCCCCACTCTCTTGGTCCCCCCCCAAAAAAAATTATGAGTCTTTGTAAATTGTGTTTCTAAATGAACTTTTGTTATTGCCAAATGCCAATGTGTTTGCATTATTAAGTTTGTTATGAATAAAAAATCATTTTAAGTTAGAGCTTAATAATTATTTCACGATTAATATACTTCTTAATTGTATTTCAGTTCAACAATTACTTTGATAAAATACATATTTTGTTATGTGCAAATGACTTTAGATACCCATTAGGTCTATAAATTATGATATAGCATATATTCAACACAAAAAAACAGCAACAATTTGTTGTTGACAAATGACAGCTGGACATATAAAGGGCCCTATTACCTTTAGTAGCTTAGGGCCTCATCAAACTAAATTTGGCCTTGCCCAGCACCCAGCTGAGGTGGCCACCTCACTCTGCCTAATGGGAGGGCCAGTCTTACTGTTATTTGTTGAGCCCTGAATTGAATCAAACTAATCTGAGACATTCGTGTGTGTGTGTGTGTGTGTGTGTGTGTGTATTATATGGAACAAGTATTCTTAAATGTAATGGTGATAAAATGCTGGAGAGACTTGCTTGACAGAGACGGTCAGTGAACACGAATGTTGCGTTATATTTTGATTACACGTCACTTGGCACTCAGACACCTGAGATTACAAAAAGGGCAACCAATGGGTTGCTAATTCTACTGCCAGCGGGGAAGATATTTTTGGAAACAGAAATATACTTGCTGCTACCAAAATGAAGGTTCATTAAACTAATCTCTCAAAAGTCATGTTATTGCACTGGTAGTAGGAAATACACTTAATGAAAAGACGTATTTGGAGAAGATAGCAAGGGGTTCCACTTTTGGACACTTAGTCACATCAAGCATGGTGCTGATACAGATACTTCTTGTTATTATGCACAGCAATTTAACCACGCAGCTGCTGAAAGCCCAATTAGATGCACAAAACATCTTGGTCTGAGTATGTGCCTCATTCCTATCTTACCACCTAATCTCAAACTCAGACATCATCATATTTATTTACCTGCAGTGAAAACAATTTTTGGAAAGATTTCCATTTCACAGATGGACAACACAAGGCTCAGAGATAGTTGTGAGTAATTCATTTAAAACATATACTGTGCCTTTGTGAGAAGGAACGTGGGAAGAAGAAATGCTAGATCCCGAATTCTGTCTCTTTGTCACACTCTGCTGCGATGTGACTGAAAAATCTTTGAAATGAATTATGCATTAAAAGGCAGTTGCCTTGCCCTTAATCAGATATTTTAGATTCAGAAGCATACCTTTTAACAACCCTGATTTAAATTCAAGTTTATTAACTGCTTTAGTTCTGACTAGTTGGATAAAAAGCAGGTGTCAAATATCTTTATTCCACTGTATCCTTTTCTGTAAATAATGGAAGGTAACCCTATAGGAATATTTTAAAAAATCAGGTGTTTTTAAAGTTACTCGTTCGCTTCCCCCAACCCACCCACCCAACATATTTCTAATTAGAATAACAGAACCTGAACCTCTGATCTCCGTTTCATAACACTGCAGACAAACACTAACTGAGTTTGTGGACTACTGACAGATTTAGGACTCCCTCAAAATCTGCATACCACCACCATGGAAACAGCAATTTTGCAATAAAGAGAATTAATCACATGCATGCAGCAGATCAAGAGTATGTCTCTCTGTGTTAATTAAAGCAGGGAACACCAGTCAATAGAACATGAGTCAAACTACGATCAAATCCATTTCCCAGCTGGTAGGACATACTGAAGTGCTTACCGGCTTAAGAACTGCTTGCTGTCACTAAATAAATTTTAAATTATACATCCCTCCAGAAGTAAAACGATAATGTGCAGTCTAAGGGAGCAGGTTTATGGATTGCAGTTTATATTACCAGCAGTAGCTTTCAAATATGAAACAAATACTTTAATTAGACTGAAATCATAAAGCATCCGAATTGTTCCCCCAGTTGTGGCCAGGGGAGGGAAATGAAAATAAATCAGTAAGACCTACCCTAGAGTAGTCAAATCCGTGCTTTTCCTTCACTCCATTTCTACAGAGTGTGTAGTTGTAAAAACGAGAATTCTTGAGCAATCCAACCCATTCCTTCCAGCCAGGAGGCACATAGGAACCATTATATTCATTCAGGTATTTCCCAAAGAAAGCTGGAAGCAAAAGGGGGAGAGGAGACATTGTGAGGAGAAAGCAATACATATAAATGTATAGGAGATAATCATGCTATAGTATAGAGCTCTTTAGTTTTCAGCTCTTGCAGACAAAGTGATAATATTTTCCCTATCCAGTCATATTTTATTTTAATATTTTATTTTAAATCAGATGCTTTAACACTTATTTAGCACTAACAGTACATTAAGCATAAAACAGAATAGGGAAGGGACTCACGAGCTTGCCCAGAAAATTTACAGCAAGGGCTGCAAATGGCCATTGGCTTGCTCACCTATAACAAGTGATTAAGGATCCCTTCCTAACAACTGGGAAGGAATACTTTACCAAAAAAAAGTTACATTTTTCGCCTTTCAGGTGATGACGGGCATGTAAATTGCATTCATTCTGTACAATCCTGTCTGCCACACAGCAAATGACTCGTGACACCTTTTCAATGACCAGAGCCTCTTAGGAGGCATATTCTGTCTAGTCTGCCTGTCCTTCCTGGTGTTTACAGAGTAATTCAACACCCACTGACTCCAGACTTGAGTCAGTGGGGGAGCTGGATTAGGTGGAGGGGGTCTCTGAGCCCAGATAAGGCCGCTCCTGTTGGTGTGGCACTCTCCCTTCCAGCTACAGGATGTAGACCCTGAAGAAAGGTGCTCCAGAAGTGGGGAGGGAGAGGGGCTGAGTCAGCCCAGGCCCAGACATTTCAGCCATTTCCACCGGACACTTAGGGCTGAAACCCTAAGCAACAGCATCTGGCCTAACCATCCTGCCTCCCAACCTACTGATACTGCCAGAGAAGCTGGGTTAGGGCTGCTCCCTTAAATGTGAATGGACTCCTGGCAGTTATCTCATTCATGACTTGCCCAACTCTGTTTGGCCAGATGCAGATCTGGTCTGGTTACTACAACTGTACAAAAGAGGTGGGATCAGAAAACCACTCTTGGTCCTCTTTGTTTATTCTTAGAGAGAAATGGGCTGCTCCAGAAAATTATGGGCAAGAGGTCATGAAATCAACACCAACAAATCAGAAATTGTTGAAAAGACATTTGAAACCTGGTTTTTTATGAGCTGCTTAATAAACCCATCTTAGCCAAGAGTGAGCAAGGAATGCACTAGCCTTTGCTCCACTATGTTTTATGTTACTATTTTATTGCTATAGTGTCTATAAAGATTCATACAGGTGTAGCTAAAAACAAGGGCCTGCTAGACAGATAGCTTGCCAAGCCTAGCTTCCCTTCATCTTCATGCCACATATTCTTGCCTCCAGATATCCAAGCACCATTTTTCCCCAAAGAGAAGGGTGTGTGTGCTTTGTGATGTCACAAGTGCATCACCAAACAGTACTCTGCACCGTTCTTGGTGCTTCAAAGCAGCAAAACTGGTTTCCTTCCACCTCAGTTCTAAAGAGATAGTAGATATACACAACAATGTGCTGTTTATGCACATTGTTTTTAATGTATGATTAAATCTCCCTAATAAAATACTTTGGTTTTGTAATTGTATGTGTTCAGTGTCCCAGAGTGACTGCAGCAGCTATCAGCTCTGACAGCTGCTACTGCAGAGAGCTTCCTTCTAGTCCTCTCAGTGCTGCTCATAGGTGCCAACTCCCTGGGGCCCTGGGTGCCCGAGCACCCATCAAATTTTGATGCCAGGGCCATGCATGCTTCATGGCACCCATGGCCCCAGGCACCCATGGTTGTGGGGCCAAGTTGGCACTCCTGGTGCTGCTGCAGATCTCCTCATCCACTCCATGACAATGCTCAACTTCTTTTTCCAGCAGCAAAGAGGAAGAAGGAAACCAGCCAGCCAGCAAAGAGATAATATACATTAAAATACCATGCAAGAATTCCAATCACCTTGCACAGGCAGGCATAGGAATTTTGCACAGGTACCTAACAGCTAGTTTGTATCCAAGTTCATGCAAAGCCAGAAGAGTGCTAACAAATTCCAGTTCATCGCTGTGACTGTTAAAGTCACACTGCCTTTGCCTTTAATTAGGTCATCTGCATCAACCAGACTAAAACAACAGCAACATGCAAAGTAAATGCATGCGAAGTGTTATGATGTCAAGCAGCGTTCACCTACCTGGTGCCCTACAGATGTTTAAGATGACAACACTCATCAGTCTCAGCCATGGCTGATGGAAATTGCAGCCTAAAACATCTGGAGGGCATCAGGTGGGTGAATACTGGAGTAAAACAATAAATGGACAGCCATGCTCTCCCAAGAAAGGACTGTGGAATCAAGCACTTTCTCGGGTTACTCTGCTTCCTGAGGCACTTCCAATATTTAGAGAGTTAAGTGCAATCCACAGTAATGTGTGGGTAATTGAATAGTGGAGTAGATTTCTTCTCCTTGCCTCAGTATCTAGGGATGATGGATTGGGATATTGATCCTTGTCCACAGTGAAAGGTTGGAACACAGCCATCTGAAGGTTTTCGTGCCTCGCCATTATATCACAACTAAACACAGCTGCATTTGGCACTATTCCTGCTCCTCTCCTTGCCATTCATTTATTTATTTATTTAACAAATGTATAAACCACTTCACAGCCTGAAGCCATCAAAGCAGCACTCAACAAGGTAAAAAAAAAGAGATAAAATACAAAACTAAAGTAACCATTCTAAAACTAATTAAAACCTTTCCTACCAAAAACCAAAACCCAATAAAAGCATTTTTTACAGATGGAGAATTAATATTCCATAAATGACTGAGTCGCAACTCTAAGCTTCTGGCCGGAGCAGCTGTTGGGCACAGGAGAACAGAACATCTCCAAATGGCAAAACAAAGCAATTCTTTTCAGCAGCATTTTAGCCCAAGTTAGCATGATGTCCCGTATACTGCCACTGCTTGTACACAGTGGGTTTTTGTTTTTGTTTTTTAAGTTTCAAAATGCTAAGCAGATTTTGCACCTGGTGCCATGATACTATCCAAAACATCCTTACACTTTTCACCTCTTGATAGGCTAGTCATGTAAAATTACATTTGGCTCTGCACGGAGGTCCACTAACATGCTTTTCAGCTGACTACTGGCAGATGCCTTTTTAAATCTGGCAAAACACCCTCCCTATCTCTAGAGCCTGCAGAAGGGAAGAGGCTCTCAGCACAATGCAATATAAATGTCTCACTGGTTTCCAAATGGCTCCAGGGCTCAGCAGGACAGGGACAAGCCTGCTAACCCCAGCTTAGTGCTCAGGATGGAGGTTGTAGGCTCACATTGCCCACAAGGCTCAGCAAGATGGCACAGACCTGAACACTTCCCCCAGCAGCAGAGAAGGAATGTTGGCAAGTACAAATTGTCGTTGGCTACCAAGGCCAGTTCAAGCTTTGTGGATCCCCAGTGCTGTGAATTATTTCTGCAGAGTGCTATGCCTTGGGCTGCATGTTTCATTCATTTAATATGCTTGATATTGCCATTCTAAATTTGTTAGCTCTGTCCAATGTAACAGTGGGATAAAAATCCACAATTTATAATTTATCTGAGTCCTGGAAATGTAATCCATTTACGCGGACTCTTACCTACAGTGAGCAGAGAAACCTTTACATTATGTTCTGTATCTGCTGATAAGATTTTTCACAAACTTACAGTGCCACATTCAGACATCAGGGCTATTTTTTAAAATAAAATAATAATAATAATAAATGTATGTATGTATAATTTTGCCCACAATATTTATTTATTTTACAAGATTGCTTAACTTTGGAAAGGTCCCAGCTTACGTTATGTAAAAAGTACCTTTATAAACAGAATTGGTTTTGTTCCATTTAGCAATAAACTTGGAAGACGCACTAGGAAAAACATGGGTTTATAAATAAATAGACAAAGGAGACAGTATAGTCTTAATGAACTCAATTAAGAGAAGCCTCCCACCCATTAAGAGTCTGACTGGTTCTTCTGACCACAAACATTCCACCCTCCCAGAAGTCGCTTTCAGACACAAGGAACTGTAAGATACCGTGACATTTTAAAGTAGCTTCTTTCTGGAGAAACTTTGGCAAGAAGCACAGACGTCTATGTTTTTATAAATGTTGGTTGATGTTTCTCTGTGAGTTAAGGTATGAAAACCTAACACTGCTCCAGGTTTCCCTTTCCTTTCCATAAATGTATGCTAAAGGGTATTTACTGATCACGGGATTCACGAAGAACAGGATTTAGTTGAAATTTCATTCCCGTTTCAAACCCTGGAGCTTAGAGTAGCAGCTGAAGCAAGGGCAACAGGGATGAAACAAAATTTGAGGACTAAAACAGAGCAAAATGTAACTAGGGAGTGCCTGGGGGTATATTACTCAAGGAAAGTTGTTCCTGCAAAGAAATTAAGAGGTTTGGAGAAGCCAAACAGGATATGTAGAGCCAGTTCCATGTTAGTTCCCAGAACGCTCTTGTCTCCAGATTGGGAACAGCAATAGGCATGGTTCATTGAGAATGGTGAGTATGCTTAACCAGGGTTTTGTTTAAGTTCTTGCATTTATTTTTAAATAAAAAAAACATTTATTCAATACAGCTTTGTCCACAGCCATAGTATCACAGGATGATCACTCCAGTCCTCAATTCCACATCACAGTCATGTTGGGTCACCAAATATACTCAATAGGAATCCAACAACCAATCTGGTTGGCTAAACATTTTCAATCAATATATCCCCTCCACAGACACCTCTGTGGTGATGATGATAGCATTAAAATACCCTGCTCTTCTTAAAAAAAAACAGAGTAAGCTGCTATACATCTACACTTTCTATAAGGAAGCCTTGAAACTTGCCAGCTTTGCCTCCAAACCTGACACAACCAAGGTCATGCTAACACAGCACCACGCTTATTAATACATCATCAGCAAACAATAAATTTTCAAATACAACTAATGAATCACAATCAGCCAAGGGCACAACCAATAAGCAAAGGGCACAACCAAAAAGGCCCTTCTCCTTGCTGTCCCACTAGGTCTTGCTGAGTTCACTGAGTTACTCCTGGCTCAGTTCATACATAATACCAAGCTAACCCTTGGCTTAGTGTGGATGCATTAGTGTGGAGGTTCCTGGAAAGGAGATCTCGGCAGCAGTTGCACTCCTTCCTTGGTCACCCTGCTGCCAAGATGCCTGCAGCTAAGCCATGGTTTGGCTTGTCTGAACCTGGGGCTCCTGGTTTGTCTGATCCAGACAAACTGTGAGCAGTAAATTCAAGAGTAATCCTTGGTTACAGCTCCTGATGTGTCTTGAGCAAGACAAACCAGGAGCTCAGGTTTAAATGACATGCTACATCAAGCCATGCCTTAGTCTTGGGTAGCATAACAAGAGGACTGGGGAAGGAGCACAACAGCCATGATCTCCATTCCAGGAGCTCACAGGTTCATGCTAAGCCATGGTTTAGCTTAGCATTACACGCAAAGTGGGTCATTGTGAGTGCAGAACAATGGTGTGTCCAATGCAGTCCCCATGATTCTTAATTCTGTGTTACAAAATTCAAATTTGGCACTGCAACAGTAATTTGAAGGGAAAGATGAATTCTAGAGGAGAGGGGTTTCCTATTTTTCCAATGGCTTTCCCCCACTCAAAATAGCTCTCAAACTGTGGGGTGGAGAAAAGGAACCATGAGGAACTGCAGCTTTCCCCTGACTAGACGTAAAATCAGAAGGATGGCAGTGATTATTTTGTGGGGGAAATGACAGCTCTCATCCTATGACAGCTTCCCTCTTCAAACTGTATCTTCAACAGCTGCATTTCGCAACAGCCGCAAGAAGAAACTCCGGCAAAAACACGCACCACAGAATGACATGGAACGTGTAGCTCCACCTTCCAAATTTTCAACAGCAGTTCTATGTCATGTTAATGTCAGAACAAGATCAAAGCTGGGAATGTGGCATATACACCAGGGCCAGAGTATATTCTTAGGCTTCTATAAATTGCTCGTATTCTCAAGGGAATTATATCATCTTTCCGAAAAAGTCATGGGTTCAATAATGCAACAAAGCCTTTTCTGTTTCTTTATTTTAGTAATGCAGTCTCCATAAGATCTAAATCTAACATGGATTGCAGAAAGCCTTTGACAAACGGGCAAATACCCTGCTTAGGTTTTTACTGTTCTGACGGCTTCAAGATAAGAATCCTATTTCTTTGCAAATACCAAACTAAATATTACTTCTTGGCTGAAATGATAAATCAATATGAGAAAGCATTATTCTTTAAAGGCAGGTGCTGGCATCCCTTCAGAACAATACATTAGCAATGGAGGAAAAATGAAAGGAGAAGCCTCTTAAGACAATTTAAAAATACACTGAGCAAAGATATATTCAGGTAAAAATAAAGGGAGAAGGGGGGAAGAGAAAGAAAATAGACTTATAATCGTTTGCAGTGTGGCAAGGGAGCATTAAATGTTTGTATTGATTCTTTAGCTTCATTTTTATAGACATGGATACATCCAGGCTGTCTCCCTTTTTTTCATTATACATCATCAAATATATTGAGGCACATGAGGGACCAACCATGTTAATTCCTCACAAGAATCTGATCGTTAATGGGGTACCTGAAGGTGTGGAGGGCTAGCAGCTGGTTTCTTACAGTGAAGAATGGTTGACATATTTACGGTTATGAAAGACAGAAACCAAACTAGATCTAAAAAGGCTTTTAGATTAAGTTTTCATGCAGTTATATGATGTTAACGAAAGTGTTTCAATACACATCAATGGTAAAAATCAAGTTTAGCAACAAATCAATCAGCTGTATAGCTTTTAGTGGATCTCTCTCCAAGGATTCTGAGTCAGTGGAGGATACTTAAATCTATTGTTGCTACTTTTCGGTAGGAAGATATAGGCTATTAGTTGAGAGTTCCCATTCTGATCAATTGTTTTCTACAAAAGGTCAAACCATTTATCTTAACACTCACTGGGTAAGGGTCAGGCTTTAATGAAGCAATTTACTGCTGTTGGGTAAGGAATGATAATATATTCCGCATATCCCCCTTTTCTTGAATGGGTTTCCCATCGGATATTGTTATTGATTTCTTTTCCATGGATTTTGGAGACCTGCTTTCTGAACAATTTATTTGATGGGACTCCCCGCCCCCCATGCAGAGAGGGTATCTCTAGCATGTTTTGTTAGTTACTATAAAATGCTGGAAAAATAGAAATTAACATGGGGTGTGGGGGAAGAGAATGTAAAGGAAGAAACACATGCATGGAAAATATGTCAATATTAGGTATGAGGCAATGAACAAGAATGACAAGATTTTTGGTCTGGATGCATAGCAAGTCTGGATTAATGGCTAGCATTCTGCTATGGCTTCCCATCAGTGCAAGGATTTCTGCAACAGACTTTCCCATTCCCCTCCCCCATGTGCACCTCACATTCTCCCAAAATCTCCAGAGGGTTGTAGGATCCCCTAGATCAGATTTAGGGGGCATGAAGGACAGGTGGGGAAATCCTATTCTGCAAATACAAATCCATCTGCTGACGGAACATTTCCCATAGCACTATGTTGAATTCCACCCTGTAGGTTCCACTTTTTGCAAGTGTACACATGAAATGAGCTGTACAGGTTAGATTCTTGCCATTAGGACCCCCTCAGCACAATTCTGATGTTGCCTGCTTCAGAAGCTACCTTCCAGGTATCATTTATAATCATTCTAGGACTATTTGGAACATGTCCAGAGGAGGGCAACCAAAATGGTCAAAGGCCTGGAAACGATGCCTTATGAGGAATGGCTAAGGGAGCTGGGCATGTTTAGCCTGGAGAAGAGGAGGTTAAGGGGTGATATGATAGCCATGTTCAAATATATAAAAGGATGTCATATAGAGGAGGGAGAAAGGTTGTTTTCTGCTGCTCCAGAGAAGCGGACACGGAGCAATGGATCCAAACTACAAGAAAGAAGATTCCACCTAAACATTAGGAAGAACTTCCTGACAGTAAGAGCTGTTCGACAGTGGAATTTGCTGCCAAGGAGTGTGGTGGAGTCTCCTTCTTTGGAGGTCTTTAAGCAGAGGCTTGACAACCATATGTCAGGAGTGCTCTGATGGTGTTTCCTGCTTGGCAGGGGGTTGGATTCGATGGCCCTTGTGGTCTATTCCAACTCTATGGTTCTATGATTTGCTGCAGAATAAAACACCCCTTTCTTGGTTCAATGTTGAATTCAGGCCTTCTTTTTTACCTCGGCTGTAATGCATACAGCATAAACAGAGACATCCCAGTGGGATTAGATCTGGTTTCAGTGGTTAGGAGTCAGCACAGAGAACTGTGACTCAGAAACCAGAGTCCCTATTCCTGGCTCTGACTTATTCTGCAACCTTTGATAATATACTTCCGTTATTTGCCCTTTTGTCTCTTTGACTCTGAGCAATTTTCTTCCCTTTACAATCAACCACTTATTTGCAAAAGGTTACAATTCAGATATTATTCTAGCAATATTATCTGCTGTTGGGTACATTAGTAGTGGCTGGTGAACTTAAAAAAACCTGTGATCCTATAGAAAGTATTTCACAGGAACAACACGTTGTGTTTAATTGATTGCATTTTGTGCTTAATTGATTTTATAGTAAACTTATGCATGCTTGCATCTGTGACATATAGCAGTAAGGAAAATAAAACCTACAGCTAGTATGTGGGGCAAAAACTATTTGCATCCCTCTTCCTAAAATGCCCCCCATTGTGCTGAAGCCAGGATGGGGTGGGGGGTTCAGTCATGCCCTGACAAAAATGAATACAGTGGTACCTCAGGTTACATACGCTTCAGGTTACACACTCTGCTAACCCAGAAATAGTACCTCAGGTTAAGAACTTTGCTTCAGGATGAGAACACAACTCGTGGTCCGGCGGCGCGGCGGCGGCAGCAGCAGCAGGAAGCCCCATTAGCTAACGTGGTGCTTCAGGTTAAGAACAGTTTCAGGTTAAGAACGGACCTCCAGAACAAATTAAGTACTTAACCCGAGGTACCACTGTACAGATAACAACTTTTCCCAAAAAGGTTAAAAATAAGTCATCACTCCTTCATATTATCAGTCTAACCAGACCTTATCCAAGGAGGAAACAGGAATCCTTGCAGTAAAGCTCAACAAAGTTCTCAGGCCCAATTCAAAGTGCTGTTTTTGACCTTCAAAGCCTTGGGACCCAGTACTTACAGGGATGTCTTTCCCCATATGAACAAGGATGCTGAGCTCACCATTTGAGGCCCTTCTTGGTGTGCCACCTCCGAGGGAGGTCCAGGAGGTGGGGACAAGAGAACTAGCCTTTTTTTTGTAATAGCTCCCAAACTATGGAAATGCTCTTCCCAGGGTGGCCCACCTGGCACCATCTTTCAACTTTCTCAAGTTTTTCATGATGTGGAAGCTGTTTTTGTTTCCCCATGCATTTGGAGAACACCGATGATTTATGTTGTTGAATTCTAAGTGTGTTAACATGCCAATGTAATTTTTATTACTGATTCATTTTGTTGGCTGTTAAGGCTTTTTGCTGTGGGAATGGATATATAATGCACCTAAACCACTTTGTGGTTCTTTACAATCAAGAGATGTACAAATTTTATGAATAAATAAAGTAATAAAATAAAATAAGCCAGTTGGAAATTCTGAAGAAGCTGCTGAGTTAACCTGTCCCATGAGCATCTTGCCAGCCCCCTAATGACCTACTGACCCCTGACCTCTTTCCCTTCATGCCAAGATCCTGCTTCCTTATCAGCTATGCCCTTGCTCCCACTTGAACACCATGTTACTCTTGACTCCAGGAACAAGGAACAGACCTCTCTTCCCAAGTCACATACTCTCTTTTAAATGCTATCTCCTGGAAGGAGATACAATCAACAAGAAAGAAAGAAAAACCCAAGCAGATCATTCCTTTTGTAAATGTTTACATAAGGAGACTTTAGCAGAAACAGTTTTTTGACACCAATAAATCCTCACTGCAATGAGTCCTTTGTTTCCTCCTTCAATCTTCTTTTGCCACGCCCCATTCAAGAGTGGCCACGCTTTAATGCACTGATGACTCAGCCTGCAAGTGGTAGATCTTCCATAGACTAAACCTTCAATTTTTAACTTGACATGTTTACTTAAGTTGCTTTCCTGCTCAACTTCCAGCAGCACACAAGAAAATACAGGGACCTCTCTATATGGGTAGGGTCCTTTGGCACACAAGAACAACTCCTCACTGTTTGTATATATCAAATGCAGCGGTACCTCAGGTTACATACGTTTCAGGTTACAGACTCCGCTAACCCAGAAATAATGCCTCAGGTTAAGAACTTTGCTTCAGGAGGAGAACAGAAATCGTGCTCCAGCAGCGTGGCGGCGGCAGGAGGCCCCATTAGCTAAAGTGGTGCTTCAGGTTAAGAACAGTTTCAGGTTAAGAACGGACCTCCGGAACGAATTAAGTACTTAACCTGAGGTACCACTGTATGGAGATATGACCTCACAGCCTTAATATTTGGCTGCCTCTTATCACACAGGCATTTTTTTAAAGACAGCAGTCAACATTAATGCAGAAAGGGTCCTGGCAAAGTACAGTGGTACCTCGCAAGACGAATGCCTCGCAAGACGGAAAACTCGCAAAATGAAAGGGTTTTTGGTTTTTTGAGTTGCTTCGCAAGACGATTTTCCCTATGGGCTTGCTTCGCAAGACGGAAACGTCTTGCAAGTTTGTTTCCTTTTTCTTAAAACCGTTAATACAGTTGTGACTTGACTTTGAGGAGCAACTCATAGCACGCAGTGTGATAGCCTTTTTTGAGGTTTTTGAAGACTTTGGTGATTTTTGAAGCTTTTCCAAAACTTTTCCGACACCGTGCTTTGCAAGACGAAAAAAACCGCAAGACGAAAAAACTCGCGGAACGAATTAATTTCGTCTTGCGAGGCACCACTGTATTCTATAGTCTTCAACAAAACCTGTTTTCCCCAGTCATGTCCAGCACATTGCCAGTTGCAAATTTTTCATTTTTTCATTTTTATGAATGTAACAAATGGGTACATATTTGTATACCAATTTGGTGTAGTGGTTAGAGTGTTGGACCAGGGTCAGTGGCCAACATCTTAATCAGCCATGAACCTCACTGGGTGACCTTGGGACAGTCATTGTCTCTCAGCCTAACCTACCTCAGAGGGTTGTTGTGAGGATAACATGGGGAGGTGGGGAACCACATGCACCATTTTGAGCTCCTTGGAGGAAAGGTGGAATATAAATGTAATCACACACATAGCTTTGCTCTCTCAAACACCCATCCACCCACAGGTCTAGAACATGAAATGCTGTCCACATGCTATGCTTGCTTACTCCCATTCTCCAAAGTGTGGGCAAAACCCAATTTATGCTGATTCACCTGACCACACAAAGTAGCATTTCTCCACTGCTGGTAGCAGTAGCAATATTAAACCTGGCTACACCTGCATCTGCCTGTATTTTATTCCTCTTTCAAAACCTCTGCTGCTATTGCTACCGGGAAAAGAAATCCCACAGTGTAAATAAAGGAACAGGTTAAAAGATGATCACTGTGGACAAAATTCATCTGCAGTCATCCACTCGGGTGGAGCCAGGGATAGCAAATGGAAAGCAGAATTGGAAAACCTGCAAGACAACTTATGATGGAAGAAGCGCTTCTTTGTTAGGATCTGGCTGCGATGCTGACCACAGAAAAGTAAAAATAAATACAATGTTCAAAGCTAGGAGAAGTGGCTAAAGACAATAGTCCATGCAGGAGTTCATTCAAAGTTTTTTTAAGCATTATGAATCTAAGTTGAGGGTTGAACTGAATTTTTGAAAAACAATTCAGCACAGAAGGACTATGACAAGGCAGTGTGGGGCAGGGAACAGAATATCGGATTCCAGGATCTCTAACCAGGGCTGTACCAAGGAGGAGAGCTACAGAACAGTTTGTTTACTAGAAACTCAAGGCCCACCGACTGGAACTAAATGCAAAATGGTGGCTGTGGGATGAAAGAGCCAGATGCAAAAGGTGTCGTGTGCCCCTCATCTTCGACAGGATCTGGCATGGTTTAGTCAGGATCTGGCAAGGATTTGGCATGGATCTGGCATGGTTTAGCATTCTTGAGTGGAGGTTGATGAAGGAGATGAAGCAGAGGGGGTGGTTGAAGGCTAGCACTCAGGGATGGAGGACAGAGCTCCCCACCTTTCAATCCCTGAGTGTGAGAGAGGGAGAAGGTAGTCTGGCAGCTCTTTCCACTACCCTTCCTGCAGAGCCACCGTGGAGGGAGATGGACCTCAACCAGCTGGTGATAGTAGTGGAGCAGGAAGTGACGGCAATGGAGTCTGAGTCAGGGGGCAAGAAACAGTCACAATGTCTTTCCCCACAACTCTCCCCATTTCCAAGTGACTACAAAACTTGCTGCAGTGGAAACCCAAGTGAGATGAGCAGTGTTAGAAACTGAGATATGAAAGCTAGGAGCTAAATGGCACCTTAAACCTAGGTCAGGCTTCCTCAACCTCGTCCCTCCATATGTTTTTGGCTTACAACTCCCATGATCCCTAGCTAGCAGGACCAGTGGTCAGGGGTGATGGGAATTGTAGTCTCAAAACATCTGGAGGGCCGAGGTTGAGGAAGCCTGACCTAGGCTAAGGGGCGCAACAACAGAATGTCTATGTGCACTTTTTTTATAAGAAGAATTCAAAGCTGAAAATGAATAAACTGCAGCTAGAATCTTATGTTCATTTTTCACATGGCCTATTCCTCATCTGGAGACTGCAAAAAACAAAGCCATGCATCCCCTGCCTGCCCCCCCCCAATATTCTTAAGAGGGTCTCTTCTCCAGTCTTCAGAGAGTGGCTGGAAGTGGGAAGGCAGAAAAAGGTCCTCCTTTCCTTCCACTCTGCAGTTTTAATCTGAAATGTTAGGCGCAGCAATGCACCCAGAGCTCAGAAACTGCTTGCGCTAATGATATTCCTTGTTGCAAAACGTGCCTAGAACAATGGGAGTTTCAAACGCTGGAGATGAGTAAAAGAAGTGGTGAAGGCCCACTCTGAAAGAATGCAAAACATGCCTTCAGAGAGTGCTTTCTGATCCTCCGGCTAAGTGCAACACAGCAGTCCAATGACATCATCCATTGATTTTTGGTGGCTGTGCAGATGTTTTTTAAGCTGGTGGTGACAGAATGATTGCCCATTGCTGAGAATGATTCTGCCTGCGTGAGAATTCCCTGATGAAATCCTAAATGCACTCTGTGCTCTACAGGGACCACAGAGAAAAAGAAATCAGAAAAGCTTACAGTGAACTTTATTTACTCTACAGTGATCGAAGGAGAAAGAAGAAATGAAACAGATAGCTCATAACCTTTTAAACAACAATAACAAAATATCCTCTATTTGGAGCATTTCGACATGGTACAAACATGTTATTGTTCTGCTTTAACCGATAAGATATAAGGGTTTTTTTGCATTATTGTACTATTGGATGCTCAGTTTGTGTATTATGCTATGCATGATAGATATTGTGCTTTTAATCAGGTGTTTGGTACTTCTGAGTTTTGCTTTTTATTAGTTTGGAATTAGCCTGAGGTTTGTACAGTGGTACCTCAGGTTAAGTACTTAAGTTCCAGAGGCCCGTACTTAACCTGAAACTGTTCTTAACCTGAAGCACCACTTTAGCTAATGGGACCTCCTGCTGCTGCCGCGCCGCCGGAGCACGATTTCTGTTCTCAGCCTGAAGCAAAGTACTTAACCAGAGGTAATACTTCTGGGTTAGCGGAGTCTGTAACCTGAAGCGTATGTAACTTGAAGCGTATGTAACCTGAGGTAGCACTGTAATAGATTTTGTTTATATGTTCCAAAATCTAGGTGTGGAACCACCAGTTTGCAGACCTAACTTGGCCCACCATGCCAAGTTTGATATAGTCTGCATCATCATCATTATCAACCCACTCTTTACCCAGGGCGAGTTACAACAAGTGAAACACAACATTAATATTAAAATATTACACAATATTAAAAACAGCTTAAAACAACTTAAAATTAATAATAATAATAATAATAATAATAATAATAATACATGGCAGCAGGTATGGGGTGGGTAAAGGTGGGGTTTCAAAGGTACAATCAGGAGCTGAGGGTGGTCTCCCAATTGTTTCTTTGCCGGAGCAAGGTGTGTTTCAAATGCCCCACCAGCTGGTGGATGGTAGGAACACACCTTGCTCAAGGAGCAGGAAGCAGTTTTCATTCAATGCAAACTGCTTCCCTCACCCAATCAGTGCTGATCCTCTCTCTCTCAACCTCCAAAAGCAGCACAGGAAGGTTTGCAAAAAGCCACTTTGTGCAGCTCATTTGCACCTCTGACATAATCAAAGGGATAAAAGCATATTCAAATTAAAACGATGGTCTGCAAGGTGCACTCACTAGGTGCAGCTCAATATCCAGGGAGTTTTCACTGCATATTCAACGTAACTTGTACCTGAACTTATTCACCTGGAATCAATGCTAGGAATTCAGAGCTGCGCATGAGCATGACACGGTTTTTCACAATTTGGCTCCAGAACGCTCAGACAGCTGGGATTGGCATGATCAAACAACAACAAATCCAGTATGCACAGGAAGGACAAAAGCAGGTGTTAACTTTTGTCTGTGGCACATTTTGTAGGCCCCAAAACATTAATGCCCTTATTAATAAAACAAAAGGAAACAGCTACAGAGTAATAGGGTGTCTACACTTCCCTCAATTTATTCAATCGCAGACTAATTCAGGGTCTTTAACTGAACAGAACAAAGCAAGGAAATTATCTAATTTGTTCAAAGACACGTTCCTAGTCTGGCTGCTGAGTAGAAGCAACACGAGAAGCTAGAAAGTAATGTTACTATGTTTACTAGTCAACTTTTAAATTGCAGTAACACCTCAAGGCTTCCGTCTAGACAGGCAACTCTATTGTTCCACAGAGCATAAGTATTAATTATTGCTCTTCACCTCCCAAAATAGCATTCAGACACAAGAATGGTATGAAAACACACCCGCTTGACTTGCCATAAGATGGCAATGATTACACTACATTAATCACAAGGTCTCCTCCCAGCCTGCAAGACAGAAATGTGGATCCAGAGTTTGCTCCAAAGTAGTGGTGGGCATTAGCTCAAGACTTGAATGTTGTAATTCTCAATGCTGCAGAAGTGCAACAATGGCTCCGAGACCACTAGACTGGAGGCTCAGCTACATTAGTTAAAAAACAGTGTTCTGAATGGTGCTACAAACATGCAACACCAGATGGCGCTGGAGAGCAAAAAAAATTCTATGTGATTTTCCATAGTGTTTTTCTTAGGGGCTTAGATGATAGGGATTTTGGATTTGCAAGGGTAGTGTTCAGGCCCAGGGGAGGGGAAGCTGGTGATTAGAGATGTGCTGTTTGATATATATATATATATTATATATATATAAAGAGAGAGAGAGCCAACTCATGTGTTCCTCCACCATCAAAATGAGTGAATAAAGAATGGATGAGAGACAGGTGCTGGGCAAACAATATGAGTCTCTAGCCCATCTGAGTTAGCACCTCTGTTTTAACGTAATCAAGACCGGCCCAAGATAGTTTGAATCCCAAGACAGAAGTCCAAATGCTGTCCTTTTCCACACACAGAAACTAAAATGCCCATCTACAAGCATTCTACCCAAATGGCATTGAAAGGAACAGGAGTTGCGTAACAACATTCGTTTGATCCTCTGCAATTCTCACTTCTTTCAAACAAGGCTTGAGCAGAAGCACTTCCTGGTAGTAACGATGGATGAATCTGTCCATTTTGGTTTCTTTCAGTTCCTCTCACCCCCCCCCCCCATCTTATTTTCAGCTAATTACATTTCCACATCGGTTTGCAAATTTCGATAGCATTTACGTAAGTACTCATTTCTCCAAATAGACACATTTTTTACAAGCAATTTCCCCTTTCGTATGTTACTTTCACTAATTTTTGCACATGCTTCCCTAATATATGCATTTTGTACACACCTGGGGAATGCACAAGAAAATGCAGAGAAGTGCAAATTTCAAAGGAAAGCTATGTTTTGGTTCACACATAGTATCAGGAAGTGTCTGTTAGGTAGGTTGGCATTAAAATGCTAACCAGACCAAATTTCTCTGCCATCCATCTGGCTGGTGGACTGTTGCCATGGATCACACCTGTCACTCAGCTCCCTTGATCATGTGCCCAGTACCTATTTCACCTTATTTCATAGTAAGACACATAAAATATCTTCTGTCATATTCTTCATCCCAATGCTAGTGATATCCAATGAGTTTAATGGAGATCTATCTCTGCATAAATGAATTCTGGGTTTGTCGGGCAGATGACAAGAGACTAGGAGAAGTTATGCATTGTATTCCTTCAAGTGCCAAAGTTGATAGCCTCAGGGGTGAGCCATAGGGCTGAAGAACCTACCAGGGAAGTAGCTCACCCATTTTGGTCTTACCTGTTCTATAGCCTGTGTTATTGAGGTACACTGCAAACGTGCGAATTTCATGCTGGGCCTGCCAAGATGGAGAGGAGCAGTTTTCATTGTTGGTGTAGGTGTTGTGATTGTGGACATACTTCCCTGTGAGAATTGAGGAGCGGGACGGGCAGCACATAGGTGTTGTCACGAAGGCATTGATGAAGTGAGCACCTCCCTGTTCCATGATCCTCCTTGTCTTATTCATCACTTGCATTGAACCTGAGGAAAGAAAAAGCACCACCGTGTCATCAAAAAGAGATCGAGAGCTGAAAGCTCATTGCTCTGCTTTTGTCAGAAAGTTTCATTGCACGTAAGACAAAAGAAGGCACTTTATGATAAAACGAGCATAGTTGTTTTAACCAGCGAGGGCGGAGAAGGCTGTGCCAAATATCTCCTGCTGGTTACATCTTCACAGTAGTGTAAGTAGCTTTGGAATTAAATCCCTCAACTTTTTAAAAAAGATCTTTTTAACCTTTCAGTTTTAGAACTTAATTACCTCATACTGTGTATATATATAGAATCCTAGGTCTGCTCAGGGAATCTGCTACTGCTCAGTATGGTTCTCATGCTACCTCTGCGGCAGATTGTTAGCTACATTTTGTGTGTGTGTTTGTTTGTTTTTAAGCCGAACAATTTTCAGTGGTTTTTTTTAAAAACAACAACGATGAAAACAAATTCTGTATCACAGTGAACCAGCAAAGAAAACAATTTGGGGCAAAGGAACTTCAAAACTATCACTTTGTTCTGATAATCATTGCTCTGTGAGTGGATTAAGGAAAGACTCAAGAGATGTTCTGTTCTAATCCTCTTCTAATGCAATCAGGGAAAGGGCCAAAACTCAGCTGTAATGCTTTGCATGCTGAAGGCACCACTTTCAATCCACTTTTACTTGGGGAAGGTTCAAGTAGCTGGCGATGGGGAAAATCTGTGCCCAAGACTCTGGAGAGCCCAGCCAGTCAGAAAACACAAACTGGGTTAGAGGGACCAACAGCCTGACCTGATATACGGCAGCTTCCTAGGTTTTTAAATCACTGATGCAGCAACAAGCTGCACACAACCTTATTGACTTTTAGCATGTATGAGAAAATGCATAAGGTGGGTCCACAAGCAAAGGCAACCACAATGAATAGTGAGCATACAAGTCTTGTTCAAGCAACCTGAAAGGAGAGGGAGGGTGAGTCTTATGCTTCCAGGCACCCCATCCCCAGGGAGGAAGGAATACAGGAATCACTGCAATATAGTGGCACCTTGGGTTACATACGCTTCAGGTTACAGACTCCACTAACCCAGAAATAGTACCTCGGGTTAAGAACTTCACTTCAAAATGAAAACAGAAATCGTGCTCTGGTGGCGCAGCAGCAGCAGGAGGCCCCATTAACTAAAGTGGTGCTTCAGGTTAAGAACAGTTTCACGTTAAGAACGGACCTCTGGAACAAATTAACTACTTAACCCGAGGTACCACTGTAGAGTGTTTATCCGTACCCTAAGTGAGATACTGCCTCCTCTTGGAGTATAAGTCCTTGAGTCCTCTCCCTACTTAACCCAGCCATTCCATTCACTTTATTTAATTATTCATCATCTCAGCCATTTTCATTGTTATTGAACTAGTTTCAGTTATTAGCATCCGTTTTGCTTCTAATGGGAGCCATGGCGACTCTTCTGTTGCTTGTCACTTCTGTGTTTTCCATCCAACTGGTATGAAATTGCCAGGGATTCTATGTATTGTCAGTTTATCCAACTGATTAAGACCTGCTAAACTTTAGACGGGGGGCGGGGGGGGAGAGTCCTCGTTTTGTAGGCTGCTTTAAAAATACTCACAGTCTGATCCACAGATCACTCCAAATACTAGTATCTCTCTCTCTAATGATGAATTAAAAATAAGTTAAGTACAAGGAAATGGGGAAGGTAGGAAGACAGTGTGGACTGGATTAAAAATGCTTTTCCGGACCCAATTCAAGTTTCTCAAGTTAGTGTTTAAAACGAGTTACCCCCCAAATATCTGAAAGATGGCTGACTTCCCACCTAACTCTCCCAAGTGTTAAGAGGACCCCTACTCCTGATCTTGGGACGCGGGTGGCGCTGTGGGTTAAACCACAGAGCCTAGGACTTGCCGATTAGAAGGTCGGCGGTTTGAATCCCCGCGATGGGGTGAGCTCCCGTTGCTCGGTCCCTGCTCCTGCCAACCTAGCAGTTTGAAAACACGTCAAAGTGCAAGTAGATAAATAGGTACCGCTCCGGCGAGAAGGTAAACGGCGTTTCTGTGCACTGCTCTGGTTTCGCCAGAAGCGGCTTAGTCCTGCTGGTCACATGACCCGGAAGCTGTACGCTGGCTCCCTTGGCCAATAAAGCTAAATGAGCGCCGCAACCCCAGAGTCGGCCACGACTGGACCTAATGGTCAGGGGTCCCTTTACCTTTACTCCTGATCTTAATAGTTCCACCTCACTCACAAGCAGGACTTTTTTTTCTAGAAAAAGAGGTGCCAGAACTTGCCGTGCTGACCACAGCCTTTGGTGCACAGAGAGGTGCCGGAACTCAGTTCCGGTAAATTCCAGCTGAAAAAAGCTCTGCTCGCAAGTTCACAAGAGAGAGCATTCTTTGTGGCAGCCCCCATGTTGCGGAATTCCTTCTCCACAGAGGTTCATCTGGCTTCTTCACCATGAAGCCTTCTGTGAATGATGAAGATGCATCTCTTTACCCTTGCCTTTGACACCTGAGGTGTCCTTTTTTCAGGGCCCACCCTATTTCTGTGATTGTAACCTGTTTCAACCATTTTAAATTTTAAATTGTTGCAGCCTGCCCTGGTGAAGGGCGAGTAGCACAATTTATGATACTCGTGAACAGAGCAAATGGGCTCCATATGTTTCAATGCTTCATTACGAAAGGAATGTGTACTCTTAGTAGGAAGTGATCAAACATTAACAGGAACACCCTATAAGAATTCCGACTGGTTGCCATTGTCACTCTTTCCACTTGGGAATGCCGCCCCCTCGGGAATTTATCCCACAAGCAGTTGTAGTTCAGATTTCAATTTGTCCTTCAAAGGCTTATCACAAATCTATGCACTCCATAATGGTTTCTATCGTTAGAATAGCATGCAAAATTTCTTAAAGAATGGGCAGAGTGGGGGAGGGAGGGAGAGAGAGAGAGACTTAAGCTTTTACAGGATATGGGAAGATTCTAAAGGGGTGGACATGTTTGCATTTGAGTGGGGCTTTCCTAAGCCATTTTGGAACAGACAAAAATGGCTCTGTATCATATTTGCAGCAATTATAAGATTTGTTATGCAAGACTGAAGCAGAACAGGCCTCTCTTAATGCAGAGTTCTCTCTAGTAGCCACAAGGTCAAGTTGCCATCAACCTTCTCCTGCCATTGAAGAGATGCCTTCATGTTTCGGGGGATGCCAGTCCCACACCTGTGTGCCCTTAAGCCCCTGAACAAAGGTGTCCAGTGAGAGCAGCCGCAGGCTACAGCATGCTGAGTTTTAACTTGACTAAAGCCTGCACCAATGCATTTTCAAGACAGGAGGCTCACGTTAGAGAATATTTCGCTGGCTCACGGCACTGGGATTTCCTTTTATCTCTCCATCAGCCATTCAGAGTTAGCAAAGGTCAGGTGTGCTCAATTACCTAAGTGGCTCTAGGCCAGTCTGTGGTAAAATGGCATCACAACCTAGTCCCTAAGAGAGAGATGACAGCCAAAAGATGCTTTAAAGTCTACACTCTGTAGGCTAACCCCCCCAAAAGTAGATGAAACTAAAAGGATAATACAAAGTGGATCAAGAGAGCTAGCTTTTGCCACTACGTAGGGATATCTGGCTAACCACCCTATGGCAGAAAGAAGAGAGATATTATACATGTGATGAACAAATAAATAAGTGGGTAGGAAGATGCACATGGCGTGGAAAAATGTGATAGAGGAAAGTTTTTCTCCATCTCTCATAATGCTAGAATTCATGGGCATCCAATGGGAATGAATGTTGGAAGATTCAGGACAGATAAAAAAAGTATTTCTTCATTTAGCACATAGTTACCGTATGTTTCGCTCCATAAGACACACTTTTTTCCATTTAAAATCTAAGGGGAAATGTCTGTGCGTCTTATGGAGCGAATGTGTGGTCCCTGGGGCTGGGGGGGGGGGAGGACCCAGGCTTCCCCTGCCAGCCCCGACAAGCTCTGGGAGCCGACCTGCTCTTTGGGGCTAGTGGGGGAAAGCCGGGCTTGCCTTCACTGAAGCCTGCACACCGACCCCTCTTGCTCTCCAGGCTTCCAAGGTAGCTGCCTGAAGCCTCCAGAGTGCAGCAGGAATTCCCGCTACGCTCCGGAGGCTTTGGGTTGCCTTCACTGAAGGCGAATGCAATGTGGGAGAGGGAGAGCTGCGCAGCACCCCTTCAGCGAAGAGGGAGGAGAAATGGAAGGGGCTCCGTTCCTCCTCCCGCTTTGCTGAAGGGGCGCTGTGCAGAGAGGGGGAGAATATTTTTTTTTCTTGTTCTCCCCCTCTAAAACAAGGTGCGTCCTATGGTTGGGTGCATCCTATAGAGCGAAAAATACGGTAACTACGGACATCACTTGCACAGGAGGCAGTGATGGCCACCAAACTGGAAGGCTTTAAAAGATGACTGAATTATCAATGGCAACGAGCCATGATGGCTGCACTCTGCCTGCATGGACGAAAGCAGTAATGCTTCTCAACACCAGCTGCCTTGAAACCACTGGGCATGGGGAAGAGTGATCTTGTGCTCGGATCCTGCCTGAGAGTTTATCCACAGGCACCTAATTGGCCACTTTGATAACAGGATGCTGAATGAGATGGACCATGGGCCTAATCCAGTAGGGTCTTCTTATGTTCACCCCTGCACTAGATCAGGCTGTTTTGATGAAGACGGAATGAAAAAGGGGTGTTTTCTTTTGCCCACTCTCTATAACTCCATCTCCATCCTCCCTGATAACTATAAATGCTCAGATTTGGGCATCCAGCCCTCTAATGCTATATCTCACAACATGGGAAGTCATTATAGAAGATGACACTGCACCCCCCCCCCAAAAAAAATGAGGCCAGGAGAGCATGACAAAGCTCTCTGGAGCCCCAAGCAGGTGCACTCCTTTTAGGGTGTGGGGATGCACTGCAACATTTTGTTGCACATCCTACTTCTTTCCTCTAATGTTAACGCTCTTCACCACCCTTTTTTTTTTTTTTTAAATGCATGGCCATTTGTGGACCAAATGTAACTCTGAACACAGTTTGGAAGACACAGATACCAGCTTTTTCCTCTCCATCTTGTGAAGCGAACCCTCTCTCCCTCCCCTCAAAACCCAGGTCGAATCACTGTTTTGTCATTCTGCTATTAAAACGCAATTTTAAACAACCCCTTTAAATGGCAGAGGCATCTGTGCAGAAATAACACTACATGTTAACTCCCCCCTTGGGGACACTAACCTCCTTTAATAAAACCACTGTAATGACAAGGCCCTATATATCAACAGTCTTTAATACAGAAACATATGATCTAATCTACTTCCACAGCTTGAGAGCTGATGTGAAGTGACAGATCAGTGGAAGGTAAAAATCCAGGGTACCCCTTCCATGCAATCTTAAATAGGCCAGCTTTAAATATTTTACAACAGCGCCAAGCCATCCAACAAAAATTCACTTCGTACTGCCTCCCAACACAAACTTTGGAGAGGCGGAAGAAATCGGATTCCTTCCTTTTGTAGGACATTGGTTGGGTGTTAATCGGTCGTTGTAATCTAAGCAAAACAGCTGCCTCTGGAGTAGGAAAAGCTTCCAAGCTGTCACCAATTCGGTTCTGATGTTACTTAGTAATGCGGCTGCTTTGAAAATGTGAGCATCCTCTTCAGAAGGTGGTCTCCATTGCAAATAACTAAGCCCTGTTTATGTTTGCAAACTCGTGTTGAAAGGGCATGGCGTAAGATCAGACATTTTTAGTTGACCCAGAGATAAAGTCTTTCTAAGAATTCCGAACTCTTGGAATTTTTTTGTTTGACATATACAGAGAAGACCAGTGTATCTTGGCTCCTTATGGGTGAATCAACACTGGATATTTGCTTCCTTTCGGTTCTTCTGTAAAGAGAAAGCACAATACGTTCCTGCCCACAAAGAGGTTAATTTTGTAGTTTTCTGCACCAACAATGCATCCGTGTTTATGTATGTTTGGTGCTTACTTGAAAAACATGCTGCGCTGTATCCTGCAACTGGAATTCTACATGATGCACATTACACAGATTTGTATAGCTTATTCTGCAATTGCAAGTCCCAGAAAAAGGCAAGAGTTAAGGCACTGAAGCCTCCAGCCAGTATCCACAGCAAAATTCTGCTGAGCACCACTCCTGCGGGCAAGAAACATGGTTTGGTTTTGCTGTAAAAAGAAAGTTGAGAATCCCAAGATGATAAACCCTACAATAAGCCAACACCTATTTCTATGGTATGGCATGGCCACAGAAAACGTTCAGCACATTTGGTTGAGATTCCTTCATAGCATGGGGTTGGATTAGATGAACCTTGCAGTCCCTTCCAACTCTACAATTCTATCGTTATATGATTCAGCTGCTATGTTTCCACACAATGATGCCACATGCTGTCAGTATCAAAGACATGCTTTGCAACAGCACCAATCAATCAGTATGATAATTCAACACAGGAGCTCTTTATTCTCCTGGACTAACATACAAGGAGCTTGTCAGTTTTCTCATCAAGTATGGTCCAATAGACAGTACTGCCTGGATTTGGGCCTGGGAGACTAAAGTTCAATTTGAGTTCAGCAAGAGACTCCTAGGACAGCCTTGGGCAAATCAAGTTCTCTCAGTCTCTCCCTCTCCAAAAATGTAACATGAGAACATTAATGGCCTGCTTCATCAGGCTGGACTTATGAGGACACTAAAGCATTTCACACATTACAAGGGATCTGCAGAAATGACTGGGGGAAACACACACATCAAATAAAGGAAAACTGCTCCGTAACATTGCAAAATATATTGCCATGCAGTGTTCCTGCACAATCACTTACTAAAATAATGTTTTAATATTTCATAGAATCATAGATATATAATAGAATGGTAGAGTTGGAAGGGATTCTGAGGGTCTTCTCATCCAACCCCCTGCAATGCAGGAATCTCAACTGAATGTGTTGAATCTTTTTGCCCAATGTGGGACTTGAACCCTTGACCCTGAGATGAAGAGTCTCATGCTCTACCAACTGAGCTAAAGTGGGGGGGGGGGGGGAGAAGCAAAATGTGAAGTTGTCCAGCACTGTAAGAAAAAAATAATGGTTGTGTGTTACAACTCTCAACAGAGATGGGCTCCTTTACAAAAAGTTGCAATGCTAATTTAGCAACCCTTTGCAGAAGCAATATTGAAATTTTCACCAGCTAGTATCACATTGTCAGAAATCACACCATTAATGCCAAGTCTGACAACTTCAATTACCGAAGAGCTAGAATTAAATCCAAATGCTCCGAGTGAGTAAAATTTGGGGAGTGGTAACTGCGGGTGGCAAAGTCAGCTCAGCCTCTGAAACTTTAATTAAAAATCTTGTCATAAATACTTTCTAATTGAAACTTTTCTGTAAATATATTGTCATCCAGGTTTTTAAAAAATTGCTATTTCTTGCTCCACATTAAGACTAAACATTAATCTTCCATGCCACATATTGAGCTGCTGAATAAGATTATAGACAACTTGCTCCAGTGTTAACTTGTCCTTTTTAAACATCAACTGGTAACTCCTAAGCCAGAAGGCAAATGAACCTATGGAGGTTATGGTGGCTCTGGCTTTGGAACTTTTCAGCTATCCATGGTGGGTGGCTGTGCAGGTCTGGCTCATCTTTCATTGAAAATATCCCACCAGCAGAATGAGTTGCTGATCAGGGATCTACAGGATAAAGAACACTCTAGCACCCAGTAGCCAAAGCTATTAAGTGAAGTAATCATGCAAGCTAACACCAGTCCAGCTTTCATTGGTACAGTAAATATGTGACTGGGCTGTACAGCTTCAGAATACAGGATCAACCATAGAAAATATTCCCTCCAGTTCAAAAATTAGCATGTCACCATAGTATTCTCCCTGATATGGTACTGCTTTGTGTGGAATGAATGTTTTGTAGGAAGGAGCATGCAGTTAAACTCATGTGAACTTAATTCTCAAGTGAATTAAGTAGTACAACCACTTGTACCACTCATTCTCAAGCGGTACAACCCAGAATTACCACTGAGAACTAGGTCTTCATTAATTTACTTCATACTAAAGCAGCAACAACCCTGTATCTGATCCATACAAAGGCCTAGTTTGCATGTCACGGTAAGCCAACTATGGCTTACCAGGACCGCACGAACCTGCTTAGCCTCCCTGTTCATAGAATAATAGAACTGTAGAGTTTGAAGGGATCCCAAGGGTCATCTAGTCTAACCATCTGTAATGCAAGAATCTCAACAAAACCTCTGCTTAAAAACCTCCAAGGAAGGAGTGTCCACCACCTTCCAAGAGAGTTCATTCTACTATTAAACAGCTCTTATCATCAGAAAGTTCTTCCTGGTGCTTAGTTGGATTCTATCGTCTTGTAAGTTGAATCCATTGGTTTGAGTCCTACCCTCCAGAGCAGGACTAAGCAAGCTTGATCCCTTTTAGCCTCCTCTTTTCCAGGCTAAACATGCCCAACTCCCTCATAAGGCTTGGTTTCCAGACCCTTGATCATCTTGGCCGCACCCCTCTGGGCACATTCCAGCTTGTCAATATCCTCCTTAAATTGAGGCACCTGGAACTGGACACATCAAGACTACTCCAGGTGTGGTCTGGCAGAGCAGTACTATTAGTTCCCCTGATCTGGACACTATACTTCTGTGGATGCAGCACAGAACAGCATTAGCTCTTTTTTCTGCGGCATCACACTATTGACTCATGTTAAGCTTGTGGTCTACTAAGAGCCCTGGATCTTTTCCACATGTACTTCTGGCAAGCCAGGTGTCCCCCATCTTATATTTGTGCAGCTGGTTGTTTCTGCCTAAGTGCAGAACCTTATATTTTTCCCTGTGGATATTCATGTTGTTAGTTTGGGCCCAATTCATCCCGAAGCCCACTTCTGTCTTCTGCAGCATTAGCTACCCACCCACCAGCAGCTTTGATGAGCATCCCCTCAATTCCTTCATCCATGTCATTTATAAAGACATTAAACAACAACAGGCCCAGGACAGAACCCCGCGACACCCCACTTGTCACTTTTTTTCCAGGATGATGAGGTATCATGAATGAGCACTCTTTGGGTTCAGTCCATCAACAAGCTACACCCCCTTCCCCCGGCCACAACAGTTCCTTTTAGCTAAGCTTGCCATAGCAGCTAAATGTGTCATCCAAATGTGTGGTGGTGCTTGAACTCTTTCCTCTTTAACCACGATCTGTAGCCAGGAGGAGAGCACTTAACCATGAAATCCGGGTTTTTGACACATGCTAAGCCAAGTCTTAATTGCCACGTGAAGCTAAAAGGAACAGGAAAGTACAAAGCACTTACCATATCCACCAGTGCCCTTGTGGTAAACCACAGTGTGGCTGAGCATTATATCCAAACGCAGCCAATTTGTGATGCTAGAAATTCAACCATGCAGGTGGCCTATCATCACATAAGTCCATAAATTTTCATGCATACCAGACCTCTTTTTTCCACTATCAAAGGATCAATGTATTATATAGCAACTGCCTGATTATTAGTAGCGTACACACACACACTGAGAAGCAGCCTCTGAGATTGCAATCGAGAAGAGAAGAGCATCAGCTAGGGGCAGTTTAACCCTCTTGCCTGCCTGCCTGCCTGCCCAAGCAGCTTGAGAAAGACAATTCTGAAAGGACAAAATGAGGACGGGGAAGGGTTAAGGTCTGGTTAAGCAGGCAGCCTCCAGTGGCGGCTTTCTATTAAACAAAAATCAAGAGATCATTCAAGCGTCTCCAATTTAATGTCTACTTTGGCCCATAGGAAGTAATAATAGCATGGGAGCTGGCCACTGCTGGAGAAATTGGTCTCTTTAGTAGCCTTAATTTAACAAGGGTATAGCAAATTGGAGGCCAACCAAGCTTTAAAGCATGCAATATGAGGAAAGATTAAAAGGAATTTGATATCAATCTCCAACTATTTAAAAGGCTCCCCCCCCCCAAAAAAGGAGACAGGTGCCTATTGTTCTTTACTGATATGGACATGTAGACAAAAAGGCAGCAGGTTGCGTTCAGGGAAAGCAGACTTGGATTAAACCTGCATGGCTAATAATGCTTATTTGGAAGAAAGTCCCACCTAAATGAATGGGTCTTATTTTCAAGTAACTATTTCTCATTCCTGCGCATTCTATTTTATTTTATTTGTTGGTTTTAAGAATTGTTTCAATATGATAATAGCATTTTATTATCGTTGTAAGCAACCCTGTTCTTGGTTTTGGAGGAATGTTGGTCTTTAAATGGTTCAAATAAATAAAAATATCATTAGGAAAGAACTGCGTGTCCTCATCTCCAGAACAACTGGGGAATGAAACCAATAAATGAAGACAGTTTGAAAGCACACAAAAATTTAAAATGTTGTGGAATCGTGGAAAGAGGCATTCATCACTTTGATACCAAAATTGGAATCTGAAAAGACTCAACTTAAGAACTACCGTCCCATCTCACTCCTAAACGTGGATTACAAAATTTTTGCTGATATTTTGGCAAATAGACTGAAAAAAGTTTTAAACGAAGTAATTCATAAAGACCAAGCAGGCTTTCTCCCTGGCAGGCATCTGTCTGACAACACCAGGAATATTGTTGATGTTTTGGAGTTACTGCAGACAAATTTGAACACAAAAGCAGCTTTGATTTTTATAGACGCGGAGAAGGCCTTTGATAATATATCTTGGAAATTTATGAAGAAAAATTTGGAAGGGATGGGAGTGGGAAGGGCGTTCCAAAATGGTATTGAAGCAATCTATTCAGAGCAAAAAGCTAAATTGATAGTAAACAATGTGGTGACAGAGGAGTTCAAAATTGAAAAAGGAACACGACAGGGGTGCCCCTTATCACCCTTGCTATTTATTTCTGTCCTGGAGGTGTTGCTTAATTTGATTAGGAAGGACCAGCGGGTGGAAGGAATACAGGTCGGAGGAAAACAATATAAACTGAAGGCTTTCGCAGATGATTTGGTTTTGACATTACAGGAGCCAGAATCCAGCACAAAAAGAGCTTTAGAACTAATTTCTGAGTTTGGTCGGGTGGCGGGATTTAGGTTAAACAAACAAAAAACTAAGGTCTTGGCAAAAAACTTGACACTTTCAGAAATAGATGGGTTCCAAAAGGAAACAGAATTAAATGTGGTTAAAAAAGTGAAATACCTGGGGGTCAACTTGACCGGGAAAAATTTGAATCTATTTAAAGACAATTATGTAAAATGCTGGTCTGAAATCAAAAAGGACTTAGAAATTTGGTCAAGATTGAAACTTTCCTTGTTGGGGAGAATTGCTGCAGTTAAGATGAATGTATTGCCAAGAATGTTGTTTCTGTTTCAGGCCCTGCAGATCGTGGACAGAGTGGAGTGTTTTGGAAAGTGGCAGAGGGACATTATGAAGTTTGTCTGGCAGGGCAAAAAGCCCAGAATAAAATTTAAAATATTAACAGACGTAAAGGAAAGAGGGGGATTTGCCCTGCCGGACTTAAGGTTGTATTATGAAGCTGCATCCTTCTGCTGGATGAAAGATTGGTTTTTGTTAGAAAACACTGATGTCCTAGATCTGGAAGGGTTTAACAATGCTTTTGGGTGGCATGCATATTTGTGGTACGACAAGGTAAAGTTTCATAAGTTGTTTAAAAACCATATTGTCAGGAAATCTTTGTTTACCGTCTGGACTAAATACAAGGACCTACTTGAAAACAAGACTCCGAGGTGGTTATCACCGATGGAGGCTAAGGCCACAAAAATACTTAATATGGGGGGTGGCTGGGCAAAATATTGTGAAATAATAGAAAGAGAGGGTGACACTTGGAGGTTGCAGAGTTTTGAAAAATTGAAAGGAAAGGTGCGAGACTGGTTTCATTATGCCCAAATTTTAGAGATCTTTAAAAAGGACAAAAAAATTGGTTTCCAGGTGGAAAAATCAGAATTAGAGTTGGAATTACTCGAACCTAAGACGAAAGTGCTTTCTAGAATGTATAACTTGTTGCTAAAATGGAATACTCAAGATGAGATGGTTAAATCAGCCATGATAAAATGGGCACAAGATATTGGGTACAACATTATGTTTGAAGACTGGGAAAGGTTATGGACCACCGGTATGAAATTTACGGCATGTAGTGCCTTAAAAGAAAACATTATGAAAATGATGTACAGGTGGTACATGACCCCAGTCAAACTCGCAAAGATATACCACTTGTCAGACAATAAATGTTGGAAATGTAAGGAGGCTGAAGGAACATTCTTTCACCTCTGGTGGACATGCCCGAGGGTGAAGGCCTTTTGGGAAATGATTTATAACGAGTTGAAAAAGGTATTTAGGTATACCTTTCATAAGAAACCAGAGGCCTTCCTCCTGGGCATTGTAGGCCAGAGAGTGTCAAAGAAAGACAGAACTTTCTTTTTATATGCAACTACAGCAGCAAGAATTCTTATAGCTAAATATTGGAAGGCACAGGAGCTACCCACACTGGAAGAGTGGCATACGCAACTGATGGACTACATGGAATTAGCTGAAATGACTGGCAGAATCCGAGACCTGGGAGAAGAGGCAGTGGAAGAGGATTGGAAAAAATTTAAGGACTATCTACAAAAACATTATAAGTTATATGAAAGTTGAGAATTTGCTAAGTTTTGGGAAAAACATGCTTCAGTATTGAGATTTGAAAATGATTGAAATTAAGTTATGACTGTGAAAAGTTTAAATTTAGAGTATATAATAGATGAAAGTACAAAAACATATGAAACAAGGTATTAATTTGCTGTATAATTTTCTTTAATTGTAAAGAATGCAGGGATGGAAGATGTGGGGAAGTCCAGTTGAATATGAAAAAAGATTTGGAAAAGTGAATTTTCTTTTATTTAACTTTTTCTTTTTTTTTTGTAAAATCGCTTTTGTTGTGTAATTGACGATGTATCCTGACCTTGGAAAAAAAGCAATAAAAAAATATTATTAAAAAAACAAAAAAAAAAACACAAAAATTTAAAATGTTGTGAATTAGATATTGCTTGATAGCCTTTGTAATTCTGACATTTCTGCACATTTTTTCAGCTTCTCCTTTGTATTTTGTCATGCAAAGCTCATAGACATCAATATCAGTACAATTATAAGCATGCTTACTCATAATTAAGTCCCACCTAATTCAGTGGGTCTTGTTTCCTAGTAAATGTGTTTAGGATTGCAGTACAAGGACATAAGAAGAGTTCTGCTAGATCAGGCTAATGTCCCATTTAGTCCAGTATCCTCCTCTCACAGTGACCAACCAAATGCCTATGGGAAGCCTACAAGCAGGACGGTGATTGTAGCAGCACTCTGCCCACCTACATGTCCACAGATAAACTGCCTCTGACAGTGGAGGTAGAACAAAACCATCATGGCTAGTAGCCACTGAAGTTTGCAATAAAGTATACAAGTTCCCTTATATTCACACATAACAATGCAAATTTCTCTCAAGTGTCTGGATTTCTGCATTTCAGGAGCCATTGGTTCTGCAATTTTTTTCTTTCTTTTCATGTTTAGATGCCTCCAGAATCTAGAACCTGACATTTTAAGAGCATTGAAGTCCTCAATATTTTCCAAAGTCTTGTTAAGGAGCTTGAGAACAAGCACATATTCACTTGTTAAATTTGTGCCCCACCTGCACACCACATGGCCCTCCGAATGTGCTCCATTAATGTCTCATAATTCCTATCGCTGCAGCAAAGCATGAACAAGCTCTTCCAAAGACCAAGTTCACTTCCACTTGATAAGAGATACAAACTGCAACGGGCACATTGCATCTATCACAACACTTTAACTCAGTGTGTCCGTTCTGACTGATCTAGTTGGACACATTTGCCTAAAGCTTTAGGCAAGATTTAAGGAAAAATCTTATTTCAAGCTAATATGTGGTCTCATGGATCGTCTAATGAGGCCTGAGGAAGACCACCCCCTGGCTCCACGAAATGCATTCTCTCTGGCCAGATCTTAATGTGTGTGGACACATGGGCCATTGTGCTTGAAATTGGCGAGAGACAACAGATCATCTGGAGAAAGGAAGTACACCGCCCAGAGGACTTTGACAATTGCATCAGAGACAAGCAGGCTGGCATAAAACAGATCGTGATAAATTTTTAAGGACCACCCTCTGGATTTTAGTCACAGGAGACTGAGATAATGTGCACAGCTTTTTGGAATATGCATTATTGAAACGGGTCTGTCTAGCTCTAAAACACACCACATTCTCACCAAAACGGTGAGATAAAAACCTTCCCTAACCTTGCTGAATTTGAACCATGATGCAATTCTTCCACCCCCCCCCCAACTGCAGTAGAGATGTTCTAGTCACTTTACGAATTTAAAAATACATCTAAATGTCATTTGTGATTAAAAAAAATTTGAAAAAAATGAGGAGCATCATAAAAATGATGTTTCCTTTGTTAATGCCTATAGCTGCAGGAGCTGAGTGTTGCTTCTTTGGATTTCTCTTCCACGAAAATATGTTGCGCAACATGGAAATTCTATTTTAATGCCCCTAAAGAAAAACAGAAGAACATGCTCACCAGCAGGATATGTATTTCTTATCCATTAGAGGCTGCAACAGCATAAAATGAACAGCAATGAAATCTCCCAACACTTGCAGGCTGTGCTGCGGTCCTATACTGTACAAGTACAGTGGACACTCGGGTTGCGAACGTGATCCGTGCGGGATGCACGTTCGCAACCTGCAGCGTTGCGTCTGCGCACACGCGGGTTGCAATTCGGCATTTCTGCGCATGCGTGACCACCGAAACCTGGAAGTAACCCGTTCTGGTACTTCTCGGTTTCGGCGGTCCATAACCTGAAAAAACGCCACCTGAAGCATCTGTAACCTGAGGTATGACTGTATACCTAGACATCCAATTGAACTCAATGGGCATGTGGAAAACTGCACTGTCAGCTACAAAATATATGTTCAAGCTAGCAGCCACTTTTTAAACCATGTGTACCAATTCCAACATTTCATAGTTCAAAATAAGGGCATGCTTGTAACCTCTCAAGCTATGGGTCACTGCCCAAGGCATCCCCTTGCCATCACTGTGTGCTGCAGCATTCAGACATTCAGCTGAATGCATGGGACACCAGAGCAATCAACTGTCCACATACTGCTGTTCGCTCCCTCCATGTAGTCATCATATGTGAAATAGTCTACGATGAACTTAACTGGAACAAAGTAGCCCTCTATCCAATATGGAATGACCTGACATTAAACCATCCCCCCCCCCCCTAATCTCAGTTACTTACACCACTTCCCAAATATTAGTTTAGGAAAGAAAATCCCAATCACTTTAACCACCGCTCCAAATTGTTATTGCAAGACCAAAAGCCTTGTTTGATCTTTGTTATCAACAGTTACACCTTCCACTTGTAAAATGGGCTATCAGCATCAGAAATGAAGGTGAAGTCTTGAATTCAGTATTTCTTGAGCAATTACAAATTGGGTATGCAAAAGACAAGAAGCGTTTTTTTGTTTTGTTTTGTTTTAAATCAATATTGTACAGTGGTACCTCGGGTTAAGTACTTAATTCGTTCCGGAGGTCTGTTCTTATCCTGAAACTGTTCTTAACCTGAAGCACCACTTTAGCTAATGGGGCCTCCTGCTGCTGCCGCACCGCCGGAGCCCGATTTCTGTTCTTATCCTGAAGCAAATTCTTAACCTGAAGCACTATTTCTGGGTTAGTGGAGTGTGTAACCAGAAGCGTATGTAACCCGAGGTACCACTGTATTGCTGAAGTGGTTGATATTTGCAGATGTTCATGTACTTTTAAATTATATTTCTATAGTATATGGATTATCAGCCAGACAACAAAAGTGGGTTTTACAAGTCCTTATGGTTGCTAAGAGACTTATACTACCATCCATTATGCAATGGTCTGAGGACCTCACCGCCCTGGCTACATTTGAAATATATATTTTGTATAGTTATCAGGTTTTGTGTGGTTACCTATCTAGACATCTGGAAAGCTTAACTTGCATGTTTAACTTCAGGTATATGTACTGGTGACTGTGTGTGTGTGTGTGTGTTATTAATAGTATTCCTTACAGATTACTTATTTTACTTTATTATTTTATTGTCTTCAGTTCTTTTTAATTCTCCTTCCTTTGTAAAATTAGCAAACAAAAATTAAATGATTTTTAAAAAGATAAAATGAACACAACAAAATTAAGGAGGAAGAGCCTCAAGGTCACCTTTTAATTAATATAATTTTTAAAAATATTTTCTCTTCATCTACTACTTCCAATTTATCCCTTTATTTGTGTGCGGGGCTGGGGTCTGTATGTTTGTTGTGTGATATGATTCCATGTTATTATCTGTAAGAGAGACATAATTAACTCAATTTTGACCATCAAAAGGACAACTGCAGCTCATCCCTCCTTCTCCATTGTTCCATACAGTGCATCAGCTGACTCAGCAAAGACACACTGCACACAGCCCTACTCTGATTGTAGACAATGGAATTGCATCAGTAGTAGACTCCACCCTTATCTTTACAAGACTTATAGCCCATGATGGCAAACACTGGATAGTGAGAGCATGGTGTAGTAGTTAAGAGTGTTGGATACAGGTAACTCGCATCTTATGCTTATTTAACATATGCTTACAGGACTTTGGAGAGGAGGTGGGAGGGCTCTAGGACCCTGCCAGAGCCTTTACACTGCGTTCCCAAAGTCAGGTAAGCAGTGGGCCCAGCTCCAGATGTTCCTGGCTTTGTGCATTTTTGCACATGTGTGTGGACCCCTGGGACATAACCCTGCATATTTGTGAATTACCCATATCCTAAAATGAACAAAGCATGCACAAAGTGAATATACACATCACATGCAATGTCAGGTATACCTGAGTTTCAGCTTAAACAACTCCAGAACACCTGGTTACTAATGAACAATAGAGCAAAGGACTTTTATTTAATTGTCGATATTGGCAGTTTTCTTACCAAAAAAAAAAAAAAAAAAAAAGGATTAGGAACTGTTTGATGATCCTTTGTACTCGGACCCTTTTTGCAATAGTTTGTTCATAGGCTGGAAGTTTGGCTGTTATAGCTCAGGTATGGATCTACTGTAGATGAAATTCTGCATTGATGTAGGCAAAAGTGAAATCCATTGCATGTGTATCAATTACTGTTAATCAAACCTCTTACTGTTAATCAAACCTCTCTGGCTCTTACCAAGTTCTACATCCTGATCATCAGTGAGGACAAGGATGATGTTTGGACGGATATTCCTGCGGTCCCTTTGAAACCTTCCCTTCAGACGCTGATTTAGCAGGAAAGCTGAACTGTCACCCAGCAAGGATAAGAGAGTCATTGCTAATAATCCCACGGCGATGCTACGCTGTGCCATATTGCACCAATTTTGAAGAACATGCAAATAAAGGTGAGGGGAGGTTGTCTATTTCTTCTTCAAAGGCAGATCTAAGAGCAGGACAAAAAAGAGAGAGAAAGCAGGTGAGTATGGATGTGGTGAAAGTCTCAACAGAATATATAAATCATTGTTTCTAATGCAAAAAAAACCAACAACACATTAAGAGCTAGTTCCTCTTTTAAGGATGAAAACTTTAAAAGGCCTATAAATAACCCCACGCCATCTGCACCCTAACCACACCACTTGTATCTGCTAGAACGCAGGGCCAATTAACATTGATCTAGTGGTAGGAAAAGAGCTTTCTGTAAAAAGGCAGTGGACACCCATGAAAAAGTAATTGTCTACAGTAATTTCCCAGCACGTGCCCTCTAGAATGTCCTCTGTTTTGGAGGCATGCATCTCCCCTTCATGCTTTAGCTAATCATTGTAATGGAACAACACAGAGTTCACCAGTTAAACAAAAAAAATGCCTTCAGTATTTTTTCCCCTACACATCCATGTACACACACACACACAAAAAAAAAACCCCAATATTTTTTTAAATATAAAAACAGATCCACACATTTAGTCATATCTAAGAAGCAGAAAAATAACCTGAAATGTTGAATGGGGTTTATAAGCAGTGTTAGTCCAGAGCAAGAATTAAGACCCTCGTGGTTTACACAACAGCCAAGTCTCTTATTTCCCACATCAGTATATTATAAAATTGTCTATACTCAAGTTAATCCCGTGACTTTACAGGGAACACCAGCCTCAACTCCACCCTGGTGGAATGAAAGCTTGCCTACTTATACCACAACTAGATTTGTTTCCATGTGTCCCAAAAAATACAAATTATTTAGGAAAGCATTGCGAACACAATTCTGAACAATACTGTGGGCGGGTGTTTCATGCTATGTCACCCAAGATCTGGGCTGTTTTCACAGGGCAATGGGTCCATTTTGAAAGAAGGAGACAAAACGCAGAGGTCTCATGCCAAAAACAAACCAAACACACACACACACACACACACGCACACACACACACACACACACACTAACTGCCAAAGACAGTTATTTACTGTGCAAAGAAGCATGCTTGCTATAATTTTTCTCAGAGGTTCTGAATTCCATTCCACTCCATAATGTGTACGTACTCTCTTTCTACACACTCTCTTTCAGTTCCCCCAGGCCTCTCTGCCACCATGTTTCCTAGTTATCCACTTTTTCTCTATGCACCCCATGGCAGCTGCTTCTTTGCCCCCATTCTTGTCACCCTTTACTACACTTGTCTGCAGCTCAGTCTCACCTTTATGCCCTTTGTTCTTTCCTGGCCCAACAAGTATCCTTTTATCTTTCTCTCCCCACTACTCTCTCTTTTTTGGGGGGGGGGGGCGGCGGCAAGAGGTGAATGGCAGAGCACATGCTTTACATGTAGAAGGTCCCATGTCCCTAGCATATCCAGGGTGGGCATGGAAACACCTCAAAAGAACTGCTGCTGCCAGTCAATGCATAACAGACAGTACTGAGCTTGATGGACCTATTATCTGATTCAGTGTAAGGTTGTGCCCTATATTCTGTTTCTCTCCCCTTCAGTCTTTTTGCATTGCATTTTAACCCAGAGCTTCAAAGGATGCTTTCTTATTTCTGAACTCCTTTTTTTTTTCATTGTTGTTCCTAATATGGAAACCGATTCAAGGAAATCAATTAGTTGCTTAAACTCATGCTAAGGTTTGTTTAATCAAGTGGCACTCCTAAAAATTACAGAAGCAGCCAGAAGGCTGATGATGGGTGGGGAATTCACCTGCTCAGCTTGGTTGGGTTTTTATACCCCTGCCCTATAAGGTCAATCAAGGAGAATCTACGGGCTTATAATAATATGCAAATAGAAAGCATTTCAGGATGCAGGAGTAAAAACCACAGCAGCCTTAATGGAACAGGAAATGCTCCATTCTACCGCTTCCAAATGCATTATAGTAGAAACTGGAAACCATTATTTTTGCCTCCAAGCCACAATACTAATTTTGGGCTACAATTAAAAACTCTGATGCATGTTGTCCCCCATCAATATACGAATGTGTATATACATGGTGGTTGCTTTTTACTATCAAGCACAAGCTTGGTTGAGACATATGTATGAGAGAAGTTGCTGCAAAGAATGGGAAGGCAGGGTTTCACTTCCTGCACAAAATCCTGAAGGATCCACCCTTTCCCATTTCCTTTAGTAACCCAGTTCCTGGATGAGACATGAGAAACAGAGATGAGTTTAGGGCTAGATAAAAAGCAGGGCAGTACAAATTAAAGGAAGGTGTCATAGAACAATTGCAAGGGTCCAGACTGGGTGTGTGCATGTGCTGATTTGACCCTATCCTATCACTATCCCACAGCCTTTTAAGTAAGCCCACAAAGGTTACTAGTGTATCAAAAACTACTAGCTGGCAGGGATGTGGGGGCAGAAGATGGGATGGGGAACTGGGTCCTTATTGCAGCAGTCCACTGCATTTCTATGCTGGTGCAGAGGAGAGGGCTTATCTGCTTGGTTGCCATGGTGAGCACGGAGGAGGGATGGAGCCTTCATCCCTCTTTCCTCCATCTGCTCCCTTGCATGCATGTCATTAAGAAAATAAGAAGAGACTGTTGGATCAGGTCAATGGCCTACCTAGTCCAGTATCCTGTTCTCACAGTGGCCAACCAGATGCCTCTTCTGGGAAGCCCACAAGCCAGACCTGAGAACCGCAACAGTCTCCCCACTTGTGATTCCCAGCAAACTGCCTCCAATGGATGTAGATCATAGCCTTTTCCTGCATGGATTTGTCTAACCCTCTTTGAAAGCCATTCCTTTTTGCCTGTGGCTACCAGGCTAGTAACAGGATGCGGGTGGCGCTGTGGGTTAAACCACAGAGCCTAGGACTTGCCGATCAGAAGGTCGGTGGTTCGAATCCCCGTGATGGGGTGAGCTCCCGTTGCTCTGTCCCTGCTCCTGCCAACCTAGCAGTTCAAAAGCATGTCAAAGTGCAAGTAGATAAATAGGTACCACTCCGGTGGGAAGATAAACGGCATTTCCGTGCGCTGCTCTGGTTTGCCAGAAGCGGCTTAGTCATGCTGGCCGCATGACCCGGAAGCTGTACGCCGGCTCCCTTGCCCAATAAAGCAAGATGAGCGCTGCAACCCCAGAGTCAGCCACAACTGGACCTAATGGTCAGGGATTCCTTTACCTTTACCAGGCTAGTGCTCAGATACAAAGTCCTGTTTTGGCTGTGGTGGAGAAGCATTACCATCCAGAAAGGGCAAGCTAACTGCTCTCTCACGGCTTATAGGCAACATAATCTCACAATAATAGATGGGACCCTTCTATAATAGACTGAGGAATTAAATGTTTTAAGAACTCCTGTGTGTTGTAGTTTTGCACACATATTCCTGGAGCAGAGGGTGCACTGAATCACAGCAGAAAGGATCAAGTTGCTTTAGGGTGAGCACACAAATGATGGTGCAGCCCTAGCAATCGTGCATAAAAATTGGAAGACTTCCCGAATCACTAGCGTTAGCTTTAAATGGGGACCACACAGCTTCATGGACGATAAATCTACCAGTGGCCTTGATAGCTAAATTCTGACAACAGGTTATAGAGACGAGCAATAATATCTGCAGCCTGCTTGCAAGCTTTGGGAGAAATTGTGGCTTAGTGGGGGACTTCCGGTCGGCGCCAGCGTTAATGGCGGTCCTCTTTCCGAGCTCCGGAGGAGGACTGCTCTGCGAGTTCGGGTCTGACCCGCTACGGCAAGCGGGGGGCCCCTAAAATCACAGGCGCGGAAGCCTGTGAACAAGGAGACTCGGTGGGCACCAGAAGCGCCCCCCCTTACTGCGAAAGAGCCTTTTTAAAGGCTCCGGAACGGCATCGGGAGAGTGCGGTGCTGAGAGTCGTTACCCAGCCCACAGGGTGAAGCCGCGTCGCCATTGACGGAGAGCGCCGATTCCTTCCTGTAAATTTTGGACTGAAAAACCCGTGAGTAAGATTGGACGTCTATCTGGAACTAAAGATTTAAACCTGAAATTTGGCTGAAAACGGGGAAGGTGAAAATTAAGGAAGTCTGCCTTCCCCCGACTGCATGACAGTTAAAGCAACGGAGTTTTAAAGCTGCATCCGCAGGAAGCAATTCAGAACTGTTTAAACCTGACATTGAATATAGATTCCCCTCTAGCAAGCAGGGCAGAGGGGAGGAAAAGGGACATTAGAATTCTGCATGATCTACCTAAAGGGGAAAAAAAAGCCTTCCGCTGTCTTAATCCACTGAAACGGACTGCCAAACAAGATATTAGGGCACTGAACTGTCTTTAGAAACTTGTGGGAAAGTTACATGGTTAAAGTTTTGCTTGATACAAAGTTCTGGGACTTTATTGCTACAGTATACTGGAGTGTGTTGAAAGAGTATCCACAGGAAAAAAGTGTTGCAGTTTATATATTCAAGCCTCCTGATATATTTGTTTTTAACTTCTTTGTTTCCCTCACTTGGACATTTTGTTCTGCTCCCTCTAGAGGGCTGAAAGTATTAGTTGCAACGGTTTAAGACAGTGGGATTTTCCATCAGGGAACTGTCTTTGTGGGAACGTCCTTGGGACATGAGTGCCCCGGCAGAAGAGATAACTACCAGAGCTAAAGCTAAACAGCAACAACTGCAACAAAAGAAAAGAGGCTCAATTTCTAGTCTAACTCCTACAGGAGCAGCTGGACAAGAAAAAGTGACAGCTGCCTCCATGGAGTCAGTGACACAGGCATTACTTAAGATAAACCAATCTTTGGAGACTTTGACAAAGCAGAGTACAGAAAACTCACAAAAACTAACAGAATTAACAGCGAGATTGGACTTGAACACGAAAAGTGTGACATCCAATACAGAATCTATAAATAAGCTGATTGAAGAAAACTCGGTAACACGTAAAATTGCAGAGGACGCCAGAAAAATTGCTGGAGAGGCACAGGAGAAGTTAGAACCGATTGCTAAGAAGGTATATGAGCATGATGCGACCCTGTCTTTGATGGAATTACAGAGAAAGGAGAGAAACCTGAAATTAAGATCAATTCCCGAGAGTGAAGGGGACAGCCTCGTGGAGTTCCTAACACAAGCATTTGCCGACTTTTGGCAGGAGGATTTGGAGGAGGAAGAATTTAAGATAATAACAGCATTTAGATTGGGCAGGAGACAGAACAGAAAGACCCCGAGGGATTGTCTGATTACTCTCAGATCTACGGAAGAAAGAGACAAAATATTAAAACTACATTACCAAAAGGCCTTGGAAATTGAAAATTCACCTATACAAATCTTTAAAGACATCCCTAAATATATCTTGGAGGTGAGAACCTTCTATAAGGATTTGGTCTACCTGCTGAAGAAGAACAACATCCTCTTTAGGTGGGAGTTTCCACAAGGACTGTCCTTCAACTACAAGGGAAAGAAGGTGAAAATAAAGACAATCCAAGACAAAGAGAAGTTACTGGAGAGAAATAACGAGGACTTACAGAAGGGAACGGTGGATCCAATTCTAGAACAAAGGAGAGCGTTAGATATTTTGAACCTATCGTTTGGACTTAAACCACCGCCATCAGAGGAAGAGCAACAACTTGGAGCAGTAGGAGGAGTAACGGAGAAACAATAAGATGGCCCTGCAATTCCTCAGTTGGAATTGCAATGGGCTAAACATGCCTTTGAAGAGACGACAGGTGTTTCATATTTTGAAAAAAGAACAATTGGATTTGATTTGTTTACAAGAAACTCATGTAACCAGGGTACACAGGAAACTACTTATAAATAAAAGATTAGGACAAGAATTTATCTCATCGGACAAAGTCAAGAAAAGAGGAGTTGTGATTTATGTAAAAGAGAAATGGACCCCAAAAATGATGTTTAAAGATGAACAAGGAAGATACCTGGCAGTTGAAATACAAGTACAAGGAGAAAAAATTTTAATAGTTGGAGTTTATGCACCAAATGAAGGCAAGGCGGAATTTTTTAAGAAGCTTCATGAAACTCTGATGGATTATTTGGATTACAATGTAATAATTATGGGAGATATGAATGGTGTGGTCTCTACAAATATGGACAAGGCACAAAGACTGACAATCTCCAAGGAAGGGAGACTTCCGAAGACCTTCTTTGAAATGACTGAAAATATGGACCTAATAGACATATGGAGAACGAGGAACCCTCTTGAGAGAGAGGGAACTTTTTTCTCTCAAGCAATGATGACCTGGACCAGAATTGATCAAATTTGGATTACTAGTGGGATGGCTCCAAAGATTAAGAAGGTAGAAATCTGCCCAAAAACTTGCTCCGACCATAACGCCGTGAAGATGGAAATGAAACTTACAACAACTGGTCAATTTAGATGGAGGATGAATGACACCCTGTTTCGAGATGAGGAGATCCACATGAAGGCCCAAAAAACTTTAAGGGACTACTTTGAAATAAATCTAAAGGCCGATGTGGAAAAAAGAGTGATCTGGGACGCAAGCAAAGCTGTGATGCGAGGATTTCTGATTCAACAAAATTCAATAAAAAAGAGAAAGCAGAATGAGAAGAAGGAAAAGATTCTGGAAAAGATAAAAGAAGGAGAGAAAAAATTAAGATCAAAACCAAAGTCCCAGGAGATTTTGAGAGAGATCAAGTTATATCAAACACAATATATGGAACTGATGAATCAAGAGATTGAATGGAAGATAAAGCAAATGAAACAAAAGACATTTGAATCGGCAGATAAATGTGGCAAACTTCTGGCTTGGCAATTGAAGAAAAGGCAGAAATTAAATACAGTTACAAGCCTAGAAGTGGATGGAAAGAATATATCTAAACCTAATGAGATTAGAAACTGTTTTTTGAGCTATTTTAAAAAACTATACTCTCAAGGGCCACAAAATGAAAAGGACATAGATGAATTCCTTAATAAATATGGATTACAAAAAATCTCTCATCAAAGTAAGGTGGATTTAAACCAGAGAATAACAGAACAAGAGATAGAGGGTGCCATTCAGGACATGCAACTGGGCAAATCTCCAGGACCAGATGGACTGACTTCCAGATATTACAAAGCCTTGAAGGAGTGGTTGGTTCAACCGTTAAAGGAAGTCTGTAACGAGATTTTAGAGGGGGAAAAGGCACCAGAGTCGTGGAAAGAAGCTTATATTACACTCATACCAAAGACAGAGACTGAAAAGACTCAACTTAAGAACTACCGCCCAATATCATTACTCAATGTGGATTATAAAATTTTTGCAGACATTTTGGCAAAAAGATTTAAAAGAGTGTTGATGGAGAAGATTCACAAGGACCAAGCAGGCTTTCTCCCAAAAAGGCATTTATCAGACAATGTAAGGAATATAATAGACATTTTGGAACTACTAGAGGTGAACTTAAACACCAAAGCAGTGTTGATCTTTGTGGACGCGGAGAAAGCCTTTGACAATATTTCTTGGAGTTTTATGAAAAAGAATCTTCATGGGATGGGGGTAGGTCAAGGCTTTGAGAACGGTATGGGTGCGATATATTCTGAACAAAAAGCTAAGCTGATTGTAAATAATGTGATAACTGAGGAACTTAAGATAGAAAAAGGAACACGACAGGGGTGCCCAATTTCCCCATTGCTTTTCATTTCTGTTCTGGAGGTGTTGCTAAATATGATTAGAAATGACCAGCAGGTTAAAGGTGTACAGGTCGGAGCCAAACATTACAAGTTAAGGGCCTTTGCAGATGACTTAGTATTGACCTTACAAGAGCCAGACACTAGTACGAAAAGGGTGTTGGAGATAATTCAACAATTCGGCCAGGTAGCCGGATTTAAACTGAACAAACAGAAGACTAAAGTCTTAGAAAAAAATCTAACAGTCATGGAGAAGGAGAAATTTCAAGAAGAGACAGGTTTGACAGTGGTTAAGAAGGTGAAATACCTAGGGGTTCACTTGACATCTAAAAATTTGAACTTGTATAAAGATAATTATGAAAAGTGTTGGTCAGAAATTAAAAAAGATCTAGAAATATGGTCAAATTTGAAATTGTCAATGTTAGGCCGAATTGCAGTTATTAAGATGAATGTATTGCCTAGAATGTTATTTTTGTTTCAAACTTTGCAGATTCTTGACAAGATGGACTGTTTCAAGAGGTGGCAGAAAGACATTGCGAAATTTGTCTGGCAGGGCAAAAAGCCCAGAATAAAATTTAAAGTACTTACAGATGCAAAAGAAAGAGGGGGATTTGCCCTGCCGGACTTAAAACTGTATTATGAAGCAGCAGCGTTTTGCTGGCTGAAAGAGTGGATGCTCCTCGAGAACACAGATATCTTGGATTTAGAAGGTTTCAATAATACATGTGGTTGGCATGCATATCTATGGTATGATAAAATCAAAGTGCATAGGGCCTTTAAAAATCACATTGTCAGAAAAGCGTTATTTAATGTTTGGATAAGATATAAAGACTTGTTGGAAAACAAAACCCCTAGATGGTTGTCACCCTTGGAGGCTAAGGCATTGAAGAAACTCAATATGGAGGCCGAATGGCCAAAGTATTGGGAAATCTTGGAACAAGATGGAGACAAATTGAAATTACAGAGTCATGAGAAATTGAAACCTAAAGTACGAGACTGGCTCCATTATTATCAAACAATGGAGGTTGTGATGGGACGATGAGCTGCTTGTGTGTAAAATCCAAGTCCCTCAGAGTTTGGTCAAGTTTGCAAACCTCTGTCTGTAACGGAGCCCCTTAAACATGGCTCCGTCAGTCGCTGGCAGATTCCGACAGTGGTTGCTTTCGGAATCGCTTCCAACATAAAAGCTCCTTAACGGAAACACGTCTTCTGGACTCTCTGCGTGACAGTTTCCGGCGAGGAGTGGGTGTCCCTACAGGAGGTCCTGAAACCTCCCCACTGTTTTCGCTGGAAGTGTCTCTGAGCCATCCCTCCAGCTCACTTTCCCTCAGCTCAGCTCCTCTCCCCCTACTGGTTCCCTCTTCAGCTGCTGAGTCTCTCCCAACCTGTGTGAGCCCTTTCACTTCCCTTCCTTCCGATGGCAGTTCCCTGACATCCACCTCCCCTCCAGGGCCCCCTTCATCCCCTCTCGCCCCCTCCTCTACGGGCGGTGAGGAGGCAAAACCCCGGAATGAACTTCCTTCATCTTCCGATGTCTCGAACACTTCTCTCCACCTGTTGCGGTTCCTGGTCTCGAAGTACTCCTCCTCCTCAGAGTCCATCTCCCCTTCCCCTTCCGAGTCCGAGAATCCTTCCAACTCCTCCTCCTCATCGGTGGTCCCAAAGTATTCCCTCCGGAACCTCTCCACAGGCTGAGGTTTCCTTGGGAACCTTTGATGGAACGTTTCTATCAATACCTCGTCATTGATATCTTCTGCCATTACCCAAGTGTTTTCTGACTCCGGTTCTCCTTCCCACGCTACCAAATACTCCACCTGATCCCCCTTCCACCTGGCGTCGAGGATTTCTGCCACATGGCTGCTGCATTCCCTTTCTTCTATGACCGGTCCCCGAGTGGCCATCCCTTCTCGTCCCCCCTCATACGGTGACAGTAACGACCTGTGAAATACTGGGTGCAGTTTCATGTGGTTGGGTAACCGGAGCCTGAAAGCCACTGGGTTGACCTGTTGAATGACCTCAAAGGGACCCAATCTCCTGGGTCTTAATTTCTTACAACCTCCTTTGAACGGCAACCCTTGGGTTGACAGCCACACCCTATCTCCCACCCTTATGGTTTCACCTTCCCTTCGGTTCTTGTCTGCCTGCCTCTTGTATTCTTCCTTCGCCCTTTCTAAGTTGAGTTGGAGCTGACGATGGATTGCTTCCATTTCTTCTACAAAATGCTCGGCTGCCGGGACGCTCCATCTCTCCCCTTCTCCCCCTGGGAAACCCCTGGGATGACACCCATAATTAGCCAAGAAGGGGCTCATCCCTGTGGACACATTCTCGGCATTGTTGTAGGCAAATTCCGCCAGCGCCAACTTTTCTACCCAGTCATTCTCTCTGTCATTGACATAACACCTCAGGTATTGCTGGAGGACACCGTTTGCTCTTTCCGCCTGCCCGTTGGTTTCAGGGTGCCGGGCAGTCGAAAAGTTGACCTCCACCTGCAGTAAGCTCATGAGCTTCCTCCAGAACCTGGAAGTAAATTGTTTTCCTCGGTCTGAGACCACCCTCAATGGCACCCCGTGCAACCTAAAAATGTGTTCTACAAATAACTTCGCTGTCTCTTCCGCCGTGACTGCATGCGAGCAGGCTACAAAGTGGCACATCTTTGTTAGTAGGTCTACCACCACCATGATGGCTGTTTTCCCCTTGGACTTCGGCAGATCAGTCATAAAATCTATCGACACTGCCTCCCAAGGTCGTTCTGGGGTTGGTAAGGGTTCTAATAGCCCCGCCGGTGCCCGCCTCTCCCCTTTGGCTCGCTGGCATTGCTCACACCCTCTTACATACTCCCGTACATCTTCCCTCACCTTAGGCCACCAAAATTCCCTGGTGACCAACCACATGGTTTTGTGTTGTCCAAAATGCCCCGCCGTGGGGCTGTCGTGCAACTGCTTGAGTACCCTCCCCCTTAAGTCTCCTTCAGGGATATACAGTGCCCCTTTGTAATACAAAGCTCCATTTCTTTCCTCAAAACCCCCTGGTTCCTCTCCCTCACCCCTAAGACCTCTGAGCTTATTCTGGGCGTATTCATCATTCTCTGTTTCCTCTACCAGTTCTCTTTGTCCCACCAATGCCGCCCCACACACCCAGCGGTCCTCTGGAATGACATGTCTCTCTTCGGGTGCTCCCTCCCCCTCCAAATATTCAGGTTTGCGTGAGAGAGCGTCCGCCCTAATGTTCTCTGGGCCTGGCACGTAACAAATCTCAAAGTTAAATTTGGAGAACTCCTGGGCCCATCTCACTTGCCGTTGGTTGAGCACTCGTGCCGTCCTCCAATACTCTAGGTTCTTGTGGTCAGTGCACACTTGCACCTTATGTTGTGCGCCAATTAGCAGGTGCCTCCATCTCCGGAACGCCTCATGAATGGCTAGTAGTTCTCGGTCATACACCGTGTAGTTCCTCTCGGATTTGTTCAGCTTTCGCGAAAAAAAGGCATACGGTCTCCACTCTGACTCCTCCTTCCCTGGCTGCAGAAGCACCGCCCCAATCGCTCTGTCTGATGCGTCAGTTTCCACTCTCATCGGTTTTTGTAAATCCACATGCAGGAGTTGTTGTTCCGAGGCGAAGGCCCTTTTTAGTTCCTCAAATGCTCGCTCCGCCTCCTCAGTCCAAACGAACTTCTTCTTACTGCTGAGACAGTCCGTAATGGGCGCCGTCAGGTGGGCAAAGTTTCGGATGAACTTACGATAGAAGTTCCCAAATCCTAGGAACCTCTGCACATCCTTCCTTGTTTTGGGTGTTTTCCATTCCAGCACCGCCTGGACCTTGCCGGGATCCATGGCCAATCCCTTGTCTGACAGGCGATACCCCAGGAATTCCACCTCCTTGGTATGAAACTGACACTTCTCCAGTTTCACCCACAGCTGGTTGGCTTGCAGCCTGCTCAACACTTCTCTGACGTCTCTCACATGCTGCTCCTCATTCTCAGAATACACCAACACGTCGTCTAAGAAGGCCACACAATTCTTGTAAAGCAAAGGCCCCAGGACGTGGTTCATAAACGATTGAAAGCATGCGGAGCCTGCTTGTAGGCCGAAGGGCATAACTAAATATTCAAATGCCCCTAAAGGGGTGAACATGGTGGTTTTCCATTCATCCCCCTTCCTTATTCGTATCAGGTTGTACGCCCCCCTTAGGTCCAGCTTTGTGAAAATCTTTCCCTTCCGCACCCTTGTCAAAATGTCGTCAATCCTGGGCATAGGGAAAGCCACTGGTTCTGACACTGCATTTAAGGCCCTGAAGTCACACACCAGCCTCGGCTTGTTCGTGTTTTTTTTATCCACAAAAAACACTGGGCTGCCCCCCACCGCCCTGGACTCTCTGATGAACCCTCTCTTCAGGTTCTTGTCAATGAACTCTCTTAGCTCCTGCATCTCTCTGTCTGACATGGCGTACAGCTTGCCTACAGGGAGCTGTGCCCCAGGGAGTAAATTGATTTGACAGTCAAAGGGTCTATGCGGAGGTAGTTGGTCAGCTTCCCTTTCGCTGAAGACGTCGCGGAGATCTGCGTATTGTCGTGGTACCTTCACGTTCTCCGTTACTTCAGTCCCTGCTAGGGTGGCTTGGGCCCCTGCCAAACCCTTTCCCTCTTTGCAGTGTTCTAAGCAATGTGCTGAACCAAAAGAAACCACTCTCTGATGCCAGCCCACCAGCGGATCATGTAACGCTAGCCAGCTCATCCCCAATATAATGGGAGCTCCTCCCAAGGTGGCCACATTAAACGCTATCAGTTCGGTGTGCCTTGCCACCTTCATTATCATTGGGACGGTCTGCAAGCTGACTTCTCCTCCCAACAGCTCCCTGCCATCGATCGTGGTCACCTGCAGGGGGTTGCTTAAAGGGATCGTCTGTATCTGGTGTTCAGCTGCAAACTCTTTGCTCATGAAATTGCAGGAGCTGCCTGAGTCCAACAGTGCCTTTATCTTTAGAGGGTGTCCGTTTGGCAGCTCTAGCGCCACTTCTATCACTAGGGCGGGTTTAGGAGGTTCTGGCGTGGGCACTTTCACTGCTCTTTGGCCTGGCTGCTGTGCCCCGACGGTGGCAGCCAGGCGTTGGCTTTTACTTGCTCCGGTATTTCTTCCTCTCTTCCCTCCACAGCTCCTACCATCCCTTGCCATTCCTTCCTCTGGGGGCAGACTCTGGCAAAGTGACCTGGCTGTTGGCAGAGATAGCATTTCCGGGCGCCTTTTCCCTCCTTCTTTCCCCCCTCACTGGGCTTTGAAACTGCGCGCGCGCGCGCGCTGTTCCGATTTCCATCGGCTCTGCCGGCGGGAAAGTTGGCTCTGGAATGTCTGGAATGCGGAACTCCTTCCAACGTTCCCCCTTCCCTTCCCGCCTCTCCAATGCTCTCGCCTCCTGGCGCGCTCCTATGGTCAGCGCTGATTTGGTCAGCTGGTCCATAGACTCCGCCCTGGGCGCCCGGGAAAGTTCGTCTTTCACAGCCGAAGAAAGCCCTTCTTCAAAGAGCATTTGAATGGGTTCCGCCGATAGATCCCACCCCAATTTATGGATCAACATGGTGAACTCAGTCCAGTACTCACGGACAGATCGGCTCCCCTGTTTGCAAGCCATTAACTGTCTGCGCACCACTCCCTGTTCAATATCGCTGGAAAACATCAGATCCATGGCGCGAAAGAACTTCATCGTGTCCTTTAGGACGTCACTATTCGCTGCCATCAGGGGTCTAACCCAGTCTCTCGCCCCCTTTTCAAGATGCCCAATCACGAAAGCCACTCGTGATTCCTCGTCAGGGAATTCATCAAACTGCAGATTGAGGGCATATTGCATCTCTGTCCGAAAGCCATGATAGTCTTTGGGCTCCCCCCCAAACTTCTGCACCAATCCTGGTACCTTTCTGACGAGCTGGGTGTCTTTCCCCTTTTTGTCTGCATCCTGAGCCCTCCTCTCCTCAAGCCTCGCTGTCTGCAGCGCTAGCTGGACCTCCAACACCCGGTACCTTTCTTCCAGGCTTGGACCCGCTCCAGCTCCTGCTTCTCCGGTTCCGGCTGGGTTGCTCATGATGCCTTCTCCTGCACAAGCTGCTCACGGAGACTGTCGGAATGCTGTGATGGGACGATGAGCTGCTTGTGTGTAAAATCCAAGTCCCTCAGAGTTTGGTCAAGTTTGCAAACCTCTGTCTGTAACGGAGCCCCTTAAACATGGCTCCGTCAGTCGCTGGCAGATTCCGACAGTGGTTGCTTTCGGAATCGCTTCCAACATAAAAGCTCCTTAACGGAAACACGTCTTCTGGACTCTCTGCGTGACAGTTTCCGGCGAGGAGTGGGTGTCCCTACAGGAGGTCCTGAAACCTCCCCACTGTTTTCGCTGGAAGTGTCTCTGAGCCATCCCTCCAGCTCACTTTCCCTCAGCTCAGCTCCTCTCCCCCTACTGGTTCCCTCTTCAGCTGCTGAGTCTCTCCCAACCTGTGTGAGCCCTTTCACTTCCCTTCCTTCCGATGGCAGTTCCCTGACAGAGGTCTACAAACAAGATAGGGAAATTGGCTTCCAGGTGGAGAAATCAAAATTAGAAACTGAATTGTTAGAACCCAATACCAAGAATTTATCAAGAATGTATAATTTGCTGCTGAAATGGAATACACAAGATGAAACAGTTAAATCGGCTATGATTAAGTGGGCACAGGACATTGGTCATAACATTATGTTTGCTGACTGGGAATGGTTGTGGAACACCGGTATAAAATTTACGGCATGTAATGCCTTAAAGGAAAATATTATGAAAATGATCTACAGGTGGTACATGACCCCAGTCAAGCTAGCAAAAATTTATCATTTGCCTGATAATAAGTGTTGGAAGTGTAAAGAAACTGAAGGTACTTTCTATCACCTTTGGTGGACGTGCCCGAAGATTAAGGCTTTCTGGGAAATGATATATAATGAAATGAAAAAGGCACTTAAATGTACTTTCCCGAAGAAACCAGAAGCCTTTCTCTTGGGCATTGTCGGCCAATTGGTGTCAAAGAAAGATAGAATCTTTTTTATGTATGCTACGAAAGCAGCAAGAATACTCATCGCAAAGTATTGGAAGACACAAGATTTACCCACTCTGGAAGAATGGCAGATGAAAGTGATGGACTATATGACACTGGCTGAGATGACTGGCAGAGTCCGCGACCAGGGGAAGGAGACGGCGGAAGAAGAATGGAAGAAATTTAAAATCTATCTTAAGGACTATTATAAACTTGATGAATGTTAGAATGTCGAGGTTTTGAGAAAGAAAGGGTTACAGCGATATAAGATTAGACTGAAGGGAAGATTAAGAAGACATATGTTTGACAGAACTATTTAGAAGTTGCTGGAAAACTTTGGACATTGGGATGCAGAAAGGGGAGGTATGGGGGAGTCCGAGAAAGAAGGTTTATGAAAAAAAGGTCATGAAACTATACGTGTTTGTATGTCTTTTTATATGTTTGTATTGTCTTAAAATTTTTGTAAAACTAATAAAAAATTATATATATAAAAAAAGAAATTGTAGCTTAGTGGAAGAGCATAAACTTTGTGTGCAGAAGGCCACAGGCTCAATCCCAAGTAACTCCAGATACTTGAAAGCCAAAAGCTGAACTAGATGGATCTCACGTGTGCCACTGTCCTCTAGGGCAAAATTGGTGGCAGTATGCAAGGGGGCTTTTTCTGTGGCAGCGCCCCATAGGTAGAACTCTATGCCTCAAGAAGTTCGGTTGACTTTGTTTCTATTTGCATTCTGCCAGCCTTTGAAGACATTTCTTCTTAAACAACCTTTTGATCCTGTTGTTGCTTAATCTTATCTATTGTTAGCTCTGGCTTTCTGTGCTCTTGATGCCTTTTGGGCGTTTTGATGCTGCTTTTAGTCTTGCTTTGTTTTGCTGATGGTTCTAATGATGAGTTGCTCCTGTTTTTATTTTTGTGGTTGTATATAACCAGCAACTCCTTTCTAGAGCAGAAATGGGGAATAAAAGCTGTTCTATAAATAAAAGACAGCTTGGATATGATCCAAAGCAAATTCATTCTTATGGAGATTCACTTATTACTTTTAGCAGTTCTCATGCTTTTAAGACTTAGGCGAATGCAATAATTATAATTCGTAGTCATCTGACCCAGAGGATTTTTCTTATTATAATGGAAGGTAAAATTATAAAGAAGCTGCACTGGGCATATCAAGTTCCAATTATTTCATCAGTTCAATGAGTCAATTTTTGATAAAATTCCTTGCACACTGTCTTTATAAAGGCTGACAACAAGATCTAATGCGATGGGAATCAATTAAAAGTGACACAATGGGAATCTGTTTTTTTCTGAAGACCAGAAGTGGCTGAGCAGAAGGGGGGAAAACCATAGCACAGCAATCTTTGCTTTGTGAAATTAAGTTAGCATTATGTTCATAAAGCAATAACAAGAAGCTCTCACCTTTTCTTGGTAGGTCATTTCTAAGTAAATATATCTGCACATCTTTGCTACAGATTCCTTTTGCACTGATAAGCCTTGATTAAAAGGGTTCTGAAGCTGTGACAAAGCTATTGGTATGAGAAATTATGACCAATTTTTCTTACACCTGCAGCAGCAATAGCAAAACTGAATTGCAATAGTGAACTGGGAGCTGCATATCTCTTAACCACAGTGAACAAGGAGAGGCTTACTTCTGAGTAAACAGGCATACGATTCTGCTGCCATGTCTTTCTGGCATGAGCACATAGGAAGGACCTGTGATGTGACAGGGCAGTAAGAGAAACATCACTTACCTTGAGCAGGTTCCCTTGGGGGGGGGTTGATAATTCAATGACACCAGTGTCTGTACAACCTTAGATTTAATTTAAGGGGTGATAGTAGAACAGTAGTTCAATGTTAATGAAAAATAAAATTGCTAGAGCGTGGCTAAATTCAGAAGGGGGTGGGGAGAGCTTCTGGTCTCGTTGTGCAGACAGCCATACCAGCTGTTTTCACAAGAACATTACAAGAACAGCTAGTACAACTGCACCTCATCCCAGGTAGTGCACTTGACTGCTGCTTCTGATTTATTTATTTTTACTGTTTAACGTCACTACTAGCTTTCCTGTAACTGAAAGACATCACAAGGAAGGAATGTTGCTGCTTTCAGGCTGCTGTCTTAACTAATAAGGCCTCATCCACACCAACATAGTGTTGTGGGTGCTAGGGTGCCAGATTGCTCTAAATTCCTAATAGGTCTTAGAATTTAATGCATGCTTGGAATGTTAAAATGGGCTACCAGACATGGGTAAAGGTAATGGGCCATCAGCAAAGTCAGAGAGAGGGGATGTTCTGCCAGATGGAAAATGGGAAGGGTCCCTCCCTCAACTCAGTTAGTTTGAAAGACAAAGGAGAGTTTTGAGGTAGAATTTTAGAGCTGAGTTTAGGATGAGGTTTTGGCAGTGATGTTGCAGGCTGTAAAAGGCTGAATCAGAGGGTCAGAGAGCCATGGCTGATTTCTGTTTTGATCCAAGGCTGCAGCTATGAGAGAAACAAGACCCTTTTGGGGTGTTAATACTGTGAGACCCTCCATTGTAGGCTCTGATTGTCTATATGTGTAAATAAACCTTATATCATCAAGACACCACAGTCTCCACTGTGCCTCATTTCCAAAAGGAAACACAGACACCAGGAAACACCTGGAATCTCAAAGAATGCTCAGAGATTGGGATGGCAGGTACCACTGGTGTTAAAAGTAGGATTTGTGTTTCCTGGAGGAAACCCCTGTGGACAAGGTGAGCCTGGATTCATGATGGAGGGAGGAAAGGCATTCATGGAGCATTTCAAGTTGATGCTCCAGCAGCAACTCCAGCAACAGATGGGACGGCAAAGCCAGATGTTTGGCAAAATAACCCTGCAGCGAGGCCAACTGTTTGAGCAGTGGATGGAGCAGCAGAACCAGTTGTTCAATGAAATGAAGCAGCTGCATGCAGAGTGCATGAGAAGTCTGCATGGAGAGAAAAGTGTGACTCCATGTGATGTGACAGCCTTGCCTGATGAGATGCCACAAGGGGTTAAAAGTGACCTAGGAGCTGAGCTGAATAGCACCTAAAACAGGCGTCGGCAAAAAGTTTTAGCCGCAGGCCAGTCCACCGTCCCTCAGACCTTGTGGTGGGCTGGAGAAGCGGCACCAGGAGGGGGGAGCTGGAAGAAGAGGTGAGGGGGGCAAGTAGTCCTCCTCCCCAGCCCCAGCGCTTACCTTCTCAAGGGCTGCTGCCGCCACCACTGCTTCTCGTGGGTAGGCAGAGGGAGCTCGTCCGCTCCGCTCTCTGGCTCACAGGAGCACCAGGGTGGTGGTGGGGGTAGCGGGAAGATGAGCTGTGCAAAAGGGCTGGCTCCAGATAGGGGCTGCTTAAAATGACGCTTAGCCAGCTCAGCCCAGCCCAGCCCAGCCCCCTTCCTCCTCTAGGCAGGGTGGGGAGAAGCTAAGAGGAGGGAGGGAGGAGGCGCTGCCACCGCGGTGTGTGTGAGGGAGAGGGGGGGAATGGAATTGTGCAGGGGGGGGAATGGTGCCACCCGAATGTACAGAATCCCCACGCCGATCCACAGACAGTCCGCAGGCCAAATCCTGAAGGCAATTGGGCCTGATCCAGCCCGCGGACCTTAGTTTGCCGACCCCTGACCTAAAAGGAAAGAGAGAGATCCAGAGTGTGGATGGGCAGCTAAGCGGCTTGGACTGTGAAGAGATGCAATCTGTAGCTGAAGGCATGTGTTTGTTTGTTTGTTTGTGTGTGTGTGTGCGTGTGTGTGTGCGTGCACACGCACTCTGGATGGAGCAGAGGAGCTGCTGCTAATTGACTTCTCTACTCCCTACGAGCCTGCTGTGGAAAAGGAGGAATTGGAGGTGCCCGTGAGCATGCAAGAGCTGCTGTTGATTGATTTCTCTGCTCCCTGGGAGCCTGCTGTGGAAAAGGGGGAGCAGAAGGAAGTGGAGGAGAAGCCAGCACCTGTGGGAAAGATGGTGTTTTCCTGTGTGGAGAACACACAGGAGCAGCTTGAGGCTTGTCTGCATCCACAAGAGAAGCCTGAAGGGAAACTGGCTCCTGCTAAATTGAGCAAAAGAACCCCACCCCCACACACAATGATTTTGCCCCTTGGGTGCCCCAAGATGATCTTGTGGCATGGCGACCAGTCCCTATAATGGGTGCAGTCCTCAAAAGCAGCCAGGGTCAGCCAGGGTCCTGTGAGTTTGGGAGGCAAGAGACATTGGGAGAGCTATGAGCTGTGAAGCACTCCAGAGACGTTGGATGTAGCGGTAACTGGAGAGGGGAATTCCTGGCCTCCAGCCTAGACTGAAAAATATTCCAGTGGCTGCCAACACATCATACCCAGGTATTAAGAGCACCTGGGCAACAGCAAGGATTTAACCAGTAGCTATAACCCTACTGAATGGTTCAAGCTCAAATGGACAGGGTTTGTAGTCATCTGCACTTCAAGAGAAGGCCAACAGCTGGGAGATATGAGGTTTGGGCACACACCTATGTTTCCCGATCTTCACAGTGACTTGATTGTAAGTTACTAGCCAGCTGATTTGCACTGTATACTGGAAAGGGAGCAAAAGTTACCGCCTCTGCAACACGCTAGATAGGACTCCCTGGCAAGTCTATGGCTATGCGTTCCCCCTCCCTCACATCCCCCAAAACCAGAATAAGAGGTTGGTATCCTCTCCTGTTTAATGAATGTAGCCTTATTATTCTGTTTCACTTTTCTCCTAGTAGGTACTCAACACCTCAGGCTTCATCATGTATGTGGATACAGCCTTTGATGCAGTCTTTAAGGGCAATTCCAGGTAGCAGTTTTCCATTTCCATTTGACAATTCAGAATGTATATTAGCAGTCCAAGGAAACACAACAAGTTGGCCTCAAAATGTTTTCATCTGGCACCTGGCGAGGTGCTGGAAAACACAATTAGATGAGGCCAGTTTTCACAAAACATACCAGCAGTTTCCTGTGCTGCTCAAACCAGAGATTAGGGCTAAGCTAAGCAGGAAAAGCTTTTGTGGGTGGCAGGAAGTATTCATTAATTTATTTAAGTCACTTATACTCTGCCTTTAGCACCCCCTAGGCTCTCAGAACAGCTTACCAGAAGTATCACATGACCTGTTTTGTCCTGTTGCTGTCAAGAAGATCCCTTGTTGCTCTGTTGGCCTTCTCCTAATAATTCTTCTTTCTTTTTTAAAATCCTAGCCTTGATTCCTTCATGTCCCATGTTCAGAACTTGCTCCAGGCTTGAGTCTCAGGAGCCTGTCACATATGGCCCGGCAGGAGACTGATAATTTTTTCAAATATGCACTGTGACGAGTGAACTGAAAACAGCAGAGAATTTCCTCTTTGAAAATGCTTTCTGGACTTTCCCAATGAGTCATGGCTGCTTCAGAAGTATTGCCTGCATGCATATCACTTCTGTTATGGAATTTGATTGGACACCATCCAATAAGACTTTACAGACAACACATATCTATGCTATGGAAAGCAAAAAGTTACCATGTCAGGTTCATGGAGTTCGTTGGCACTATTTCTTATTGAGACGTGATACCCACCTAGGGAATTTAGGGTATAAATCAACCTTTTTCTTTATAGAATTTGCAACTGAGTGCATCTGCATGATTAATATACCCTTGGTGAGTACAAAGAGGAATTACTTTCTCTTTTAGCTCTCAAGTAGCTGGCTGCTTCTTTGAATGACATTTCTTACCAACTACTGAGTTAAAGTTTCAGCCTCTCCATCATTGTTGTTTTTGACCACACTTCTTTCCCCCTCAAACATTTCCTGGGAAGCAGGTTTGTCCTGATTATTCTTCCAAACAAAATATTGAGTCCCCATTATGTTATGCAACCCCAGTTGCCAGATCATTTTTCTTCCTTCAACCCATCATCACTATCGTACTTTGCTGTACACTTTTGCTGAATTTAAAATTAAATTGTGAGCTTGTTGAGACAGCTCTCACGGTTTTGATAAAATGCCTGTCTGTAGAATTTCTTGTTCGAGACCAAGAGAAGCAAACATAGGTATTACTCAAATGGTTTTAACTTACAGTTTCTTATGTGTATTTACAGCTGTTAAATTACAGTTATTTGCAAAAGCATAAAGCAGCATGCTTGCTTTCAAACATCTTTTACCAAAATAATTACTTTTCTGCTTACCTTCCCTACACAGATGTTTAAACTATTTTCACACATTGCATCACTGTCATTATCAAAATAAGTACTCTCTAAGTATCCTTTACAACCAACTAAAAGCCTGCAATCAAAATGTGTTTTGGTTGTAATAACTAGGCAAGAAAACTTACGGTGGTTTTTTTAATGAAATAACCTATTTGCTCCTGAAATATTTCTTTGAATTTGACAGAGGCAGGCAACTGTCAACTCCATGTTGGTTGTAAAATCTAATTAACAGCTTCAAACCTCTCATAAACATGACACTGGAAGATGTTTCCACATTCAGAGTGGTCAAGATGTCATTCTAGAGCTGAAGTACTATTCAGCACAGAATTATATAGTACAGATTCCCCCCCCCCATGTATTATTGAATTGACAAAAACAGTGGCATGTCAAGTCAGAAGACCATGGGCTAATTCACACTACTAAACTGGCATGCTGAGAATGTGAGCTGTCCCAAGATCTACAGATGAACGGCGGTATACCATTTTTAATAGTAGTAGTAGTAGTAGTAGTAGTAATAATAATAATAATAATAATATAATGTGAGCTGATCAGATCTATACAGCCCTTGGCAAGTGGCAACATGGTTGCATAATTGCTCCATTATATGTTCAACTTGCCTACTCAATTCACATTTATTGCGTCAAAGTCTGACCTGTTTCTGGTACACCAATTGACAATGACCATCACCAGCCTCGTAGGAGTTGCCCTGTGATGTGTGCAGAGGTGGAAATGCACAAAAATCAACTACAGACAATGAAACTTTGGCAAGACAGTTGAAAAGCCCAATTCATAATAGACTATGACTAGTTCTTATGCATGCCATGTAGTCTAAAGTCAGCAGAAACAGCAGCATCAGTGTATGGCATGGTTAATTGTGGTTTATGCCGCAAGCTGGACATCATTATGCAGGAACTGTGTGACAATGCCAAGTTCAGCATTTACCCACTTGAACCACATTCTCAATTTGATTCCATAAACTAGGGAATGGAAACTTGTGAACCTCCAAGAGTTGCTGGACTCCAACTCCCATTATCCCTCATCATTAGCCATGCTGGTGAAAGCTGGTGGGAGTTGGAGTCCCACAACATTGGGTGTGTGTATCACAGGCTCCCCATATCTGCTGTGAACGCTGGTTGTTTCTCTGAATTTTCATTGCATTTCTCTATTGGCCATTATATAGAAAGAAGCCAAGGAAATACCCAAACAGAATGAATAGCAACTTCTCTTCACATTTAATATAGTGCAATAAGTGAACAGGATGCTCAGCATCCTGTGGCCTGAAGGTTTCCACAGACCAGGCTTATATTGTCCAAGGGAAAACAATAATCTGCTCCATTTTATGAGAATAAAGCAAGACCCACAGCCTCTTGCAAATTAAGGATACAAGCTTGATTATCCACAGTTAACATACAAGTCCCATTGGAAGACAGAATGGACTGAGCCCAGTTTGAAAGTTGCTGTAATGTAGTAAAGATGGGTGGTTTGGGAACCTATGGCCTCTTTCTGGAAAGAGTTTTATGCAGAGTGAAACAGCACCATAGGCTTGAACTAGATGCAATTGTTTGTCCAGCTCACAGAAGAAAAAGAAAACAGAAAACAGCTAGAACACATCTGTGTTCAGATGACAAATCCTAGGCCAAAAGGCTCAAGAAAAATAACTACCAAACTTTTAGAAGACATCTAAAGGCAGCCCTGTTTAGGGAAGCTTTTAATGTTTAATAGGTTATTGTATTTTAGTGTTTTGTTGGAAGCCGCCCAGAGTGGCTGGGGAAACCCAGCCAGATGGGCGGGGTATAATATTATTATTATTATTATTATTATTATTATTATTATTTAAACTGAAGGGAAGTAGACCCAAACTGAACACAAGAAATCATTGTTTTAGATAGTTGTATTATTATATGTTGCTGGCCATTATATGCTCACTTTGCAGCAGAAGGACAGGATAGAAGATCAACAAACAAATCAACCAATGTAGAAACAGCATTTATATGTTTTTAGGAGGAGTTTGGTATGTCAATGACTCTTTAGGAACAGACAACTGGACTGGATCCATTTAAATTCCCTACTTTTACAGAATCCTTTCTTCTTGCTGAGGAATCTGAGTGATACTGAGTGTGGGGCGTCCACTATCCCCATTGCCCTGTGCTAATACAGAGAATGGACCTAGAACATCTCCAATACCCCACTATCACCACTGCATTGCAACGAGAGGCCAGTAATTGCGGAAAGCTTTTGTCTTCCATGAACTTTGCTATCCACAGTGGATCTTCTCATCAAAAAGCCCAATAAGCTTCCAAGGAACACAAGTGTTTTTAGGAACAGTCCAAAGACCACTGGACTAGGGGTTTACTGAGTCCCTGTCAATTATATTATTCTGTACTATGCATAGCAAAGAACCTTCATTTCTAAAGGTCGCCCTGAAACTACAGTAAGCCTGCAATTTATGTGGGAGTTACCTTCTGGGGGAAAACGCCTAAAGCCAAAAACATGTATAGTCAAAACACATTGGGTGCCAAAGCCCCTCCCCCCGACACCTGCCCCCTTTTAATTATTACTACTACTTCTTCTTCTTCTTCTTCTTCTTCTTCTTATTATTATTATTATTGTTATTATCATTTTGTCAAGCATGTAAAACTGAATGTGCACAAGTTAAATGTGTGTAAGTTGTAATCTTATTGTACTCTCTTTTGGGGTGTGGGGGTGACTGATGCCATTTGAGTGTCAAAGTGCTCCCTACTTAAGCAATAAAATAAAAACAAGTGCCTGCAAAAAAACACTTGCCTTTTCATTCAGAGTGCTATTTTCTTGCACACTCCACTTCAGTTCCCTGCAGTGAAACCATCACAAACCCAATCAGGGATCATGTAGTAAATGGGATGACATCACAACATGACATAGCCAGTCAGACTTGCCTGAGCCACCTATGTAAGCAATCCAGGAAACAGCAACAAGGACTGGGGAGGGGAATGGCAGTAATACATGTGGGAAAGAATACCGCCAAAGGATTGAAGAAAACGCAAATAGACGCACAATCAAAGCAATATTTGAAATATCTTCTACCCCAACCTTCAGTTTATACCCAAATATCAAGATCGGGTATATCTGGCACTGCTATAATTATGTATCATGCAATCTTATTTATAATGCAAGTGTTTGCTCCACAAAACCAAACTGTTTTCAGAATGTCTCCACCCCCAGTGCCCCAAACAGCTGTTGCAGCCTCTTCCATCATTTCAGCTTCTCAACTATGTACTAGCAACTTTGCTGGAAGAAGTCTGGCCCTGTTTCCATATTGCCCAAGAGACAAAACAACTGCAGTTACTGGAATATGAGCAATCTGTTATGAGATGTTTCAGATTGCCTAATGGAGGGTTAGTAGCAGAAATAAAGCCTAGGCAGAAGGATGAAGAGTTAAATACTGTATATGAACGTGCAACTGCTGGGATAGCTCAGTTGGTAGCGCATGAGACTCTTAATCTCAGGGGTGGTGGATTTGATCCCCACATTAGGTGAAAGATTCCTGCATCGCAGGGGGTTGGACCAGATGACCCTCATGGTCCCTTTCAGGTCTACAATTCTGCAATTCTAAGAAAAGGGCAATCAAAATTAGCAGGAACTGAAACAACTCAGCGAGGAAAGGTTACAACATCTGGGGCTATTTAGTTCCAAATAAAAATAAGATATGGGGCAATGTAACAGAGGTGTATAAAATTATGAAGAACATGAAACTAGAACCCAGGGTCATCCAGGGAAGCTGGCAAATTAATGCAGGATAAATCTACGTATCAATGGCCACAAGCTACGGTGGTTAAATAGTACCTCCATGATAAGGCAGGGGCTAATGCCACCATGCCCTTCTTATGGGCTTCCCATAGGCATCTGGGTTGCCCCTGTGGGGGGAAAATGATGCTGAACTAGAAGACTTTTGGTCTGATCCAGAAGCACTCTTACATTAATGGGAGGAAAAATACCTGGGCAGGTAGATGATAAGGAATAAGGCATGACAAATAATGTGATAGAAGATCAAGCTGGGAGGACCAGGTCAAATATATTGGTTAGGTGGATCAGAACTGCATAAAAGCAGCAGCATGTTAGCAGAAAATAATCACATATCCAACTGAATCTGAGTTACTATTGTTCCTCCCCAAATTCAAGTTTTGGAAAGCACGTTCTTTCTCACTCTCACACTTCTTCACTGTTAGCACTCAAGGTGAATTTTGTGATGCTTTATAGCATCATACGCACAAAGTACCACGTGAAACAAATATTGAGATTGTTTTGACTCAGTAATAAAGCTGATCTAGAAAAAGTCTAAAAGCAAAGATCAATCTTGAATTCCCTTTTAAGACCCATTTCACACACATACTGCATAAAAACAAAGAATTTCCCTGTTTTTAAATACTAAGCATCTTTACTGGGAGGCAAGTCTCATTTAACTCTTTGGTAAAAAAAAATTAGTACTGGGGTGCATGGAAACATCTCCTCAAACTATAGCCTAAATATAGGCAGAATACAAGGCAGCAGGACATCTCCAAATATAGGCCAATAGGCAACAGCTTGCCCCCGCTGGGTTTGGCACAGCTGTTGATTATGCCAGATGCGTTAACTGATCGGAAAATGCAGAATTTGTCAGGTTTTAAAAATCATGAAAATAAATCCGTACACCAAATTCATTCCTTAGCAACCATCCCAATGAAACAGGTATGCTGATATATTGCCAGTTATGCATTGCCAGTTCTACAATTTCTGCTGGAGCTTGTGCATTTGCCTCCCTCCCCAGCCCCTCAGTAACCTCTACTCTAATACAGATGTTTTCAGAGTGAGGCTCTTTGGTTTCGCACATGGCCCCAGAAAAACAAAAGGTAGCTTTGCGAATCTCAATGGAAGCTGGGTTGGCCAACATTTCCCAATATTACACTACATATTACATCAACTGAAAGTTCACTTCACCATTTCATTTAACAGTTCATTGTGTGCATACAAACAGATGTTAAGATGAGTATTTCTAAACTTCTTATTTACACTGTAACCCTACTATAGTGGATTTCCCCCCCACCTCCCATTTGGTGAGTCTAATTCTAAAGTATGACAACAGACCGAAATCTCAAGTCACTGCTAATGACGACAGCTGAAGTTCTTTCAAGCAGTCCAATTTTACGTAGCTGAGCTATTGGGGGGCGAGTATACCTTTTGTGCAAATGTCTAACTTTTCATCAGAAATACCTTCCCCACTGAATACTCCAAGCAGTGAACATTGCAACCAGAAATGACTGCAATCAGAATCTATACTATCCAACCTTGTAAAGAAACACATTCTTTCCGAATAGACTCTCTATATACCCCCCCTTTTTTTTTGTTAACAAGAATGTATTTTAATAATGCTGACAGAAATCTTAAGTGTTACCTGGAAGCACCTTCACAGAAATAAACGATCATAACTGTTTCTTAGACCCAAGTTGCATGACTTTGGCTGTTACACACCAAATGCATCAACCCATAGCTGGCATTTCAGCAGAGCAGGAAAACCTAGCCATTCTCATGTTAACACTTCGTCATTTTTCCAGTATGCGTTCCAAAGATCTCAGAACCCACAGGTAAAACCTTCCTTTTACAGAGTCTTAAATTTAACCCCTTTTTAAAAAAGCACAGCTTCGCTACAAATAACTGACTGCTCAGAAAGTTTATACACAACCAGCACTGATAAGGTTTCCATCCTAAGAAGTCTCTACAGTGCCTAGCAGTTGTGAATATGGGATCATGCTCCTTATGGGGCAGTGATGTCCAAAATTAAGAGAGTCCCTGAAAATGAGGCGGTAGCCTGACAACCAAGCACTTTAAATTGTTTCATGTTATTTATAAAAACGTGGGGAGGGGTCCGCACCATAGCCAAAGTGATGCACAAACTGACATTTCAGAAGTCTGACAAATGATGCATTTGCAAAGGCAAAGAAGTCTGCAGTCGTTCACTTGGAGTGTTGCTCCCTTTACCTCTCTAGCCTTAAGGCTCACTGCCTTTTAAAAAGTACTCCGGCGGGGCTAAGAAGGCATATCCCCGTTTTTTCGCAGTGACTTGCCCGTGGCTTCCGAGGAACGCCGCGCATGTCTGAATGAGCCATCCGGGCGAGTCACCGGCGGCAAGCAGAACTCTTCGTCTGCTCCGAAGTCGACTCAGGCGCACTGCACTTCAGCGGAGAAAGTTAGCACAGCCGGAGCCAGGCGTCTCCAAGCGACAAGTCCACAAGTGATAAGCAGGCGCGCGGCGAGCAGCCCCAAAGCGCCGCCAGAAGCAGGCAAATCCGGAAGGCTAACGAAACAAGAACAAGCAATGCCTCCGCTCCCGCCGCTCCTTGGGCAGATGCTTCCCCTCGCCACCCCCTCCGCTAACGCGAAGCGCCGAAACATCAGCGGTTGTTTTGCAAGCGGCTCTCTGCCGCCTTGAGCGCGCAAGTCCCCCTCCCTCCGCAGCGCTCCGAAAATAAGTTGGGAGATCCCTCCCGAATCTCTCCGGCTTCCCTCCCCGGCGCCTCCCGCCGCCCACCCCACCCCAGCTCAGCTGCGTCTGGGACTCAGGCCCGCTGTACCGAGCAGAGATCGGGGAACCCCCCCCCCTTCCTTCGCAACCTGCACCGCCTCCAAGGAAAGAGGGGCAGCCGGACGCACAACGCCAGGCAGTCCCGAGGTGGGTGGGCAGCCGGGGAGTGCGTCCTCCGGCGCGGCGGGGCTCTCCATGGGCGGCGCCCCGCTGTCCTCCTGCAGGGGCTGCGCTCGGCTCTCCCGTTGGGTGGCTCCGTGGCCCCGCGCTGCGCGCCCGCCTGCTCCCCCAACCAACCCCGCTTGGCCGCCCAACCTGCCCGCCAGCTCACCTGGCCGGGGCCGGAGGTGCATCGGCAGCATGTCCCTGGTTCTCCCCGCGTCAGGAGCAGCTCGCCTTTCCAGAAGCAGCAGCAAGTGCGGCTGCAGGCGCCGCGGAGCTCGGCCGGACGCCCCGGCATCGCCTCGTCTCCCGCCCAGGCGGAGGCTCCCCGCGCGCCGCGTCCCTGCCGGAGACGGAGTGAACGCCTTCCGTGGCCCTTCTGGGGTCGCTCGGCTCTCCTGCCCTCGCCGGGAGGCGGAGCACGAAGCGGCGGCGGCGGCTCGTAGGCTCGCTCTGCTTTGCCGGAGCAGAGGAGCTCTCTGGCTGCCCTCGACTATTGCGCCGGCTGCGCCAGGCGGCAGCAGCAGAGGCAGCAGCAGCAGCAGCAACAGCAGCTGGGCTTAGCTGTGCAACGCGGGGCCAAGTCCTTGGCGCGCGCAAGAGCTGGGCGCTCTTCTTCCTTCTGGCTTCTCCTCTCGCTCCTGCTGCCGGTGCGAATCCGAGCCGGGCAGGAGGCGACTAAGCCCCGGCGAAAGGCTGCGGCTGGATCCCATTTCAAATCAGAGCGCGGAGGGAGGGGCGAGCGGGGAGGGAAGGGAGAGACGTGTGGGGCGGCCTTTATGGTTTTGTATGTGTGTGTGTTTTTTTTTTGCAAGTTAATTTCTTTCCTGGAGGATCCTCCTCCCCAGCCTTGACGCAATCCCCGAGCGGTTTGGAGAGGGGGGGCGGTTTGGAAACCTGTTCCACCGGCCCCCACCATTTGTTCAAAGTCCAAGTAAAGCCGCGGCGGCGGCGGCAAGTCTTCGCCACGCAGCGCTTCACCATACCCCAAATAAATGCTTGGGTATATACATCCCAACGCAACCCATTCATATGCACATTGACACACTGACCCGCAGACTGCTTTGCAAAGCTGTGTGTGTGTTTGTGAGCGCGCGCGCGCATACACACGCGCGCGCGCGCACACCAAAGAACGATATCAGAGACACAGAGATTCAACAAAAGAAGCTTCTTTCTGCCACCGGAAGCGAAGTTGGGTCTTTCTGGCTAACTAGGCAACCCGCTATACACCTGCGCACCTACCTAACTCTCTCACTTTAAGGGTGGGGAAGATAGCTGGAAGAGAGAAAGCGCCCTGAACAGAGCTTGGCTGTCGGCAGCCCATAATCTTACCTTGACGACAGGAAAGGAGGGAGTTTCCCTCCTGTTGTTGGACGAAAATAGCTATTAAGATATGCAAAGCACTAGTGCGGCTTGCTTCTTGCCAGTTTCCGCGGATTCGCTTTAGAACTGCACCCGAAGTAGCAAATGAAGGCTTCGCGCTCAAGGAGGCAAGCTGCAAATTGTTTAATTGACAGCAAGCTGGCTCCTCTCTTGTTAAAGGGCCAGGGTGGTGGCAGCAGGTTGTTAAAGAAGGGAATCTGAACTTTCTCCAAGAATGGGATGGATTGGAAAAATAAGACTGTCTTTACGGTGTTGCCAGATGTGGTACCTAATTATACCGCATGAGCATAAGGCTCCTCTGGGTAGAGAGATGCAATAATACAAGACTGGGCCTGATCCTGACTGAAGCCTCTGGGCTCTGGCAACAGGAATAAACATAAAACAGTAGAGCAGGTTTGGTCCTGAAGATAAAAAAATAATAATGGGCCATGGCACTGGAAGATCCAAAATGGTTCATGGCATTGTTTCTCGGATCCAGTTTTAACTACTACTGCTGAACTCCTACCTGGCAAACATTTTGGAGTAAAGAAAGCTTTGTAGTTTCTGCTCCCCAAAATAAGCTTCTTCCATTTTAATATAGTGCATGGCACTTTGCTTCCCCCATCTCCCAGTTCACACTGAATAGTTTGTGGATAAACTGGGTGATTCAAAGATCAAGCTCATAAACAACACAAAGGGCATTTTTCACTTATGAGTGGCTGAAGTAGTGGAAATGCTTGCAGAGGAATGGGCGTGTTTGTACAATAAGGATGCTCCTGAAGTAGGGCAAAATGGAAGTGAGCCATTTGAAAATTGGATCTACATTCTAGCCAATATGGGGTTTTACAATCCAATTACAGGCACAGGAAATGCAAAAATGGAGTCAGTGTCATGTGAAAATAGCCCACAAGGGGCTAGTGAAATATTATTTTTCCATTTTTAGAGCCAAGCACCATGTCACCCCAAAACTCAACTAAAACCGCAAGAAAATCTTCCCCAAAGGAAACAGAATTAATGTGCCTGCCTAACTCGGTCTTAACCACTGTGTGTACTTTCCTCAAAACCAAATGACTGAATTGTGAGATGGATAAAGGATAGTTGAGATGGATGTCAAATGGTCCTGCCTTTGGACAGAGAGGCTTAGCTAAACTATTTCTTTCTCTCTTCCAATCATACTATGAAAAGTGTGCTTCTTATCGGAAGAAAGGGAAGGTGTATTTAAATGCTGGATTTCTGCTTGATTAAAATAAATAAATAAATAAATAAGCATCAAACAGTAAACAAAACAGTCTAAAATCTAATATAGCAATGGCATAATCACCAATGCCATCAAAAAATAAGTCACAACAGAGCTTCCATTTTAACAAAAGGTACAGATTTTCTCAGCAAGTACACGTAATTCCAATCAATGTTAATGGAAGTTGCACAGATGCATTAAAGAATAATGTACCCCCTGGTTGGTAACAAGCTTGCAAAATAAATAGGGCTTCCCATTGAAGGGAAAGGATCTTCTAATTCATATGTCAAAAGGAGCTGGCTTGCTGGCAAGAAAACAAAAAGCCATGGAAAGCTGTGCATTTGGCAGGTTTTCAGAATTACTTCACTCGGGCAGTATTTTGTCAGGCTGCTTCAGCAGTTTATACATCTCTCTCTCTCTCTACACACACACACTCTTAAATAAATACTTAGAAGTCAGCACCATTGAGTTCATTGAGATTTACTCCCAGGTAAGTCTGAAAAGGACTGCAGCCTTGGGGATCTAAACTGCATCGGAAACAAACTTTGAGAAAATAAAGTTCTATCAAATTTACAGGCAGACACAATCACTCTATATATGCAAGTTTATGCCGAACACATACTAATTCATATGCAAAATGTGTACCTCCAGTGACTTTGGAAACATGCTAACACCCTGTTGAATAACCAACAGACTTTAGGAAAGTTGCTTTCCATCTCTCTTTCCCTGCCTTTTCCGTTCCCTAACTGTAAAACTGAAGTGATGGCAGTTGCTTTCCTTATTATGCACTCAAAAAGGATATATACTTGGTAAGTGAAATAGCTTCTTTAAACCTACTAGTTAGTGCGATTACGTTTTCAGATTGCACCTGACAATTTCTCTCAACTTGCTTTGTATATTGCTTACTAAACTGGATCTGACCTGTTACCTCCTCCCACCCCCAAGTCCGACAGCACACCCCTCATTTCATTCCAGTGCAAGACAACTGGTATTCCAAATTCAAATTTTAATGATAGGATAGAATAAGCTATTATCTAACAGCTTTTGCTCCCAAACTGTAAAACCGGGGGGTGGGGGGAGAGATACCCACAATTCCATTTTAATAATGTAAATAGTTCTGTAATACTTCTGACATCAATGGGGAGTTACTGCTTTTCTAGACAGCCAAAATCTGCACATACCAGTAACTGTGTTATACTAAGAACTGTAACTTGAAAAACTTGTGTTTGAGCTCGCTTTTCTCTCCTCCCTCTTAGTCCCTTTCCCTCACCCGCTGTGTCTTTTTCGATTGCGAACCTGAGTCTTAGTGTGGATTTTTAGTATGGAAGCCACTTTTTGGGTAAAGAACAAAGTATAAACGCCATAAATATTCAGCTGAGAGGAAAATAGAAGGAAAACAATTAAACCAGATTGGTATAATGGACATGCAAGTTGACCAGATTTGGATGAGTTTTGTTTACAGTGAAGTAGTACAATGCTTTACTACCATGTTCATATAGGCAGACAGGTTGTGCACAAATTAGCGGCTTGAAACCCACCAAGGTTGTTTCTCCCCGCCTTCCACCGGCTGCGTTTCAAGCCACATTCTTACATTGCTGTACAGACCAGAGAGAGGGCAGGGATGTCTCCACCCAACGCCTATTACCTTATTTGTTTCCCTGCACTGAGCTCCAATTCATGTTTGGTCATCTGTGCATGTACAAATGGCTGCCTGAAATGTACACACCCCAGCTTAACCTCTGCTTCTCTTTTCAAATCAGTTTTTAGGGAAACAGCATCAAAACAGGAGTACTTCTCAAGAAGCTGCAGGGTACCTGTGGATTGTGGCTCTTGTCGTGTGTATTCAGCTTCAAGCATCAGCAGGGGGAGCATACTGGAGCCAGAAGTAATGTGTATATAGCCTGAGCTGTAAAGCAAATGACACACTGGTGTGTCAACTTGCCAAATCCCAGTGTTCTAAGGTCAGCCTCTATCCTAGTAAACAATAAACTTTGTGAAGCAGCCCTGAGAAAAAGCAGAATATTTTTTCCTACCATGCCATTTTCTCACAAACACTGTATACAGTGGTAAAGGTAAAGGTACCCCTGCCCGTATGGGCCAGTTGTGTCCGACTATAGGGTTGCGTGCTCATCTCGCTCTAGAGGCCGTGAGCCGGCGCCGCCCGAAGACACTTCCGGGTCACGTGGCCAGCGTGACGAAGCTGCAGCTGGCGAGCCAGCACCAGCGCAGCACACGGAAACGCCATTTACCTTCCCGCTATAAAACGGTACCTATTTATCTACTTGCACTTAAGAGTGCTTTCGAACTGCTTGGTGGGCAGGAGCTGGGACCGAACGACGGGAGCTCACCCCGCCACGGGGATTCGAACCGCCGACCATACGATCAGCAAGTCCTAGGCACTGAGGTTTTACCCACAGCGCCACCCGCGTCCCTGTATACAGTGGTACCTCGGGTTAAGTACTTAATTTGTTCCGGAGGTCCGTTCTTAACTTGAAACTGTTCTTAACCTAAAGCACCACTTTAGCTAATGGGGCCTCCTGCTGCTGCCGCGCTGCCAGAGCATGATTTCTGTTCTCATCCTGAAGCAAAGTTCTTAACCCGAGGTACTATTTCTGGGTTAGCGGAGTCTGTAACCTGAAGCATATGTAACCTGAAGCGTATGTAACCCGAGGTACCACTGTATATCCATTGTATATACTTGTTCCAGAGGCACTTAGGGCAGCTTCCCAGCTTTGGGAAGGAGGCATGAGGACTCTTACAGAGTCCTAAAGTTCTCTTTTACAATGCCTAGTTAGCACTTGCCCAGCTTTGGACAGTAGCTGGGAGGACTTTAGGACCCTGCCAGAGCCCTCACGTCTCCTTCCCCGAAGTCCACCCCCCCACAACATGGGGGCATGTATGCCTAATTTGGGTCTAGTCTGAGTGCCACAGTACCAAAGTCCACCCCTGCTTGCTATATATTCAGTGCAAACATTGTTCTGGTGTCTAAATGCCCCATATACAGTGCAGATGGTAAGGTACTAGCACAGATTGAAGTCTCATTTATGGGCAATGGAGCTCAGATATTTGAGCTTGGGTTATCTTCCTAGACATCTCTCTAGGCATACACCACTTGCAGGGAGAAAAACAAATATGTTAAGTAATGATCGTTTTATGTGTCTAATTAATAAACTAGGAGTTGGGGGGGGAGGTGTTAAAGTGTATGTGGTAGTGGTACATGGTACCAAAGGAGCAAAGGCAGAGCAACCAGTGGGAGGAGCACAGTGTAAAAATACTAATTTTGCTTTTCCTAATTACTGCTTCTTCACTACCGCCTTCTTCAGCTGCGAAAGAGAACCAACTATTAGAGCTTTTCTTCACTTTTGAATTCCCTGCGTACAAAACTGGTTGCATGTTCGCAAGTATTATTTGAAGTCCAGCCAATTTTGTCCTTTGTGCTTTTGCATCGCAACGCAAAAGAAAGAAAAGGAAGTTATAAAGTTGTGGAATAAAATGAGAACTGAAAGTGTGAACATGTATAATAAATCAAAGGTCTGGCAAATGAGAAGAGGGGGGAAATGAGCTGAAATCCAAGTTATAAAGCTGCCTTACACAGCTTCTGCCACTGTAACTAATGGTGGCATTCCAAGCAGAAATCTTTCCCAACCCTGATGCGAACATCCTTTTAGTTTGAGATGCTGGAGAGTGAACCTGGAATCTTCTGCAAGTAGTACAACAACCACTATAGGATATGGTGCATCCAAGTTTTGTTGTGCCTTGATCTTAAGATGTGATTTAGATGGATGACTGTTGGATCATTGTATCAAACTGAATTTCATGGTTAGCATTAAAAAGGTAAAGGTAAAGGGACCCCTGACCATTAGGTCCAGTCGTGACCGACTCTGGGGATGCGGCGCTCATCTTGCTTTATTGGCCGAGGGAGCCGGCGTTTGTCCGCAGACAGCTTCCGGGTCATGTGGCCAGCATGACTAAGCCACTTCTGGTGAACCAGAGCAGCGCACGGAAATGCCGTTTACCTTTCCGCTGGAGCGGTACCTATTTAGCATTGGTTAGCATTGGTTAGCATTACAGTGCCCAATATTTAGTATCTAGTTAAATTGCCTGCAGAAATATACAGTGGACGCTCGGGTTGCGAACGTGATCCATGCGGGATGCACGTTCGCAACCTGCAGCATTCGCAACCCTTGTCTGCGCATGCGCGGGTTGCGACTTGGCGCTCATGCGCAAAGCGCGATTTAGCGCTTCTGTGCATACCCGACCGCTGAAACCTGGAAGTAACCTGTTCCGGTACTTCCTGGTTTTGGCGGTCCGCAACCCGAAAAAACGCAACTTGAAGCGTCTGTAACCCAAGGTATGACTGTAGTTATGTTTGCCATTAAGAATTATAGAAAATGCAGCGCACAATCTCTTCTTAATTAGGAATACTTTAGCCATTCTACATCATACTTGCTGGCATCTGTCTGTGTCAAGAGACAATGGTGTGCACCTCCAGGGGTGAAGTCAAGCCACTCCACTAGCAGAACCAAAGTGACCTCTCCAGAGCACAGCCTGGGTGTGTGTATGGAGGTCCCAGACTGCCCAGATGACAAGCCCCCGCTTTCAGCCTTGCTGATGTGGTCCAAAGGAAAGCAGAGTAATATGTTTGGCACCAGCTTGGCTGCAGGAGTTGCCAGGAGGCATGCAAGACACGATCCAACTGCCTTAGGGACTTCACTCCGGATTTGTGCCTCACACTTTGAACAAAATAACCACAGTATAATATTTATCGAATTGCAAATTAGTTGTATGATGGAATTTAAAATGATACCAAGGCTTCAATCCTATGCTATAGGCTATAGAACCTACTGAACTCAATAGTTGTGAGCATAGTTGCACAGGAGCTTGGTTTTGCAAGTTAAAATGCCTCAATGTAAATGCTGCTGATAACTCACAAAGATACATTTCCATTGTTTAGCAGCACACTCTTGGCTAGTAATAATTAGATTGGGAAGATGCATAGCAAAAGTGGTATTAAATTACTGAGATAATATTGATTAATATGACAACACTTCTGGCTGCTTAGCAAAATAGTAATCTGTCTTTCTCTAGTGTCCGGTCACAACCCCCCCCCCCATATGATTAACATACAAGATCTTATTACTACAATGAAATGAAAAGACATAGGCTAGATTAATAAATGTATAATTGAGGTATTAAAATGATTAATATGGCTGACAGGAGCAAGTGCAAATCCATACAGAAGATGCAGATTAAATGACCGTTTGAATTAATAAAGGAGACTGTATACAACAAAGAAGTAATATCTGAGGTAGTACCAATCTCACATTCTTTTATTCATCTTCTGCAAGTAGCCTCTTTAAGATCCGCATGCAGTTTAGAAGGAGGAACTGCAAAGATTTGAGAATGATCAGGAAAGACTACAGCCAGTTCCTATGTACAGTGGTACCTCAGGTTACATATGCTTCAGGTTACATATGCTTCATGTTACAGACTCTGCTAACCTAGAAATAGTGCTTCAGGTTAAGAACTTTGCTTCAGGATGAGAACAGATATCGTGCTCTGGCGGTGCGGTGGCAGCAGGAGGCCCCATTAGCTAAAATGGTGCTTCAGGTTAAGAACAGTTTCAGGTTAAGAACGGACCTCCAGAATGAATTAAGTACTTAACCCGAGGTACCACTGTATGTTTATTCAGAAGTTTCAGGGATTTAATGGGTGAGATCCCATGGACAGTAATACTAAAAGGAAGGGGTGTTCATGATGGCTGGGAGTTTGTTAAGAGGGAGATAGTAAAAGCACAACTTCAGGCAATACCAATGAGACGGAAACATGGAAGGTGCCTAAAGTAGCCAGGGTGGCTATCTAAAGAACTTTTAACTGAGTTAAGATTAAAAAAGGATGTGTACAAAAAATGGAAAAGGGGGGAAACCACCAAAGAGGAATTCAAACAAATAGCCAGCACGTGTAGACACAAAGTCAGAAAAGCTAAAGCACAGAATGAACTCAGGCTTGCTAGAGAGGTTAAAAGCAACAAAAAAGGCTTTTATGGGTATGTTTGTAGCAAAAGGAAGAACAAAGAAACAGTGGGGTCACTCAGAGGAGAAGATGGTGAAATGCAAACAGGGGATACAGAAAGGGCTGAACTCCTCAATGCCTTCTTTGCCTCAGTCTTCTCCGATAAAGAAAACAATGCCCGACCTGAAGAATTTGGAGCAAATGATTCAGCAGAGGAAACACAGCCCAGAATAACTAAGGAGATAGTACAAGAATACTTGGCTAGTTTAGATGTATTCAAGTCTCCAGGGCCAGATGAACTGCATCCAAGAGTAATAATAATAATAAATTTTATTTATATCCCGCCCTCCCCAGCCAAAGCCAGGCTCAGGGCGGCTAAAAGAACTGGCAGATGTGATCTCAGAACCACTGGCAGTCATCTTTGAGAATTCCTGGAGAACAGGCGAAGTCCCGGCAGACTGGAGGAGGGCAACTGTTGTCCCTATTTTCAAAAAGGGGAAAAGAGAGGACCCAAATAATTACCGCCCAGTCAGTCTGACATCAATACCAGGGAAGATTCTGGAGCAGATCATTAAGCAAACAGTCTGTGAGCACCTAGAAAGGAATGCTGTGATCACCAATAGTCAGCATGGATTTCTGAAAAATAAGTCATGTCAGACTAACCTGATCTCGTTTTTTGACAGAATTACAAGCCTGGTAGATGAAGGGAACGCAGTGGATGTAGCCTACCTTGATTTCAGCAAGGCATTTGACAAGGTTCCCCATGATATTCTTGTAAAGAAGCTGGTAAAATGCGGTCTTGACTATGCTACCACTCAGTGGATTTGTAACTGGCTGACTGACCGAACCCAAAGGGTGCTCATCAATGGTTCCTCTTCATCCTGGAGAAGAGTGACTAGTGGGGTGCCACAGGGTTCTGTCTTGGGCCCGGTCTTATTCAACATCTTTATCAACGACTTGGATGATGGACTCAAGGGCATCCTGATCAAATTTGCAGATGACACCAAACTGGGAGGGGTGGCTAACACCCCAGAGGACAGGATCACACTTCAAAACAACCTTGACAGATTAGAGAACTGGGCCAAAACAAACAAGATGAATTTTAACAGGGAGAAATGTAAAGTATTGCACTCGGGCAAAAAAAAAAAAAAAAAATGAGAGGCACAAATACAAGATGGGTGACACCTGGCTTGAGAGCAGTACATGTGAAAAGGATCTAGGAGTCTTGGTTGACCACAAACTTGACATGAGCCAACAGTGTGATGCGGCAGCTAAAAAAGCCAATGCAATTCTGGGCCTCATCAATAGGAGTATAGCATCTAGATCAAGGGAAGTAATAGTGCCACTGTATTCTGCTCTGGTCAGACCTCACCTGGAGTACTGTGTCCAGTTCTGGGCACCACAGTTCAAGAAGGACACTGACAAACTGGAACGTGTCCAGAGGAGGGCAACCAAAATGGTCAAAGGCATGGAAATGATGCCTTATGAGGAACGGCTAAGGGAGCTGGGCATGTTTAGCCTGGAGAAGAGGAGGTTAAGGGGTGATATGATAGCCATGTTCAAATATATAAAAGGATGTCACATAGAGGAGGGAGAAAGGTTGTTTTCTGCTGCTCCAGAGAAGCAGACACGGAGCAATGGATCCAAACTACAAGAAAGAAGATTCCACCTGAACATTAGGAAGAACTTCCTGACAGTAAGAGCTGTTCGACAGTGGAATTTGCTGCCAAGGAGTGTGGTGGAGTCTCCTTCTTTGGAGATCTTTAAGCAGAGGCTTGACAACCATATGTCAGGAGTGCTCTGATGGTGTTTCCTGCTTGGCAGGGGGTTGGACTCGATGGCCCTTGTGGTCTCTTCCAACTCTATGATTCTATGAATTCCAAGTGATATGCATAGGACTGCAACATTCTATATTTATTTTCTAACTCTACATGCACAGTTTCACAATAAGTCTTCTCTGTCAGGGGATTGCAATTTATTTTGAAAAGAAGTGGGAAAATAGAACAAATGAGATTGTTTGTTTATTGCCCCTTAGTAAGTATCAACATATGGTAATTTGAACTAATTGCTACCCCCTCTCATTCTCTCTTGATAATACTTGGTGCATCTGATCAAGGGGACCATTAAAGCTTTTGCTGTGCGCCATTCAAGAGTCTTCAAGGTGCCACAAGACTCCTTGTTGTTTTTGCTGCACCCGACTAGCACGGCTATCCCTCTGGAGCATGGGTAGGCAAACTAAGGCCTGCGGGCCAGATCAGGCCCAATCGCCTTCTAAATCCGGACCATGGATAGTCCAGGAATCAGCGTGTTTTTACATGAGTAGAATGTGTCCTTTTATTTGAAATGCATCTCTGGGTTATTTGTGGGGCATAGGGATTTTTTCATTTCCCCCCTTCAAAATATAGTCCGGCCCCCCACAAGGGCTGAGGGACAGTGGACTGGCCCCCTGCTGAAAAAGTTTGCTGACCCCCTGCTCTGGACAAAGTTAATAGTAAATAGTCTTTCTGTCTCTATTCTTTCTAACACAGAGTCACCTTTGTGATGGAGCAGGCTCTTTTCTCAAGCAAGCACTTCAAGGGTTAAGGTATGTGTGTCTCTTTGCTTGTCATAACTTCTCAACGAGAACAGAACAAGATTGTCCATCTATTAGAGTGTGTGCCAATGCCACTTTGGGATCTTAAAGGCTGCAGAGCAATGCTTACCAAAAGGAGTGTGTGTGTGCACAGTGGATGCAGAGAGAAAAAACATGATAATATTTGCTTTTTCTCCATACCATAGGTCTCTCAGCTACTTACCACCTCCCCTGGTATCTCAGCCCCCGCACAATTAGGCACAGAGAAATTTACAGTATAGATTTGTATAACGGCATTAAGAAACTGGCAGTTTTATTTTCAATTCCTTTCCTAATGATCCCTAACGTGAAATGTGACTTATTCACAGCTGCCACACACTGGATTGACATCTTCATTGAGCTATCTACAATGACCCCAAGGTTCCTCCAATTCAGACCCCATGAGCACATATGTGAAATTAACATTTTATTTTTTATTTTGGCCGGTGCGCCTTTCAAAATAATGTAAATCAGTGGCCCTTATCTGAAATTTGGGGAGCCTGATGTCTTTGGAAGCTAGTACAGTCCTTGAAAGTTTCATGCCGTTTGGATAGAAAACCTGGAAGTTACAGACAGCAGATGAATGGTTGGGCCTCCTGATGCACTCTGCGGGGGGGAAATCTAGTAAATTAATTAATGCAATTTCAAGAAAAGGAAAAGGAAACAAATTAAATAAAAATGAACCAAAAAGCTATGTGGGGGGAAATCACTTGCATCTCTTAGTTACAGCCTCTTTCAAATACACACACACACACACACACACACACACACACACACACACAGAGCTCCATAGCAGCAGATTAAAGGCATGTTTGCAGTGTCTGTATTTCCAAAGACTTGGCTCAGGAACAGCATCTGGAGATTGCACCAGTAGCACCATTGAATAGTATGTAGGGCGGCCATCATTTGAGCTTTTACAGCTTGTGTAGTTGTGCTTTTAACAATGGTTGGATTGACACCAGTTAGCAGGTAATGTTTATCTCCATGCTGTGAAAAGCTTCTGTTGCTGATTTTTGCTGATAAAGTTGTTGTTGAAAGCACAAGTCTTTTTGTCTGTTCTGTTGACAACCGCTCTCAGTAGCCTCTCTTATTTCCATTGGGAGCAGGCATAACTCATTAAAGAAGTCTTTGCTTCCTCCTCAGTATATTCTTGTTATGTTTGCCTTAAGTCTGTGGTGAGGGCATTGCTCTCTGCCTGTTAGTCACTTGAGATGGCAGTATGCTTTCATTGCAATAAGGGTAGTGAAAACGCAGCTAAGAAGCAAAAAAATCAAATATATATGACTGGAACCCTTCTTTGGAAATTAAACCAATGCCCAGACTTTACTTGCAGAAACTTATAGATGAATTTGTAGCAGGAAACCCCCTCCCCCCAATCATTCAGTTTGTACAAACTTCACACACACTCACACTCACACACTACATACGCTACGCTTCTGTTATAAATTCATAGAAAATCAACCATACATCGGATTTGCACTGTTCCACTTTTATTTTACTCCATGAAGGAAGGACTACAAAATGGGGAAGGTTTGATACAGGCCAGCCATAATCCCTTGAACATCCCAGCACATCCACAGGAGCCCTGCCCAGTTGCTATGCCAACCCTGATGGTCCTAGACAGAAGACAATCAAGATCACAAAGAACTTCCATATGGGAATGGATTCTGCATGGACTGGAACAAAGGACAATGATCAGATCTTCCCTCAGGGGGCAGGAAACTGCAACTACCTTTTGTCTTCAGAAAATGACTCATGGGGAGGGGTAGAAGAGAACCAGCCAGGTGACAGGACACTCAGGTTACCACCACAACTCCTCCCTCAACCCCTCCTTTCTGTAATGTATGCATGATGTTTCTGGGGGTGGGCTTGACCTAGAGGATGGGAATTTCAAAAGTTTTTATAAGGTCTTGCACACCATTTTTTGTGTTTTTTTCCTCTCTCCTGCAAGTGAGGGGAACACCCTGTTGCAACAGTTCAATAAAGGCCAAGCCTACAGGCTGCTGATTTGCTCCAATTTACTCTGGTTGGTGTCTTTACTTTTTGTCCAAGGGAGCCCTCGGATTTTTCCGGTAACAAATTATAACAAAATATTTACAGTCACATGCTTCTCCAAGCATGGGCTTACAGTCTCTTCTTCTAACTTCCAAGCAACTGTATTTTCCTCTCTTTCCAGAGCTCAGCACTCAGCCTTCTATATCTCAGTTAGGTCCTGCCTTGCAGCTCCTATGAGAGATTTCCATTTTTATCTTCTCCTGCAGCTTTGCTCTCTTTCTTTCAAGCAGAGAAGTAGCACCCCAACACTCTATTCAACTTAGCAGTGTTCACAGTGGATTCTAGCACACAGTCATCTTGCTTCACACAAAACGGAATGTCTCCTTCATTAGACAGCTCCCATGTGACCAACATTAGCCAATCACATGAGAACTACTGGAGAACTCTCTAGAATTCAGTTACCAATCAATCAAATTTAAACGCGTAGTAATGCAAACAAGCATTTACCATTTCTGTGAATTAAGTTACTATATTTAGCATGCTTTCTTGAAAGTAATCTCCTCATTCTAGGCATCACAGCTTGCCATTTAAGAAGCTATGTGATGAACTAGGTTCTTGTCAATTTCACTCATAAGCAAAAAATATTTGTTTCCTCTAGTTCTTCCCCCTCCCCTTAGAGAAGTGAAACTGATTGGGCCAAATGTTTGCCAAGAAGGATTCAGGGAGCAGCCTGGAGCCCTCATGGCCAGTAGATCTGATAATGAGGGGAAAAACAACAACAACCTCACTTTGTTGTCTGATTTCAAAGTCTGGGGCTCCTACAAGTAGTTCCTATGCTACTGCAAACTGCAGCAAAGGAATGTGCTGGGACAAAGAGAGGCTAAAGGGATGAGGGGTGAGGAGAGGAATGCTGCAGCCGTCAGTTTAAGAACTTAAAATAACAAACAACGGCAAACTAAATGTGCAGATCTTTGCTTTGGCACTTGGTGGCACAACACTATATTTTGTATTAAGGACTAAGGCGAGGGGCAAACCGTGCAGGTTAGCATGAGTCTGGTAGAGAAATCCTTGACTATTCCTAAACATGTGTATTTGTTAGAAACCAAAATTAAATTAAGAATCTCAGCTTTGTGAATATCATGGTGCACAATGCATTGCTTCAAAAAACAAACAAACAGATAGGTACACTGCTGAATATAATATTTCAGCTCTTCTGTTTTCACAACGACTGACAGGAGTGAGACCTTGTCAGAATATAAACACCTGTGCTCAGAGATCTGCACTGGTTGCCAATCTGCTTCCAGGCCAAGTTCAAGATGTTACTATAGCCCTTAACAGCTTGGGACCAGTTTACCTACAAGATCGCCGTACCCACATGTGCCCACTTGACCCCTTCAGTCAGCAGAATTGGCACAACTACAGGTGCCACATAATACCAATTCCACATTTGTAAGAACTTGGATCATTTAGTGTGGCAGTATGGGGGAAAAAGTGGGTAGAGAAAAGCTTTTCTCCATCTATCATAACACGAGAACTCATGGGCGTCCTAAGATGCTGAACGCCAGAATATTCAGGACATACAATAGAAAGAACTTCTTCACACAGTGCTAAGTCAAGCTATGGACTTATGCTTCCACAAGAGGCAGTGATGTCCACCAGCATGGGGGGGGGGGGGGTTGGCTTTGAAAGAGGATTAGTCAAATTCACAGAGGAATTAATAAGCCTATCCATGGCGGCGAACTCTGATGTCTATGGTTTGCATCCACTGTTGAAGGCAATAAGGTTCTGAATACCGGCTGCTGAAAACTGCAGGAGGGTAAGACTGGTGTTGTGCTCAAGTCCTACAGGTTGGCTACTGTGAGAACAGGCCGCAGGGCTAGCCTAATGCACCAGGCTCTTCATATATACATATACATATGTTAAAACGTATTAAGCAGATGTCCTGTAAAATACACTTATTAATGTAAAATGCACTTATTAATCTTGCTCCTTGATTCCTAATCTTCATACTAGTATGAATAACCCTTATTATAAAGGTAAAGGTAAAGGGACCCCTGACCATTAGGTCCAGTCGTGGACAACTCTGGGGTTGTGGCGCTCATCTTGCTTTACTGGCCGAGGGAGCCAGCATCCAGCTTCCGGGTCATGTGGCCAACATGACTAAGCTGCTTCTGGCGAACCAGAGCAGCACACGGAAACGCCGTTTACCTTCCCGCCGGAGTGGTACCTATTTATCTACTTGCACTTTGACATACTTTAGAACTGCTATGTTGGCAGGAGCAGGGACTGAGCAATGGGAGCTCACCCCGTCACGAGGATTTGAACCGCCAACCTTCTGATCGGCAAGTCCTAGGCTCTGTGGTTTAACCCACAGCGCCACCTGAGTCCCTAACCCTTATTATACTTTTTACAAAAATTATTAATACTGCTTCCTTACAACCTATATATCTCAGATGTCCCATAATATTCTATTTTGCCCTTTTCTCTCATATTAGTTCCTGAAATGTGCTTCTTAAATCACTAAGTTAAAAAAAAAATCACAAGATTCCTGTTCGTTTTCATGGTGCCCCAAGGATCTTTGTGGATTTGTTTACAACAGACTAGCACAGCTACCTCTTTGGAGCTTTGAGTTGGAATATAAAACTGTAGCCCTTCGTGTTCTTCTAATCCAGATTAACAGTCTGCTCCACCCCCCTTTCCCATGCAAAGGAGTCTTTGGGGATGGAACTGCATGCAAAACCATGAGCATGTATAGACAAATGCAAATGAAAATAATATTTTGCATGTATCATTACCCTAACTGTACTCACAATCATGATAATTACACAATTAATTCTAGCTTGATCGCTTGCCTCAGCAGTTCTGTAAATTCAACCCACACAATGTATTCCGTATTCCCACACAATGTATTCCTAGCAACCAACAGCCCCTGTCAGGCTTTTAGTGGCAACAGTGTGGATAATTAAGGATGGCCTCCCGCCTTCGTTTTCTTGTCCTGTGTCACCAGCTACACAGGGCTGCGCCACAGGGCATGAACCTGCTTCCTGAAGCATTGCCCTCTCTCAAACGTTATGCATTCCCCACTCAACTCCTCACACTGGTGAGAGGGATGTTTTGCATTTTGCTGCTGCCATTAGCTGACCTATGTGTGTATGCACATATGCAGTGCATTTGCACACACAATGATAGATGAACATGTGTGCACACCAGCGCTTTCAGAAATAATTTGATGCAGGAACATCGGTATGGTGAAACTTAATCACTGCTGTATTTTAAGTAACAACAGCAAGATTATATTATATTACAGTGGTACCTCAGGTTACATACACTTCAGGTTACAGACTCCGCTAACCCAGAAATAGTGCTTCAGGTTAAGAACTTTACTTCAGGATGAGAACAGAAATCATGCTCTGGTGGCGCGGCGGCAGCAGGAGGCCCCATTAGCTAAAGTGGTGCTTCAGGTTAAGAACAGTTTCAGGTTAAGAATGGACCTCCGGAACAAATTAAGTACTTAACCAGAGGTACCACTGTATCTTTATCTCAAGCCCGAGTGGAGATTTGAAGCCTGGCCTCACAGGTCACTAAACAACACATGTTGGTAGCACAGCCAGTATGCGTAGTGGGTTGCAAAGTATGAGGGCAGTTTCCTTTCCCAAGGATCTACAATCTAGAATTTGACACGGGGAGTGGGAAGGAATGGAATACAAGATCAACAGGAGAAGAATAAGCATTAATTTCAGCTAAGCATAGATGGGCTTGTTGAATTTATTTATACAACTGATCCCAAACTTACATCTGATGAAATGGGCTTTTGCCAATGAAAGCTTATTCTGCAATGAACTTGTCAGACCCATACGCCATAGGATTCTATGTTGTTCTTGTTTCTTATGAATGTGGTTTCTTACCTTTTTGAATACTTTGCCTATTTGGAAATTCTGTACTTACCAGCTGCATTAAATCAGAGAGTTTCCCATCACTTCATAGTTTACTGTCTTACTACTTATTGCTTTCTCTGGGTGAGGGGAAAAAAATCTACACAACATCCACACTGCTGTCACAGCCACTCTACACAGCATTTCTTATAGGAGGCTTGTTCGAATGCTTGTCTTCTTGAGATTGCCATCTATCTGATCAGTCAGGACACAGAGAAAGTTACCCAGTTTTCAGGTCACCGTATCCTTGAAGCAATTAATTCCTCTTTGATGGGTTTAAATTATTACATGGATTCACCACTGCAACTGTTTTGACAGATCACATTGTACCTAACTTAGGAGCACAACAGACAGTCTTTTGCATGTGCTATGACTGAAATGAATGAAATTACTAAGTACTTACATTAGCAATACTGAAATGTATTTCTGTGCTAGTAACGTTGAGGGACTGTCCCTTTAATAGCCTGTGATTATGCTATTAAGAACGTTTCTAGATTTTGAAACAGCTGACCAGAAGATTAGAAGGATCATAGTATGTGAAGGACTACCTGCATTGTCAAAATACTGTTTCAAAATACATCTTCAGAAGCTCTTACACGAGAGTAATGAAGAGATATTTATTCAGGATAATAATGGAACAGGCTCAGCAGCAAGCACAGGGTTCAGAAGTCATGATTCCAAGGCACACAAGCAAAGCAAGAGATGTCAAACTGAAGAGAATCAACGAAGATGTCCCAACAGTTGTCATGCCCACCCCACCAAGCTTCTAAAGATGAGGTGGTATGAGCTCACTTATGAGGCTCTCTCTTATTATGAGACTGCTGTGCATGCCAACACATGCTCTGTCTGGGCTGGTGGGCCTGATCAACACTCATGGTGGCAGTACCTGGTTCTCAGAGACAACCCTGTGTCCTGTCCCTCTGACTCTGCAGGAGGGAAAGTGGGGACAGCCAGTAGATCTGCTGCCTCCTTGCCAACACCTAGAGTCACAACGGGAGAACCTCCACCTCTAGCTGCTAGTCTCCAAGCCCCCCACTACTACTTTTTCCTCTTCTTCCTTTCTGGGGCTGCCAAACTATGTATGCCAGATTCTGACAGAACCATGGGGCCCATGACATGGACTATAAGCACACACACATAACCTGTTTCTTCTTTTTTCAGATTCCTTCTTCATGATCTTATTGTTGGAAACCAGCAGTGCAGGGAGTGATAATCTAGGCCAGGGCGTGTGAATCAGACAATACAAGCAACACCCCCCCCCCCCGCAATGCTGCTCCAAGAGGCTTCATCAAGGGCAAGTGTAGCCCTCAGGTCAGAATAGGTCAGTCACTCCTGACCTAGACACTGGGCATGAACATTGGCTATTGTCTCTGTGTGGTTTGTTTAAAAGAAATGCTGCAGGAACAGAAACACACACATATTCCTATAACTCTTGTTTTTATTACTTTATTTCAAAACTTTTACATCACTCTTCCTCTAACTAATCCATAAGCAGTGAATGACAAGATAAACATAATCATCATAAGACATTCAATAGAACCAACTATAAAAATAGAAGCAATAAACCTATACCACTGAAAAAAAAGACATTCAACTGAAGCACTTAAGAATTTCCCGAACCAATAACTCACCTGGATTCCCAAATGCCTAGCAGAAACTAATATTATTGTGCTTTTTGAGTGTTCATAGTACCTTGCATATATAATCTTAGTACTCCTTACATTGTCCCCTATAAGGTTGGTCAGTATTTTTATCCCCATATTGCAGAAGCAGGATTTGAACTCAGGGATTTCCCAGGTCATAGCTCATACTTTTAGTGACTACTTTAAGCTTGCCTTCAAACTGAGCCAAACTGGGAGCTTCAGTAACACTTTAGCACCCCTCTGTTTTTTGGCTATATCATCATTCTTTTCTGTACTGCATTTTGGTAATGAAACCACCACACTACAGTACTGCAGACCAGAGATACAGCAGCATGAATGCACATTTAGATGTGCATCAGGATGATATTGCCTACCTGCGCTTTATTACACTTGATGGAGATGAATGCACAAATGCACCTTCTGGTGAATGACAGCAGCACGGTTTTGTCTGCCTGCACTGCGGTCACCATGAAGCCAAATGGTCGTGTGGCACCATTGCATCCACTATGTGATCCCCCAAGTTGGGTGGGATTACACAGTGAAGAGAAACACACCCTTTTTAAAAAAAAAATGGTGCCAACATAGCAGCAAAATGCAGCAAAATGGATGCAAATAGAGACCAGCAAGAGGAAGGCAAATGGGATGTTTTGCACTCATCAAAAGATTACTGGCTCATGAAAAATTTTTGAGGATGAAATGTAATGCAGGCAGCAGAGGTACATAAGGGACACACAGTGCATTTCAGGAGAGGAAGCTTTGTCCTACATATTAATTTTTCTCAGGAGGAATAACATTTTTCTGTCCCTCTAAAGGAAGTCATATTGATTTTCATGGAGTAATGAAGCAGTTATGCTTAGGATAGCAGTCTTAATTTAATTTCCAGTTCAGTGGTCATTTGAATGTAAAAAGTGCCTCTCCATCAATTTACAACACAGGTGCAGCAATGAAAGGGGAAAGTGGTGGGGGGCAAGCTACTTGTCAGGGGGTGGGCATGTGAGATTTTGACCAGCTTCGGCCCATCTGAAGCTGATACAGGCTCGTCTTATCTTGAGCCCAAGCAGAGTAGTCCACACAGCAGAAGGATAAGCAGTATGTGCCACATTCTTAACTTTATTTCCACTCTATGCTGAGAGAATACAAACATGCATCTTGCCTCTGTGAGAGCAGAGAAGCAACTCCTCTCGGAAACAAAGAACACCGAGAGAACACTGAAAAACAGGAAACCAGTGTACGTCACATCCAGTCTCCCATTCCCGTGGGAATCCAACAGTAACTCTGACTGTGGAATGCAAAACAATGTCTTGTGACTGCAGTTGCTGCTCAGTGAGGGAAATAGAAACCAACAGGGCATGCCTCCCCACCTCCCTCTACTTCCACCTATGGGTGCACCTTGATTTCAAATATCAATACAATTTTACTCATGTCTACTCAGGGGAAAGTTCCATTAAGTTCAGTGGGGCCTAATCCCAGTAGGCGGGTACAGAATTGCAGCGTATGACTGTAATATGTACACTTATATATTAGGCACCATTGAACACGGTGTAAACATGTACCAGATTGTGCTGCATGTCCCTAAATCTCTAATGTAAAATATTTCTGTGCAGGGAATTGCAGCCCCATTACAGAGTAGCTGCTCTCTGCATTCATTGATGTAATGTCACATGAGTGTGGACCTCAGAACATCCCCATCTCCTTCTCCTCCACAGATCAGGGTTGCCCTTTGGGTGATATCCAACTCCCTTGTCCTGTGAGCACAAAGAATTCCACTTGTGCAATGGGACCTTCCCTTCTCCCCTCCCCTTGTGTGGGTCTCATGTTTCCCCCCATAACATATACAGTGGTACCTCGGGTTAAGTACTTAATTCGTTCCGGAGGTCTGTTCTTAACCTGAAACTGTTCTTAACCTGAAGCACTGCTTTAGCTAATGGGGCTTCCTGCTGAGCACGCTTTCTGTTCTTATCCTGAAGCAAATTTCTTAACGTGAAGCACTATTTCTGGGTTAGCGGAGTCTGTAACCTGAAGTGTATGTAACCTGAAGCATATGTAACCCGAGGTACCACTGTATTGGGTCTGCATAGGAGGAGCAAGGGATTTCTGGTGTTGCACAAGAACAAATCCTTATGCCGATGGGAGAGTTGCTTAGGGCTACATTGGATGCAAGTTTTGGTCCCCAGCAGAGGGAGATTTAGGGCAGCACAACTGGATCCCCCTAGCACTGGGCGTCGAACTGAGGGGGGCACCACAGGGTGCTGCAAGTATGACGTAGGGCACACGCAGAATGGAAGGCAAGAGGCAGTGGGGGTGCCGAATTTTGGTCTTGCACAGGGGGCCGCTGAAATCTGAAAGACCAAAGTCTGTCCCTGTTCCCAGTGTTATACAAAACGAAGAATACAATTCAAACAAATCCAAAACTCTGAACTACATTTCAACAGCTACCTTTCCTTTGTGGTCCTGGATTTTTTATTTTTATTTACTTACTTTAAACTTGCTTCATGTTTGACAGAAGCTGGAGATAATTACTTCACTATCCTGACTTCAGTGGCATTTGGGGCCTTCAAAATAATTAATTATCTTCGTTTCAACCAGTTATAAACATCACATAATTACCCATTTGGGTGATTTATATCTCACTTGCTTTTATTAATGCGAACTGCTCTGCAGATTCCAACTGGTCCTCTTTGTTATTCAGCATTGTCTCTGAGTTATTAGGAGCTTTAATTTCTCTCCTCACTTGAAGAGGTGTCAAGCTCTCACCATTTTCTCTACATGCATAAGCTTCCCCTACTTGATTTGTCCTTTTAGGAAAAAAGTAATCATCATTAGAGACAGAAACTATATTAAGCAAAAGCAGATTGAGACCGACTGGACCTTTTAAAATGATGATTTTGCTGATTTCTGGGTTTTTAATGGCACGCCCATGCTGCTGTTCCTGCTTTTAAGACGGGATTTGAAAATTTCCAGCTCTGTTTCAATGCATAAAGGCCACACAGAATGTGATTATAAAAATCAATGACAATTTCACCACTGAGTTCGATAATAGCAGGGGCAGAGGATGGAGCAGAGAAAATAAACAGAGAGAGAGGAAAAAAAGGTGAATCTGAGAATAGAATCTCCTTGGGAATGCAGGTTGCAGATGGTTTCTTTAAAAAGAGAGGGCATGTAATCTAGAAAGCTCCCTGCTGCAGCAGCCTTTCCAGGATACCATTTCCCCTTCAAAATTCTCTGAAGCAACTGGCCAAGCATCAGGAGCCAGTGATCAGCAGATAGTAGGACACATCATTCCCTTTAAAAATTATTGTCGCCTAGATTGCAAGCCTACAAGTAGTACCAGGCATCCTCAGGGAACTGTCAGGGGAACAGGGTCCACCAATGCTGATGCCTGTTTCTGGTCCTGTCTCCCTGGGCCTAGTGCTATTGAGCAGCAGCAGCAGTTTGGCAGAAACGAGGAAGCTGCCCCAGCCAGAAAACTCACAGCAGAGGGCACATGGTTAAAAATACACCACCAACAACTGAGAGTCCCAATCTGGGCTGAACTTGCATTTAAGGACAAACACGATAAACATCACATGAAGTTAGGCCCTAAGCCTAATTACCGTATTTTTTGCACCATAACACTCACTTTTTTCCTCCTAGAAAGTAAGGGGAAATGTGTGTGCATGTTATGGAGGGAATGCCTACAGGTGGCATGCCTACGGATTTTCCTCCTCTAAAAACTACGTGCGTGTTATGGTCGGGTGCGTGTTATAGAGCGAAAAATACGGTATGTGCAACGAAAATAAAAAATTATATTCTTGTCCTAGTCCTCTTACTCTGTGGTCTCCCCTGTAGCAAATGCTACATTGCAAACTCCTTTTTTTCTTTTTCTTTTTGCAGGAACCGTCCTCAAATAGTTTGGAAAGTGCCACAGACATTTATGGTCCTATATAAATAGTAAACCATATTCACCTTTACTGCATTGCTGGGAAAATTAACAACCCTAGGAGTCTATTAATGATTTCATTAATACCAGCAGCTTCATGTGAAACCGATTCCTTCCAAAATAAGGGACTATATATTCTGCACACACTGATGAGGTAGCCTAGGCATTCTGCCAAGTTTTATTTGGGAGTCGCTCTCTTGTTGCTGAAAAGCCTTGATGACTTAGTAATCATGGTTGGAGTAAGTCATCTTCAAACCTGACCTAATTTTTCATCCTATCTGTAGACCCAGATAATGGCAGAGACAATCACAGACGCATGTTTAGAATGCGAAGCGAAAATTTCCGCCCATTTGGTTTTCAGAGAAAACAGCAAAGCTTAAGCGTGAAAACTTCACCCACTGTGCAATTCATCATACCAGAAAGCCACAAACTCTGAAATGATGTATTATTATATCATTATATGTACACTGATGAAATATTGTTTTATATTTATGTTTTAGTAAGTATTGGGCAGCAAAGAATGGCTTGGTTTCTTCTTGGCAAACGAACACAATGAGGACACAGAAAATACTGGAGTATTTACAGCAGAGCATACAAGACTCTTCTCTGACATGTAGCATCTCACCTGTAGCCACATGTACATGAAAAAAAACACTGTGTGGTTTGGGGCTGCAACTTGCACTGTACCTCCTTTGATCCTCATCCAAAAGGGGTACAAATACAAAAGATTTCCCAATAGTGTAGTGCCTGAATTGGCTCACTTATTTGAAACATTCAGGGCTACATGCTCTTAAAGCACATCACTGTGGTAAACTTTGTTCATGTTCACTGCACATTGTAGCACATTGTGTGGAGGCACAAACCATGGTATGGTCTGAAGTCACATGAGCTTGCTGAAGCTAAACAGTCTAGGTCTGGTCAGTGCCTAGATGGGTGACCACCTGGAAATCAAATGAATGCTGCCTTGGGTTCCAAGATGAAAGAGAGGCAGGATATAAATGTAAGAAAACAAATGATGAAAATTATATAGATTAATCTGTGGCAGTGGATGCCTGGTTCTCACATAGCACTAAGTCATTTATTATTAAATCATGGAGCCATGGTTTTTGTGAGCTTACAAACCTTTGCTTATTTTAACTATAGTGAAATGTTACATGTGAATCCAGCCCACTTCCTTAACTATAGCTTCTTTAGCCACTCATGACCCTCACCAAGCTATAAAGGCACATGGCAAGAACATCTTGAAAACAACCAAAGTTTGGAGAGACAGGAGATGGTTTGCTTGATTGTCTGTGATACAACTTGTGGTTATCTTGTGGTCTGTGATACAACTTGTGGTTATCTTGTGGTTTGTTCAAACAAACCATGGCTTAAACCAGGGATCTGCAAGGTTTACTTTGCCTGAGCTGGTTCACTCCCGCGGAGATTGCTCTGTGGGCCGGATTGCGTCTGCGCAGACACAATTTCCGGTGCTGTGGAAATGAGTCCCTGCTCCCTCGTTGGCTGCTTGTGGCTCATGGGCCGCAGGTTGCCAACCCCTGGTTTAAACAAACCATGGCTTAGCATTATGTGAACCCCAGGCCAATGATGACCCTAAAGCAGAGATTCCAGGTTCCTTCCTGATGTATAATAATAATTTCCAGATATATAAAGTTTTGTGATATAATTGTTTGTGTTTGCATGAGAGTTACACCCTGTGATTACATAATAAAGCAACCCTGAAGTTGTCTAAGATGCAGTTCCAAGTTAAACACTGGAATATTGCTCTTGTACAATATTGCTAAATGTGCAGATTAGGCCAAGACAGAATCTTTCTAAGAGCTGACACAGCTGTGACGAGTACTTACTTGCCTGCCAATGCAATTATGAACTACATGCATAAAGCTTGTACCACATTTAATGTAGTGCTGTCAACCAACCAACAGATCACCAAGATAATGTTAGCATGGCATTACTACTGTTTTGCACCAAACCACTAGCTTAAAATGATGGAATGGGCAGGCTTTGAGATTGCAACACATTTTCTAACAGCTGGTATTGTATAGCAAACCGTATAGTAATTTCTGATCTGGAGAATATGGAACCAGGGCACCTTCCTAGGGATTCTGGGATTCGTGTGTCAGCAGCAGACATATCTTAGTGGGCATGAAAACACCAAATTAACATGATGTCACAGCAACTTCTGAACATAATAGAGTGAAGTAAGAAGATTAATTTTTTTTTTTTTGCTATCCTCTGGCCACTTTAAAATAAGAAAAAAATAAATGGGAGAGATCAATTTGGCAAGTTTAAGGCATTTTCAAAAATAGCCTTTCCCATATCATAATTTGTAACATAAAACTCTATTCAGAATTTTACCTGTCATTTCCACCCCCATGTTTTTAGTATTCCCTTCTGCCAGACACCAAAAGGAAAACTAATAAACATTTTCCTGTTAATACTATGTGCACAAATTGCATTAAAACCCAGAACTTTGCTACGAAGTTAGGAAAAGTGGTAAAATGAAAAGTAGAAATGTGCACTTCACTAAATTACAATGATTCCTGACTTTTCCTAAATGGCAATGTAATCAAGAATGGATTCTAGCTGTATTATTAAACCACCTCCCTTCAGAAAAAAAAGGTCAAAGCAATTCCTCCTTCCACAATACAAAACTTCAAGAAAGTTTTCTCATGACTAGCATAGTTCATAAGTAAATTGTTCTAGATGAAGGTGATGACAAACTTGTAGCAATAGTATTAATAAAACAATACAGAACATCCATCCATAAAATAAGCCAGCATCCATGATGTAAGAGACAGAAGACACACCAACAATATTAAATCCAGCTGGATTTCAGATTAAACCTCCAATCACCAAAGCACCTTCTCATTGTGCACCTTTATATTTATTTAGTTGTACCCTAGTTCTTAGTTCTTAACTGCTGTGTTGTTCTAATGCTATTTTGGATGCATTCATTCATTCATTCATTCATTTACCCGAGGATCACAGGGTGCTTTCGTACACACAAATCATACCCCACTATTCAACCACAAAAGCAAAATAAAAATGGCAGCGAAGAGGAAGGTGACACTGTTCCACCCTCCGCTGCTGGTGAAGGGAAAGGTTGCATGCCACCTGGGCCAAGTTCTCCAGTGCAAGAGCTCTTGTTCTCTCTCCCACCTCTCCTGCTAAACTTAAATGGAGGGGGAGGGGAGCAGAAGGTCATTCTTCCAGGCAGGGTCATATGCTTTGAATTAATTCACCAAGTTGGTTTTTAAATCCTGTGGTTGTGGATTGGCTAATTAAGCCCTGTTGTGCTTCCCAGTATGAGTTTATGATCTACAGAACTCCCAAGAGGAAGTTCATTAGAACTGCTCTAAGGATTTCAATTGAGCTGGAAGAAGGTGTATTAAGAGCCTGAGCTTCCTGGGGTTTCTCAGACTATTAAAATAGTGTGTGGTAGCAGGGAACCACCTAAAACGTTTGGGCAAAGCTGTTACGGCATGGATCTAGCCTTGCTAAACAGCACTTGCATTTTGACCACAAAGGTTGCATATTTGTGCATATGTTTATCTGCTGGACATCTATCCACATTTTCCATTCCCAAGTCTCATAAATGTCTACGTCACTGGAGAAGTCCATTTATCTGACATTTTACAGCCACCCACCCACACGCACACTGTCTTTCCTCCCCTCAGGTTGTGAAATCAAACAGAATGCATTTGAACTGGTCTGCGGTAGTGCTTGTGAAATGCTGGGTTATGTTTAATGGTGTAATAAACGTTAAGATAAGAATAACCAGGCTCAGTAGCTTTTACAACTTGAAATGTATTGCTTTTTAAAAATGGCCTCATGGGTCACTCTGCTACATCTGTGTTTGTATGAAGGTGGCTACTTCTGTAATTTAATCTCTGAAGTATTTCACACTCACACTCACACATTATCATAAAGCCTAAGGATTATGGCTTGAACAGTTATTCCTAGAGGCATAATTCTGGCTACATAAGAGATTGATGGTGGGCAGCTACAAGGAAGTATAATGTCTCTTTCTCTGCAATAGCAGGGATATTAGCAATCATCTTGCAGGCCCTTTGCTTTAAAAATAAATAATTGATGGCCTGAATAGCTACAGAAAACTTTGGAGATGGAGATATGGCTCACAAGTGAAAACTTGGGAGCGTTGGGAGATTCTCTGTGCAAACCCAACTGAAAATGAACTACAGCAGCGCAAGAGCACAGTCTGGGGGCAGCTCCCATTAATTTCAATGAGATTTGTGCAGCGTGACTTCCTGGTAGAGAATGGCTATTGCAGATCCTTCAAACCCAGTTAAGACTACAATCCTTCAAACACTTTCCTGGTAGTAAGCAGTAAGCAACTCACCATTTGGGATGGGGCCACTACACAAACTTTCTGGCATGAAGGGGAGGGACAGGGGGAAGGTGGCCGGGGAGGTTGGTGTGGAGCAAATGCAGCAGCAGGACCACCTGATTGGTTCTGCTGGTATGTTTGCACCGCACTGATCTCCATGTCACCTTTCCTCTCGGTAAGCAACAGCAACCCACCTGCTGGGAAGCTAGCACCTAGAGAGCCGCTTCTGGGAGTAAGTCCCATCAAAGTCATGTTATATAAGTGCACTGAAAACTTCCTTGCTGCATTTCATATGCCACTACAAACCCCACAGAAATTGTTATTTTTAACAGCACTTTTCTGCTTACAAGTGCACTGGAACACTAGACTGTTATAAAGAATAACATATTAAAATAAAGTTTTCCAGCATGAGTGTGAATAGCCATTATTTCTCTTTCTCCCCCGCACATCCACAAGACTATGATTTTCACAGACTGACAACACCGCGGTGCATATACACCACAAAGTGCTGACTTTTAAACAGTGTAGTAAATCTGTTGTGATGAATCTTCAAAAGCTTCCCCAACACCTTTGATATCTGCAGCTTCATTAATATTTCTCTTTATCTCCCTTAGCTTAATTGTACACATGGGAATGTTCTTACCAGGAGATTAAAGGTCAAGTGTGTTATTAAGTTAACTTCTGTTCAGGGAAAGCTGGATGAAGCAAGAACAGAATGGCTTGCTCCAAGGACTGAAACACATCTGAAACATTTCCAAGCATTTGCTTATCAATGAAATTACATCAGTTTCTTAGGATTTTTTATAGAGTAGCATGTAGCACCTGACTCTCACACGGTAAGAGATATTGATAGCTTCAAGTAAGCTCACAATAAAAGAGAAACAGTGGGACTTAGAACTTAAAAGAGAAGTCTGTGACACAAATTTGCATAAAATTAGGACATGCTAATTACGTGCATGTATGCTTATTTAGCTCTCTGAGCAAATTAAGCTGGAGGGTGACTGGGATCTCAGTGGCACTGCACTTTGCTGCATTCCCAGCTGTTCGGTAAGCAAAGGATATTTTTTTAAGAGCGGAAGGAGTTCCAGGGCCCATTGAAAAAGACCTGTGGCTTAGGCCACCTGGACTAAGCCATCCTGCCCTTCCCCATACCACAACACACACCATTTCAGATGTAGTGCTGCTCCACTACTGCTGCTACTTGCTGGTGACTATAGCAGAGAAAACAACCCATCAATGATAACCACAGAAAAGGGCAGGTCCAAGTGCTGACTTGCGCCTCTGCTTTCACTGGGTGGAAAAGAAGATGAGAGAAGCCTGCAGGGGTTCTTTCAGGACTGCTAAGAGGAGATAAGGTCAGAAGAACATTGGTTAAAGTGTCCAGCCACCTGGGGAAGACCTTTGGACATTATGCAATCTAATCCTCATGCTACCTTAGTGGCTCAGCCATCAAACCCTACGTGAGGGAATCAGAATTACTGCAACACTTGCTCCTGGACCTACCAGTCCTACCATTAGGCAGAGGGAGGCAGTTGATTTTGGATTTCACAAAAGGGCAGAACATACATAGGTATTAGTATATTTTTACTGCTCAGGAGGAGGAGTGGGGATTTTCTATCTCAGGTGCCTAAGTAACCTGAGTACAATGCACCTTGACTTGGGAGGAGGGGCAGGGGTGCCATTTGCTGCTGTGTCTCAAGCAGCAACATGTATTGGGCCACCCCAACTCATTGTATGTTAAGAAAACCTTGTGTGACATCTGGACTGGGCATTCTTGGATGGGGACTGACCGAACAAGCTCTGGCACCTGGAGCTTGTTAAGGGTGTTGGGAATTGTAGCTCTGCGAGGGGTAAACTACAGATCCCAGAATCCATTGGGGGGAATAATGTGCTTTAAGTATATGGTGTGTACACATCCTTAGCTGGACATCTGGTTAGCATACATTGAAACTTTTGCCTATTCAGTATTTCCCCCATAGCCTTGGACTTAAGTGTGATTTGTATACTTCCTATGGTATGATTGCAGACAAACACTTAGCTATGACTCCTGTTATGATTCCCACCTATTGATACCTCAAAGTCACATGGTCCTGGCTAGAATGAAGAGCTGTAGTTCTGGCCATCATATGTGTACTGAGAATGGTAACAACTCTCCAGCTGGAGGCTCCCTGCTGGACAAACTTGAACTTGATTTCTTCTCCTATGTCCACAACAAGTTTTTTGGGGGGTTTTGTTATCAGTTAGAACATTTTGTCCCTTCCATAGAGAACTGGAGAATTCACATTCACTGTGAATGATTCTATTTGGTAACTGTGTTTCCTCCTAAAACAAAACAAAACAAAACAAAACAAAAAAATTCCAGAATTGCAGCATACCTGGAAGGTTAACAAATTTAGGATAGTCCAGATTACTGGTGTTATTATTCAGACTTAAACTGCCCCCACCCATTTGCTTCCTGCAAAGCAAAGGGCTGGATGCACTGATCATTCGCAAACTTCACAAAAGATCCTGAAGATAAATGGCAAATAAATGAAGTCCAGTTATGGTTCCAAAAGGAAGCAAAGGAAGGGAGGGAGGGAGGGAGGAAAGAAAAGTGCAAACTATTGGAAACAAATACAATCCCTTTCCCTAAAAAGAAAAATATTACCCCATATTTTTGACAACAGCACCTATCCTGTTACACCACATCTAGAGACCACTTTTGTTTATATTTAAGGGTGCTTTATGTTTTCTCAAACATGACTCTGCTTAAACACAGCTTTAGCCCCCTGACTGCTTCTCAGCCCCTTTCAACCCACATTCACATTTCTGAGAATGTGGTTGTTTGTTCTTCTCCTTAAGTCTTGAAGTCCTTCTTGACTCTTCTCTTTTATTATGTTCAGGCTCTTAGCAAGTCTTGTCGTTTCCAACTGATAAGCATACTGTACTAGAATTTGTTCTTCCCTTAAAACTACCAAAAATTTAAACCACTGCCTTATTATTTCAAGCACTACTTAAAGTTTGTCTTCCTGCTTCAACACTTCAGCAAAACGCTGAAAATATTTCAGGCAACTGAAACAAGCTATGAAATATGTGTACCGGTATATGCAAAGCCCATTGTTGCTGGTTTCAGCTGTGTGAAATATTTTCTTTCTGCATTTCGAGAAGCCCTTTGTCATGGATAATAATCAGAAAATGCAAAAGAGGACCAAGGCCCCACATGTTGGTTGTGCAGAAGAGAAGATTTCAGTAGGTGCAGCTTGATGGGAGACATCTCTTTTGGTTAGGCCACCCTAAAGACCGCGGCCAAAAGTGCCATCCTGCTTCATAGACAAAACATATGTGTGTATGCCAGGAATTAGAGCATAAGAAGAGTCTGGTGGATCAAGATAGTGGCCCATTGAGTCCAGCATCCTGTTCTCACAGTGGCCAAACAGATGCCTGTGGAAAACTAGCAAGGAGGACCTGAGCACTAGAGCACTCTCTGCTCCTGTGGTCTCCAACAACCGCTGTTCAGAACATGGGCGTAGCCAGGATTTTTGTTGGGGGGCAGGCCTTTAGTTAGGGGAGTGGACCTCAGTTTGCTATGTATTTTATTGATTTTGGGGGGGCTGCCCCTCCCTGCCCTCCCCCCTTGGCTACGCCCATGGCTCAGAAGCATTGCTGCTTGCAACTGTTGAGGCAGAACATTTCCACCATGTCTAGCTGCCACTGATAGCTCTCTCCTCCATGAGGCAGGTTTACATTCTCAGTTAACAGATGAGGTTTAGAGAACTAACACTCTTGAATAGAATAGGGGCCAGTGCCTTTTAAACCTTTGGTATACACTGGGCAAGAGGGACGCAGGTGGCACTGTTGGTTAAACCACAGAGCCTAGGGCTTGCCGATCAGAAGGTCGGCGGTTCGAATCCCCGCAACGGGGTGAGCTCCTGTTGCTCAGTCCCTGCTCCTGCCCACCTAGCAGTTCGAAAGCACATTAAGTGCAAGTAGATAAATAGGTACCACTCCGGCGGGAAAGTAAACGGTGTTTCTGTGTGCTGCTCTGGTTTGCCAGAAGCAGCTTCATCATGCTGGCCACATTACCCGAAAGCTGTACACCGGCTCCCTCGGCCAGTAAAGCGAGATGAGTGCTTCAACCCCAGAGTCATCCGCGACTGGACCTAACAGTCAGGAGTCCCTTTACCTATACACTGGGCAGTATGCTGAAGGTATTATAAACAAATTTTGTATTAGTCTTTATAACTCTTTATTACCTGCACCACCAGAATAATTGTTTTAAGGCATTTGGTACATAGACTAGGACACATCTTCAGTGATGCTCCATTTACCTGGAATGAACTTGCTGGCATGCTGCCAGAACTGCATGCTGGCATCTACAAGGTAGAAACCAAGATCCGCTGACTGTAGCAATCACGGAGGACGAAGATACAGTCAGCGGATCCAGTTTCTTGTTAATGATTAAACCCTTGGATCCTACAATTTTAGCTTCTTAATAAATATACTGATGCTCAAATATTGAACTGAAGGTCATTAAGCTGTGTCTGAATGAACATAGATTGTCTGCACATTTCTTTTTTTCTTCTTCCTAAGCTCAATTATCAAAGACAGACTGGGATAATATCAACTATAATCACTCTTAAGTGAATAATTTGATTAGTGCTGTGCCAAAAGTTTCCCATTTTAAGAAAACCATTCTCCATTAATTAATGAGAAAAAAATGCATCATCAGCCATGCTCTCCGACTATTTGTTACAGCCTGTCACGGTCAGCCTACACAGTGCTCTTCAGCTCCCTTCCTCTTCCTTGTCTCCCCTAGCCCTGTGAAACTCTTCCCTTCCTTCCTACATCCTTTTGTCTCTGCAAACTAACAAACAGCTGGAGGGAGGTCCCCACCCCTCCTTGTCTTGCGCAGTCTCCACCCTCCTGATAGCTTTCCATAGGTCATTACCAGTCTTTGTCCCCCCTAATGACCCACATTCAGCAAGCTATCACCAGGCTGGCTTGGCATGTTAACAGAAGCTTGGGGGGGGGGTGTTTCCAGTGTTTTGCAGTTTAACTCCTCCAAACCTTGATCAATTCTAACTTTTATTGGAGCCAGGAATGTATGGCTCCAATAACAACCCTAAAAACCCTACTTGTTTTTTATTTAAATGGAAAAGGTTTGAAGGGGTCTTAGGTGGCCACACCAAATTTTTTTTAGTATCATGGCATCACAGCAGGAGACAAGTGTTTATGTACATGCGTGTGCATGTCTGAGAACCAGCTAGAAACCCAGGCAGCTGGTGTGGGGACTTCCAGTCCTGGGGCCTCTATCTACCTATCTATCATCTATCATCTATCTATCTATCTATCTATCTATCTATCTATCTATCTATCATCTATCTATCTATCTATCTATCTATCTATCATCTATCTATCTATCTTCAAAAATGTTTCTTTTCACTTTCACACTCACCTACCCCTAAGCTTACCGTAGTCCCGAGCTGGAGGGATGTCATCTCTGCTAAACTCTAAACTCATTCAAATGCACCAAGCAATCCTGCCCTCCCCAGTTCGAAACCAATAAATCCCATCAGCCAATCATTCTGCACTTTTCACCCAAGCAGTGGAGACTTTTCGATTAGGACAAATGGTACACTGCCCTAGCAACCCTAGTCTGCTCTCAGCCAGCCCCTAGCTGCCTGCCGCCTTGCTTATCAGCAGCCAAGGGGCTGACACTGGCTGTCAGCTTCCTCTTCCTTAGTTCCCGTTTTGCCCTTGTGGATCTCAGCCTGGAGAAGAATGGCGGCAAAAGGAGAATTAATTGACTCCATGGGCATAGCCAGGGGGTGGAGGCCTTTTCTTAGGAGGGGCAGAACCTCAGTTAGCTATGTATTTTTATTGCCTCCCCTTGGCTAAGCCCATGATTGACTCTGTCTGCTATTGGCTCTGGTTCCACCTACTGTTGGCCTCTTTGCCTTCTGCCCTACCAGTCCCAATGGGCACCATCCACCGCTGAGTCCAAGATAGGGATTGAGAACCTGTGGCCCATTTTGGACGACAACTCCCGTTGTCCTTTACCATTGCCCAAGCTGTCTGGGGCTGATGGGAGGATAGCAATTAATGGAGGAATATAGGTTCCCCATCTGTGACCTAAGAAAGGAATAGTCTGCAAGCAGCTATAACAATATGATACCCATAAGAAAAGCAATATTTAAAGCAAAAGTTTTGCTTCTCTAAACTTGTAACTTTTATTTCTCATTCCACAAGCAGTGCAGTCACAGATATTTCAAATTACTGGTTGCTAACTATTTGAGACTCTAGTCCATTTGCTACTGTAACCACCCCTTCCCGTTATAAAACACCTCTTTATGATTATAAAAGTACAAAACACTTCTTTGTCAGCTAATTGCATTAGTAATTACTCAAACACCAGCCCACCCCTTTTCTTAATAGCTATAGTTTCCTGAAATCTCTCTCTACTATTCTCGAAAGGAGGCAATGGTAATGATAAAAAGCACATATATATTAAAATGCGACTCCCATTTATTTTCAAGCTAAGTAGCACCTGTGGAGGAAAGAATGCGAGACAGAATATTTTTAGTACAAAACAGACTGCATGCACTAAGGCTATAATTAGTATTTTATTCTAAGCACTGTGCAGCAGAATGACGAGTGACTACAGCTACAAATCTGTTCATCTAAACATCTGCTGCTTCAAGAATACGTCACCCAATAATCAAACCAATGTAAAGAAAGAGGCAAAAAAACCAGGCTTTCTTAAATATTATTATTGTCATTATTCACTATTTATGTAGTAGCTCTTCATATACACAATGCTCGGCAATTTTTATTTAATCCATTATCAGAATAGTAAACTTTCTTTTACTGAAAGGGAACTACTGTTGCAATCCATATGTGAGCGGAAAGCAAAGTTTTGCAGAATGGCAGGAAGTACAGCACAACTGCTTTCCCAGGCTACATGTGTTCAGGTGAGGTCCGAGTCAGATATTTCGTCTACTGGACCACAAAAACAACAATATTGTTACAGAAGCCCGACATCTGTCCCTCTCTCTGCTAAGCTGTGGCAAGAGCGCATAGGATCTCAGGCACTCACACAGGGTCTGTGTTCCTTTGGAGAAAAGAAAACATGGCGGAGACTGTCGTGCTTTAAGAAATTGGGTTTATTCACCTATTTACCCCTTCATAGAGCAGATCCAGATCTTACAGCATGGCCCAGAGCATTGCAGGCAGTCTTTCCTTCTTCCTCACCAAGATGGATCATCCCCTTCTTCTTCTTCTTCCTCCTCCTTCTTCCCAGAAGCCCCTCCCCCAGAGTAGTTACCTTGACAACCTTCCAAATCTCCAGTCTATGGTCACACCTGGGGCAAGGAGTTGTTGAGGACCCTGAAGGCTCTCTATCGTCATGCTAACAGCCCTGCTCTTCCCTCAGCCAGCCAGACTGGTTTGCCCAGGAATTCTGTCTGGCACAGCCCTGCTGTTTATATTTTTGTTTTTTAAAAAATCCATATCCCAATCAAAATCCTAGTTTTCACTTGTTCCTAGTGTTTCTATAACACCATCTTTAGAACATGTTGCAAGAGGAAGAGGAAGAGAAGAAGAAGAAGAAGAAGAAGAAGAAGAAGAAGAAGAAGAAGAAGAAGAAGAAAGGTCCTAGGAATGGAATGCAGCTTCATTTTCTTTGCAAATTCCACATGCTAAGATTCAGGGGGAAACTTAATCAGCAACCAGCAAAACTACTGAATCCCAGCAACAGTTCAGATGCACATACTCCCAATCATATAGACTGATTATTCAAAAACTTTAAATCACTCTGTTGCTCTGTCTGTGTTGCAGAAGCAGGATGCACTTTCCATTTTCTTTTCTTCTTCTTTCTTTTTTATGCTTTATTATTCATAATCACATCTGTACAACATAAACTTACATTCATTGTTATCTATGAATCAAGGTTGTCAAAAAACCCAAAGAAAAATACAAACTCTTTAACAATAAATTTTCTCCATCAACCAGTGACTTCCCGTCCTTTCCATATTTCTTACATTTTAATAAACTTGTTACATAAATTTGACTACCTATTTAATAATAAAGTATTAAAGATCCTCTGCAATTTCCTTTAACATAGTTATTTACAAATGTTACTCAAAGGCTACAACTGTGTTCAAGTCTTGGCAACTATTCTTTTTAAAATATTTCTTAAAATGTTCCCAGTTTGAAATAAACTCCTGTTTAGACTTATCTTTAAACTTTTCAGAGAGGTTAGCTAGCTCAGCGTATTCTACTAAGTTCACTATCCATTCAGTTCTAGTTGGAATTTTATCGCTCTTCCAATGTTTTGCTACAAGTATCCTCGCCACAACCGTAGCATATAATAAGATTTTTCTTACATTTCTAGGGATGTCTGAGCCTATTATACTGAGTAATAATGACTCTGGTTTTTTGAGAAGGGTTATATTTAGCATTTTTTAAAGCTCAAGATAGCTGTCGTTCCAATAGGATTTGATCTTTTTGCATACCCACCACGTATGGAACATTCTGGTCCCTAGTTCTCCACATCTCCAGCATGTATTTGGGACGTCTTTAAACATTTTAGCAAGCTTGCAAGGAGTCAGATACCAATGGTAAACATCTTTTGAAAGTTCTCCCTTAAAGTATAACATGCTGTGAATCTCCAATTCACTTTCCTTAGATTTTCCCATTGACACATCTCTATGTTGTGGCCAAAGTCTTGGGCCCATTTGATCAAATGGGTCCACTTTCATTGCGAGCATACAGATGGAGCTGAGCGTGTGATGTCACATGCGCAAAGATGTATCAGTGTCCTCCACGTTAATATGTAGGAGATAACCCCTCCCCCATTCCACACCCGCTATAATCACTAGCCCCCCCACAAGAATGCACAGAAAGCCTAATCAAAACAAAAGAGTAGTTGTAGGGTAACTTAAATATCCAAACTAGACTCCCAGGTTCCATACTTATGTCACAGTGGTAGCTTGTCAGAAGCAGGGAAATGACTGGTTTGTCCTCTGCTGCTTCTGGTAACACTGATTGGGGTGGCTAGAGCAGGGGTCAGCAAACTTTTTCAGCAGGGGGCTGGTCCACTGTCCCTCAGACCTTGTGGGGGGCTGGACTATATTTTGAAAAAATAAATAAATGAACGAATTCCTATGCCCCACATATAACCCAGAGATGCATTTTAAATAAAAGGACACATTCTACTCATGTAAAAACACGCTGGTTTGCCTACCCATGGGCTAGACTAGAGGATGCATTGCAGCTACCTCAGCAGAGGGGCACATGGTGATGTATGGGACCAAAAGGGCTCCATCTGTGTCTATAAGAAGGAGCAGAGCACAATATACTGCTGCTGGAATCTCTAATTAGTTCCTCTTTTCTAATTTCAGAGGAACAGCTAACCACTGCAGACATAACACCCTTTTGAAAATAATATTAAAAACATCAGATAAACAAAGCACAGCCCATGGAAGCTTATGCCATAATACAGTGGTGCCCCGCAAGACGAATGCCTCGCAAGACGAAAAACCCGCTAGACGAAAGGGTTTTCCGTTTTTCGATGCGCTTCGCAGGACGAATTTCCCTATGGGCTTGCTTCGCAAGACGAAAATGTCTTGCGAGTCTTGAGATTTTTTTCGCCCCCCCCTTTTTCTAAGCCGCTAAGCCACTAATAGCCTTTTAGCCGCTAAGCCTTTAATAGCCGCTAAACCACTAATAGCGCTAATCCGCTAATCCGCTAATAGGGTTGCTTCGCAAGACGAAAAAACCGCTAGACGAAGAGACTCGCGGAACGGATTAATTTCGTCTTGCGAGGCACCACTGTATTTTCATCCAAATCTTTTAGGAGCCACAAATGTTTTTGGTGTTCTTTTTTCTTTCCTCCTGTGGCAGACTTAACAGCATATCTTTCCTGGAATAGTGAATGCTAGCTCTGCTGTTCAAAGCTAATAAACAGCTATCTTTGCTGCTTTTATTTGTCATAACCTAGAGTGCCAGTTGTTTAATCGGGGTGGGGGTGAGGGTTGAAAGCTGATTTTATGCAAATTGTAGTTTGAGTAATTCAAGTATTGCACCACACCCTGAAATCTACCATGTTGTATGGTAGGCTACAAATATGCCAAATAAACAAATAATTTTGAAGCAATATGACACATTTCTGGGGCTGATCTAAAAAAATGAGGCTTAGGAGAATAAATCTAGAAACTTTATTTTCCCATTTGCAAGTAGCAGAAAAGTTTGGATATTATAAAAAGTGAGTCATAGCTTGACTTGTGAACTTCTACATAAGCAAATGTCAGTCTACCCTGCACTGTCAGAGAGAAATACAATATTTGAAGTCCATTCTGAGTTCTCCAAAGAAATATGTCCTGGAAAGCTCAATAAGCAAGTGTGTGTGTGTGTGTGTGTGTGTGTGTGTGTGTGTGTGTCTGTGTCTGTGTGTGTGTGTGTGTGAGAGAGAGAGAGAGAGAGAGAGAGGTGTTTATCCTGAAAAAGAAGTAAGAAACCTATTAAATATAACTAAGCAACAAATAGAACCAGATCGTTATTTAGCTTTATTAAATATTTTCTCAAACAGCAACAAGAATTTGAAAAGTAAAGCGTTGGAATACAATTCTGATTGAAAAGTTGACAAATAAAATAGGCTGGGAGGCGGGTCTAAAAAGAGCAACACTTTTGGATCAGGATGGTTTGACATTGTAATGTATACAAATAAGAAAATGAATGATATAATATCACCACCTCAGTGTGCCACTTTGTGGAACTTATCATTGTTTGTTTCTTGCTGCAGTAAACATTAAGAATCATAGTGATATTTGCTATCTTCCTACTGCACTTTGTAGAGAGCAATTCTTGTGTGATTTTTGCTCAGCCTATTATCGACTCGGGAGCAGGGTTTCATTCAAGTTATGCTCAGAATATTGGTTACATTTTAAATTACGTTCTTCTATGAGTGAAATTGATTAAAAATTTGTATTTCCACCTTCAAATGAAAGAGCATTAGCCACAGAGGATATAAAGCCACTAAGCAAGGCTGCTGATTTCTAAACAAAGGAACAAGGCAGGCAAGTATAAAAGGCAAGGACCGCAGAAGAATTTGGAAGAACTTGCTTAGGAAAAACAGCTGCTAAAGGGTTTTTTTTAAAAAACCCAAAACTATCCTTTATTCATAAAGCCCACTTAAGAAAAAAAAGATTTTAACTGCAAACAGCACCAGATGAATTCCAGAATTTTTCATTAAGAAATGTGCCTGATGTTGCATTTTTATCCTGGGATCTGTAAAGCAAGGACCTGGCAGTCATTTTATAGAGACTATAATTGTTGGTTTATAGTCATAGTGGTGCTGGAAATCAGGCAGAGTATCATGTCTGCATTGGAATTTATTTTTGAGCAACATCTGAGAAACCTAATAGGGTGATCAATTCTCCAGATAGAAGTAAAACAAGAACTGTGTGTCATGTACCTTAGATATCCAGATTTCAGGTAGCTTCCCCTCTGGCATATATAGACAACAAATTATTTCCTAAGTATGGCAAGGCTAGTTAAGGAAATTTTGGCTGAAGATGTAGGGGTTGTATATTGAAGTGATCACTTTAAAATGAGAATAATTTCCACTTTAGCTGTGATCTTGTTCACACCCTTTTCATTTCACAATGAACAACTAATTTATTATTATATAGACTACACTTTTTCCTAAGTGCTCATAATGCTTCACGTGCTTTATCTTGGCCACCCTTATATCAACCCTTAAAGATGGACAAATATTTCCTCCATATTAATGATGGAGGGGGATGTTTAGACTGGGACACCTACTGAGTTCATCCCTGACCAGTCAGGATTTGAGCCGTTCCCTAAACTGTAGACATTACCTGGTAACTAGCCAGGCTAGCTTTTAGACAGCAAAGGAAAGAATAGGGAAGGCACATTTTTGTTAAAGTTTACAGGTCAACTTGGTCTGTAGTTTTAGCAAAACTCAACTCAGCCTTTCTCTTGCATCCTGGCTTGGCAGGAATCAGAACGGCTATTTAGGATTGAGCTCAATCATATGAACCAGCTGTAAAGGCTGCACAATCTGCAGTGATATGCATAAGTGGTCTTTTGGGCTATGACCAGATAGAATTCATATGTGATGAAGTATCTGCAAGGAATTTAAGGGTTCGAGATTGAAAACTCAGGTGCTACCTGGAGAGCCCATCTGCAAAAAGAGAGAGCTAGTAATAGCTTGGGCTGTGCAAAGGACCCCCCCCCCCCATTGGACATTTTCCACCCAATGACAGTTGGGAGAGGGCTTCAGGAACATTAATGAAGTGTGGGGGAAATCATTTGACCCAGCCTGCATACACACCTTACAGTCAAAGCACATTGCTTCGCCCAAAGAATTCTGGGAACTGTGGTCTGTTAAGGGTGCAAGGAATTATGGCTCTGCGACAGATAAGCTGCAGTTTTCAGGAACCCTTGAGAGAATTATGGAATGTGCTGGATGGAGCGGTATTGCTGGTGCAACCTTTACCTTTACAAATGTTTAAGGAAGAAGAAAACTGAAGAAGAAGTCCCAGGTCACCTTGTAACTATTAGCAAACTACTCCCCGCCCAAGCCTCACCCCCCCAAATGCTCACTCTGATCTTTGTGAGCATTCCTTCCTCAAAGAACCCCCAAATCTCCTTCATTTAAAAAGCATTTTTTAAAGGTAAAAGCTGTTCCTTATTGCCATGTTAGGCTGAAGCTGAACAGGACCAGCTTCGCTGTTCATAATTCATTTTATACTGCATCCCAGATGTTTAGACTGAAGCTGAACAGGCCCACTTTCAATGTTCAGTGTTCTTCCAGCAATACAGTTCTGCTATACAAATAACCACCAGTGTTTGGAGGATGGGATTTTTGTAATATAAAAAAGCCACCTCACTCTCAAGAGCTCTTCAGAATGATGTACCTGTCCTGTGAGCAGGGGGGGAGTCCATGTCAAATAGCCTTTGAAATAAACTGATAGTTCAGTTTGGCAAATTCCACAACATGACAGGGCTGCATTTTTACACAAAGCTGTCAAGACCAACACAGCTTGCTGCTACCCTAATTGAATCAACTCGTGGCCTGCCCATCAAAACATGTGCTTTGCTGTGAAGTATCAGTCATCTTTAATGATTTATTTATTTCAAGTCATCTGTTAGTGTAACAGGACAGTCAACTGACATGCCTTTAAAAATGACATTTCCTTAATTATTTAAGCCCTTGGAAACATTATTTTAATGCAGCTTAACACAAATTAAAATATTAATTGAAAATGCTCACTGGATCATAACACAGGTAAACAAAATAGCAACAATAATTTGCTCTTTCAAGGGTAATAAAACCTGCCAAACTAACATCACAACCAACTTACAAATAAACCAGCAACCCAGATGCCAAGCTTTTTTTTTTCTGTAAAAAGGAACACTTCCCTGGATATGTGTATTTCAAAGGAAGTTTGATATGGAGCCTCCTTCCCCCCAGTTCACTGGGCAGGTATATCATTGTATCATATGAGGTACTGTTGAGATGTTCTTTTTTCTTTTAAAAGACACCTTTTCTCTACTGTTTGATGGGAAAAGCCAAATGCCTTTCATTAGGAAAGGGGTTCAAAATAAAGCTGCCAATATCATCAGGCCATTATACCAAATTTATGGTGTGGCTGCACTTGGAAGGCTGTGTCACATCACCTCAAAAAGAACATTTGTACTAGAGCAGAAAAGGGTTCAGAAAATGATTCAGAAAATGAAAATGATTAAGGGGATGGAGCATCTGCCCTGTGAGGAAAGATTACGACATTTGTGACTTTTTAGTTTAGGAAAAAGGAAAGTAAGAGGAGACACGATAGTGGGGTACAGTAAACCCGCAATTTACACGGGGGCTACATTTCAGGGATCACGCCAAAAAGCCAAAATCATGCAGCCAGAGACTAAACCTGTGTGCAAGCTTCCTTTGTTCTTCCCTCTTCAGCCCCCTCCTGGTTCTGGGAAACAGTGGTGCTGGGGTGGGGGTGGGGGGAAGCACTTGTCCCTTCACTTGCCTGACTAGCCTCTTCCTCCTCTTTTTCCGACCCATCCTGTGCCCCACCCTCCAGCTCTGAAATTTCCCCTGCCTCTTACTTGCCTCCTGGCGGGTACAGAACCCATCAAATCACTGCCCCCCACTCAAGCCCGTCTTCCTCTGGTGCAGACTCGTCAGGATCCCTTACTTGCCTCCTGGCTGGTACAGAACCCATCAAATCACTGCCCCCCACTCCAGCCCGTCTTCCTCTGGTGCAGACTCGTCAGGATCCTGTCAGTCCCCAACACTTAAAAATAGTGATTAATTGATTAAGCATCCTTAGCAATGGCAGCTTCTCTGTATCTGTCTTAGAACATTGCCTCCATGTTTTGCTTTCTAACCCTTTTTTATAGAAGTCTGATAGACTTTTTTTTTTTAAGCTAAGGGCCTGGCCCCCCTGCTGGCTCAGGGTTCAGTACATGCAGTGCTTTTTCCCCTAAAAAGAATGCTTAGGGGTACTCTCATTTTCCTACTCATATTGAAATACTGCCCCTCAATCAGGCCAAACTTAGATTCACAAAATGTTTAGGGGTATGCATATCCCTGTATCCCCCCAGAAAAAAAGCAATGAATACACTATAACCCTGCCAGCAGTCCTGCTTATGGAAGGTTATATGCAAGGCCTGAAATAATGGCCACCCGCTGCTGTTCATTCTCCGCATTAAGTATTCAGAGATATAATGTCCCTATCCATGGAAGTTCCACTTAGCAGTTATAGATTATAGCCACTAATAAACCACTCCCTACATATTTGTATTATAGTTCAAGATGATACAACATCCAGTAGCCATTACCATGCCGGGTGCTAAGTATTTATTATGTATTACATTTATAGTCTGCCTTCTTATAGGCTTCTCAGGGTGGCAGCGTACTTGGTTTTTTGGTGGGTCTCCCATCCTCACACTGACTAGACCAAGGGTAGTCAACCTTTTTATACCTACTGCCCACTAATGCATCTTTCTTGATGGTAAAATTTCCTTACTGCCCACCAGTGCTCAATGGAAGGAGGATTCAGATTGTGACGTAGAAGCCCCTACCACCCACCTAGAACCCTGAAACGCCCACTAGTGGGCAGTAGGGACCAGGTTGACAACCCTTGGACTAAACCCAGATCTAGTTTCAGCAAGGTTGAAATCATACCGTTGTCCTGTCTCCTTCCTGAGAAGATTCTCCCATCCACCCTGCCCCTTAAGTGAAGACTTCAAAACACCACAGGAGCAGAAAATGTGCTTTTTATTTCCCGGGGCAGCCTGGAAGATGAGACAGTTCCTCACATGCTTGTGTAGACTTAGGGTCCTCTGCATGCCAGCAAGGGTGTCCATTGCTTCTCTAACAACAGAGCAGTCATGTGGGCTCTCCACAGTGCATCCACATTAAATGAAGGTCAATTCACTGAAATAAAGCTTCTTTTGAAAGACTTTCTAAAGTTACAGATGTATAGAAGTTCCCCTCTACCTGTATAAGTCTCAAGAAAAAGGGGGGATTTTCTCATTTTCTCAAGAGGCTAAATTTGGGGTCTCCCTCTTAATATGCTGGTTGTGGCAGCATCAGATTTCCACTTATACCTCTTAGGAAGAAAGAAAGACTACAAGCTGTTGCTGAAAACTACTAGATTATGTGTAGTAGTAGCTCAGCAACACTGGTTCAGTATGTATAGGATGATAAGAAAGTAAGAGAGCATTGGAACTGCTCTCAGGATGATTGCACACCCTAGTTTCCACGAAAACAGAAGTATAAACTTCTTTGCAGATAAAGGAAAATCCTGAAGCTTTTAAAAATGGAATTGGTTATGCAGCATTATTCCCTGACCAACCAGCTTTCTCTAGCTTAAGTGTTCATGCTTCTCAGTGGGCAATTTCAAATATGCATAATTCAAGTAAATATATGCAAATAATTAATGGGCTTTTCCTAGCCCCTGGAAGAACCAACAACTCTTACGCTCTTAGCTTGAATTCATAAAATGAACAAGGGAGTTTGAGATAGTTTTCGTTGTTACAAAGGCAAAAAAATGTGTTTCAAGATATAAAGGAAAATGTTTTTTGACTGCAGAATTGAGTCATGAAAAATGCATGTGAAAACCTCAATTTTTAGCCCCAAGGAGGGGAAACCCCCCCCCCCATTAAATATACACTGTCCAAAAAAGAACGAAAGAAAGGGAAGGAGGGAGACTGCATTTAAAACCAGAAGGAAATGTTAGCAACAGAATGAAAAGCAGCAAGTAACAGCAGATGCTGTGTAGCCTAAATCAAGGTAGGAGAAACTGGCTAAAGAGATCTGAACTTCCCATGGCACAGTCTGTCTGATGGCATCAATATTTCCCTTTAGTCCAGGGTCACAGTCAAAGGAGTGTTAATGGGGAAACTAATTTACTCACACTCTTTTCCAGCACCAGCACCCATCAATGAAGGATTCTAGCCATGACCTGACTGTAGTGCAGATTCCTTTCAAAACACTACAATGCTCTGATCTGGATGTCCTCTTTTCCAGCAACAAGACAGAATGCGTGGATCAGGCAGTAGCATTTCAGGATCCAGCAACAGGAACAAACCTGACTATAATGGAGATGCAAGATCAATACCATCATCCCAAGGCAAATTAATTGTTTGTACAATAAATGGCTGGCTGGTTAGGAAGGAACAGCCCATGGGGCATTGATGTGCTAGTTCTTTGACCCCAAACTGCAATAAAGTCAGAAAGGCATAAAAGCATAAAAGAATCATTCAGATAAATCTGCTTGCTACCTTTTGGGAAGCAGGAAAACGTAAGTTACTCTGACAAGTTTGCTCTATGATATCTTCTCACCTTCCTGTCTAACCTGGAAACTCACCTAACAAATCCTCCACAAAAGTGGTAAGATCCTTGCAAGCCAATTAAAATACACTCCCACTCTTGCCTATCCCTCCTCAGCCTATATAAACTGCAGGCATTCATGGTTTGGATGGAGATGGGCACCACAACTCACTCAGGGGCACAGGGCACAACTCTTTGGAAGACGTGGGGCAGCAGCTGGGTCACCATGGTGGAACTAGTGCTCTACTAAAGCTCTGCAAGGTCTTGCAAATGCACTTTTTAAAGACATTAGGCATTAGGCACACCCTTTAATCACACCTATGGTTTCGGGATTTGTGGGGAAAAGTTTGCAATCTTCCCTTTTAACAACCATTCCAGTTACTCACTGTTAGACGGAAGGCATTAAATACCCTAAAACTATTTACATCTAGTTTTTTGTTGGAGGATTCCCATCACTGTACAAGCGTTTCTTGTTACTCAAGGTCAGAAGAGACAAAGAGCCTGAGCTGTAGGTTTACCATTGTCTTATCAAGCTTCCCAGTCTCATTTACTTCTGGCACACTGTCCTCTTTAAGGCAAAGAACTAACTTTCTGGCCTCTGACTTTTATCCTCTGTCTTGAACAGTCAGCCCAAGAATTAAGTGTGCAGCAGCAAAGTCCAGCACTGCTATCATTAAATTGCTCCTTCTGTCTCCCAGATGCTATTCTGGCTTTTAATGATTATCTTTCCTTTACATATCCTTAAGACCCCACAAAACACATATCCTAAAACACGAACAATCTGTGACTTGACCTTTCCTATCTGCTGGAATATTCCATGTGTTCCCTGTATTACTCATCAAACTATACTCCTTTGCTGCAAGGTGCACTTCTATTGTTGCAAAATAACTTTTACAATTTTATCACCGGATACACTATATTCTATACCTGGAAGAATGCAAACCCCCATACGCTCTCTATCATCATTGGAAGTAACAGCACAACTTCCCATTATCTAACATCTGTGCCATTTATAAGAACTTAATTTTTATTATTTTTTATTCCTTCAGTGAGTGTGCATTCCCTTGCTGTGCAAACCCCATATTGAAACACTCTTTTTTATTTAAGTAGCAAGGCTACATTATGGGGGACTGGAAGATACAGTGGATTATAGGATTATAGATTTACTTTTTTTGCAACAAATTATTTTCTGAAGAAATTAGAAGTCTGGGCCCACATAATGTGAAAGTCTTCCCTAACCTCCTTGAGCCCCCATACCTCCCCTTAACAAAAAGCTTTCCTGGGTGTAGAGGTAACATGTGTGGGACTTCTGACAAAAAGGGTTGGTACTGCATCTCTACTATGCTGAAGAACATTACTATAGTAATGTTCCAGCTACTCTGCCCATGGGCAAACTATATTTCCCAGAGGTGAAATGGACACTACTAAACAATGAGCTCTTATAAATACAGATTATCATATTAATTGCACAGTGAAAATATGTGGTAGGTAGCCTTGTACTCCTACTATTGCCTAGTAGAAGCCTAAACAAAGAGTATTGTGACACCTTAAAGATTAAAACATTTATTATGGCGTAAACTTTCACTTATTATACTGTAGTCCACTGGACTTGGGATAACATTGAATGAAGTGAATAGCTTCTGTGCTATTTGTTAGTTCTTTAAGTTGTCATGAGCTGTTGTTTTCGCTGAAACAGTCTAAGCCATCTCTTTGGAAATGAGGAGAATCATTTCTCAAGTGCACAAACTCATAAACATGCTCTAATTGAAATGAAATAAACTTAAGAGTAAATACGAAACTGCTGAGTGAGGCTAAGTTTAAACACACTGGCTTCTCAGTCAAGGTTGTGAGTTGTCTTAGTGTGCTGTAAATTAAGTCCTTTTTCTAGATCAGGCTTAAAGGTATTAGGTCTTCAAACACTCATGCATTTGAAACAGACATTTTCAAACTTTTATCCCAGTGGCCATCCCTAAGTCAAGGGGATAACTCCTCAAATGATTCACAATGCAATATACTTTAAAAAAAAAAAAAAAATGCACACCCCATCATGCACGATACCAGTTGTCTCAGTCCATTTCAATTAAAGTTACTGTAGGATGATTTTAAGAGGTTTCAATGCAGAGATATTATATATCAGCTAATTTGATTGGCACAACATTTTAATAAACAATTTCCAATATCAAATTTTTTGCTCAGTAAGAATTAAATGGCAAACACACTCAGGCCAGTTTTGAATTTAGCCAGGCTGTTTTTGTGGTAGGTGTGACCACTTTAGCTCACCAGTATCCACTATATCAACACCCTCTTTTCAACGCCAAGTTAACAAACACTCTTCCCATTCACGTTTTAATTGGATACTGTGGCAATACTAAATGGGCAGTGACAACTATCAAGAATGAGGTGGTAAGATTTCTTTTACCGCTTTTTAAAGTTACTGCAGTGGATGCCTTTTTTAGTCCTTGGAAGATTGATGATTCCATTATTTGTAGTACTCAGCAATAAATCTAAGAGTTTAGGCTAAAGTGAGCACTTTCCCCTACTTTGCGTCTTCCATTACACCGTTATTCATCATGTTTAATCATTCATTTACCTCTGACTGCTACTGCACTCAGGGAGGACTGGCACATTATTGATTTTTGACTTTTACCCTTTAGAAGCTGGGGAAAAGGCTTTATGAATGCTTAATCAAAAGTGACATACTATGGGTAAATGAGGGGAGAGGAAAGGGGTGTTGCAAACCCTGAAAAATAGATGTACTAAGTTATGATGGAATAGAATTAGGGGTCTTCAAGAGAAAATTATCATATACTGCTAATTAAAGCACACATCCTCTATGTGGATAGTGTCATAATATAGTTTAGCCATTAGGTGGCACTGGATTTAGTTGTATGTGGGTGGAGCCAGGAGCCAGGAGTTTCCTGTTACTGTTCTGCCTTCTTTAACAGAGGCAATAAAGTTCTTGCCTGGTTTCCTGACAGTTAGAAAATGAAGCAGCATATTTGACCAGTTGAAAAATATTTCAGGGAACGAGGAGATTGCTAGCTGAACTTCTGAAGTTCAGACCAGACTTGGAAGCATGTGGCTAGTTACACGTTCCATAATCTCCCACATGCTCACTTTATAGACCAACACACATCCTAAAATCAAGTAGCCACCAAACCACTTTTTATGCTTACAATATTCCAGGTATTGTGAATCTAAAGCAATATTCCAGGTGCTGTGAAGCCTGAATAGCTCAGTTGGTTAGAGCATGGTGCTGATAATACCAAGATTGCAGGTTCTAGTCCTTGTATGGGAAAGCTGCATATTCCTGCATTGCATGAAATTGGACTAGATGATCCTCAGGGTCCTTTCCAACTCTACAGTTCTATGATTCTATGAAAAGTTTGTTCAATAATTCTGTGTTGTTTTACCATTCTACAATTAGAAATGGGGATGCTATTTTGCTTATGGAAGTCATTTTTGCCTGTGATACCATTTTTTGTGGGGGGTGGGGTGGGGTGGGGGCAAAATGGCATGGCATATCCTGGCTGAAATACTAACCAGGAAATACTAATCACACTGCAGCATTTTGTTGCAGGTTCCACTTGCAATGTCTAATTTGACCCTCAGTGAACAAAGGTAACAACACTGGAAATCTCTTGCAGTGTAACTGATGAATGTGATATAATGTCCAATATAATTAGGATTGTGCTAGCATGCCTTGGGTCTTTGCAAAGAAAAGCCAGAAATACAAGCTTGCTGCAAATTTCTGATAAAAATTAATAACGACTGGCAATTATGGCCATAATCAACATTAAAAAACACACAAATCAAACATCATGGGATTGTTTTCTTTGAGAGTGACATGTTTAGCTAAAGTCACCATATTTGCAAGGTGCAATCAGCTGCACGTTCATAAGCTAAAAGTAGATGTTCCATTCAGAAATTAACACAAATTGCTTAATATGGTGGATTTTGCCATTCAGAGTCTTTGAATTCTTATCACAATTCAAAAATGAGCATTTCAGATCTCGGTTCACAGTTTAATGCTCAGCAGTGACAATGTTTGATCACAAGAGTGACGTTAACTGGAACCGGCATGACAGCTTTCAGAAAGCACATTTGTGGTATACGTCGGGGAGAGCAACAATCATGACTGCAAAATCATGACTGCAAATCATGACTGCAAATAATGTAATCTAAAACCATAACATTTTGAATGTCATAGTCCCAAGTCTGAAAATAATTACTGTGACCCAGAGGAAATTAGACATGCTAAGATCCATTGAACAGGAATTAGGCATTGTTCGTAAAACCACGAGGGCTAGGAACTTCAGTTAGCTTTTATGTACACTGCTTTTTTCTTTTTCTTTTTAATTCACAGTTTTAAAATTCTGAAATATTACATTATGGTAAAAGAAGCTGTGTTCCAAAATCAGATGGTGCACCTTTAATTCTGTTCATACCACTTGCTGTGAAAGCAACAGAATAACAAGCACCTCTTTCCCAAGGTGCAAATAGCTTTGTGAAATTGATGGGTGGGGTTTGCCAGAGCATTACACTAATTTTATCTCTACAGCTATTAAAGTCTCTTTCCTTCAAATCACTCATCAAAACAAACACTTTTATTAATTAATTAAATGTATATCCCACCCTTCTTCCCTAATGTGAGTCCAGGACGGCAACAGGCCCGGACTACGGATGAGGCTGGGTGAGGTGCCAGCCTCAAGCTGGGGTAGCCCTAGACGTGGTGCCCTGTCACAGGTCAGCACCAGCCAGGCAGCCCCCCGTGGCAACACCACCAGCAAGACCTCACCTGCCAATCATAGGGTCTGATATGGTTGATATGGGGAAAGTTTAGGTACTTGGAGTCCCAAGCCATTTAGGGCCTTGTATGCTAGTACCTTGAATTGGCTCTGGTAGTTCATTGGCAGCCAGTGCAGCGCTTTCAGGGCTGGTGACACATGGTCCAATTAGACTGCCACACTTACCAGCCACATTCTACAGTAGCGGCAGCCTCTGGACTGTCCAAGGGCATGTTGGAGATTCATTCCCCGTGTCTGCAGTCATGGGATTGTTGTCTTACACCTGACAGTGTATGTTTTGATGCCAAGTGACGGAGACAGGATGTTTTGTACTGCTGTGCTCCGTGAAGTGGGACTATTGTTCTTTGTTCTTTCTCTCTGCTGTCTGATGCTAGAGAGAGAGGGAGCCATGTTGCAGTGCAGTGTGTGTGTTTATATGTAAATAAAGTAGATTAGCCAAAATGCTGAGTTCTGTTACGCAAACTGCAAACACTTTGTGGATCCCTGAGTGTGCTGACGTCTGTTGGCATCATTCACTGTGATGTTTGGGCAGAAGAAAGCTTTTGAAGCTCCCAAACGATTGACCAGGAGGGAGAGAACATGCCTGTGTGTCTCTGCCATGTGTCTCTGCCAAGGTCCTACTCGAGAGTAGGATGGATCCTGGCAGGGCAGTCCCTCACACAGCACACTACAGTGTCCAGAATGGAGTTAACTAGAGCATGAAGTGACCTGTCCAGAAATGGCCACAGCTGGCGAATCAGCCTAAACTGGGCATTAACAATTTTATGAAGCCTTTGGCTCCACCACTTAGCCTTCATTCCCTACTCAAACTTAAGTGTGTGTAAATGCATTTATACAAATTTTCCCAGTTACACTTTCCTCTGTCACCCTCCCTTTCCCCTGTTGTCTCCTCCTGAATAAATTTTACTTTTTAATCTCAGTGGGGCAGGGATCCACTCCCTCTCCTTTTATGCTACCCTGAAAAATGCAATGTAAATTGATGCTGCTATGATTATAAGTCTTAATAACTGTGTTTCACCTATCAACATATGTGATATAGCAGTTCATTTTTTTCTCATGGACCGCCATTGATATTACAATCAAAAAAACGCATCAGATCCCCTGAGGATCTTTAATTCCCAGACTGCCAAAATCGAAACAAAAATGACGAGAAAAATTCCACTAGGTATTGCAAAGTGAAGCCAGACTTGTGTGACTAACCAGCTTTCACTGACGCTGTTAACAATCAGGTGTTCTCAGCCGAAAGTTATCACCTGTCAAATGGCTGTTTATGATAGAACTAGAATGCAGGAGGAAATTCATGTCATTTGCCCTGGCTTACCCTGATGTCTCCATCTGGAGATTAAAGCTAGACGTTTTGGCAGAGTCCAACAGCAAATTATTTAGCATGACAAAATGTTTTTTTGACTCTGTTCCCATATTCAAGTTGGAGGCAAGTAACTAAAGGTGGGTTAGCCTCTGTGAAAATTTGGCTCAGAAATGAAAAGAAGATAAAAAGAACAAATGAAACAGTGCAGGTCGGAAGGTTTTTGATGTTACTAAGCAATAAGATAATAGTTTTTCAACATGTCCCTTCATGTTAATGCTGTACCACTGAAAGTAACAACTGTAAGCATTCCTGTTAACACAGAGTTGACAAATAGCAACCTGGTGATAATCTGGTGTTAGATATGATACAGGCAAGGCCTACACATGCAGCAGGAAGGGAGTGGCAGAATCCTAAGGTGGTAGAATCAGATATATCACTTCAGGATGAAGGTGGGAGATGACATTTTTAAATGCTTCCCTGTGTAAAAAGCTTCATGCAAGCTTTATTTATTTATTTTAAACCAACACTTCAGTAAAACATAGTTTGAGACCCAATGGCTTAAGGGAAGGGCCATAACCAGCCTGCTGCCTATGGAGTCCACAATGATGTTCAATCTCAGGATTCATTTTTTTCTTTTTAAGTAGGCATCTGAACCTCCTAGACAGAAAATTATGAAGAAAATGTGCAGGCAATCTTCTAATCAATTTACATGAAAGGAACCAGCCTGGCTGCTGAAGTGTTGAGCAGTTCCGCCTTCTCTTGTCACCCAACAGCATTTCTCTGTCTTGTCCACACAGAGGACCTACTATTTGCTTGTTCTTCCAGTTGTTACAATTTTAAACCATATGCTCTTGTGTTGGATGGGTGGATATTTTAGTTTTTAAATGATGTTTTGAACAAACACTTTTGGTATACTTGTATTGTTTTGGGGTGCATTTCTATATATTGGATTTTGGTATTTTTATTTTTTTAATAAAGGTCCATATAGTTAAAGCTATGGTTTTCCCAGTAGTGATGTATGGAAGTGAGAGCTGGACCATAAAGAAGGCTGATCACTGAAGAACTGATGCTTTTGAATTATGGTGCTAAAGGAAACTCTTGAGAGCCCCATGGACTGCAAGAAGATCAAACCTATCCATTCTTAAGGAAATCAGCCCTGAGTGCTCACTGGAAGGACAGCAGATCCTGAAGCTGAGGCTCCAATTCTTTGGCCACCTCATGAGAAGAGAAGACTCCCTGGAAAACACCCTGATGTTGGGAAAGATGAAGGGCACAAGGAGAAGGGGACGACAGAGGACGAGATGGTTGGACAGTGTTCTCGCAGCTACCAACATGAGTTTCACCAAACTGCGGGAGGCAGTGGAAGACAGGAGTGCCTGGAGTGCTCTGGTCCATGGGGTCACGAAAATTCGGACATGACTAAATGACTAAACAACAATAATTTTTTTTTAAGTCACTTCAAGACTTCCTTTGGCTGTAGGAAACAATGAATACAGTTAACATCCTAAACTAATTAAAAACAAATGATTTTAATTATAGCTTGCACAGAAAACCCTGGGATAAAAGAAGGACCTTACTGTAAAAGAGAAGACAGTCACACAATCTTTCTCATATTGAAAGTACAAACCCTCCCACGTATTGAATGAATGTGGATCCAGGATTCCCCCTTATGTGGAACAGCCCTATGCTCATATACCAGAACACACACGAACAGTGAACAATGCCACAGCCCCATTACAGGTGCTTGCAAATGTTGAGGGTTTTTTTATGAATGGTAGCACATTGAGTTGCAAATTAACTCACATTTCCTTTAATAACAAATACTTTGATGGGCACTTAAAATTTTGAATTGGGCCAAAGGCAGATTATGAATAATTAAATTTGATTAGATATACTAAGATGGCATAACCAGTGAGAAAACATATTTTTCCCCTTCCATTCCCATCAAATGAGAGAAGAGTATAATAAAATAATGTAATTGTGGCAGACAAAATAAACCAATTCTTTAAAACAAACATGATGGACCGTACCTCACTAAGTTCTACTCAGGGTAAACCCATTGAACTTAGTGGCCCTAAGTTAGCCTTACCAATTAATTTCACTGGGTCTTGGTTTCCCTTTGCAACCCAAAGAATGAGCAGAAGGAATCAGAGTGAACTACGGATATGATATGGGCATACGGGTCTTAACCTGCCTAAAGTCTATCCAACCATTTTTTCCCTTTGTTAAAATACTGTTAGTTTTGCAAGGTTTTTATTTATTTACTAATGGCAGCTCACTTGTGAAAATACTTGAGAAACTGTTGCCCATTAATATTGCAGATGTTTATCATGGCATGCTGCCAATCTCCAAAGTCAAAAACATTTGACCCATCACTATCTAACCTATGAATCCTTATTCACTTGTCATATTCTCGTTTCTGCACACAATTTTCTGATAAAATGCTTCCTCTCCAACCCAGAAATCTTTAAAACATACAGCAACATCCACGGGGAGCAAGTTTTTGGGGGTGTCTGTGGAAACCTGGTCATTGGTTTGAGGCAGTCAATAAAACTGTCTCCGTTTACTCCAAAACATACATCTGGGTTTCCAAACAGTCTTGTGGATGTAGGACTATAGTTAGCAAAATACAGAAGCAACCTGCAAGTGCCACCTTCTTCTTTTTTCTTCGTAAAATGTATTCATCAATCTAAAATATTCACATTGCAGGGCACTGGTTTGTCCAGAGCTGAATAGCTAAGCTATTAGCTTTCAATGGGTGTTCACTGACCACCAGATTTGTTACTCACCCCAATTTGGCACTTTTAAAAACAACTCAGTTCAGTCCAAATGACTTCACAGGCTGCCCGATTTGATTTAGTTGTGATTCTAAATCCTGATTCAGAAAAATGAAGCTTCATGCCTCCCTCATTTGCTATTGTGGGATTTTTTTAACAAAAAATGTAACATTTTTTACATAATTGGATGGGATTTTCTGGTATAGCACCCCTTCTAAGTAGGTAAAACCTAAGTAGGTAAAACCTTCCAAATTACATAAAATGGGATGAGGTATTTTTGTGCGTGTGTTGGGCACCTTTATAAAGTTCATTTTATCTCAGAATAATTTCAAATCGATTTGGAGGTCCCCACTTCAATCTTGGACTACTCCGAAAAGTTCTTGCTATAACTGGGACAAGCCCAATATCTGTCCAGAGCATTCTGCTTCAGTTTGAGACTTATCAAAATCCTATGCACATTTCTAAATTTCTACCTTCGGGGACTCCTTTGCATTGGCTTGTGTACTGTGGAACTTGCTGCAGGATGCAAAATATTCTGTTTTAATTTATAGGTCTGTTCATGTGGATTTGCCATTTGTCATGGATGCTCTAGTTGTGATTCCTGCATTGCAGGAGGTTGGACTAGATGACCCTTGAGATCCCAACTCTACAATTCTATGATTCTTGCGTGGAGTGCTGGCCATCCTGCTGTGCTTCATAGTCACCCTACATGAACCAAGTATGCCCTCCAGGACACCTACTGTGGCTGGCACTGTAGAGGGATCTTTCTTTCAGGGAAGCATGCAGTCAGTTTCAGACCTTCACATTGAGGCAGTCCTAATAAGCTTCAGAGGAACCCCAGGGTTCTCTGGGCTACAGCTTGAAAACCACACAGTTAAGCAAACACTCATTAGCAAACCACAAATCAGAGTATTATGCAAAATAGAGCACTTCAATTTGACTTTAGGTAGAAGGGATTGGTTCTAATAGTTCATCTTTATGAATGTTCCTTTCACAGCTTCTGTGCACATCTGTCCAGTCTAAGGGCAACTGCACGCTGATTCAGAATCTGGCCTGTAATTTATTTTTTTCTAAAGGCAGAGGAACTCAGAGGAATCCTATTTGGCAGGAAGAGGCCTTTGCAGAAGAACAGCAACTGAACTTTGACACCACTCAGCTTCTCTAAAGCAACAGAGAATATTCATTTTGGCAAGTGTACAGCAAAGCTAATCACAAGCAATGTTGAAAAATCTGGAGAAGGCGGGAGAAGAGATACTGGAAATCTGAGTTCCTGGAAACAGTAATGGCTAAATGTTTCGTAAGCAATGGGAGGCAACAAGAACCATTTAGGAATTCTTATTCTTTGGGTTTAAAGCTGCATCTTTACATTTTGTGTCAAAATTTTCATCAGACACAGATAACTGCTTACTGGTAATAGCTTTTGTGTTCTGAGAATCTGTTAATTAAAGGAGGAATCTTGTTGACATTTTTTTTGTGTATTCATGGCACCACTTCTGATGAGGTGGAAACAGAGTGTTCCTTGAACTGTGCAGGCAACCACAGATTCATTGGCAGGGGCCACCTTATTTGCCCCTTGCTTTCTACTGGTGATGTATTAATGGAACGGGATTAATATATGGGCTGACATATAGAAGACTCCTGAAAGCTCTAAAGTGAATGAATCTGGCTTGCAGCACATGCTACCCGGCCCCCTGCCGTTTCCCCTTTATATGTCAGTGCCTGCAAGTACCCCTGACTGCTTTTGAAAACCTAGACCAGTGTCATTTCTTATACTCATGCTTTTTCCAAGCGCAGCATGAGGCACACTGCCTTGATAAGTCCTAATACTGCATACAGACAGTATTAAAAAGTATTAAAAGAGTTGAAGGTGAGCTGAAAGAGGCCTGCTACTTCCTTAGTATCACTGGCCTAGTTCAGACATAACAATATTAGCCGTGCACTCCTTTCTCTTAACATAGCTTAGTACAATACTTTTGGAGTTGGATAAACCAACATTTCCCAATACTGTATGTCTCAACCAGGAAACTCTGGGTAAAGCTATCTACAAACCAGGACTGCAAACCATATTTTCATCCTAGTTTGCAATCCTAGTTTCTAGTCAGAGCTAAAACCATAGTTTTCCTTCCACTCAGGCATAACAGGAAATGCTTGCATTAAGACACATGAGAGGAGAGAGGAAAGAATGGATGTTGGTGCCCTTTGGGACTGGTAGGGTGTAAGGCAGGGAGGCAAGCAGTAGGGGGAGTCAGAGCAAATGGCTGGCGGAGCCAGAATCAACTGTAGTCAGCCAACTATTTATGGTTTTGGCCCCAACTCCTTGCTGAGTTCTTCACTAAGGGTGGAGGTTGACACAGTAGATTGTTTGGAAGTAAGGTGGAGGCTGGCTGAGGGCAGACTGATTGGGGCAGCGTCCCACTTGCCCTAATGGATCAGACCCCACAGGGAAAGAACACATGGCCACAAATGCTTGTCCTGAATCCAATTAATGAACCATGGTTTAGTGGACTGAGATTGTTGCGTCAGAATCATTTTAACAGGTTGGGTAGATTGTGTTGTTTTTTTTAAAGCAACCTCCTACAGAATCTGGTTACTAGAAGCAAAAGTGTACATATCATAAACAGCAAGTCCTCTTTCAAACTTTTTTTTTGGGGGGGGGAGGATGGGGAACTATTGCTTCTCTTCAGCGTGCAAGCCTGTATCAAGATCTATACAAGAATATAAGCTAAGCAGTTAGAGTCCTGGGTAGATAGCTCCTTTTACCTTCCTTGATAGCATTATACTTGCAATCATTTGATTGCCCTGAATAAAGATTTTCTAAAGTGCTCGTTTTCAGCACAGCAAAGACTTTATTTACTTAATTCTGTGCACTGAGACAAGGGGTGGAAATTGCACCATAGGCAGCACTAGAAATATATCACAAGCTGGAAGACTGCAGCAAATCCGCATATTTTTGATGCATATAATCTAGTTTGTGTATCATGTTCTAAAATCACACTCGTGCTAAGCTGTAGTTGATAGATATACTCCACTTCTTTGTGTTTGTCTAAAATGCCTACCCTACCCTGAAATACGAGAAAGCTTGAGCCTGTAGATCTATCCGGATAAAATGGAAACCATGAAAGGTGTTTAATGTCCTTGTTGCCAATTATTTCCTCTTTCTGCTGTGATTATTTCAAGTATGTTTTTGTATCCGCTTCTTTAAAATGAGATTGTTGGACACTAACCACTTCTAGCAACTATGGGACAACAGTGGAAACTTTGAGCTTTGGTTCAAACTGGAATACTGGACATTGGTTAAAAATTCATCCTGAAAGGCTGTCAATACAATAATACAGTGGTACCTCTGGATGAGAATGGGATCCGTTCCAGAGCCCCGTTCGCATCCAGAAGTGAACGCAACCCGCGTCTGCGCATGTGTGGGTCGTGATTTGCCGCTTCCGCGCATGCACGTGACGTCATTTTGACCATCTGCGCATGCGCGAGTGGCGAAACCCGAAAATACTTATCCCGAAGCTACTTCAACCCAAGGTATGACTGCACAGTCACAAACTGTTCTTAAAAGCACAGTTCCAGCTTGAAACAAGTGAACTTGTTCTTCAAAAAGAGAGAAAATAAAAGCAGTTCATAGGAAAATTTGGGAGATGAGTATGTGAAATTGAACAGAACTATTAGCTGTTCCTGCATCACAACTGGAAATGGAAGAAACGGAAGATAATTATCTATGGATTGGGGAATTACTGGAATATGCGTTGATGGAAGGATTACTAAGTAATTTTCTATGGAAAATTAAATTGACTTCGAAAGAAAGGACAGTGAACAGAGAACTCATAGCATGGAATAGAATTTAAGACTGAGAGATTTCTTGGGGAATGGGAGGGCATGGCAACATTCCAGAGGCTGCCTGGGAAGGAATGAGTGTGAGTCTGCCTGGCTCTAGTTAGGGAATAGTTGGCTGAAAATATTGTTGGGTTTCTAGGAGATCAGACACTTAATGACATCCAGGATACAAATCAGGGTTAATGAGCTGGTAGAGTCCTATTTACAGAATGGCGAGAAAAGTTTAGAAGACTGCACTAGGAAATTCCAGGCTTAGGGAAATGGAGAGAGAATAATGAGAATCAAGGAGAACCCTGTAATTCCTGAGCATCCAAGAAAGGGAACTGAAAGAGGAAGATGACAAGGCTGAGAAGAAACCCCCAACAGGTGGGATGGAGGAGCAGGAACCTGGGAAAGCTTCTCAAAGTGGAAGGAGACAGCTGGGTGATAGTCACCCCTCTTACCATTTTGAATGCGCAGAAGATCTCTGCCTATGCTCCCTCGTGAAAAAAAAGATTGCTGTGCAAATAAAACTGTAGCCTGCTCATACTTGCTGTCTCATGATTTTCAAAAGCAAGATAAAAGCTCTGAGGCTAAGATCACACACACACACCATACATTTAAACCATATTTAAAGTGTGGGGCTTCTCAAAAACAAGATCCCTGACAATTTTGCTGTTGCACATAAGTGCCTCAGAGTTCACAGGTCTTCATTGTAAATGAACCCCCTGCAAAATATCCGGAAAAGGCTCTGTATACAACACTTCTCCCACACCAATATAATCTCCATGCAGGAAAAAGTGTGTGCACCATCACAGAAAAACTGCAACATGAAAGTTTATTTTGGCACAAGCAGACAGACTGGGCAGCTGGTGCACTGAGATTATCTCCATGTAGGAAAAATGACAGAGATGCAGCAGGCTGTAGGTAATCATAACACTCTGCAATGTTTTGCCCTCTGTAGGGATAGTAAAGACAAACATTCATTTCCTCCTTGCATTAACTAGAATGCAGGGCTAGCTATTTTTGCAAGTATCTATCCTACCCTTAAATGAATGCTTACAGCTCTCAGAATGACATAAATTTTGCCATGGTCATTTGAAAATTATTGTTCCTTCAAAATTATGTTTTTTAAAAAAACTTCTGATTTAGCGTATTGTTACTAAGTTGGAACAAGTTTGACTTCACCTGCAGAGTCATAAGGATCTGTATAATTGCCGGCGTCCGCAGTAGCTTGAGGCTCTGAAGACCATCCTGGGTTACTGAGAACACTATGTCACTTCTGGTGCTTGAGTATTGACACTGTATCTCTTTAAGGCTCTTTGCAGCTCTTTAATGACTCTACCAATTAATAATACATCTCTCTCTCTCCCCACCCTCTAGCTCATTTTAATTGCTCTAATTTATGTCCCTTGAAAATACTCAGACTGCACATGTAATCTATACCACTGTGACAAGCCAGGAGAGTAGGAGACCACACACACAAGGTCCCTAGCAAGTAAACAAACCAATTTCTAAGTTCACGGACACCATCTGCAATTGACATCAATTACTGTTATATGCAAACAAGTCGTGGCATTACAGGTAACACAGCTACACCCTGGAAACAGAGCAAGCACCATTCATTAGAGCTTTGACAGCTAATTGCAAGAATGTCAGAGCTACAGAGACAGCGCTTGCCTGATAAAAGGTCTACATCTAATAATAATCCAATAACTTAATGGGGGGAAAGTAAGCAACATTTGGACTTGTATCCAATGTACTGCTAAGTATCTTTCCCATCAGTGCAAGGATTTGCATTACTTCCTACCTCTCCTACTCCTCTCTGTGCATCCCAGATCTGTTCCAGAGAGTGGGGGGGGGGGGGGAGATTCAGAACAGATTTAGGGGGGGAGAAGGGAGAAAGTCCCATTGGGCAAAAGTCCCCCATGCACTGCTCTGAGTGTGAAGGGAAGATCGCTCCCCGCCCATTTCTACCTTGCCTAGGGGGCTTACTCTGAGTATGTCAAAAAAAAAATTTTTTTTAATGTTTAAAACACTTGTTAATCTATGATGCTTTAAATGTTGTTGTTGTTTTTCACTGTTGTGAGAGAGATGAATGTTTGATGGGGCTGAGTGACCGACTCTGGGGTTGCAGCGCTCATCTTACTTTATTGGCTGAGGGAGCCGGCGTACAGCTTCCGGGTCATGTGGTCAGCATGACTAAGCCGCTTCTGGTGAACCAGAGCAGCGCATGAAAACACCGTTTACCTTCCCGCCGGAGCGGTACCTATTTATCTACTTGCACTTTGACGTGCTTTTGAACTGCTAGGTTGGCAAGAGCAGGGACCGAGCAATGGGAGCTCACCCCGTCGGGGGGATTCTAACCACCGACCTTCTGATTGGCAAGTCCTAGGCTCTGTGGTTTAACCCACAGCACCACCCGCATCCCAAGTATAAATGTACTCCTTATTATTTCAATAAGTATTTATTGTCTTGTTGGTTTGCTTTGCTGTATAGTTATATTTTGTTTAAAAGGGAAGAGGGTATGAATCATGGGGGTGCAGAGAGTGTGTGAATGAACTTAGTGCTTAGCTTATATTTTTAGTTGCTATTTTGTTAATGTTTTTAATATCGTTTTATAGATTCTAAATGCCGCATTGATCTGTTAATCATATGACTTGCCATAATTGCGAGGTTTGGCTTATTCTTTAGTTGCTGTTTTGTCAAGCTTTTATTATTATTATTGCTACTGCTTTATTGTTATTTTGTTAATTATTTTATATGATGTATGCTGTATTTGCGATGTGCTATTATGTTTTATTATGTTACGGTTATTTATTGGTTGTAAGTCGCTTTGAGATTCATTGGAATGAAAAGAGGCATAGAAATATAATAAATCAAAATCAATCAATCAAAACCCTTATGCCGGTGGGCCAGTTATTTAGTGCTACATTGGATACAAGCCAGAATAAGCAACTAAACATATTTATTGTCCAGGATTATCTTCAAAAGTTGATTCCACTAGTAGACAGTATTGTAACCTATATCTATGTCTATGTCTATGTCTATGTCTATGTCTATGTCTATGTCTATGTCTCTATGTCTATATCTAGTGGCCTGTGAGTTCCATAGGATATCAAGGTTCCCTCCACTAGATTTTCCTCCACTAATGCCTCACCCCTTGAGCAAGTCGTCTTCCTCTCCAAGCATTTATTTGCTTTCCTCTCCCATGCAATCTTTGCAGGCATCCTGATTTAGCTTCCATCGTGTCCCACATTTAAAACAAGAGGAGGTGCCATTGAGTCCTGGTGTAGTGGAGAAGCAGCACAAGAAGCTCTGAAGCTCTCTTCACAGGAGGAGCAATGATGTCATCTGCTGGGGTGGTATCTGCAAAAGTTGCAAGCCTGGTGATTGCAGGAACCGGCCTGGCCTGGCACATGGTCCCTTCAATGGGTAGAGTAGACTTAAGATAGTGAGTGGCTCCAGCTCACCAAGCTGGGCAGGAATTCGAACCCAGGTGCCTGCAGTTAAAACAACCCCAGTAAAATGGGTATCATGCTATGCTTATAGATGGATAGATCACCACAGCTCCCTACATTTTGGGGGGCTGGGGCATGGCCAGGGGAGCAGATGGAGTCACAGGAAGGCAAGCATAGAATTATTTTATCAATTCACTTTCCTCTCATTTAGCTTTTTCCTCCTCCTCCTCCTCCTCCTCCTCCTCCTCCCTTAAAAGTAGAACATGGGAGAAGAGGGAAGTTGTCTGGGACAGAAGGTGGCTAAGCAGAACAGCAAACCACACAGTATTACTTTCCTCCTTCGTTGTGCCCATTAGATTGCTCACGTTATCTCCTTATCGATCAAGAGGGGACTGAGAGGTGAGAAGAAGACAGCTGTACTGTTTTGGCTTGGTTGGATTTTATTCATTTTTACTGGCATTATGGAAATTGGAACATGCCTGAACTATCTATTAAGGTTTAGCTATATTTGTGGTAAAACCTGCCTAAGCTAAAATCAAGCTCCACAGACTCTGCTGCTTTTTGTTCCTGAATATATATTACTGTGCTTTTCCTTTCAATTGAACCCAATTTACCTCTCCCTGTTAACTCTCTGTTAAGCTTTGGCAAAACTGACTACTTTCGAAAATAAAATTTTCAAACCATCGACTCACGGTTCTGCTTCCTCCTCTAGATTAATGGCTGCAAATCTATATTCACTTACTCGGAAGTAAGTCCCTCTGATCTCATTGGAGCTTAATTTTGAGTAAGCATATATAGAATTGGACTGCACAGTGGCACAACGGTAAACACATACTTACTCAGGAGGAAACCCCATTGAACATAGCAAGACTTATTTCTGAATAAATGCACACAGGATTTTGCTGCATGTTGTACATTAATAAGACTGGGTTTCCAAAGCACTTTTTAAAACCCATATAGGATTGTGAAGTCTTTATTTCAGGATTTCCTGTCCATTAGGTAAGGTTGTCATCTTCCTACAGGCTAATTTCAGAGACATCTAGAGTTTTCCCATTTTTTGCTACCATTAATTCAGATGCTGTTAGTAAATGGAGGATAAAGTCTTAATTGGTTGCATTCCAGAAGGGAATAATTAGAGGACAGAGCCACCACATATGTATTAGTGATCCAGGCAAATTGCTTTCCTGACTTTTTTTTTGCTCTTCTTACTACATTTATCTTTGGTTTAATCATTTTGCTTGTCTAATAGCTCATTCGGTAGAGAAGGAGACTCTTAATTTCAGGGCCATGGGTTCGAGCTCCACGTTGGGCAAAAGATTCCTGCATTGCAGGGGGTTGGACTAGATGACCCTTGTGGTTCCTTCCAGTTTCTACAATTCTATGATTATATCTAGCTGAACTAGTATAATGAATGTAAGAGCAATGCAGTAGGTTCAGTAAAATAAGACAGATATATCCACAACATGTTGCAACTGTGTAGATCCACTACCAATTAGGCATAAAGAAAGAAGTGAGATGGTGACAGTTGGTTAGCCTAGTTTTGCTCATGCATGGTATAAAGGTCACTTCACTGCAACTCTGAAGACAAACATGGACTATCAACCAAGACTGTATCCAGACCAGAGCAGCCAGCATAAAAGGTAAAGGTAAAGGGACCCCTGACCATTAGGTCCAGTCATGGCCGACTCTGGGGTTGCGGCGCTCATCTCGCTTTACTGGCCGAGGGAGCCGACGTACAGCTTCCGGGTCATGTGGCCAGGATGACTAAGCCGCTTCTGGTGAACCAGAGCAGCGCACGGAAACGCCATTTACCTTCCCGCCAGAGCGGTACCTATTTATCTACTTGCACTTTGATGTGCTTTTGAACTGCTAGGTTGGCAGAAGCAGGGACTGAGCAACGGGAGCTCACCCCGTCACGGGGATTCGAACCGATGACCTTCTGATCAGCAAGTCCTAGGCTCTGTGGTTTAACCCACAGCACCACCCGCATCCCTAGCAGCCAGCATACTGCCCTCCATATATTGTTGCATTACAGCTGATATCATCCCTGACCATTGGCCTTTCTGGGCAGGGTTGATAGGAACTAGAGTCTAATAATGACATATGGAGGGCTACCTCTGCTCTAAACCACGGCACTGGGGCAAGGAGCTATACTGAAGATCTATACACACATTATATTAACATTTCCCAATTACTGGACCACTGTTGCCTGCCTTTGAGTTACATTTCATCCCACAAGCAACCTTATGAAGTTGATCAATTTGAGCAATAGTGTCTTGGGTAGAGCCAGACCAAAGGCAAGAAGGTACTGTATGTGAAGCTGTGTTTCCTAGATTCAAGCCCAGAACGCTAGTTGCTGCACCAGACTGGCTCACCTTCCGGACATATTTGCTGCTGAGCAGAATAATAATACAGGCCTAAGAAGGGAAACTGCTTCCTATTTTGTTGTAGCTTAACTGCTTCCCAAAATGGCAGACTAGCATTACCTAGCAGCCTGACCCAAGAATAACATCCACAAATCTGCTGGCTTTCCGTAAAAGTTTCGACTGCTCTGCTTTACCCTGGTTATAAGATGAATGCTCCCCAAATGTTATTTAAGTGCAGCCGGGCTCCACACTGTTAAGTTGGATGCAACATGGTACAGAATTACAAATATGTGACTGAAAATATGTGGAGCTGGGGTGACAACTCAGGAAATAAAGATTAAGAGCACCAAACTATATGAAAAAGCATGCAATGTGGCCCAATAACCCTTTTTTATTTCTTGAAGCAGTGGATGGAAAGGACATGTAACCCTTCACATATTACATGTATTTGGTTGCAGAATATCTAGGTCAACTGTTTTGGGTAGGTAGGCAATGCATACAATAGGTTAGGGAGAAGAGGTGATCTGAATAAAGAAATGTTTAGGAAGTCTTGCCTTTGGAGCATACTGAATAATATTTTTGAATGTATTGTCCTTTATAAAAAAAATCTGAACCAACCAAAAAATCTGAACCAACAGCAATATGCAAACTGACCCAAACAGAGATTTATTTTCTCTTATTTTTAATTGTATTTATTAAGTTTTATAAACAAACAAACAAACAAACAAACACAACAGAGAAATAAAATATTATAGGTAAGTTAAAATACAATTAATGCAAGGTCAAGGACACAATGTAAAGTTAGCATCAGGAAAACAACAAAGGAGAGAAAACTAAAGAAAGAAGACAATTGGATTCAAAGAAGAAATGAAGATAATAACCAAGATTGGTTATACATAAATTACCATGAGTCTGAGGTGGAAGAAAGTTGTTTTCTTTGTTATAGATTTATTCTAGAATTCCTCTTAAATAGTGTTCTGTTATATTAGAGTAACATGTACCAGGGCTATTTTCTTGTAAAGCAAAACAAAAATATTTGTTTACATCTGGGGAGGTTTTCAAAGGAATGAAAATGAAATGGGACTTGGTAGATTTCTCAGCAATACAAAATAATATTAATAATAATATATACACAGAGGAACAATTATTCAGCCTTAACATTTAAACCAAAACCATCTGCTTTGCACAGTGCTTGATTCCCCACCCCACCCCATGTCCCAGTAAATAACAAAACATCAAATTCATAAATAGATTAATTAAAGGTGTACTCTAGACACTCCTGTAACCAAGACTGCAAGCTGAAGAAATATACTCAAATGTACCTGTGAATTACACCAGGGCTTCAGGAACATGATCTTGGCACATTGTGAAAACTTGGGAGGGGAAGGAGTCTTTAATTTCATGCTGGAGAGGAGTGACAGACACCAACCTTTCCATAAGTCCACTGGCATATATGGAAGACTCAGAGAAAAAGGAGGGTTCAGACAGGCTCAGAATAGGAAGCATAATTGCTGCTTTGAAGTGGCTCCAAAACATGGCGCAAAGTGAGCGAATGATCCCATCCTTTCTCCCAACATCCAGAGGACTTGTGGAAAATTACAAGGTTGTTCTGTCAATTTGGCTTCAGCTGTGAAGACAACTAGAAGCAGATGCTCCTAATTGCCCCCAAACCCCAGCACAACTTGAGAGGATGAAGCAGTTCTTAGGGGAAAGGGCAAGATCGTAACTCACCTTGCATTGTGCTTTGGGTCTTAAGGGGTGTGGGGATCCCCTCAATGATAATGAGGTAGTTTTCCCTGCTATGACCTATTGCTTATTTTTCTTAACCCTCTGCGAGTGTTGCCACCATGTATCTCAGAATCGTTTTATCTTCTTCCACATTTTATCCACAGAAGCTATGGTTAGAAATAGGGCAAGCAGTACAGAGGTTCAAATATAAAGTAAAAATGAAGTGCAATATATTTAATATAAAAAGATAGGTATGTATGGTTACTTAATAAAACAGGTGGTTAGCTTTACTTTGTTATAGTTACTTTAAACGAGAATGCACATTATTAGATTACTGCCATTTTAAAAGGCGTATCAAACACAAAATATGGTCCCTGACACTTTAAGAGGGTAGTTATGTGAGCTTCAGTTCCTCTCTCTATCCAAACCATAACGATGATGGTAATTTTATTTACCATATTTTTTGCACCATAACACTCACTTTTTTCCTCCTAGAAAGTAAGGGGAAATGTCTGTGCGTGTTATGGAGGGAATGCCTACGGGTGGCATGCCTACGGATTTTCCTCCTCTAAAAGCTATGTGCGTGTTATGGTCGGGTGCGTGTTATAGAGCGAAAAATACGGTATATGCCACCCATCTGACTGAGTTGCCTCAGCCACCCTGAACAGCTCCCAACAAAATATTAAAAGCACCATAAAACCTCAAACATATGTTGTTCCTATAGTACAGGGGTAGTCAACTCCCAAGAGACGGCGATCTACTCACAGTTAAAAACTGGCAGTGATCTACCCCCTTTTGGGGGGTTCAGGTAAAAGTTGTTGGGCTTTTTTTAGGGAGGAGGAAAGCCCCATTTTGGGGGGGGGGTACAGGGCAGAAAGTGTTGAGTTTTTTGGGGGGGTGCTAGTGATCTACCATAGACATTCAGTGATCTACCAGTAGATCATGATCTACCTGTTGGATGTGCCTGCTATAGTACTCCCAGTTAATACCTCTCAACTAGGAACTGATTTCAATCAGCTTCACAGCCACTCCCATCCAGAGTCCCTCTCCGGACTTCTGCTGCAGTCTTGTCCCCGGTCCAGTAGTCCCCACTGTTGCCTCAGGTTCTCAGCAACCCTTCTGCCACTTGGGTGAACTCACCTGAAGGCTGCATCTAGAATTGTAATCTCTTCCCCACAAACATCTTCAGTCCTAGCCCAAGGAGCCTAGCTCTTGGCTCCTCAAGCCTCTTTGAGCCACTTCTTAATTCACATTTAATTCACATCTTAATTCACAATTCTGATTGTTCTATCAGTGCAAGCATTCCTGCTTACCAGAAGGAGCAATCTCCTCATCCCTGTGCTATTCCGGGGGATTTCAGGGGGTTGTGGTGGGGTGTATGTGTGCACACAGGTGGAGAGGGAGCAAAGCTCCACTATAACAGTAAGAAGATCCTCCTTGTGGTGCAGCAATAAAGCACATTTGCAAGGCAAAGCAGGATCCGGTATTGTTTCAAATTGGATGAGAATCCTGCATTGCAGAGGGTTGAACTAGATGATCCTTGGGGTCCCTTACAACTCTACAATTCTATTATTCTATGACTCCCATCAGATGTCAAAGAGATAAACAACTACCTGACATTCAGAAGACATCTGAAGGCAGCCCTGTTCAGGGAAGTTTTTAATGTGTGACATTTTAGTGTATTTTTGGTCTTTGTTGGAAGCTGCCCAGAGTGTCTGGGGAAACCCAGCCAGATGGCCGGGGTACAAATAATAAATGATGATGATGATGATGATGATGTTTGAGCTGGGTCTTGCTAACACGACTGTTTGGCTAAATCTGGCCCTTGGTGTCTTAACTTTAGAACTCCAATTTCCAGCTCTTCAGCTAACTAACAGCTGCACATCAATTTTATACACTCCTGACAACTCTCCCTGTTCCCTGGGCCAATAATTTCAATTTTGGTACTATTCTACCCCCTCATTGCCATATAACTAAGTTCAAGTAGGATAAAGCAGAATGCCCACCAGCTGATCAGTTAGAATTTACCAGCTTCTGATGCTTTGAATCCTTTATATAAAGACAAGAAGCCTCCCTCACAAAATGATCTTTGTTTGAAACAATGAAAACGATGGCAGTTTAATTGTCACTCAGGCAAACTACTGGCCTCCAGCTGAAACACAGAAGCTCCACAGCTCCTAGCAGGAATGCAAGGCAAAGTTTACATAACTGTTTACCCTTACATTCCACTCAGTATAAAAATCTTTATATGTTTTAAAATGAAAAAACCTCACCTCAGAAAAAAATTCTTCAGAAAGGGCAAGGAACATTATCACAGCTTCCGAATGCTTCCCAGTTCTAGTGCAAAGAAAAAAACCCTTCTCCTCTCCTCAGTCCTTCAAGTGTGTTAAATGATTTGGAGGACAGAATGGGCAACCACAAATAATGGCTGGCTACCAAGCTAAGTCAAAGGCTGTGGACCCCAAAATTCCCCTCTCAGACCCTAGAATGAGGGAACCATGCCCCTGGAAAAAATACAAAATATAATTTCGTTTTAAGTCACCTGCAACACACAGCAAGGTCAGCTACATTATGTCTCTGAATATATATAAAATTTAACCACACATTTGCTTTCTCGCAATAAAGCCCAAGGATCAACACTTTTGCTTTTATTGAATTTGCTCTAAAACCTAGAGTGATGTGGCCTTTGCATTGCTGCCAACGGCTTGCAAGTAGAACATCTAAATCCTACCCACCCCACATTCCTGTCACTAAGCTATAAAGGAATCCACAGCATCTCAGACAAGCAGCAGCTGGCATTGTAAATAATTTCATATTAATCACCAAGCTTTGCAACTTGCCAAGTGATTGATTATGAATGAGCTCAGTGGATGGTTAGCCGCTCTTCTTTGACCTGCTTCTGTGACAACTGTGAAGGAACAACTGTGGGGGAGAATTATGTTTGCCAGAGAGAAAGGAAAAAGAAAATGGTGTTTGCTACATCTTGCCTAGTTTCTATCCAAAAATACTGCAAAGTATCTTATTTACTGGGAAGCTTTGAAGAGATAAAGACCTTGAGAGGACGTCACTTTTGGGGATTATCCAGCACCAGGGGACATTTAAGAAACAAAACAGATGCCAGATTTATACAGGAGAAAACAAACAAACAAAATATTGTTCATACTCCTGCTAAAAATTTCAAACTTGTGTAGAATTCCCTTAAAATTCAGTTCGCAACTATTTTAATGATGTTCACAAGGCCTTTGCCAGTTAATCAATGCAAGCAGATCCGAGTGAGTGCTGTAGGCTTATAACTGACTATAGGTATTTTTGGCAACAAACAAAATAGTTATCCCCAAGTATATTTGAAGTGCAGAGAACTTTTTGAGTTCTGCTGCATAATTGAATTCAGAATTTAATTTTAGAACATAAAGAGAAGCAATAATAATGGTATTTTCTGGTCTTGGGTACTTCACATTTCCCCACGTGGTGAAAAGGCTGCTATAACTCCTTTCAGTTCACAACTAGCAAACACCATTCATGCCTCAATAATCTTCATTCTGGAGTACTCTATCCCTGCTCAGTCTAGACACAAGTGTGTAGAAAGCCAAAATGTGTGCAGTGACTCCATATCCAATGTCACCAGGCACAGTTCTTCCACTCCCAACTTTTTCATCAAGAGTAGGGAACCTCTGGCCTGCAGGCCAATCAGATTGCCAGCGCCTGCAAAGCCCCACTGTGTAGCATTCCCAAGCGCCTGGCAATCAATTGACCCATTGCACAAAGGGCTTTGCCAATCCTATGCTCGGTGCCTGGGAAGCATTGAGCAGAGCTAGCAAAGCACTGTCTACAGGTTGAAAAGAGGCATTTTATTGGGTTTATGCAAAAGGTAAGCAGGGTTGGTGATGGCCGTAGGACAAGGACTTGGACGCCATTCCAATCAGCCCTTGCTGTTGGAATGTTATTTCCACTTGGATGGGAAGCGCCCATTCAACACAGCCATGTGAGATGACCAGTGGTGCAGACCAGGCGTTAGCGATCTTCCCAGGTGAACCTCTCCTCCTGACTGCCCAGAGCCATTGCGCCACCAGACAAATGGTGATCTGTACACAGGGGCACGCACAGCAGTGGCTTGCAGTGCAATGTAATACTTATTCAGCTGATCATCTAAAAGGAACTATTTTTCTTTAAATTGATAGTAAGATGAACAGCTGTTTTAACAGCTGTTTACAATTCCCCACAGGCCCAACAAACCAGAGAAGCTATGGCGACATTCCTCCCACACCTATCTACTTAAAAGTATAAGACAAATACTAGGTAACTGCACTGCTCTTATGGGGTAAATTTGTTGCAATCAGGCTCTTTGGTTTTAGGGAATTACTTCATATGTTTATTGTTTATAAGCCACCGGGGACCAACAGGAAAGAAGGGGAAAGCAGTGTATAAGTTGACTAAATACATAATGCCAACACAAATATTGTGATTGTAGTTGCATGGAACACAGACTTCATAAAAGGTGTGCAAACAACCCAGGAATGTGAGCCCATGCATATGGTAATGCTAATACATTTTTTGCAGTAATTTAAAATAGTTTACTAGTAAGATGGGATTTAAGGGGCGCGGATGGCGCGGTGGGTTAAACAACAGAGCCTAGAACTTGCCGATCAGAAGGTTGGCAGTTCGAATCCCCGCAACGGGGTGAGCTCCTGTTGCTTGGTCCCTGCTCCTGCCAACCTAGCAGTTCGAAAGCACGTCAAAGTGCAAGTAGATAAATAGGTACCACTCTGGCGGGAAGGTAAACAGCATTTTCGTGCACTGCTCTGGTTCGCCAGAAGCGGCTTAGTCATGCTGGCCACATGATCCGGAAGCTGTACGCCGGCTCCCTCGGCCAATAAAGTGAGATGAGCGCATCAACTCCAAAGTTGGTCATGACTGGACCTAATGGTTAGGGGTCCCTTTACCTTTAGCTTTAAGATGGGATTTGTAGAAAGATCTGGATCACAGAAATCTCCCACTGGTCTATCTAGCTCAGTATTGCCTACCCTTACTGGCAACTGCTCTCCAGGGCTTCAAACAAGAGCCTCTCTCATCTCGTCTCCTACCTGAAGATGCTGGGGGTTCAACATGAGACCTTCTGTAGGAAAAGCTTGTGGCATTCTTTCTTTTCCCCCTTTCATTTTTAAAAAAAGAAATCTAGGATATAAGACTGACCACAAAAGCTCTACTCAAAGATGCCATCTGTGTACCAGGTTCCCACTGCATGTGTTAAGTGAGAGCATTTTGGGGGTTTCCTGTTTCAAATGTCTGCACTTCAAATGTGCATCCTTCTTTGGGCTGCAGTTTTCAATTACATCCATGTTTAAGCAATTGTTTTAAATATGTTTTAGTGTTTTACTACCCTTCTGAATGGGGTGAGCTAAAGATTCCAGTGTATACACTGAGAGAGTAAGAGAGAGATTTTATCCTGTAACCAAGAAGGCTTCCAGAGCAGCAGCTTCTTCTTTTAAAAAACCCAGAATGCTTAATACATATGGCAGGATCCAAATGTAACCACCCAGCTAGTTCTGTACAACTAAAGGAGCTTTGGAACTGAGTTTTCTGAAAAGGAGCTGCTTGTGCTACATGACAAATCACTTTTAAAAGAGAGAAGAATCTCCTAACAACAACCACCAAAGTCAAAAATCCCACTGGGGAGTACATAGGCCCTTTGGCATACTTAACGTCAGCCTGAGGATATGCACCATGGAAATATATAGGAAGGGGAATAAATAAAAAAGATGTATACTATGTGGAGAGTTTATTACACTTTGTTGCTTTTGTGCAATAGTTTTAGACAATGAAAGAAGTACAGAACATGGAATACAACTAGAAAATAGTGTTTTATGATTTAAGGTTCTACAGGAAATAAGCACATCTCTAATCTTGGATTTCCAAAGTTGGATTTATTAAGATAGTAAAGAAGAAAGACCTGTTTTTTGGGTGCATAGTTTTAAGCTGCGGTCTCAATCACTACAGGGCAAACTACAATGTTTCCACGTGGGAGTTTATTGTGGAATTGGTGCTGCTGATGAGCACAAGTTTTTTCGCAGCATCTAAACATCTTCATCAAAATGCCAGCCTGTACTTTGTTTTACACGTAGCCCAAATTTCCCCTTATGGTGGAAAATTCAGTAAGTAAAAATAACCTGTTACACATCTGCCATCACTGCTGGTGTGAAAGCGCTCTTTAACACGTTTTTTTGAGTGGGTGGTTTGTCATGTGTATGGTGTTTCAGCAGGTGGTGTCTGTTGCCACAGCACTACTTTTGTTTGCTCCTCACCTGAGCACAATCTAGTAATTTTGTTTCTACTGACCTCTTGAAACCAAAAGCCTACACCTATCGCCACATGCTGTAGGCACCCCTGAATTTCAACAACCCAGTTCAGATAAGTTTTTCTCTCCTGTTCTTCACACAGTAATTGTGAGGAATACCTCACATTGCAAGACTTACATAGGATTAAAAAATAAGCAAATTAATATGGAGCACAAACCTCCATTCTGCCCACTGCAAAAGGCCTGGTAACATTTGCAGTTGTGTACTTTTAGTGATTTTTAAAAATGGTGCATGTACACAGGTACATGAAAAGGTAGTGGTGGGCAGGCCAGGAGTGACTGAAGGAAGGAACAAAACAAACAAACAAAAGTCTGGATACATTCCATCAAGCTCTGCTCACTGTGTTTGGCAAATGGCAGAATAACAATGCTTATACATGACTGTATAAAGCAAAACAGAGTACGCATAAGCTTTGTTCACAAAATGAATAACACCTGAATGACTGTTTGCAATATAAAGCCCCTGGAAAAGCAACTCTAGAATTCGAAAGGAATTAAAAAATGGCAATTTCACACATTGCTGCATCAGAATCTAGCCCATATAGTTACAGTTCAAAAATGAATCGGTAATTGCTAATATATATTATTATTACAGACAACAGAATTTTAAATTCTTTTAGCAAAACAGTTTGGCTTCCGCCTTCATCAGTTGCTCTGAGAAAAAAATGAAGCTGTTTCCAAGGTGGCAGATCTAAATTGTTAACACAATGTGTGTAAACTAAAATTTGAATTTACTTTCCTAGATCAGTGACCACCGTTGGGGTGGCAGGGGATGGGGGAAGGAAAAGGAGACATACAGCATCAATGTACAAGAAATGTACATTTGGAATATGCAAAAATAAATACACATAATCTTATGTTTTAAGAATCAAAACATTTTTTTGAAAAACCTTCTGAACAAAACTGGTCAAAACCTATTATTTATTTCAAGTTAATATGTCAATAAAAACACTCACGAAGGAGTGAAGAATTGGCTCTATTTAGCAGTCTGTCTTAAAACATTTAAAATCCATTAGGATAGCATTAAGAAATCTTATAAATCAAAAACCCATCCATGTTCCCTTTTCCTCCACAGATGTGTGGCCTGCTTCTGGCCACTCCAGCTAATTGATTCTGGCACATTTTGGAAGGATATTATATTAGTGTAGTAGAATAACATTCTGTTTATATAAAAAAGATGAAAAACCAAGGTAAAGAGAGAAAAGGGGGACAGTATTAAATGATTCATTGGTTGAAGCCACCTTGTCAGTAACTGTCCTTGACATGAAGCTTAAGATTTCAAGCAAGATACCAGATCTAATTTATAAATATTTTCCATTTTGGTTGTGCTTTCAGTCATGAACCAAGCTGCTGTGTGAGCTGAAATTTAATTCTCGCCTGACAGATTTCACAGTACACAAAATACAGCAAAAGGGACAGATTACAGCTTCTCTTATGTCTGTAGATTTTGGGGTCTTTCACAAGGTAATCCTATGCAGGTCAGAGGTATGGCCAACTGTGTGCATAGGATTGCAGCCTGACATACTGACACTAACCCTCCTGCTTACAATCAAATGAATTGGGCTGACTGAAGTGAATTGCAACTAAATCCCCTATACCAGCATAAATCCATGGTGTGATAGTATAGTGAATTCACTGTGCTGTCTTATGTCAATGTAATGCCATGGTGCCTTAACTATTACTATAATGTGCACCCCAATCTCTGAGTGGCGAGAGATTTCAGAGGTTCCAGCACATACCTCAGTGTCAAGTTCCCTTCAGGAATGAAGGTCACTGGAAGCCGTGGTGTCTATATCTTTTTACATACACGTCGCTTCCGGGTTAGCGCCATCGGCGAATGGCGGAGTTCCTCCGATCGGAGGAACTAGCTCCGTGAAAACTGGGTCTTCCCGCCGCGGCGAAGGCGGGGACCCACTAGAAATCCCAGGCGGAGGAAGCCTGGGAACGTGGGGTTCGGCAGGGCACCAGGAGCGCCCCCCTACTCACCGGGAACCCCATTTTGGGGCGCCGGAGCGAAGTGGGGTGAGCGGCGCAGTGCTGCGAACTGATTGCTACTTTCACGGAGTGAAGCCGCACAGCCATTGCCGGAGAGCGCTGACTTTTTCCTGTGGACAATTGGACTTAAAACAAGTACCCGTGAGTAGAAACGCAAAATTGGATCAAGAAATATCTTAATTTGGCATTGAAGCGGGAAGGTTCAAAACAGGAAGTCCACCTTCCGCTTTTTGTATATAGACTAAAGCAAAAACCTTGTAAGCTAAAGCCTGGAAAGTCGTTAAAAAAGTCTAAATTTCCTTCATTTATAATTACTGAAACCCCCCTGGAAGCAGGAGAAAAGGGGGGGCCTTGTTTAACCCCTGCAGGAGAGGGAGTGAAGAAAGATAAGTTTCCACCGTCTCTAACCTGGGAACGGGGTGTCAGAGACAGAAATAGTTGGAGAGGTTCATTGACTGTGAATGGAATACTTTGACAGATAGCTAAAGAAGAGAAATAAACTGATTCCAATGTTGCCTTTTGCATTCTAAAGAAACAAAATATCTGAAAAATACCTGAAAAATGAAAGTAATTTTCCTTTGCTGGACTTGCCTTAAAAAAAATGGATACAAAGAGAAATTGTCTCCTCTAGAGGGAGCTTGTTAAATTGTTGCTGCAGTCTACTTGAGGACTCAACAGCTGTGAGATTAAGATCATGGGACCAGTCTTTTCTGACCTTGACTAAATATGAGCTGGGAGGAAGTTTGGGTGCTTGCTTTATGCAAGACAAGTGCCTTGCTGGAACAGATGCACGAGAAGATGGATTTGATGAATGAGAAAATGGACTTGATGACTGTTGTGGTTAATAACTGTGGACAAACAGGGAACATTGATACAGAAACCATTCAGGGACCAACTCATGAACCTGTACTGACTGGGCAAGTGCAGAAGATAATGGAGGAGGATGCGGTTGCACCTCAAATAATACAAATGGAGAGACCCGAGGCCCTACAGGAGCATAAGCCGCTGTCATTGAAGATTGAAGTTGGAGTGGGCCAGGGGGAGTCTGGAGCTGAGGAGGTTCTTAACTTTGGAGAGACCTTGAAATATGCTTTTAAATACTTTTTGGATTACATTGATGACTGTGGGGAGTGGGACTGTGGGGAATGGGCGGGTTTGCTGAAGGGAGATGGAGACAATTTTGGGTTGGAATCCCCCAGAGACCTAATCCTCAATGAGAAAGGAAAGAAATTAAGAAAGAGACCAACAAAAGACAAGGAAAAGGGCAAGTATAAACAACAACAAGAAGATTTGCAGAAGGGACATGGAAGAGACTTAAGGGCCTCGGACATAAGACTTCCAGGTTGATGGACTAGATGGAATGGACAGTAAGGACTGACACGACCCGAGACCAGGAAGAAGAGACGTTGGATGAAGATTGGAAAAAATTTATAAAGGAAATTTTCTATTTCGGGAATTAGCCTAAAATTAATGAATATTAGGGAAAATGTTAGAATGAAACTATATGACTCTAGCAGAAATGACATCAGGAGTTATGTATAACTGAGTATTAAGTTTTAAGCTTTAAGGTATTTTATGGTAAGATAAGGTTAAATAAATTAAGGTAATTTGAATAACAGAATATGGGGAAAGATGGAAAGGATCTGTCGAGTTAATTAATAGGTTAAATTGTTAAGATAAATTATTTAATAATAATTGAGAAAGATGGAAAGAATTTGCTGAAATAACTAACTAAACTAGAATACAAAAAGGGAGGTGTGAGGAGGTCAACGAAACAAGCAAATGGAAGTTGAAGATATGTAATGTGGGATTTGTGTCTTTTTTCTTTCTTTTTTTAATTTTCTTTTTTGCTGTATTGTTGTATTGGTTTTTATGTTTTGCGTTTTTTCTTCTTTTTATGTATTGTAGTGTTGTTCTTTATTTTTTCTTTTTTTTCTGTAATTCTGAAATTATTAATAAATATTATTTTTTTAAAAAAATATCTTTTTACATACACATATATACAGCCTGAACACAATATGGAAGGACTCACAGAACTAATGTTCCAACTGATCTCATTCCCCTCCTTTATGTATTTAGGGGGGTTGCCAAAGCCTTAGATTGGGACCCAGAAGAAAGAGATTATCAAGCTACTGTGTCTTCCCAGTTCCATATGACACTAGGCCAGAGCAGCCCCCTGGTCTATTGCTCCCCTACCCATTGGATGACAATGGCCCCAATCTAGGGAAAGCCTTCCCCCTCCTTCTGGAAGCTTCATTAGCAAGTTGTTTCTATGGCAACTCATGTGTGCTTGTTCAACTCTTTAGACATGTAAAAAGGATGTTTAACAGGCATGGCTAGGTCCATTTACTTAACAAACTGACTGGTATGACCACTTCAGCAGTTCCTTTTGCTATCAGATTCCCATCCTACAGATATAAAACCACAGGTTTGGAAGGGCCACAACGTATCATCCAAACCAAACCCCCAAGTCCCCAAAAACAAAACAAACACCTATTATAGTCGAAATAAAAAAATTCCTTCCTGTAGCACCTTAAAGACCAACTAAGTTAGTTCTTGGTATAAGCTTTCGTGTGCATGCACACTTCTTCAGATACCGTGTGCATGCACACGAAAGCTTATACCAAGAACTAACTTAGTTGGTCTTTAAGGTGCTACAGGAAGGAATTTTTTTATTTCGACTATGGCAGACCAACACGGCTACCCATCTGTAACTGGAACCTATTATAGTGTCCATGGTAGGGGAAAGTCTCATAACTGGGTTGTGGTAACAAACAATTTGAAGTGTAACACAAACAGTCTGATCAGTTCAGATATCTTACCCAGCTAGAAGACAAATATACACCTATTACAGAACAGGCAGCTGCTAAAGTGCACATAGGATCTTTAACATGCCTCATTTAAACATGAATGTGAATGCAAGACTAAAACGATAATAAGAGGTGCCCTGAACAAAATATTGCACTGTGGAATACCACATTGTGAAATATTGCACAAAATATTGCATTCTGGTCTAGTGTTCCAGGCAGTCAGCCATGCTCTTTTCCACGATAGCAGATTCCATTTCTCCTCCCACCAGTTTTTCACTATAAACCCCCAACTCACTCAGGCTGCCATGACCATTGACTCCACCCAAATCCTCGCTGGAATGTGTTTTGGAGGTTCTCCCCTTAGTTATTTTTTTCTAACCTGAAGTTATTTTGCATCTCTGCAATCTGTTTGCAATCCCCACAAACCTGCCTCCCTAATGTGTCTATCAGTGTCCTTTTGGCTACATATGGATCAGCACTTGCCTCAAAACTTCAGAAATAGATGGAATGACGAAAGCCTATTTTGTATTATTCATGATGGAGCTAGATGTTGTGGCAGTCAGAGAGGCAAGATTAGCATTCCCTTGTCTAGTTCTATTTACCCAAATAAAAACAGTTCTTGCAGTTTTAAACAAATCAATTTGAAATGTGTGTGTTTTTAAGCAAATCCAATCACTAGTAAAGAAATATATCTGGAGATCTCATAGGTAGTGTTTTGATGTGTATAAGTGCTCTTAGAGACTACCCAGCATTGCACAAGACTGACAAGGTCAGTGACTTGCCATTTATAAATTAATGCCATGGAGTGTAATCACTATGAGGCCTAATGTCAGTTCTTATAAAACAAAGCTAAAAATAATCGGCAGCAAAAGATTAAATATAAAATGCAGACGTCTCTGCAAATTATTTTAGTTCTGCTTACATGCAGAATTTTATTTAGGAGGATTTCAATGTACTTTTCACCTTTACACAGATTCCACACAATGGCAATTATGCTTTGAAACAAGTTAGATGTGGAAGACAACTACAAAGTCAAATGTCATTTCTGACTTTATTTTTAAAGTTGTTATCCTGGAAAAAAGTTTTCTGTGCTTTTCATATGAAAAAATAGTATCATGGCCACTAAATTACTCTGCACTTTTATTACATCCATTTTTACATGCTAGGCAGGAAAAAGTAACATTTTTCCACCGGAAGACAGACAGATGAATCAATGTAGGGTTCCTAATTTATTATGGGGTTTTCTCCCTCATTCAAACACTTTAACCTCCAGTTTCCCCCTTTCCAGTATGCGGCAGCTAGACTGGTGACTGGGAGCAGCCACTGAGACAACATAACACCGGTCTTGAAAGACCAACATTGGCTCCCAGTACGTTTCCGAGCACAATTCAAAGTGTTGGTGCTGACATTTAAAGCCCTAAACGGCCTCGGCCCAGTATACCTGAAGGAGCGTCTCCATCCCAATCACGAGAAGTGAAATTACAGGGAACCAGGCAGAGGGCCTTCTCAGTAGTGGCTCCTGTCCTGTGGAATGCCCTCCCATCAGATGTCAAGGAAATAAACAATGATCTGACGTTTAGAAGACATCTGAAGGCAGCCCTGTTTAGGGAAGTTTTTAATGCCTGATGTTTTAATGTATTTTTAATCTTTTGTTGGAAGCCACTCAGAGTGTCTGGGGAAACCCAGCCAAATGGGCGGGGTATAAATAAATATATTATTATTATTATTATTATTATTATTATTATTATTATTATAACACAGATACAAATCCACTAGCTGAAATGAATCAATGTGTTCTTATCCTAGGATCACTGGAAATAGTCAATCCCTCTCATACTTTTGAAAAGAAACAAAACTTTTGTGGAGAAAAATCCTGATTGTCTAAATGGAAATTAGGGCATATAATTGCTGCCAGTCTCCAGAGCTTTAAAACGTTTGCACAAAGTTACACACACAGCAATAGGTGGCAAAGACAACTAAATTAGGCAGTCTACCATTATTGCCAGGACATTAATAGTTCTTGGTTTTGCTCAATTATTCAGCAGCAAAATACAGAGGAAAACTTGACAGACCTTTATCCTACTTAAATGTATAGTGTTTCGAGTCTTGCTTAGAGTCCTTGGAGAATTAAGCAAGAATTATAGCAATTTTACACCAGTGATTTTCCTCAAGTAATTCTGAATGCTGTAATTTGATGATGTTGGGATAAGAAATATTTATGAGAGATACCAAATCTGCTAAGAGAAATATACTTCAGAGTTAACAGGAAACGCTGTTAAATCTGTGCAAGTCAGCACACATCAAATCAAGCACAACGGACAAGTTGCGGATTGTAGTTTGTCACATCTTATGCCCAATATAATAAATTCAATTTTACTTAGCTGATCTTTTGTGCTTGAAATGCCAATAGTTTGTAAATGTGAAAACATATAAGTGGACCAAAGCATGTTTTGGATCCAAGAACTGAAGAACAATTTACCTACCTGTGAGCCAGTGGATATTTGGACCTGAATCTGCTTATTGACCTCTTCCCTCCTCTTCCCTTCATCATTTTGTGTTGTGTCTTTTAGACTGCAAATCTACAGGCAGGAACTGCCTTGTTTGTCAACTGATCTATGTAAGCCATTCCGAGAGCCTATTAGACTGAAGAGTGGGATAGATTTTTTTTTTTAAAAAATGCTTCTAATCCAGTTGGAAGAAAAGGGTTTGTATTTTCCCTGGCTGAAAGTCCAATCTATGAGCTATCAAATTGTGTCCAGTGCCACTTCTGTTCAGGAGGAGGACAGAAGGTGGAAGGCTTAATCCAGCCTGCTGTTCTCTATTTTTCACTCCCAAGCAGAGGATTTGGTGGTACCAACTAAATCTTTATAGCTTTTGAATCAGATTTTCATCCTGTGAAATGCACATACAACACCCCTTTTGTGAATGTGTATCATCCTATTGGATCAGCTGTAACATTTAATGTAGAATCTGGAGATGAGCTGTGCCTTAAAGTAAGTAAAAAGAGATGCTTTTTTGCAAATAGGAATCTACTAGTTCAAAAGTCTGCAGGAAAATTCTTAATCGTGGATGAGAAAGAAAACAACTGCAATGCCACAATTTCTAGAATTAAACCCTGTCAATTAAACTGCCATTCGTTTTTACGCTGATAAAGGAAATTTATAACCAAGTATATGATACACCTGCAAATTTGTTTTTTTTAATTTTACACACATTTGCTAGGAGGATTTAAGTTTCTAAGACTTTCCGCAGGGAACATTTGCAGGCATTTTGGGATATACTTTATGGTTTTATCCAAAATTATGACCATTTCCCCCATAGCTTTTCAGCAGAGAATAAATCTCCTAATATCTCACACAAAGATCTTGGAACCCAGCCATGCTAACCTCTTCACACTTCAGGCAGTTCATGGATCCTATTTCACGGCTCATTCAAAAGGAAGATTAGGAGGACTTTTTCCATTTCGTGTTTTAAATGGTTTAATTCACAAGGGACTAAAGTCAATGTAAGTATCCAAAAAACTATATATATAAAAAAGCATGCTTCCTGTGTAAGTCACATTTTGTCATCCTGATTAAATCATGATGTTTCTGTATAGAGCCATAAATTTATGTTGCCTCTTAAAACGATTCAGCAAGATGTGCAGTAGATACCTACTTGATTTTAATGCTTGGAAAGGGGGTGGGAATCAATTTTTAACTTAAGAAAGAATTCCAGTGTGCCATAAAAAGTAACTAGGTGGATTTCACCACAGTAGTGGTAAAACTAACTATGCATTTAGTTTGTGATCTATCAGACACTGCAAAAGTAATATATAGCAAAAGTAATATATTTTCTTCATTTCCTCACAGACAATGTTATCCCCATAGCATCCTAGTATCCCGTTTTCATAAACACTGAGCAAACAGCAATTAGTTTTGCAGAGATGAAGGTACAACATGGAATCCAACTGACAAAAAAGTTCTGTGTGAGAAGAACCAGGCAGCCAAGTTTGGAGACTAGTTTAGCTGTTCAAGTCCAAACAAGAGTTTTTGTCAAAGCTGCAATAATTGGGAGAATGAAATTCTCTCTCTTTTTTTTTTTTTTAAATGAAAAATGAAATGAAATTCTCTAGAAAATTCTGCTGGATTGAAATTATTTGGGGGGGGTAATAAAAATTAACAGTATGTACTTCTTATTTAATTTTTCTTTAAAAAAGAAATATTTCCTAATAAGGACCAGTTAAAACACACACACACACAAACACCCAGCCAGACCAAGGTATAAAGCACAATGTTTGGCAACTTGATTTAATTATGGCCCTAAAATTCCTGTGCAGGATTTAAAGAGACAAAACAACTAAAAGGCTTATGGCACTGGGGTTTGTTCGTTTCTTTTACAACAGACTAACATGGCTATGCCCAGGATATTTCAATAAAATATCATATGAAGTTGAATTTCACAAACTTTTTCTATATTATTATTATTATTATTATTCATTATTCATTATTATTATTATTATAAATTTCTATACCCCCCCTTCAGTCCAAAGATCACAGTTTACAATATGAAAGCATAAAGATGTCTAACATTGTAATGAACAACAACAACAACACCCCCCCCCCCACAAACACGATTAAATTGCCATGGATTGTTTAATTAGGCGAAGGTGTGGGAGAAAAGAAATGTTTTTGCCTGGCACCTAAAAAATATGTGATGAAGGGGTCAGGAGAGTCTCCTTAGGGAGAGCATTCCACAAGCGGGGAGCCACTGCAGAAAAGGCTTAGTCTTGTTTTGCCATCTTCCAGACCTCTCACAGAGGAGGCTTGCAATTCTGAAATTGTGAAAAAAAATTCAAATTTGCAAAGCAAAGACTTCCTTTCTAGTTTCTGCCATCACAGGTAAAGGACCATACTGAATAAGGCAAGTATCTCAGAGTCATAATCCTCTGTACGATTTGCATTTACATCTATAGCCACAGAGATAGATGAAAATGCTTTGTGAAGAGGGTGATAACCATGTCAATTTTAACACTCTAAGATGAGTTTCCAGCAGCTTACATGCAAACCATGCTCTACAACAGCAAGGAAAACATTTTATTAGTTACTTCATACCGCTAAATCTCACCAGCTCTAACCACATGATGACAACTGTTTAAGTTAATCAGCAGAGTATTTCACTTATAGTGACTTTAAGATACGAGTTCTCTATTTCATCTATTTCCCCCCACAATCTAGCATGCTGACAACTCCTTAGTGCTCTCTCATGGGCACAGTAACAAATACAGCTGGGCAGCCTGAGGCCACACTAGACATGACATATAGTCCTGTGTACTTTTCTCCTAATATTTTTTGTTTATTTTAAAGCTAAAGTAGCCTCTGCAACCTGAGAATTTGATCAAGTGGCCAGCAAGATTGGGAGAGGGAGCTTAATACTTCCCCAATTATCTGCATTTTTGCTCAAAATCCCTCTACTGCTTTGTGGGTGGGGGGTGTTATCAGAGAGGAGGAGAAGATATAGATCTATCTTTTCTCCTATATATTTTTCTGGGCAGAGGAATGAAGCAGGAAGAAATGCACTCAGATTTTTAGTTTCATGAAAGTTCATTTTCTTTTTAACTGCCAAGGTGTCCTGTCCTGAAGACAAGTGAAGTTCATGAGATGTGACAAACTTCAGGCATCAGGGCACAATCCAAACTCCCTTTGTACCAGGTTGGCTTGGGGGTTTAGCCTGGGTGCAGATGTCCTCCTAACCAGTCCTTCCAGCCTCTGCCTACAGAATGGCACTAGTGGAACTCCACCAGTATGTAGCTCTCTATTCCACCTGCTGAAACTGAATGTTGAAAAACTGCCAGTGGGCTCTCCCCAAGGGCAAGGAGGAGTAGAGATAGCCCAGTATCCATTGGACCCTGAGCCAGCCTCATTACCATCATGCATTGGGCTTGATCACTATGTCAGTTCCAAACTGGCATAGTGATTTTCCTGCTTGCTTCCCCTTCTGCCCTGGTTGGTGTGCTCAACAGGGCCGCAGACGTAGAGAAGGCAGGTATTACATAGCTCCAAGCATACACTTTGCTTAAACTTATCTTCCTTGAGCTTGACTCCTCTTCCAATGCTTTGCTCCCTTCTTGAGAGGACAGGGCAAAATTAGATATGTGCTTAAATTTGCAGGAGGCAGATTTGTTGGCTATTTGCAGTTTAGTAGCGCAGCAGAGAGCTTGCTGGGGAGACCATGCATAACAAGGAACTCAAAATAACTTTAAAAAGGTTTTAATAACAAAAACAAAAACTCCTTTTACACTAAAGATAATAACAACAACAAAAAACATGACCCATCCCCCAGGGTGATGAGAGCACTAGGTGCTGCTCTTTATATACTCTACCCAATTGCTGACACAGCTTAATTAACACAACCTAGCAGCACCTGCTATGTTTCACAGCTGTAAGACTGGGTCTCGTTTTTTGCCCTGGCCCTTAAAGACATACACAACTTGTGAAACAATAATGAACCTTCACATTTTAAAGTGACCATTCAACAAGATTATGTATTTAGAAATGTGACTGCATGCCCATCTTTTAAAGGTCCATGTCCTCACGTTTCCTTCCCAAAACAGACAGGTGCATTCCCCAGCATTAATTTTTTAGGCAGCTTAAGGTAAGACTGTGCATCTGTGTTTGTCAAAGGAAACTTGGGAAGAACCTCTGAGATAACATACTGTGGTATCGTGTCATAGAAAGTTAAAACTGCTCTAGAGATTACAAGAGTGAATAAAACCACTTAAGATGTTAATGGCCTACTGCTTTCCTGAGCTTGTACTTTTCTTCTTCTACCCCAACTTTCGCCATCTACATCTATAATCATGCCTTCCTTGTTTTGGTTTTGAAGAATCTATACTTTAGAACTCAGCAAGCAATACTCTCAACTGAAAGATAACCTTTAATAAGTTGATTTGCATATACATATATTAGCAAATTCTTTCCTTTATATATTTTATAGCCTATGCTGCATTTGTACACTTAAAGCAACAAACCAAAAATATTTAAATAACTCAATAACATTAGCTAAACAGACTGAGCACTTCCAGACTCTCACTCCTTTCAGGTGTGTTTCAATCACATACCTGCACATTCAGGTTGCACAATTATAGTTGATTCAGATGTCTTAGGCAACAAACCCACTTTCCCAAAAGAAATGACTTTTTGCCATAAGGAAAGTGATGAAAATGCATTGGAAAGTATGGGATAACAGTTGCTTTGCTGCCACATCATCTAATATCCCCATAAACAAATCAGAATGAATTCTCATGAAACAGCCAATGTTGTCTAATCTCCCTCCAAACAAATCAGGATGAATGCTCAATAAACAGGTCATTTGGAAGCACCCTTAAACTTGCAAGCTCCGTTAATCAAATCATGATTTGCTAATTGAGTTACACTACCACCCTAGCATGCCAGGAATTGAAATAGGATAATCTTTTCTGTATAAGAGCAGGATAGGGCAGATGGATAATTAATGCATCAATTTCCTCAAAGCGTTTTTATCCCCTTGGCTCTCATGGACACTTTGAATGTTTAAGCAAAGTTCTTTTCCTACACACCCACCTGCAAAAGGAGAGAAAGACTCTCAAAAGGGGTACCTTAAAAAAACACCACCCCACCTTACTGGCCTCACAAAAGAAACCCACAACAAAATGCATTGCATGCAAAGGCCAGGGGAATATTGGAAGGGGCAGCAGTAAAGGTAATATACTTGTGCATTTAATTTTTTTACAAAATCTGTAGATAAAGGAGGAGAGGACTGAAAAGAAAAGGGGGGGAAGTGGGGGGAGCACAGGACTGTATAAGAATGAGATTGGCAATTCTGCTTTGTTCCTGATGGGGATTATAAAAAGCACCTTGAACATACTGTGGCAAGGAACAGCAGCATCAGATGAAGCAGCACTGGGATGTGACCTGAATAAATTACAAGCCTGCAGACTAGGACTGAGATCTAGTTGACTTTGTGCCAGCAGTTCAGAAGCAATGGAGCCAATCCACATGAGAGTTTGCTTTGCACTAGGTGAGGCTTGCCCCACCCCCAAATAGGCTCTGGGCAGCTGGGGAAATATGCTTTAAGTGTATGGTGTGTACACAGTCTGTGTAAAAGCAGATGGTGTTCTGGGTTTCAGTAATTTCAAAAATTTCTTATATGCTATTCTGGGATGAGAGAAGAGATCATAGTTCTCTGCTAATGCAAAAGATGTTGGCATGTTTAAAGGATGCAGGTTACATCTAGGGTGCAATTCAACGTAGTGCTCTTCCAATAGTTTCATCTGTGCAAGCAATGATGCTACCCTCCTTCCCTCTGCACACTGTTCTGAGGGTTCTCGACCCCCTCAGAGCCTATTTTTGGGGGGGCATGGAGAGGGAGAAGAGTTATCCCCTTAAAATGCAAATTCATTGCAGTAAGGACTTGTCAATTTTTGCTCAGGAAATTCATTAAAGCACCCTGCATACTGATTATGCACCAGTTAAAGGACATTATGTTGGAGAGCTAGGAAAAAACTTTGACCCTGGACAGTATTAAGCCAGAGGAACAGTTGACCTGATTTGAACCAACCAGAATAGGTTGCTTGCTTGCTTCCTAAAGTACAAATCGCAGCTGTTGTATTGCCTGGGACTCGAGGGGTATCATTTCTATTACTCTCAACAGCTAAGTAACATTCAAATCAACTTCTCAGAGCATAAGCCTATTAAGAACTCTTGAAAGTTGCACAATTAGCATTTTAAAAGGAGAACAATTATCTGGTATATCACAAAGTGTGCTTTGCTCTATGGAGCGAGCGGATGGTCCTTACTAGTGTTATGACTAGATTTTTAGTATTCACAGATTCTCCAGTTCTCAGAACAAGACGGTTTATAGCCTCCATTATACTTTTCTTGTGGAGAAGAATTAGCCTGGGATCACAAAGTAACCTTTTAAAGGTTAATAGTCACCAGAAATAAATGTTAAGCATATTTTCCCTATTCCTGATAGATATTATTCAATTAATCTGAAACAAAAAAGTCATGCTTTAGTTCAGGTACATGCTTAGCGTACCGAATAGCTTCCTTCTAGTTGGATTAAAATATTTCCCGAAATAAAGAAACCTGGGTGTTTTATCTGGAACATATCTGGCAGAAAATCTGGAAAAGCTAGAGGGGCATGAGAATGTGTTTCCTTACTATTCTATTCCATATTGAACTTTGACTTCACGTCAGAGCCTAAAACCACCAGCTTACTAATTAGTATGAAATATCAAGGAGAAATAAAGTTTGGTTCATATTTTAATGTGAACTTTGCTGATCCCAGACTTATATCAATAGGATTTTGTACCTCTCTGAAGTTCTGCAATTTCAGTGTTAAAAACCCCCAGCATGCTTGATAGGGGAAATGAGTGTACAAAATTGTACACTGAAAAATTCAAGTAAATAAAATTATGTTGTAGCCAATGTAGTGCATGTAAGAAAAATACTGGGGCCTAATTTGAATAGTAAAGTACTTTGTATCTGGTGGGTGGGGCTTGTGTTATGTTTCGGAATCAGCCCCTCCCTTCAATGTGTATTGCATTAAGAATGTCAGGTAAGAGGGACCAACTGCCTCTTCTTGCTTCTTGCCTCAGACTTGCCTCATGTTGTTTTATTTAGTTTCTTTTATCATGTTATTTTGTTACAGTTTTCTCTCAGTTTATTACTGAAGCTTGTTCACATTTACGTGAGCCACTTATTTTTCTCAAAGAAAAAGAAACTCTGCTGAAGAATGGTGGAATATCCTAAACTTGGGTGTGTGGGAGGATATTCCCAGTTTGCCAGGAGGAGTAATCAACCCCTATCTCCACAGCAGTGCTCACTTAAAATCATTAGCAGTATGCTTGTTCTGCTGCAAAATGTTGTTGTACACGAGAATGCATAAGCTGTTTGCTGGTTACGTTATTGCACAATAGATTGCACAATCTGTTGTGTAATGAGTTTCCGCTAGCACAACTGTTGTGTTGGTTTCCTCTGCTGCATTCAGCTATCACCTGTGGCTCCTAGAAGCTGTCAGCGTGCAACAGCAGCCATCCCTCAGGAACAGCTTTGACTGGACAGCTAAAGCAGGTGAGGGTAGACAGTGGGTCTCAAACCCTCAGTGAGTTAGGGACTTCCCCTGCATGCAAAGACAGGCTACGATGGATTGAATGGACAAGACTAAAAGTGGGTCCAATGGTGAAGAAGGTGGTTTCTGCACATGCTGTAGAAGGAAGTGAGGGGCAGATGGGGGTGGTCAACCTGGGAAGGTAGTCCATCTAGGGCAGGCTTCCTCAACCTCGGCCCTCCAGATGTTTTTGGCCTACAACTCCCATGATCCCTAGCTAGCAGGACCAGTGGTCAGCGATGCTGGGAATTGTAGTCTCAAAACATCTGGAGGGCTGAGGGTGAGGAAGCCTGCCCTAGGAGATACAAAACTCTGATCCTAAACCACCACTGACTTGTGGGTATACTCACTTGTGAGAAAAATCCATTATCTGCTACCATGTGGGATATCTTCGGGAGAAGAGAAGGCTAAGGAGCAAATCCTACACAAATCCAAAGTAGAGTCCCTAAGACAGTTGGTTGGAGACTTATACTCCTCCTTGCAGCAACTCTTGCAGCCAAGCTAGTGCCAAATGTATTGCTCTGCTTTCCTTTGGACCACATCAGCGAGGCTGAGAGGGGAGGCGGTCTTGTTGTCTGGGCAGCCCAGGACCTCCATACACACTGCCCAGGCTTGCACCCTGGAGAGGTCACTTCAGTGCTGCTAGTGCAAAAGCAATGAGGAAGGCAGTAGTTACTGGTCTCTGCAGCCACAGCAGGCACTGTGATTTTTCTGTGGTCTGACTTCACCCCAGGAGGCATACTCAATTGTCTCTTGAGACAGGCAGATGCAAACAAAAGACCTCATATTTTTATGAGTAAACAATGGATTTTCAGTAAGTCAGGAAGGTCAAGGTTCCAGCAATTTCCTTTACCTTTTCACGGACTCCAAATTGTCAAAAGGAAAAACACAACGTATGCTATGGTATGGGTGTGTGCTATATGGTCACAACCAGGAGAACTTTGCTCTTCCAGGGGACATATCTGAACTGCTGCATCTTAGTCATTCCTTAATAGATTTTTGCTAGGATTTTGCCAGTTTATATTAGTCACAACACAAGTACTCCATGTCAAATTTCACCAACATGGGTCCAATTATTTTTAGTTTATAATAATAGAACACTTCTATAATAATATACCAGGCTTCTGCTTTAATATCCAGCACTCTCCATCCTGTTTAATCAGACCTATATCAAAGAAAGGAAGACCTGCAAGTACTACATATTCTTCAACCAGATTTGAACATTGCAGAAGAAGCAACGTTGCCCATAAGCAGGAGCTGATGCCACAGGTATAGGACACAGCAACCTGGAAGAAGGCAGCAGTAGCTTGTAATGTATGGTTTCCCCAATGTTTTCGATGAAGCAACCAGAAAAAAAAAGACAAAGTCTGCAGCAAAACCTTTTAAATAGAAATAATTTACCATAGCCTTCTCAGGGAGTGCAGTACATTCTTACGTCCATGGAGTTAAAGCAACAGACAAGCAAAATTGTGGGATGATGCATGAGGTTTACAATTTTTTGGTACGCTGCCATCTTATCTACAAGAACTGCAGCTGGTGCAGGACAAGGAAAAAAGGGACCATCTCCCTAGAAGATTAATAGTTTGCTGCATGGAAGAACAAAGTGTAGATAAACATAAATAAACATGCATTGAACACCGTCTGCTGCGTATGAGCTAAATCATTCTGCCAAAGGGAAATAAAGAAAAGCTACTTTAACATTTAGAGCAGTGCAAGACAGCATGGATAAGCTCAGGTAAGCAGAGTTTACTGGCAAAACAAATCCCCAGCATTAACACCTGAATACATTTTCTGACATGGTGTACTTTATTAAAGATGCTTTCCAGCCACTGAAATCCAATAGTTTAATTGCACTAGGAAGCTGATGAAGATAAAAATGTTAATTCTTAGGAGCATGCTTTATCAAAGGATGTAAAATGCAATCTGAAAGACACTGATGTATTAACATTCAAACAGCATCATTAATGTAATTAATTCTCGTTCTAAATCTCCTCTTTTGTTACTAAAGTCCTGTGAGATAAGCAGGGTTTATTTAAGCCTGTACACGTACACACACACACACACACACACACACCTAAAGATAACAGAAAACAGATTTATACAGATGGGAAATCTTCAATTTCTAACCATTGTTCTTTGTTAACAAGTGTGGCATTGACTTCTGATTAAGCCAGAGTTTTTCCAAATAACTTGACTTGTTTCACTAATTTGAAATTCATTCTTTTTATAACACATACCATTAAATATAAAAATTCTTAAACACTTTACAATAAGAATTCAATAAAAAACCTATGAACAACATCCAATTACCTCAAAAACTGGATAGAAACGCTACTGTACATCACAAATAAAAATGAGCAGTGTACAAAATTGGGAACGTGTTTCAGAGGGTGGGTGCTAACACCAAGAAGGCCTGTTATTGCTTTGTCACAAGTGGTATTATGGAACGATCAGCAAGATTTCCTCAAAGATCATATGACTGGCCTGGCCTGGGCTGTACTGGAGAAGGTATCCTGGTCCCAAGTTGTTTAGGACTAAGTATCAATAAAATAATCTCAAAATTGGCTTGGTAGCTAATAGGCGCCCAGCGCAGAACTTTTCACACTGGTGTGATTATGTGCAAATCTGGTTGCCTCAGTAACTGCATTTTATGTTGTTTGCAACTACCGAATCAGGCACAGGAGTGGAGCCAATGGCAGTGCATTAAAGTAATCTAATTGGGAGGTTACCAATGCATGAATCACCATGGCAAGACTATGCTGTCTAGGAATGATCCTAGTTGGCACACCAACACAAATTAATTATGGGCACCCCAAGACACTGACATCACTAGGGATTCTAATGACAGTTCATCTAGGATCACCCCCAAAAGTATGCTACTTCAAATGCAGTGTGACCCCATCTAGAGCTGGTACACAATCTAATTCCCAGACTTGGGAATTAGCCATCCACAGGGCCTCCACCTTGTCAAGATTCAATCACAGTTTATTATCCTTCATCCAACCCATGGCAGTATCCAGGCACCAGTTTGGGAAAGGCAAAGCCTGTCCTGATTCAAATATTACAAAGAAACAAAGATGCGTATCATCTGGATATTAGCTCACAAAACTGGATGTTCCCCACTCCTGATTTAAAGGTTTGAAGGTCATCACCAGCATATATATTCCTCTGTTTCTCATCCCTTGGTCACTCGCAACTGACTCCATCATTATGTTTGAGAGCACAGGAAGTAATATGGAAGTTCTGTACACAGTATGGATCTGTGCGGATCATTGACTCATGCAAATTACAAAGGAATACAATCATTAAGGGATGACAATGCACCTATGAACCAGCTTCAAAAGTACCCTTTTGAATTATGCACATTTCAGTAAATACAAATAAGAAATATGATGCAACAGAATTGGAGTAAAAATTAACAAAATACTGGTGTCTATTTGCTTAGTTTGCAGTGGATGCTTGATAGATGCACTTAAGATTTACCGAATGACTACTAGACTTTATAATTCTCTGGTGGAGGTGGGGGAATGCCTTTTAATCAGTCCGTAGTTAATTGGTTTTCATTGACTTCTTTTATCCAAGTTGCCTGGAATGATATATGCATGCAAAACTTTTAAAGCTCCAACAATCTTCTCTTCAGTTTTCCTGATATTCACAAGAATGCAAAAATGTGCCCTATTTAAATATTATTGCAATGCACAATGAAATCTGGTTAACTATACAGATTTATTCTTTCTGAATTTCAGCATAATTCTATAAGTATTAATACATAAGCATTTAAATATATATGCATGGTTATATGTATTTTTAATGTGTCAATTACTTTAGGAAACCTGGAGTCTGTAGGCTTACATTATACATATAGTAATGTGTATAATAATACACATTATATGCAATAATTGTTCATATTTTTAGAAGTAGTAGTAGAAAAGCCCAAACCCCTCACTTCCAATCTTCTAATTCCAAGATGGGAATTAGAAAAAAAAAATCAGTTTGGATGCACTCAACATTGAAATTATCAGAAAATTCCATCCATATCAATCCATGATTGAGTCCATCAATCATGATTGGTTTGCACTCACCACCATTTCTAGAAGCTTGGTGTAACTCCTGATCATTAAAGGCCATTAATTTATGTCCCTATTGCCAACCATTGAGTGTCATGCTGTGTAAAGGCCCAGGGCATTTCCAATAACCTACAAGTTTGTTATGCAAAATATGTTATCATATTTTCCACACTATGCAGAAAGTTTATTGAACCTTATAAGCGAACACCCCAATAAATGCAATCGATCGATCAAAATAATATAAAACTGCAAAATCGTGAAATACCCATAAATCAGACTGGATAGTACAAGACAGAGGAGAAGATGGGTAGCATTTTAGGTATTGCAAAATATTTCAGGGATAGGGCAGGATGGAGTGCACAAGAAAGATGCATTTTTATGGATGCATTTTTGTAGGCTTGTCTGTATGGGCATGGGCATGTTGAAAATGATAATAATGGATGGATGACCAGCCTTTGCATAGGCACTGCAATGAACACATGTAACTAGGTTTGTGAATCTGCTGGAAAGAGGCAAGATGGGAATGCAGGCTTGGTCAGGGCAATGAGTTAGGTCAGCACACCTGCTTGCGTTTCATGCTGTACTACTGCTTGCTCTCCAGCTCAGTGTTCTACATTAGAGGCAAAAGTGCTCCAAAGCTCTTGGAGCTCCATAATACGCACGAACAAGATTGGCAGCACCTCATTTCAAAGCCCTGACTTCTATTACACTGGGGGGGGGGGGAGTTGACCTACAATAGTTTTATAGGTCTGAGGCATATGAAGCACCAAAATAGGACTTTGCACACAGCCTCCACTTCTTTTAATCCAGCTTTCTTTAATCATAGCTTCAAGGGCATACGGAGGTCTAAATAGACTTGATTTTGAAGCACAGATGAGCAACCTATTCCTTTTTGCCATTGGAGTTAGAGAAGCACAAATTATGCAAGTACAAGTAGGATTGCAACTGACACAGCAACCCAAAAACACAATATCTATGATTATAAAAATAAAAAATGATGTAGATCATCCAAAGAGGATGTGTGTGAAGCTTTCCTTTTTTTTCTAAAACATTGTACTAAACTTGACCTCTGTAAAAAAGAATAAGAGGTTGCACATCTTGTGCAAAAACCAAAAGGGGATCTGGCAGGCCATTTTATTTATTTATCCTTGCAGCATATTGGGAGCATCATTTTAGAACTCCAACACATGACAGGAAGCATCTGCCTGGCTGCCTAGATACAATACTCCTTAGGCAGAGGAAACAGGGATAGGATGCTGCCCTATACAAAGTCAAAGTGTTTGTCCATTTAGCTTGGCATTGTCTAGCTGACTGTAGCTCTCCAGGGTCTCAGGAAGGTGGCATCTTTCGCATCATCCTACTACTTCATCTATAACTGAATACATGAGGGACAGAAAATGGGATCTTTTGTTTCTGAAGCTTGTAATCTACCAGAGCTATAGTTCCTAATTAAGCTAAGTAGGCCAACAAGGTTCCATGTGGGTCTGCCTTTGAAGGTGGTTCAGAAACAGCAACATGTACACAGTGTGGCTGAACATAAGAAGAACCTGGTTCAGGCCAATGGTCCATCTACAATAGTCCAGCATCCTGTTCCCACAGTGAACAATCAGATGCTTTCTCAAGCGTCTAATATTAGGCTCAGCCAAGGACCATGACTCATTTTTGGAGATGCTTTTTGTTACTGGAAGAAATGTACACTCTAGGCTAAATCCTGTTTAAGAGAAAAGCTGTACTTGGAACCAAGGCAAACATGAGAGATCTTCACTTGGTGCAGTGCCACATAAATGTTCATCTAATAAAGTGAAGTGGAAAAAACACAATATGAAAACTATGTTTTAGAAAACTACATCCTCAATCCAGAAGGACTTTAGTGAGAGTAAGTCTAATTGGCACACTTATTAGTTTATGTCCGGGATCTAAGTGCTGATTCACACCACAATGAGTCATGGAATTACCGTAGAATTTTCTCTATTCATGATCAAGGTCTGAGGTAAACTGAAGATGCCACGGACAGAACTAGCATTTCCAATTGAACGTTCTTGTTATATGTCTTCCATACAGAAAACAGCCTCAGCCCAAGCTCTTTTCTTGCTATAAATCTTCTAGGATTATTTGCCTTCACCCTTTGAAATAACATTAACTGGCAGTCTTTTAATTGCTTTTACTAGGGTCAGCTGAAGATACATTAACACTGAAGATACATTAAAGTGAGAGGTCAGAGGGAACATACATGAAAGGTGACTACTGAAGCCAAGAAGCTAGGATGATATCGAGCAACAGAGCAAACTAGGTCATTTGACTCGTGACTTGTGTATTTGGATGCTAACTGTATTTGCTTAACAGTTCATTTCTTCGGAGAATGCAAAATCTGGCTCTTTAAGGCCATGAAACATGGTAACATAATTTGTATGTAAGTTAGATTCAAAAAGAAATACTGCAAATGCAGTATTAAATACCAATTTACACATTTAACAAGCACCATTGGAAGCATTTGCATGCAGTAATAGATCACCTTCTTAATAATAATAATATTTATTATACCTTGCCCATCTGACTGGGTTGCCCCAGCCATTCTGGGTGGCTTCCAACAAGAATACAAACAAAACAAACAAATCAAATATTAACAGCTTCCTGAAACAGGGCTGCCTTTAGATGTCTACAAAAAATTATATAGTTGACTCTGTGACATCTCTTTGACATTGCAAAATGTGAGATTAGATCACATCTATTTTTTACTTGTTGACACACTCTTCAATTTTCATTCTTTAACTGATTCCATTTGTGTGTGTGTGCGCGTGTGTGTGCATGCAAGTAACATGAGGTACAGCAGGTGAAAAGCATTGCAAAAGCATCTTTATACAGATTTTGCCTTTTGTTTCCTATCACTCACAGTTCATGCAATCCTGCATTAAACATGAGCAACTCATTTAAAGACTTACCTTCAATTAATTCCTAAGGAAGTGAATAGTCTGTAATGGACATACAAGCAGGGAAAGGCAACAGATTTTTTCCAAGGTGCCTGAATAGGTATGGAAGCTGGATGAAAAGTGCAGAACCTGAATAAAGCAAGGAAGAGAGATTACATTTACACGTGCCTGAAAAGTTAGAGAGAAGTAATATCACTGGCATTTCCCCAATCTCTCTCTCCCTGCCTCTTCCATATTGCAGATTCACATCCCTTCTCAATGCATTAAATTTTTTGCTTAAAATGCATATAGGGTGTGCATTTTACAGAACGAAGACAGTGAGTTGCATATATATATATATATATATATATATATGAATGAATGAATATAAATACATTCTAACACTCTTTCTCGAAAGTGGCCAACTAGATGCTTCTAGAATATCTCATGGAATGTTCAGAGGCAATAAACCTGGCAATAATGTGATGGAGCAAAAAACAGAGGTTGTCTTCTATTTTACCTATTTATCTGTTTACTGAAGGCATCCAATATACATAATCTATCTATTAATTATGTAGTAAGTTCCTTTGTTTGTCCCAAACCTACCACCATATTGTACCGCTAGGCGCTTTTGCATTTGAAACAAAATAGAATAACATCAATGGCAGACCTTGATGTCTCATACTTCAGTGGGGCCTGTGCGATGTCAAAATGTGGCACCCTCCCCCTACCTTTTGCCTTCCATTGGATGTCATAGCTGCAGTGCCCCAGAAGCTCTGCACCTGGTGCGACGACACCAGTTGCGCTCCCCTAGATCCAACTTTGATAACATCTCCACTATTCACTCTCTCCTTGCCATTGATAAGCCACTATCATCATGTTCCTCTTTAGGCTTAATGTTTTCTAATTTAAGAAACTCCAGCCTCTCGAACCTTCCTCCATATGGATAATGCTCCACCTCATTAGTCAATCTCTTTCATTTGAGTTGCAGAAGTAGGAAAGCCAAATGGATGTATTTTAGTTATCTGTACAAGCTTTCTGATTGTTTTCGATCTGTCTCCCTATGCCCCCTTTCAGATTATGATGAAATATACTTCATACTTAGGGTATCCTAATATTTCTGCTGAGCTATGTAGTTGCCAGAGCATAATTTCAATACGGCTTTTGAAAAACCAAAATGAAAAAGCAGGTATCATTAAAATGTCAAACTTGGCAGCAGGAAGGTCAGCACTTCTGTCTTGCAGATGAGCCCCATATTAATCCAGATAATCAGAGCAACACTGTGAGTCCTTCTAAGGGTAAAAACTGGCACTTGTCCACCTTGTCTCCATGGAAATGTAGTCTTGTTTAATATCTCTTTACAAAATGTAAAGAAGCTCTGAAATTTACAAAGGTAATCTTGTTTTATTTCATGCATATCACTGAGCATGCCCAGAGCTATGCTAGTCAGCTACAGCCATGCAGGAATCTTAAATATATTGCTGAGATTGCTTTCTTCTTTTCTGGTACCATTTTCCCAAAGAGTAAAAGAAGTGCAGTAGCCATTTATCTCTGCATATAAATCTCAAAAGATTTATTATATGAAGAGTCATTGCAAATTGCCTGTTGAAATTGCGTTCGTGATGAACAAGAACGACACTAAATTTTGCAGCTTGATTAAATCTCCCAGATAACATAGTAATGAATGCAAAACTCTGTCACTAAAATAAATGTGGGTGTTCTTCTCTCAAAAGTAATATGTATTTATTTCATTTGTTTATTTGAACCAGGGGTGGAGCGAATCAGTGATTATGTGCTTCAGTTCCTTTATTTCACTGGGTACTAGACAGCTTCATACTGACACCATCTTGTAATGAAGATGCACTGAAATTGCCCAGCATTTGACGGATGTGCATAGGTATACTTGCTCTGCTTTGTGTGTGTGTTTGCCTAGGGGTGAAATATGGCCACACCACACCCCCTTAGTATCACCACTTACAGGGCCTGCTTCATACCCCAAATGTTTTTGCTTCACTGGAATGTGTTCTTGAATTCCTATGCCTCTTGTTTCTCTGCACAGAAACTAGCTTAGTGAACAAAGGTAAAATGTACCTTCGTAGCTCTGCCCATTTACCTGAATTTGAACCTGACCTAGAGGATACCAACTTGGAAGTGACCCCATCCCAGGAGGCACTTTGCTGAGGGCCCCCTCAAACAGCCCTCACATACCTGGTTCACCACAAGCAAATGGAATTCCAGGTCAAAGATAAATAATATGATGCCAGAGGGGGCTGCTCAGTGATTATTGACTATGTATATTAGAAAGTACTATGCTCCGGTTAAAAAAAAAGAAAAAAGGCAGCACCCATCCACCAGGAGAGACAATAACACATTCACAAACTGGAGGAAGGGAATGCAGGGCTAATGCAAATTTGCTAACAAATATACAGAAATTTCAGTGATAATACACAGAAATGTGGACCCCGCAACCAATTTCACTCAATTGAATTAAATATCAGACTATTACAAATGTTCTGCACTGCAGCTTGCCACAAAGAATTACAGTGGTACCTTGGGTTAAGAACTTAATTCGTTCTGGAGGTTCGTTCTTAACCTGAAACTGTTCTTAACCTGAGGTACCACTTTAGCTAATGGGGCCTCCCACTGCCGCCGCACCAACGCCACACGATTTCTGTTCTCATCCTGAAGCAAAGTTCTTAACCCGAGGTACTATTTCTGGGTTAGCAGAGTCTGTAACCTGAAGCATCTGTAACCTGAGGTACCACTGTATCTTCCTCCCCCTGCACAATGTTCTGGGGTTTTTCCCAACCCCCTCCCCAAACCAATTTCAGGGGGTACATATGGGAAAGAAGAGGAGAAACCCCATTTCTCAAGCAGAAGTCCTTTTTAGGTGAATCTCGCCCACTGATCTTTATTGATGAGATTCCAAGTATGTTTATATCGTTTTATGCATGTTTTAAAACATTCCTACAGATGCCTTCCTCAAGCAAGGGCCCTCCATGCAACTCATACTAGGGGTGGAGAAGCAGGAGAAGAAAACTCATTGTGCTTTCCCATCCCAACCTACATATTTAGTCTGTATGTAAATAAGGCTGAACTTGACAGATTTTTGCCATCCATGGTTAAGGTATCGTTCAGATTTATTATCTGTGAATCACCTTTCTGAGATTAAAAACCCAGTAGCAATTAATTTGTCATCTTCTGAAATATTTGGCAAGAAGCTACTCCTGTCTAACAAGCAGCCATGAAATTCATATTCAGAACCTCTCTCTGGGAAATTAATCCTCAGCAATAAATTGCCTTTACTATGGAGAACAATTATTACATTCATGCTCCATTTATGACATGTGGCCAAACTGATAACTCATCTATGATAATATTCTCTCTCTTTCACACTAACGCACACCCCTGCCTTCATGGCCAAGAATGCTAGCCTCTTTACATTCTTGGGAGCTACTTATGATAGTGTTCTGGGGGCCAGAAGTACATTTATGGTTGCCTTAGAAGTTTCCAGACTCCATAATAAAGCTGTTTTTGTGTAGCGGCAAGAATTTCACAGTACTGTAGTGCACATCCTCAGGTATAGCATTAGCATTCAAATACAAACATTTATATGTTATCTACACATTACATATAAAATGCAAGAGAGAGATGGGGCATTAAAGTGTGAAAATATATTCCTACAACCTAAATGCATCTTTCATTTCAAGCTGTGGGTAAACATACTGGATTCAAATTTGACAGTCACCAGGGACCAGATAAAATCACTCTAGTGGCTAGATTTGGCATTTCAGTAGGTCATCCCTGAGCTAGTTTATTTCCTATTGTTGTTAAGTGTTGATAATTCTTATACCTTTGCAAAATTTATAATTTTGCAATTATACATAATAGTTTTGCATAATTATACAAATAATTTTTCTCAGCACAATTTCAGGAATGGCTTTCAAATTTTTTTTCTTCCAAACAAGTATTTTGGGTAAATACAGCAATATCAAAAGCTATATCTATATCTATAGTATAGTATCTTAGGCCAAATGACAGAAAATTTCACCACAAATGGGTAAGTAAATAACCCCCATTGTAAAGGATAGCAGTGCTGCTTTCCTCATGGAATGTCTTGCGTTGGAGAACAGCTGTTTTGTTTCAATTATTTATGATCACAACTCGGCATGCTGTACATCACTAGAAATGTTATTGTTTGGTTTTGCAAAGGCACACATGCCCTAGCAACAAGACATCCCTCTAACCCATCTGTTGCTAAATCTTTGATGGAAATGGAATGAAAACTTTTCATTTGCTGGCTGTTTGTCTACTTGGGCAAGAATTAGTTAAATTTTAAATGAAGAAGGAAAAGGAAGGTAACACTAAAAGAAACATTGCATTAAATTGGATTTTAAAACATTTCCCCCTTGCATGCATGACTCACTCCATATGCAACATCAGAGAATATACATGCTAAGTAAAACAAACACACTATAGTTAAAATACAGCAACAATTAAATTGTTGAAAAGCACATTCAAATGGGATGAAAAAAGGCGGCTACATAGTTTCCATATCTTTCCTTTGATTTGTTTTGCAATTTCTTTAGATACATGTTTGTGACCTTGTGTCCTGACAATACTGTGATTTTCCAGATCTAAGAGGCAGTCAATGTGCTCCTCCGTTCTCTTGCACTACTGTGGCAGGCATATTAGACTTCATGTCATTGGAATAAATATTCTGTAGGCTACAAGCTTTAACAGATTAATTGGTGTAATTAAAATTGACTAAAGCTTTAATTGCCAATTTAAAAGGCATATCAGTTATTCAGGAAGTAGCCCTGTGGAATGGACTCTTTTTGTTCTCTAAAAGCACCTTTGCCTGAGCAATCGCAGATAAGGTAGCTTCTGTGTAATGCACAGTGACCAGTGAAAGGATACTTAGAGCAACTTGGTGAAGCCCTAACCACTGCCTCTCGCAAGATCTAACACAGCTGAGCGTAAACACATAAAAAGCTTAAGGCGGGATGCACGGAGAGAGGCAAGCAGTGGTATCAACAAATGCAGCACCAGCAGATAACTGAGGTTTAGCGGCAACCTTACCACAACCTCAGAGGCAGCAAAGAAAGCAGAGAAAAGGCAGACAAGCTGGAGACAGCCAAACAGAGAAATGTGAGTGGAGAAACTTCACAGTCCTGGGCCCTGGAGCTACCCTAGGACGAGAAAGTGTCTATACAACTTTGGATGGCTATTAGGATTCAATATGACCTAAACAGATTTGAGAACTGGGCCAGAACCAACAGCTTGAATTTCAGTAAGGATAAATGTAAGGTAGGAATAATCTTGGGCAGGAGTAATTAAATGAACAAATATAGGATGGGAGACATCTGCCTTGCCAGTAGTACATGTGGGAAGGACCACAAAGTTGAGTCAACATGAGCCCAGATGGATCAGACCAAAGACCTATCTAGCCCAGCTTACTGTCTCCCACAGAGGACCCACCATATGCCTAAGGGAAGCCCACAAGCAAGAGATGAGTGCAATAGAACTCTCCTGGTATCAGTAACAGGGTACATCTGATCCTAGAACTTGTGTTCAGTTGCAGCCATTGGTAACTTTATCCTCCATGAATTTGTCTAATCTCCTTTTAAAGCTTAAATTGGTGGCCATCACCACAACTTGTTTAAGCGAATTCCATAATCCAACAATGTGCTGTGTGAAGCATTTCACACAGAGGTACCTTAGCGGGTCTGCTGTGCAGACTACATCATCATCACAGGTGCACAACAGGGCCTAAAGAAAAGGAAGTGTCCTATTTTCCTATATATGTGGGGGTTTGATGTAACAGCAGCAGATGCACAGCTCTTACCCAACTATCACAGGACTCTAATGAAACCAAATTTGTAGCAACATGGTTAAAATCTTTATTTACATTATAATGAAAAGTTAGGAGGATGATAATAGCTTACCAACTATTAAGGGACAAACACGCAAGCTTTTCAAAGTGATCCCTTCAATGCCAAGTATAACGCCACTGGGTAGAATTCTCAAAGAAAATAATAAGTTGTCATAATCTCTACTGCTTAGAACAATATTAGCAATTTAGTAAATCCAGGCAATGGAAGCTTGGGGCAATGGCGGCTCCACACATCTCTCAATGCTGTAGAAGCCTGTCAGATGAATTATTCGAAAGGAACCACTTGCTTCCGACTCCACCCATTTAATAGGTAAGGTAGCAATTTTCGTGCCGTTTTTAACTTCTGTAGTTGTGCATAATAGCTGAGCATTAGCTGACAGCTAGGTGATCAGGGAACGCAATTAACCCATGACTTCTCATTCTGCAGCTTGAATTATTTGCACTGCAAACCGAAATGGTAGCCTTATTTTTTTTAAAAAAAAAAAGCTTACACAGGTGGAGTTATTCTTGGGTCCCCACAAATCCTGGAAAAGCCTTTATTCATTTATTTCATAAAAGTTATACACTGCTTGATTGTAAAAATGAAAACAAAAAACCCACAAAGTGGCTTACAAAAAGATAAAATAAGAAAAGACAATGTTAGGCTAACTGATTTTCAGATATTGTGAACTGTAAATATGTTACTTCAGATTGTTTTATTGTTCACTTTGCCCACTTTCTCTTCGTACTGACCTGTTTTGCTTGTTGGCTGTCAGATATTTAACGGGAGGGAATTCCAAAGCGTAGGTGCCACAACTCTAAGGACCCAATTTCTATTATCGCAGGCAGCCTTGACCTCAAGACAAGATAGAATCTGCACCCATCCCTAGCAATGGAGTATTAATGGGATATATCTAAAATGAAATGTAAGCTTAAAAAAAAAAAAGAATATGGGGTGTGGGTGGGGCAAACCATGCAGAAATATCAGTAAAGGAGTCAGTGTATGTTTGAAGGAGAGCACAGTAGAGACTGTGTTATATCCTTGTGGACATGTTTGACAGCAGCTCTGCTGCATTCAGCAAAGCTATGCTACCGTTGTTCTGCCAGGGATTTAGCGCAATTCCCTTCTTTGGTGCTGGACTTACCTGGAACAGGATATGGATTCCCTTTTACAGACAAAATTGAAGTTGCAAAAATTGTATTGCTTTCTTGAACACCTAAGGCAGTGGCTTTATGAAAGTGATTGCTACCAACTCAGGTGAATTTTGTAAACAAATGTAAAGGAGTTCTCACTGTGTTTTGAAACTTGGTGCTTTTACAGCAACTGAGAAGGAAGCTGAGTGCATGAACAGAAAAGGAGTAAGGTTTAGCAGACTCTGTGACCTGGATAGAGCATGAGTTCAGACTTTTGTTATCACTCAGCTTACAATCTTCAAATGCATGTGAATTCAGTGATGTGATTGGACTCTCAGGTTGCAGCAATGGGTAGAAAGGAAATAAGATTAATGATAATGCACTTAGCAAAGGCTTTATTTATTTATTTATTTATTTACTCATTCATTCATTCATTCATTCATTCATAGGTTTAGCCCACCATTCCTAAAAATAGTCCAAGGCAACTAACAATATATATTATTATTATTTTATTATTTTTATTGAATTTATATACCGCCCTATACCCAGGGATCTCAGGGCAGTTCACAGAATAAAACCAAGCTATAAAACCACAAAATACATAATAAAAATATAAGCAATAACCCAATACCCCCCCAAAAAAAACCACATTTTAAAAGGGCATAGGAGATGTAAATCAGATCAACCCAAGGCCTGGTTAAAAAGGAATGTTTTTGCCTGGCACCTAAAGGTGTATAATTAAAACAAGGGAGTTCAACTGATAGCATAAAAGCAATGACATAAAAAAAAATATCCTTAAAAGTAGCAGCAAAACTATTTCTAGCATAATTAACCATAGCATAAAAGAGGGCTTACATGTGTCTTATTAAATGCTCTTTCTAAAAGGAAGGTCTTCACCTTTAACGAAAGGTGATTAAGAGCAGGATGACCCTCCCTTTGGGAGGGAGTTCTGAAGGTGAGGCACAATCACCAAGAAGGTCCTGTCTGAAGACATGACAAGACAGAGGAACTGCATTAATGAAATACCTAAGAGGACCTCAGTTGATGACCACAGCAGTCAGGAGAAGACAGATCTGGACACTATACTTTTGTTGATGAAGTCAAGAAGAGCATTACCTTTTTTCTTTTTTTGCTGCTGCTGCTGCATCACACTATTGATTCATGTTAAGCTTGTGGTCTACGAAGACCCCTAGATCCTTCCCACATGTACTACTGGCAAGCCAGGTGTCCCCCCATCTTACATATGTGCAGCTGGTTCTTACAGCCTAAGTGCAGAACCTTACATTTGTCCCTACTGAAATCCATTTAATTAGTTTGGGTGCAGTTCTCCAATCTGTTTAGGTAATTTTGAAACCTGGTTCTGTCTTCAGCAGCACTGGCTACTCCTCCCAGTTTGGTGTCATCTGCAAATCTGATGAGCATCAAATGTAAACACTTAATCTGAGTTTTTGCTTTGTAGAAGCAAAAGGCACAATAATTAAGGAACTAAATTTGTAAACCAAAACACCATTGTGTATAATATAAACACCTGGGTTGTGTTAAACTACAAGTAGGCCAGTAGAGCAGATGAACAACTTCTCACAAAAGCATTCCATTAAAAGGATGCATAGGATTTACAACTCAGAGCCACCCTGCCATTCTGCAGTGCATCAAAGGAATGCAATGATATTATAAAGTGTACCATGTCTCTATAATTTTCCATTGGCCCACAAAAAAAGTTAACACACCTTCTATTAATCATGCCTAATCATGCACATTAATAGCAGTAGCACATAAAACTAACCTGTAATTTGGCAACATGTTTTGCTGTCTTTAAAATTAGTACAGAAGGGAAAACATTATATATAGCAATTAGTTGACAAAGTATGTCTGCAGCGCTTAAGTGCCAGGTGTGTTAAATCAAGTGGCCTGGGGGCAAAAATACTGTTTTTAACAAAGATAATGCTTAAATGAATCAAGCTACCATTATTCCATTATGTGACAAAAACCATCAATTAGCCCATCCATTAAATCCTTAAGTTAGCTCATGCAAGATTGATCAAGGAACTAGGGTTTTACAGTGTTTAATTTACAATAGATGGATATATTTAGTCAGTCTGTTGGGAGATCCATCACTGGGCATTCTTCCCACACTTAAGAACAGAACAGAAGAAGACCCCTAATGGAACAGGTCAGTGTCCCAAATTCTTCAGCATCCTGTTCTCACAGTGGCTCATGGGAAGCATGCAAGCAGGACCTGAGCACAAGAGCACCCCCCCCCCTTCTGTTGTTTCCAGCAACAGGTATTCAGAAGCATGCTACCTCCTCTGTTACCTGGTTATGCACAAAGATTAGCTGCTGGTTGACAGGGCTGGATAAGAATTCTACCCAGTCATGACTGGCCTCTGGGATGTGGAGCTTTTGCAATATCTGTGGCTTGTAATTTGTGCTTGCATTTTGTTATATTTCGCTGGCAGGTTCTCATAGCAGATGCTGAAGGTACTAGACAAGATCCATAGCAGGCATATGTGGGTGGGGAGGCTCCTCTGTTCCTATGGATAATCCACTTAATGGCCATTGGGGTGCCACTACAAGGTCTCAGCCTAGTGCACAGGCTGATATGTGCCCCCCACCCCCAAATGCACCTTCTGCTGACAGGATTCATTTGGTGAATACTGCCCTCCATGTTGGTTTTGACTGTGGTTTGGGAAAATAATTTAAGGTGCAGAGAGAGAATTCCTCAGCTATTACACATAGAAGCATATTGTATCACAGACAGAACACTCTGTGTTGCAAATAAGGTTACTCTCCATTAAGGCACAAAATATCAAATTATAAGGGGTGGCAGAAAAAGAACATAACTTTTAACATATGTGGTGGGAATGTAAGAAAGTGAAAGGCTTCTGGGATATGATGTATAATGAGATTAAGAAAATGTTGAAGTATACATATGTTAAAAAACCAGAAGCATTTTTACTGGGAATTGTAGGTACAGAAATTAACAGACAAGATATTAAGCTTTTCCTATACGCAACAACGGCAGCAAGAATTTTATTAGCACAGAAGTGGAAACAAGAGGAATTACCGACAAAAACCACTGCAGATAAGAATAAGAATGTATGCTGTTTTAATGTTTTTGATTTTAAAGCAATGGTTAAATAGTGAAAATGAGAAATTTGAAATAAAAGATAGAAAATCGTAAGGAAGGTTTGAAGGAAATCAGGGCCCTAAAAAGCCAAAATGTATAATATAAGAGGAGATATTGCAATGGAAAGTATTATTGTAAAACTAATAAAAATGATATGAAAAAAAATAAGGGGTGGCAATCATACAAGGTTATTGTATGTCCGCAACAACTTGAGCTTTAGAACTTGACAGCATGCCATTAGGTTTCTGAGTCCTAACATTGTTATGAATGAGTCTTTCTAACCTCACCCATTTTACTTTTGAAAGCAGATTAACAGAGAGCTGCATCAGCATATATTGAAAGACAGACAGAAAGGCAGACCACAGAAGCCAAATCTTGTCTACATGGCCTCTTGGATTCTTGGCAGAGTCAACAATGCCGTCATCAAGAACATCAGGTATGCATTTGTGTATTCATTTAAAACAATGCAGATATTAGTCTGTTGAGACCTTCCTTGTCACCATAATAGCTTGTTATAAGAAGATATGGTACATGATGACTGCATACAGAATTAGGAAATGAAACACCTTCAAGCCTTTTAAATGCCTAAGAAAAGTTTACATCCAAAACAGGAGCATTCATTCCTAAGGCACAGTCATGGTGACTGATGGTGTCTTCTATCCTCCCCACAGGCAAAAGAAAGCATCTTTGTAAGCTTTCAATCACTTTGATGGAGAGCAATTGTATATACTACGCCTTTTAATTAGCATATGACTGCAAGGAATGTAATATTAGGCAATATATCTTTGTTACAAGCCAAAAAAATACCCATTAATTAGGGCCTCCAGGGCTTCTTTGTGGAACTCTTACATTTCTTTAAGAAAACAACAACAGTGATGGAACTTTATCCACCATGTGCAGATCATTTACTAAAACAAGTTGTGTAGAATAAACAGATAATGTAGAATAAAAGCTAAGCACTAGAAGGGCAGCAACAGATGTGGAATAAATAAACAACCAGAATTGTAAAGTTATGAGGTCTGTATGCAAATTATGATGCAATAATATGACGGATCAGTAAAAGGGTTTTGTCCAGTTTTCATCTATATAAGTAGGCAGATTATTTTTTTAAAAATGTGTGTGTATTCGCTTTTCACCTACAGTATGAAATAGAGCACAGCAACAAATTAATCGCTCTTGCATTTTGCTTGTTTCTAAGGGTGCTTCTGACCAACCTGTTCATTGAGCATTAATTCCTTTTTGTTTGCAGAGAGATTAGATGCTGTTGCATCAGAGTAAATATTATCCTACACTATTCTGCACATTTTCCCATCACTTTCGTTATCACAAAGAAGTCTGATCTTTTGGAGAAGTGTGTTTGTTGTGCAAGACCTCCCACTCAACCATAATTGCACAATTTGAATTTACTGGCATGTGTTTGAATCCCACCCCCAAATAACAACAGTCTGGAAGTGCCGTAAGAAGCAAGTACACACACACACACACACACAAAGATGCCAAAGCATTTTGATGCATCAGCATTCCATATGATAAGCTAAATATGTCCTTAAAGTTTATTTTAAAAACAAGGTTTGTTTTGTTACCCACAGGGTACTTTTGAACGTGGCTTCCCATTAGTAACACTACATTTGAAATGATGACAGGTTTCCCCTGTGAGGTGTGGAAAGATTGCTTACAGAAACACACACACACAGAGTGAGATCTTCTTCCTTGACAGCTACCTTAAAATTCCTTCAGCGAATATGTATAGTTACCGGATGTTATGTACGGGCTTCTTGCATTTGGCTTTTGACTATAGCTCCAGCTAAAAGTTAACATGTTTGTACAAGCAGGTTGCAGGCTATACCCCAAGGGTATACACACGGAGATAAACATACATGGAGGCACTGTCAACAACTACCTGTTGGCCATTTTGGAAGGACCGCCCCATAGGACAGTGGGCATTTGGGAATTCTTTGGGGAGGAAGAAATACCTTTATCATTTTCTCTGCCCCTCCACCTTTTTTGGGGTGGGTGGGAAACTGCGTTGTGAATAGGGATTCCATATGCATAGGCTTCAACAGGACTAGCATATATGAGCAGGGAGCCCACTGCCAACCCACAAAACCTGGGGCCCTATCATTCCTTCTCCTTGCTGTCATTGTCCTAAGTAAAGGAGGGGTGACAACAACAAAAAAGGGAGGAGTGCCTTCCACTTGTTTCACTCCTTCCCTCCCAGTGGTGATGGTGTGGGTTGGGTCCACAGGAAGAAGGCAAGCAACTGGGCGGTAGCAACACCATGAGAAAGGAGTTGGGTCCACTGAAGACACCTTGCTCAATGGACCACTAAAGCCTGGAGCCAGTACTGGACATGGGAGGGAAAGGGTTGTAGTCCATATCTGGGAAAAGGCTCTTCATCCAAGGATGAAGGCCATACGGATGCACACTGCCTCCATGTGGAAAAATAGCCAAAAAGTTAGAAATTCTGAGAGTGTGGGGAAGCTACGACAACAAAACCTTACCTTTGATACAGCCAGTTCTTACATAATGCTGTCCATGACCCAGAAGGTCAAACAAGAAAGGGGGGGGCCAAGAGGGGGAGCGAGAGAGATGGTTTGGGAGGTTTTTTGTAATCAGAGTCTTAAAATATCTGTATGGATCTTCCAGGAAAGACTCTGTAGGCAAGATATTTTTCATGCATATGAAGACAATGTATTTAGAAATATTAAAAGTGTAAAGGTTCCCATCACTTCATTACATTAATTGTTAATTATACACATAGGCAGGCAAGATGCACAGCATAGAGGACCACAGTGGAAATATCAGCCAGAGGGAATATTTCAGTCAATTCTAATTAACAACCTGCCCATCAGCCTATTAAGTGCCAAGCTAAAAGCCTTGCATTCAATATGAGGATGTGGGGTGAGATGATACTAAAGCATTTGGTGTCATCAATATCAGCAGATGATTCACCATTTCTTTATCCTCCCCCTTTCCACTGGAACTAGGATATGGAATCTTATTTATTAAAATTTATATACCACTTGATTGAAAACAACAACAACCTCAAAGCATTTCACTAAAAGAACAACAAAATTATTGGTAGAAACAGTTAAAAACAACCATTTAAGAATAATCAAAATCAATGATAAGGTAATGCATTTAAGCTCTGGGTAGCAAAGCACAGACAGATTTACAAATTTGTGTGTGCGTGTGTGTGTGTGTGTGTGTGTGTGTGTGTCAAATTCCAGAGGGACCATCCTGTTAGGCTGCAATGAATTGTAATGGATTGCTTTGAAGTCACTTCAATGCCAGGTGGGGAAAAAAATCACCCCACTATCCCCCTCCTCAGTCTTGTCTTGTATTTTGCCAGAACAAAGGTGGCAACCCTAACTAGCAAAAGTCCTTGCTCTGCCTGCCACTAGCAGAACAGGGTAGGTGAATCCAGCCCATAATCTTTCAAATCAAACCCTCTGTACACCAAGCCTTAAAATTTTTATTCAGTTTTTACCATGCTATTCTGCTGAACAACATCTCCAAAATGACTCACAAAACCCAAATAAAAGCACCTACACAGAACAAAACAATAATGGAGCAATATGCATGCGCATAAACATTAGTAAGGGGAACAGCAAACACAGATACTTCTAAAGCACTTTATGAAATGAATGGCATACAGTATGCAAAAGTCCTAAGAGAAAATATGTCAGTTCACAGCTGATTATTATTTTTAAGGTCAGATTAATTTTTGGATGCTCAGCAGGCATCGTCTTAATTAATCAGTCCCTGATCACTTACGAACTAGACAAAGAAGAGGTCACCATAAACTACCTGCAGTAAAGCCACTGATATCTAATGCCATCAATAAAACTATTGAGCAAATCTAGGCTGCTATTCTAAAGTCAGCCAAAGGCTGGCTGAAAGCTCTTAGGACAGGCACCCCCAAACTTGGCCCTCCAGATGTTTTGGGACTACAACTCCCATCACCCCTAGCTAACAGGACCAGTGGTCAGGGATGATAGGAGTTGTAGTCCCAAAACATCTGGAGGGCCGAGTTTGCCAATGCTTGTCTTAGGATGTGGCTGCTCCACCAACTCCACATATACCCACAGAGGATCTTCAAGTACGCCTGCTGAAAGCTCTACAGCTCTAGGTGTATACTACTGGTGGTGTGCATTGTTGGTGAATGGCAGAAGGCTCCTTGCACCCCCAATATGCCCCGCAAAAGGGCAAACCACTGCAGCTGGCGTTGTGATTTCTCCTCCTGCTGATGTCAATGGAAGGAGAAATGGGAGGGGAGGAAAATGGAGACAAAACAAAAGAAAAAGCCATTCCCATACCTTCCGCCATGGCTGGAGCAAGTTAGTAGGACATAGGAAATGATAAGGTCTCTTCTCAAGGTGTCTCTCCCCCCCCCCGTCCAGCCTTTTACCTTACGACTCCTCAGTCACAATATAGACATAGCCAAGTGTTCCTTTCCAATCTAATTTTGCAAATTCTAAGCACTGTCTGACTCTCAGAATTCACTTTCATGAAGGTGTGAAATGTGCTCATTTTATAGTAACTTTATTTTATAAAACCCAAACAACATAGCATTAGTGTTCCTGGCCATTTCTCTATCTTGCCTCTCCCAGAGGCCAAGTTACCCCTGCCCCCTGACAATGAATTTAGTCAACTGAAAAAGTAATTATATCAGGAGGCTTCCCTTTCTTTTCTCATCTCTTGCAATCCCTGCAAATGAGCATCTTAGGCTGTGAAGCATGAGATTTGTCATAAATTAGCCACAATGTTATCAATGGACATAAAATAACCTAATTTTTAAAAAGTCAGGACCATTATGTGCCTTGCTAACTTCTCCTACAATCATGAATTTCTAGACAATGGGAAGTCTACAATAAAATGAAAGAGGTATTTGCATTTCTCATTCTACTGGCATTAATCTTAATATTACATGCCTTCAATGCATTTTGTTGGGTAATGGATGAACTCTAATATTTATTTTACACACACTGTTCTGGATAACCCGCCCCCCCATGAAAGGATGGCTTGGTTTGGCTGATCCTCAAAACCACATTGGTAACAAACCTTGTGTCTGCCCCCTCCATCTCTCCTCATGTATTATCTGTTTCTTTTAAACTGGATTGGGCTTCAAACTAGAACTGAAAACTCATTTCAGACTGTGGAGAGTGGGGAGGGTTTGGAGAATTGTCTGAAACAATCTTTTTGATTTTGGATGCTGTATTATCTTTGTAGTCAAATAATTTATAAATCAGCTCAGAGCAGAAGTTCAAATATCATTTCAACGTGGAAGGTGACCTCAAGTCCGGAGCTCCCAGGAAAAAATGCTGATGTGGGACAGGCATATATGAGTGCATGGGAAGTCAAATATGTGCATTATTGATAAATGAACTGTGTATATGATTACGTGTAGGATTGTGTGAAGGGGAATTGTCTGTATGTATCTGGTTTTGTGACAGAGCCACGGGATGTTACTGTGGACATGTTATGCAAGATACTAATTTTTTGCACTAGGGACCTTCTGCCTTCTCAGCTTGATTACTCAATACTTGAGAACTTGTGATAGAGTGCCTAGACTGACTAAAATGAGAAACAATGAGGTGATATAAAGCTTCTGCCTGTGATGTGAGATTGCACCACTTGATGTTTAAGTAATGAAGTACGGATGAGATTAAATCTGGATTACTTGACTATCCCAGTTTTCAGCAAGCTGGTGCCCTTCAGATGTTTTGGACCACAACTCCCATCAGCCATAGTCAGCATGGATGGAAGTTGTAACCCAAAACATCTGGAGGATACCAGGTTGCATAAGTCTGGACAATCCTCTCTGTTTAAAAGAGGATTTTATTATGGTATGGCACTGATTGTATTCTGTTGCTTTACTGTAAGTTTTGTTTGTTTTAATTCTGTAAACTGCCTAGATTACTTTGAGTATAGGGCAGCCAATAAACATATAAACAAAACCATACACCATTTACTGATTGCAGATACATGAGCACTAACTAAATACGTATAAGGTATAACAACTCCTAATTGGGCAGAAAGATGTACAGCCATGTATTGTGTCATGTCTTGTTTAAGTGCACAAACATATTGCACCTCTCTGTGTCACGTTCTCTAGACTCACTTAGCCACCCTCTAAGTCTTCCTTCCATTGTCTCACCTCAGAACAGGAATATGTGGCTGAGGCTCACCATCCCTTCCTTGCCGATGCTGGAGACACAATATGTCAAGCCCTGTAAATGGACTAATTACCCTTTCCTGTGACTAACAAACAGCTCCCTTTGCCTCAAGCTGATAAATCTTTGCCTCACATAGTGTCTGTAAAACTTTGGCAACTCAATGAGCCACCAGCCGAATAAATCATTCAGAAGGAATGAGTTACTTAAGCCATAAGTGACCTGAAACAGCTGGTACATTCTCAAAATGCTCACACCCTGCTCTAGGCAGCAAAACATTTTGCTTGTGGAACCATTGGTCCTCCATCCATAACAGGAATGAAGAGGGAAAGGTTAGGAAGAGGACATGAGGATAGCGAACTAGCAGGAATCATTTATTTCCTCAAAAGGCTTCAGCACTGTCACTAACTTCCTTGCAGCAAAAGTGAACATAGGAACAGTCTTAATTAAAATTGTTGTGTAAAAGGCTAAATGCACTTGCTTTATTATGGTGCTTTGATATATATATATTTTACAGCAGTGCAAAACATTACATGTATAAAACCCAAACCAGCTTGTTTCTCCCCCAAATATACACCCAGAAAGTTTAATAAAAAAATCAATGTTCACCCATCCTCTCTCTCAAATTCAGTTATAGATAAAAACCAAAATGTGTGTTATCCACAGAAGAATTATGGCAGGGTTGATCTGAAAGTTTTCTCATAATGATGTTTGGTGCAAATGTGTGTGTTTTTTGGGGGGGATGGGGGGGCAAAATAGATTTTCCTTTCACTTTATCCTCACCCTCTCTGGGTTTTCCATGGAATCAGTAGCTCCCCTCGACAGCTGCCAGTTTCATTTCCCAGAAAACCCTTTGAGTAATGTTATGTCCTGGTGTAACAACATCCTGAGGGGGGTTCTGGAGAACAAGCAATTTCATGGCCACCCCGAGCTCAGCTATGTTTCATGGTCTCCCGCTAATATCACCCCAACCTCAAAAAGAATATCCACAATAGGCCCATTTCACCACCTGCAAATTGAGGAGTGAAAAGGGAGGGCCATTTCAGGAGTACCCTCTTTAAGTTTAGATAAACTTGCACTATTGATTTTTTACCTGTTTTACTTGGATTACTTTTCTGCTTCCTTTAAAGATTTTCTGTTTTCAGTTTATTTCAATGTATCTTTTAAATAGTATTTTAAATATTACATTGTAAGCCGCCTTGAACAGTATGCAACTAAATACAGTGGTACCTCGGGTTACATACGCTTCAGGTTACAGACGTTTCAGGTTACAGACTCTGCTAACCCAGAAACAGGACCTCGGGTTAAGAAGTTTGCTTCAGGATGAGAACAAAAATCGTGCTCTGGCGGCGTGGCAGCAGCAGGAGGCCCCATTAGCTAAAGTGGTGCTTCAAGTTAAGAACAGTTTCAGGTTAAGAACTGACCTCTGGAACGAATTAAGTACTTAACCCGAGCATAGCTGTCAACCTTCCCTTTTTTTGCAGGAAATTCCCTTATTCCAGCGCCATTTCCCGCTGCTTCCCGCTTCTATCCCGGATTGTTAGATATCCCGTAGACTGTCCCCGGGACAGGTGAGGCTGCTGATCCCTTATTTTCGAGGCTGCTGATCCCTTATTTTCAAATCTGAAAGTTGACAGCTATGAACCCGAGGTACCACTGTAGCTGCAGTAATGCTATGGGATCCCTACCCTCATACCTCTAAGAATGCCTGGTCCCAAATCTGCTCCAGAGAGTTGGGGGACCCCAGAACAGGTCTGGGGGATGCAGAGGGAGGAGAGGGATAGAATGTTCCATTGCACAAGCAGAAACCCTGACGCTAACAGCACATTCAGTTTAACTCTATGTTGCATACCACCCTTTGTGATGAATAGGACCAGATGCTACTTGCCAAAGGAAATCATCAGAAGCACTTGCAAAATTCTGTGATCTCGTTCCCAGCTTCCATTCTCAGGTGCCTGCGCTTCCACAGGGGAGAGGAAGACATCATCAGCACAACAGATCGCTTTTCTGTATCGTACCCATTATGTCCTTGTGTAAATCTGCTTATGCACGCAATAAACAGATTGCTGTCAGTGTAAATATAGTTCTCATGCTTTATTTAGAAGAAGTAAATTCATATAGCAATAAATGACTAAACATTTCTTATGGACTTTATATTATCATTCCCAATAAATTGTAAAATGGCTATGCTCTGGGTGGTCTGGAGTGTCAGAGAAGGAGAAAGCACAAGGAAGTTCCTGTATACCAGGGGAAACCTCCACATATACAGGGAAAGTATGTTTACATTAAACCTGCCTCAAAATTACTCCAAGACCAAGAACTGTGTGTACCTACTGTATATCCTTCAACCTGTCACAGAACCCTGACAGTAGATGGTAGTGCACTGGCATAGCTAGGCATGAGCAAATATGTCAACTGTGGTTTCTCTCCATCTTTGGAACTTACTTTGAGTAAACATGCATAGGATCAGGTTTTAATTTTCTAACTTTTCCAAATAAATAAGAGGAATATTCCAAGCTCTATTCCAGCCTACAGCAATATACAGTGGTACCTCGGGTTACATACGCTTCAAGTTACATACGCTTCAGGTTACAGACTCCACTAAACCAGAAATAGTGCTTCAGGTTAAGAACTTTGCTTCAGGATGAGAACAGAAATCGTGCTCTGGCGGCACGGCAGCAGCAGGAGGCCCCATTAGCTAAAGTGGTGCTTCAGGTTAAGAACAGTTTCAGGTTAAGTACTTAACCCGAGGTACAACTGTACCATGGACTGATATCTTCTTTTAGGCTGGCCTCTCTCTTCTGCTTCAGCAATTACTCATGGCTGAGTAAGATTGTCTTCCATGAACACAGTCTTAACAGTGTGTCTGTAAGAGTGTGTGGAGGCCAATTCTGGACTCATGTCCTTCCACAGTGGGGACATAGGTTTCTGGGTGGGAGTTGATCTTGGTGAGCATTTGCCAGACATGCCTTCCTGTTTCTCCCTGAGTTTGTGCTTCTTCAAAGTCCATGGCACCTTTGGTAAAGGCTGTTCTCCAATTGGGACGCTCGCAGGCCAGGGTTTCCCAATTGTCCGTGCTTATACTGCATTTTAAATTATTATTTTTTTAGATTTTAGATTTTCCTTGAGAGCATCTTAGAGGCTAGCCTCTAGGTTATCAACCAGTATTTAGATGTGTGTGGTTTTTTTAATAAATTTTTTTGTTGTTTCTTAAAAAATGTTTTTTAAAAAATGTTTAAAATTATATATATAGGCTTTATTCATAACAAACGATATAATAATAAATAAATAATAATTTTTTATTTATAACCCACCCTTCCTGGTTCAGAAAACCGGGCTCAGGGCAGCTAACAACAAATTTAGAACACTTTATTGTGATACAACAAAAAACAGTATAAAATACAGTATAAAAGCGTGAATAACAATAAATTCTAAAATCAATTTAGGGGGAAATCCATCCAATAAACATTAGGTGATCACCAGGGCTAGCTGGCTAAATTAGTCCTATTTGGGCCAGCAAGGAGGCCAGGGGAGAATTAGCTGTGGGATCCCAGAGCGGGTAATCTTCATAAAAAGGGGAGGGGGAGGGAAGGAAGGGAAATAAAAGATCAGGCTAAATTCAAATTTAAAGCCAGGGGGAATAGCTCTGTCTTACAGGCCCTGCAGAAGGAGGTTAAATCCTGAAGGGCCCTAGTCTCATGGGACAGAGCATTCCACCAGGTCGGAGCCATCACTGAGAAGGCACTAGCCCTGGTGGAGGATAATCTGTCTTCCTTAGGGCCTGGGATTATTCATGGACCTTAAGGTCCTCTGCAGGGCATACCAGGAGAGGCGGTCCCGTAAATACGAGGGCCCTAAGCCACAAATATAAAATAAACATCAATACAATATCATAATGTGGGATTTCTTCAATCCCTTGACTTCCCTCTACCCTTCCCTCATACATGCATGTCCATATCTTGTTTTCCATCTATACATATCTGATTCTATCTGTTATCATAATACTGCAAATGTTTTTTAGAATCCTGCTGATGTATCAACTTGTATACAATGATTTGATATATATGCAATAAAAAATTCCCATTCATTTTTAAATTTCTGATTTCTGAGTCTTCCTGTTAATTTAGCCATTTCTGCATATTCCATTAACTTAGTTAGCCAATCTTTTTTCGTGGGTATTTTTTCCTCTTTCCAGCATTGGGCTATCAATATTTGTGCGAGGGGTCACATACATAAATAGATGTTTGTTTGTTTTTGTTTGTTTTGTATTTCCCTTCCTATAATTCCTAATAAAAAGACTTCGGGCTTTTTGACAAAGGTTATTTTTAACATATTCTTCAATTGATTATATATCATTTCCAAATTTTTAAAAATAAGTTTACATTGCCACCACATATGATAAAATGTACCATCGACTTCTTTACATTTCCAACATGTCTTTTCTTCTGATTTGTACATCTGCAATAATCTTACTGGTGTTAAATACCGCCTATACATCATTTTCATATAATTTTCTTTTAACAATACGCAAGCCGTAAATTTCAAATCGTTTTTCCACAATTTTTCCCAATCTGACATTTGGAAATTATGCCCCACATCTTGGGCCCACTTTTATCATTACGCTTTTGACCTTTTCATCGTTTCCCATTCCAACAACAAGCTGTACATTCTTGACAACACTCTAGTGTCTCATTCTATTATTTCTCTCTGGAATTTAGAGATTTCATGAGCAAATCCTTTCTTTATGTCATTTTTCAATAGTTCATTTATCTGAAAGTGTTGTAACTAATCATTTACTTCTCTTACTTCATTATATTCTGTCAATTTCAAATGGTTATCTACTTCAATTAATAATTCTCTATATGTTACCCATTTTGTTCCCATATATGGTTTTTTTACTGATATTTCTTCAGTTGGTGAGATCCACCAAGGTGTTTTTTGTTCTAATAAATCCTTATATTTTCCCCATACTTTGAAAATGACATTTCTTATTATATGGTTGTAAAAACTCTTATGTATTTTAGCCTTTTCATACCATAAATACACATGCCATCCGAATCGATTGTCATGACCTTCCAGATCCAATAGATCTGTATTTTTTAAACTTATCCACTCCCGGATCCAACAGATACAAGACGCTTCATGATACAATTTTAAGTCTGGAGGGGAGAAGCCTCCTCTTTCTTTAATCTGTTAACAATTTGTATTTTACCCTTGGCTTCTTCCCTCTCCAGATGAATCTTGAAATATCTCTTTGCCATTCTTTGAAACATTTCATATTGTTGATTGGAACTGTCAGGGAACTGCCATCGGAAGGAAGGGAAGTGAAAGGGCTCACACAGGTTGGGAGAGACTCAGCAGCTGAAGAGGGAACCAGTAGGGGGAGAGGAGCTGAGCTGAGGGAAAGGGAGCTGGAGGGATGGCTCAGAGACACTTCCAGCGAAAACAGTGGGGAGGTTTCAGGACCTCCTGTAGGGACACCCACTCCTCGCCGGAAACTGTCACGCAGAGAGTCCAGAAGACGTGTTTCCGTTAAGGAGCTTTTATGTTGGAAGCGATTCCGAAAGCAACCACTGTCGGAATCTGCCAGCGACTGACGGAGCCATGTTTAAGGGGCTCCGTTACAGACAGAGGTTTGCAAACTTGACCAAACTCTGAGGGACTAGGATTTTACACACAAGCAGCTCATCGTCCCTTCACAGCATTCCGACAGTCTTCGTGAGCAGCTTGTGCAGGAGAAGGCATCATGAGCAACCCAGCCGGAACCGGAGAAGCAGGAGCTGGAGCGGGTCCAAGCCTGGAAGAAAGGTACCGGGTGTTGGAGGTCCAGCTAGCGCTGCAGACGGCGAGGCTTGAGGAGAGGAGGGCTCAGGATGCAGACAAAAAGGGGAAAGACACCCAGCTCGTCAGAAAGGTACCAGGATTGGTGCAGAAGTTTGGGGGGGAGCCCAAAGACTATCATGGCTTTCGGACAGAGATGCAATATGCCCTCAATCTGCAGTTTGATGAATTCCCTGACGAGGAATCACGAGTGGCTTTCGTGATTGGGCATCTTGAAAAGGGGGCGAGAGACTGGGTTAGACCCCTGATGGCAGTGAATAGTGACGTCCTAAAGGACACGATGAAGTTCTTTCGCGCCATGGATCTGATGTTTTCCAGCGATATTGAACAGGGAGTGGTCCGCAGACAGTTAATGGCTTGCAAACAGGGGAGCCGATCTGTCCGTGAGTACTGGACTGAGTTCACCATGTTGATCCATAAATTGGGGTGGGATCTATCGGCGGAACCCATTCAAATGCTCTTTGAAGAAGGGCTTTCTTCGGCTGTGAAAGACGAACTTTCCCGGGCGCCCAGGGCGGAGTCTATGGACCAGCTGACCAAATCAGCGCTGACCATAGGAGCGCGCCAGGAGGCGAGAGCATTGGAGAGGCAGGAAGGGAAGGGGGAACGTTGGAAGGAGTTCCGCATTCCAGACATTCCAGAGCCAACTTTCCCGCCGGCAGAGCCGATGGAAATCGGAACAGCGCGCGCGCGCGCAGTTTCAAAGCCCAGTGAGGGGGGAAAGAAGGAGGGAAAAGGCGCCCGGAAATGCTATCTCTGCCAACAGCCAGGTCACTTTGCCAGAGTCTGCCCCCAGAGGAAGGAATGGCAAGGGATGGTAGGAGCTGTGGAGGGAAGAGAGGAAGAAATACCGAAGCAAGTAAAAGCCAACGCCTGGCTGCCACCGTCGGGGCACAGCAGCCAGGCCAAAGAGCAGTGAAAGTGCCCACACCAGAACCTCCTAAACCCGCCCTAGTGATAGAAGTGGCGCTAGAGCTGCCAAACGGACACCCTCTAAAGATAAAGGCGCTGTTGGACTCAGGCAGCTCCTGCAATTTCATGAGCAAAGAGTTTGCAGCTGAACACCAGATACAGACGATCCCTTTAAGCAACCCCCTGCAGGTGACCACGATCGATGGCAGGGAGCTGTTGGGAGGAGAAGTCAGCTTGCAGACCGTCCCAATGATAATGAAGGTGGCAAGGCACACCGAACTGATAGCGTTTAATGTGGCCACCTTGGGAGGAGCTCCCATTATATTGGGGATGAGCTGGCTAGCGTTACATGATCCGCTGGTGGGCTGGCATCAGAGAGTGGTTTCTTTTGGTTCAGCACATTGCTTAGAACACTGCAAAGAGGGAAAGGGTTTGGCAGGGGCCCAAGCCACCCTAGCAGGGACTGAAGTAACGGAGAACGTGAAGGTACCACGACAATACGCAGATCTCCGCGACGTCTTCAGCGAAAGGGAAGCTGACCAACTACCCCCGCATAGACCCTTTGACTGTCAAATCAATTTACTCCCTGGGGCACAGCTCCCTGTAGGCAAGCTGTACGCCATGTCAGACAGAGAGATGCAGGAGCTAAGAGAGTTCATTGACAAGAACCTGAAGAGAGGGTTCATCAGAGAGTCCAGGGCGGTGGGGGGCAGCCCAGTGTTTTTTGTGGATAAAAAAAACACGAACAAGCCGAGGCTTGTGTGTGACTTCAGGGCCTTAAATGCAGTGTCAGAACCAGTGGCTTTCCCTATGCCCAGGATTGACGACATTTTGACAAGGGTCAGGAAGGGAAAGATTTTTACTAAACTGGACCTAAGGGGGGCGTACAACCTGATACGAATAAGGAAGGGGGATGAATGGAAAACCACCATGTTCACCCCTTTGGGGGCATTTGAATATTTAGTTATGCCCTTCGGCCTACAAGGAGGCTCCGCGTGCTTTCAATCGTTTATGAACCATGTCCTGGGGCCTTTGCTTTACAAGAATTGTGTGGCCTTCTTAGACGACGTGTTGGTGTATTCTGAGAATGAGGAGCAGCATGTGAGAGACGTCAGAGAAGTGTTGAGCAGGCTGCAAGCCAACCAGCTGTGGGTGAAACTGGAGAAGTGTCAGTTTCATACCAAGGAGGTGGAATTCCTGGGGTATCGCCTGTCAGACAAGGGATTGGCCATGGATCCCGGCAAGGTCCAGGCGGTGCTGGAATGGAAAACACCCAAAACAAGGAAGGATGTGCAGAGGTTCCTAGGATTTGGGAACTTCTATCGTAAGTTCATCCGAAACTTTGCCCACCTGACGGCGCCCATTACGGACTGTCTCAGCAGTAAGAAGAAGTTCGTTTGGACTGAGGAGGCGGAGCGAGCATTTGAGGAACTAAAAAGGGCCTTCGCCTCGGAACAACAACTCCTGCATGTGGATTTACAAAAACCGATGAGAGTGGAAACTGACGCATCAGACAGAGCTATTGGGGCGGTGCTTCTGCAGCCAGGGAAGGAGGAGTCAGAGTGGAGACCGTGTGCCTTTTTTTTGCGAAAGCTGAACAAATCCGAGAGGAACTACACGGTGTATGACCGAGAACTACTAGCCATTCATGAGGCGTTCCGGAGATGGAGGCACCTGCTAATTGGCGCACAACATAAGGTGCAAGTGTGCACTGACCACAAGAACCTAGAGTATTGGAGGACGGCACGAGTGCTCAACCAACGGCAAGTGAGATGGGCCCAGGAGTTCTCCAAATTTAACTTTGAGATTTGTTACGTGCCAGGCCCAGAGAACATTAGGGCGGACGCTCTCTCACGCAAACCTGAATATTTGGAGGGGGAGGGAGCACCCGAAGAGAGACATGTCATTCCAGAGGACCGCTGGGTGTGTGGGGCGGCATTGGTGGGACAAAGAGAACTGGTAGAGGAAACAGAGAATGATGAATACGCCCAGAATAAGCTCAGAGGTCTTAGGGGTGAGGGAGAGGAACCAGGGGGTTTCGAGGAAAGAAATGGAGCTTTGTATTACAAAGGGGCACTGTATATCCCTGAAGGAGACTTAAGGGGGAGGGTACTCAAGCAGTTGCACGACAGCCCCACGGCGGGGCATTTTGGACAACACAAAACCATGTGGTTGGTCACCAGGGAATTTTGGTGGCCTAAGGTGAGGGAAGATGTACGGGAGTATGTAAGAGGGTGTGAGCAATGCCAGCGAGCCAAAGGGGAGAGGCGGGCACCGGCGGGGCTATTAGAACCCTTACCAACCCCAGAACGACCTTGGGAGGCAGTGTCGATAGATTTTATGACTGATCTGCCGAAGTCCAAGGGGAAAACAGCCATCATGGTGGTGGTAGACCTACTAACAAAGATGTGCCACTTTGTAGCCTGCTCGCATGCAGTCACGGCGGAAGAGACAGCGAAGTTATTTGTAGAACACATTTTTAGGTTGCACGGGGTGCCATTGAGGGTGGTCTCAGACCGAGGAAAACAATTTACTTCCAGGTTCTGGAGGAAGCTCATGAGCTTACTGCAGGTGGAGGTCAACTTTTCGACTGCCCGGCACCCTGAAACCAACGGGCAGGCGGAAAGAGCAAACGGGGTCCTCCAGCAATACCTGAGGTGTTATGTCAATGACAGAGAGAATGACTGGGTAGAAAAGTTGGCGCTGGCGGAATTTGCCTACAACAATGCCGAGAATGTGTCCACAGGGATGAGCCCCTTCTTGGCTAATTATGGGTGTCATCCCAGGGCTTTCCCAGGGGGAGAAGGGGAGAGATGGGGTGTCCCGGCAGCCGAGCATTTTGTAGAAGAAATGGAAGCAATCCATCGTCAGCTCCAACTCAACTTAGAAAGGGCGAAGGAAGAATACAAGAGGCAGGCAGACAAGAACCGAAGGGAAGGTGAAACCATAAGGGTGGGAGATAGGGTGTGGCTGTCAACCCAAGGGTTGCCGTTCAAAGGAGGTTGTAAGAAATTAAGACCCAGGAGATTGGGTCCCTTTGAGGTCATTCAACAGGTCAACCCAGTGGCTTTCAGGCTCCGGTTACCCAACCACATGAAACTGCACCCAGTATTTCACAGGTCGTTACTGTCACCGTATGAGGGGGGACGAGAAGGGATGGCCACTCGGGGACCGGTCATAGAAGAAAGGGAATGCAGCAGCCATGTGGCAGAAATCCTCGACGCCAGATGGAAGGGGGATCAGGTGGAGTATTTGGTAGCGTGGGAAGGAGAACCGGAGTCAGAAAACACTTGGGTAATGGCAGAAGATATCAATGACGAGGTATTGATAGAAACGTTCCATCAAAGGTTCCCAAGGAAACCTCAGCCTGTGGAGAGGTTCCGGAGGGAATACTTTGGGACCACCGATGAGGAGGAGGAGTTGGAAGGATTCTCGGAATCGGAAGGGGAAGGGGAGATGGACTCTGAGGAGGAGGAGTACTTCGAGACCAGGAACCGCAACAGGTGGAGAGAAGTGTTCGGGACATCGGAAGATGAAGGAAGTTCATTCCGGGGTTTTGCCTCCTCACCGCCCGTAGAGGAGGGGGCGAGAGGGGATGAAGGGGGCCCTGGAGGGGAGGTGGATGTCAGGGAACTGCCATCGGAAGGAAGGGAAGTGAAAGGGCTCACACAGGTTGGGAGAGACTCAGCAGCTGAAGAGGGAACCAGTAGGGGGAGAGGAGCTGAGCTGAGGGAAAGGGAGCTGGAGGGATGGCTCAGAGACACTTCCAGCGAAAACAGTGGGGAGGTTTCAGGACCTCCTGTAGGGACACCCACTCCTCGCCGGAAACTGTCACGCAGAGAGTCCAGAAGACGTGTTTCCGTTAAGGAGCTTTTATGTTGGAAGCGATTCCGAAAGCAACCACTGTCGGAATCTGCCAGCGACTGACGGAGCCATGTTTAAGGGGCTCCGTTACAGACAGAGGTTTGCAAACTTGACCAAACTCTGAGGGACTAGGATTTTACACACAAGCAGCTCATCGTCCCTTCACAGGAACATTTCATATTGTTGATTAGAACAAAAATAACGTTTTTGGTAATACATTCATTTTGATCACAGATATTCTTTGTATCAAAGACATATTCATTTTTCCTACACTTGAGAGATGTTTTTGTTGGGCTTTCTGGGAGCTCAATGGGATTGTTTTTGAAACCTTCCAGAGGGTATGGGGAACTCATGCTCTCATAAATGTGTCAATATCAGAGGAAGGGGACAATGGTAGATTTATTTTTCTCAAAGCCATGTTTTATGTAGCCTCCAACATTTCACACAGATTGTTTTTCATTTTCATTAAGTGAATAAGGTTTAGTGAGCAAGCCACTTTCTTTTGATGATATGCAGTGATGTAGTGGAGGGGGAATGCAGATCTGAAATGGTTTTCACAGCAGGATCAAAGATGTCAGCTGCCAAAATAAATAATGGACCTTCCTTGCTCTTGGCAAGTGAATGACTCCTGCACATTTCCCATAGTGAAAACTATGGCAGTGGTTCAAGTCATTGCACAAATTCCTCATTCCAGAATTAATTTTTGATACATGGTACATATGCAGAGTTACGCCAGCTACATTCCAGAACCAGAATTTCTAACCAGAATTAAACCAGAGTGACATCCACAGTGTCAAAATCCCTGCTCTTTTTAGCTCATAACTACCACACACCATAGGACTGGAGGGTTTGATTTTTACCTTATGAAGGAAAAAACGACATTTAAAGGCTTGGAAGGAATCCTTAGGGTACACCCCTAGTGGGGTGGACCTAATAAAATAAATTTGGGATGAGAAAAGGATTTTGGAGCCATCAACCTGGGAAGCATATCAAGAAAGAAAGAGATGGCAGAGATGGCAAAACTGATGGCTCTGACAAGAGACACAAATTTAGAATCTTTCAAGGACTGAAAACTTTTTGTAGTCTATTTGAAAAATAATTTTTGATAGGCAAAGTCCACAGTTGGGTTTGAAGTTTAAGAAAAAATAGCAGAAGAAACATGTTAAAGAGGATGAAACAGGATGTGATGAAATTTTGAGACACAATTGTATGCAATCATTATTATAAACATCAAGGATGGGTGAGCAGGAAGCCATTAATATTATAGAATTATAACTGTTGAGAGATAAAGTGTAACTTTGAATTTTGAAATAAAAGAAAAAGAAATCTGAAAAAAGAAAGATGTTGATTCACAAGTTTTATCTCTGAAGCAAATATTTTTATCTCTACTTTGGTAAAGTAGGGCAAAACTGCTATCAAAGTCATATTCCACCAAAACACACTCAAGTAGGTTTTAACAGGATTTTCATGAACATTTGAGTGCACAACATGACAGCAGCTGCTGCTAACAGGTGGCCAGCTAGATATGAAGCTGCCTGTGTACATTTGCAGTTTCCTGCTGAATACTGATGCTCTGTCAACACTGAAGTAGCACACAAGATTTTAAAAATCTGGCTATTTTAAGACTTGAGCATATTTTAAAAGAGAGATTAAATAAATAGAGATGCATGCAAACATCATTCTAATTATGCCATTGGTTGGTTTATAATTCTATACAGTTTATTTATTATTATTATTATTATCATCATCATCATCATTATCATCATCATCACAGCACACAAAGCAAGATAAAACCTTCAACCCACACAATCAAAACCAATACAAGCCATGAGAACAAGAACAAAATAGCAAAAAAAGAGAAACACATTCCAAATGTTCCTTGGACAACAAAGGACTTGACGTGCTCCAAAGTAAGAGAGCAAGGAAGGACCAGATGAATCTTCTGGTACAGGGCACTCCAAGAAGCGAAGCTGCAGCAGTAGGATGTTCTACTTCTTCTGGAAGTCAACTTGCCCCTTGTGTGAGACTTTGGAAGTCCCTCCCTAGAAAAGCTAGACTGGCTCCCTCCTTGCTATCTTTCTGTCAGCAGGTGAAGACTTTCTTGTCCCAACAGGCATTTTGGAGTTGCTTTTAATTAAAGAGCTGGCACCATGCTGTTTTTATTGTAATTATTGGTATGCCAGGGGAAAAGGTGGGGTATAAATAAATATACAACAACAACAGTATGGACCAACAACAACAGCAGCAGTATGGACCTATGTACAGTCATACCTTGGATTACAGACGCTTCAGGTTGTGTGCTTTTGGGTTGCGCACCGCGCCGAACCCGGAAGTACCGGAACGAGTTACTTCTGGGTTTCATCGTTTGCACATGCACAGAAGCGCTAAATTGTGCTTTGCGCATGCTCAGAAGTGCCAAATCACAACCCACACATGCACAGATGCGGCGCTGCGGGTTGCGAATGTGCCTCCTGCACGGATCACATTCGCAACCCGAGAGTCCACTGTATGTCTATTCAGAAGTAAGCTCCTTGAGTCCAGTGGCACTTACTTCCAAGTGTGTGTAAGGTATCAGATCTGTATTCCTCATCATGTCTGAATGTTAACACAACACAACTCTGTACATGTCTTCTCAGACTGTATGTCAACATATTTATCATATATAATTCAAGAAGTAGATAGAGATGCCCATATTAGGAGATAAGCTAAGATGACAAAGTATTTCACAGGCAGTTCATATTCTGTGACCCTATTCCTACAAGATGTTTTAAAACAATTTTAAATACTGAATTTTAAATCATTGCAACCTGCCCTGGAATATGCTTGGTGAAGCGTGGGTAATAGTTTAAATAATAATAATAATAAATATTTTCCCTTACTTTTACTTGCAGAACTCTTCAAAACAAAACAGGAACATCAAATGATACATCCAAATATATCCATACAATATCCTGTGCTGTCCAGCACAGGCTCAGCATCTTATAAAATATGAAATAATCCAAACAGACCTATAAGACAATATCTCTCTCCTTCAGCATCCATTCTGCCTGGAGCTGTTTTCCTGGAGAGCTTCATTTACATCCTCACTCCAAAGAGTTTGAGAGAGAATGAAGAACCAGCTACCACCCTTCCAAGATGGCGAATTTGCAACGCTGTACCTTCGTCATCTGATCTAAGGTTATAACACTCACATGTTAGCTAGCAGAAAAGAACAATTAGTTAATTCTCAGCTCAGCAAGAGCTCAGAGAGATCTCTTCTTGCTTTTTTATAGCTTCAATGTAATCTCCCCATGTTAAAGCTTTTCACAAATACACAGACAGTGTCAATTAAACCAATTATACTTAAGACCCCCACTTCACAGCAAGGCTACTTTTTCTGGGCTCACCATGTAGATGACATGTAAATAACTCTATAGGACTCACAGGAAAAACTGAAACCTATTAGACAAAGACCCCTTTTTCTAATTCAAAATGCATTTTGATGATCAAGTATGGTTCCACTAGGCGTTGTATTGGCTAGTCAGCTGAACACTCTCTTCACAGCTGCAATGTTCCTGTACTGGACATTTGTGTTTCATATACTCCTAGTTCTGGTATTGCCCATCTTGTCTCCAAACGTCTTTCTTTCTCTTTCTTTCTTTCTTTCTTTCTTTCTTACATTTATATTCCACATTTTCTCCAAGAGCTCAATGTAGTTTACAAGGACCTCCCCTTCTGCATTTTATCCACACAACAACCCTGTGAAGTAGGGTAGGCTGAGAGGCAGTGACTGTCAGAACACCCCTGGGGGACACACGCAGCCCCCAGAATGAGATAGACTTCTCGAGGCGTCTTCCTGATGAAGCGCAGCCCGGGACGTTCACAAATCAGTCCCGGTGCACACCAGCAACACATATCAAAAGACATGTGCGCACTCAATTAGCAGAGTATAGCAGAAACGATCGTGGAGCATGAGTGGAGCATTCTAAGTGATTTATTAAGCAATATATACAGGACAAAGCAACCATGGTGTCCTCTCACATCTCCTCCGAGAGTAAAGAAGTACAAAAAAACAGTACAAGTGGAAGAGATAAGACTGGCTTCCATTCTCACACTTTCCAAGCCTGGAAAGTAAACACAGACATGTGATGTAGCAATCACACATCTAGCACCGGAGGAGTGAAATGCTGACATCCTCCCCCTTTTCAGGTAACCATTGTTGCATTTGCTAATGCAGCCGTACACAATCAAGCATACAGTGGTCATACCCATAACAGACTCCTGTAGTGTTTTTCCCAACTGTGGGACTACATGCAATTGGTCTGGCCTTGTGCCTGACTATCTTGCCCTTCTGATCAGTCTTGGCTTTATAGACCCAATGACTATCAAGAAGCTTCATACCTGGCTTTATTGGGACAAGTTCCCAATTCTTGTTCCTTTCTAAGGAATCAAGTTCAGCCCTCCTGGCCTTTAGCCATGGCTCAGCATCCTTTGAGGACAAGCTCTGTACAGTACAAGCGAAAGAGATAAGACTGGCTTCCATTCTTACACTTTCCAAGCCTGGAAAGTAAACACAGACATGTGATATAGCAATCACACATCCAGCAACGGAAGAGTGAAATACTGACAGTGACTGGCCCAAGGTCACCCAGTGAGCTTCATGGCTGAGTGGGGATTTGAACCCTGATCTCCCAGGGCTTGGTGCAACACTCTAACCATGAACATCCCAAGGTTACAGTTCACCTTTTCCATTTTTGCAACAACTTAAAGAGCTTTGCTTTTTTAAAAAAATCTTTATTAGCCTTTGCCTCCGAGAAAATCTGAAAGGTAAAAATGTCTGTTGGCAGACAATGAGGTTCACCACAGGTAGGCTCATAAAGAAAACATGGGACTTGCATAACACATTTTTTAAATCATCACCTTAAATGCACAATGCCTTTTCTGATGTCAAGAGAATACAGTTTGATTATCTTTTATTGATTTTTCATTACATAAAGTGCTCTGCCCAGCAGTAAACACTGCAATTAATGCTGCACATCTGTTACACATCCTGTCCCAGGATAGCATTGGTATCAAAGTTCCCAGTGCAGTGAGCATTTTAACATCACAACCGCAAATCACTACTTTATAAGCAAATAAACCCAATACGACCAAGCATATTGCCTGCAATAGCAAAGACATGTTGCACACAGAAACTTCAACAGACTACTAATTAAAAATACTCATTAGGAAAAAATCGCTTTGCAGTCTCCTCAAGCTAACACCAAATTATTCAAATAGGAAAAATAAAACTGATGTCAGGAAACATAAACACACAAATGGGAAAATAAAAGGAGGTGCCTTATACAAAGTCTGACTGATACTCCATATAACTAGAACTATGGATTTGCAAAACTTATCAGTAAAATTTTGTTAGTCCTTCCTGGCTCTCCTATCACCAGTATGCAGCCCCAATAAAATGAAAGGATATCCACCTCTGACTTAATGTTATATACTTTTCTGAAGGATTTTAAGCACACAAGTAAGAACTTACTGATTGCAATTCCTTACTGATTAATTATCAGTATTATGAATGTTGTCGTCATCACTTTGTTCACTTAGAGCAGGTCTATGAGTGAAAATCCATGAAAATTCATGCTTCTTCCTCTGCTTAGTGGTAAAGCAATACACACTACAATGTGCTATTTTCCATGACATCCTTCCCTGTTTAACAACTGCTAATAGAGCCTGTCATTAAAGTTTATCAACCATACATCACACCAAAGTGAAGATTTTACAACTGCATCCAATAAATGCTCTGAGCATCTGCAAATAAAGTTTCTTTGGTTATAGTTTTCTGCAGTAAGCCCTGAAGTAATAATCAATCACCAATTTGAGGAGCAAATGTTCCATGTATGGATGTTCTGGGCCGCTCGAGCACTGCTGCTGCTGGCACCAACAAAGCCCAGTCCCCTTCCTTCTCTAGGCAGGGCGGGGAGAAGCCTGGAGGAGGCGCTGGTGCTGTGTGAGGGAGAGGGAAAGAACGCGCATGCTGGCGATCCACGCAGCGATTCCTGGACCGTCTGCGTGCCAGATCCAGAAGGCAATTGGGCCTGATCCGGCCCACGGGCCTTAGTTTGCTGACCCATGACTTTAAGAGTATTGGACAGATTCATAGAGGCCTTAGTTCGCCTACCCATGTTCTAGAGGAAGCACAGCATTTAGAATGGTTTCTCTGAATCCAATCTGAGCCCCAAAAATATCTTTTAATTTGTGAGAAAAACTGTCTTATACATCAAAGGACCATGTATAGGAAATGCTCCTTCACAGGTTGAAAGCATCTGGTGCAAATCTGCTTGCACTGTAGGCTGACATACCTGCATATGAAGAGTAGAGCGCAATCTCCAGGCTTCCTAGACTGTCCTCCTTGTGCTCACCTCTTGATCTCCCTTCAGCAATAGACTGATATTCTTAGGGTTGCTGACCTGACCTCACTTCATTTTCCTTCTTCTCCATGCCTCCCTCATTAAAGGAGACACACTTGAATCTCTCTCCATCTGAGGTGCAAAAGGAAGAATAGCTTACGGCATCTCTGCTTAGATAGAACTAGATATCTTTTCTATCAACTATGTATTTCCAGCAAAGAAACATAGCTTTCTTAATTTACAAACTCATGAGTCTCAGTGTGATTGTATCCAGGGTAAACTGTGCTCCTCCAGCAGATATTCTGCATCAAGTTAACTTCTGTTGAGCATTTAAACTTCAAATGCCATGAAAAAGATCATGGGTCAAGTCAGGGCTGATGATTTCATGAGGCAAATTGAGGCAATTGACATAGGTGGTGGATTAGTGCCTCTTGGGAGCCCTGATCACTTGTTACACTAGCCACTACAGATGTTGGCATCCAACCAGCAAGGCTCCTTGTAAAGAACTCTCCAAAGGATGTCTCTTTAAACTCTGAGGTAAATCTAAAATAATTTTATTTTTATCCAGCCATTCAAGTTGATTCTATAATTCAAGAAACCACTGGTATAATATGCATCCAGTGACTGAGTGGAAGGTTAACACCATCCACCCTGGCTCCAGATTCTGAATGGTTTTCATGGTGCTCAAACTGTCTTCAAGGGAAACAAGCAAATTAACTGCAGCAGCCAAGCATTCTACCCCAATTATACTACGCATTAAAGATTGATGTATGTCACAAATACTGACTCTGTTCTTCAACTACCCATCTACAGGTATAAAAGTAAAAGAGAATATCAAATCCACAGCACTTAACCATTAAAGAATTTAAAGCTTTTTTTCATTTGGAAAAAAGGCAACAAGGGCAACAAAGAAAAAAAGGTTGTTTAGGGCTCAAGGAAGCAGTTATTAAAATGAGATTTATGTGCTGTAAACTGCTCATAGTTCCATCTCTCAAGTGTGAAATTAGCGATGGAGAAAAGGTTTCACAGAAACTTAATCTGAGCACTGTCCTGTTGCAAAAGGATTTGCAGTTTTTCCATCTCTGTGCCAAATGTTTCCTATCTTTGAGCTGCTGGAGTTATTCATGCAAGGCAACAGATAATCAGAAGTGTCTAAAGGGTTTTTTTATAATCTGACTGAGCATAGTCCTCTTTTCTGTTCACCACACTAATACTTTAGCTAGTGCCAGATCGTATCTGAAATAAGCTCTTATTGCAATTTAGTAAAATCTTTAGGCGTCACTGACATTTAAAAAAGAGGAGCCCTCATTTTTAAAAAAAGGAGGATACTTGCTGAATTGTACAAAGTTATTTGGCAGCTGCATTTCCTGGAACAAGGAATTGTGCTGGAGTTGGGAAAGGCTTATACCAGGCTCTGAGCACCTCTGGTACACCTCACCTCTTCAACTGATGTCCAACACTTCCCTTAGACCACAGCTCATCCCTTGAACCACACCTCTCCTCAATCCTCAACTGATCAGGGTATGTGTGTCTGACTTTCATTACCATCATGATACAATTAGTCGGAAGCCAAAACATTCATGCCTCCCATGCTATGATCAGGAATAAAGCTGCCCCCTTTCACCATTCAGAATGATTTTCATTACCATCACAGCACTCTGGGCAGGGAAGTTAAAAACTTCCCACTTCATGTACCATGGTCATGAAGAAAAGTGCCCCTTAATTTTAAACCCTACTTTTACAGAGCATATCAGAAAGCGCCATTGAAGCCTTTCTATTTTGTGTCAAAAGGTCCATGATAATAATAATAATAAATGTATATGAATAGGCCAGCATCCTCTGGTGGCTGGGGAATTGCTAACCTCAAACTTTATTTTCAAGTGAACCAATTAAGACAAATCATTCTTTTTTCCTAAGAAAGATATATCACGGTCCTAGTTTGAATTAGAAGGTGCTTAATCTTAATACCACCCCATCATGTATTTAATACCATGCATTTAAGATACATATCTTAAAACTTTTGATTGGGCTGTTAATCTATATCAGGCACAGCCAAACTCGGCCCTCCAGATGTTTTGGGACTACAAGTCCCATCATCCCTAGCTAACAGGACCAGTGGTCAGGGATGATGGGAGTTGTAGTCTCCAAACATCTGTAGGGCCGAGTTTGCCTATGCCTGAACTATATTTTAAAACAACACTCAGAATCTGGAAGATCCAAAAGAAAGCTTTGGCTACTGTGCAGTTCCCTCTTATTCCCATCCTGTTTTATCCCCCAGATTTATAATAAAAACAGAATGGAATATTTCAAGGGCAGGGAGGAAAGAGGGATGCAAAGGCTTCATGGTTTACATGGAAATGGAGAGGCAAAGTGAGAAAGGGCACTCGCTCCAGAATGCATTCATTTCTGTGGAATACAACAGGATTGACAAAATATAGCATTTTAGAGGCCACCAGAAATTTGACTGAATTTGAAACTATGGCACTGTCTGAAAGAAATGGTACAAATGGCTTGATCCATTTATTGTCAAACTGATTGCAACTGATGTGGGTTTCCTACAAAGACTGAAATAATGCTGGGAACAAGATTTTAGTTACCCAGTCAAAGAAGAGGCTACATCTAGTTTAACCTATCTGTTTGATTTTGGCATCAGCTAACAAGCCTTAAAATAAATAAATAGATGGTACCTGACTCCTATTAGATTGTTGCATATAACACATACATCCTCCCCAAGTTGTTGAAGATGCAGGGCCTCAGAAGCTACTTACTTCCACATGTACTTCTCCCACTGTGGAAGGATTCCGATGCCAGGTTTCTGAGGATATGCATAAGATTACTCACCAAAATGTTCTTACTATTCTGTCTCTAGCACTTTTAATTTTGGGTTTGTGTGCAAATCAGTTCTCTTTTATTATCAGCTATATTAACTATTACAAAATTCTGGAAATATTTGGAAAATGTCACTTTTAAATATTGGTATAATACTATCGGACATGGGTGGCACTGTGGTGTAAACCACTGAGCCTTGGGCTTGCCGATCGGAAGGTCGGCGGTTCGAATCCCTGCGACGGGGTGAGCTCCTGTTGCTCGGTCCCAGCTCCTGCCAACCTAGCAGTTCGAAAGCACATCAACGTGCAAGTAAATAAATAGGTACCGCTCCAGCGGGAAAGTAAACAGCGTTTCTGTGTGCCGCTCTGGTTTCGCCACAGGACCTGGACAAACATCAGCTCCCTCGGCCAGTAAAGCAAGATGAGTGCCGCAACCCCAGAGTCATTAGCGACTGGACTTACTGTAACTATCAGGGGTCCTTTACCTTTACATTTACAATACTATCTGGTTTTTAACTCCATCTGAAAAGTTAAGCCAAAAGATGCACAACACACAAACATTTTTTATTTATTTGACATGGTGTGATTTTCTTAGCTTTGTTAATGAAGGAATCAAGGCTCCTTCATTTGGTCTGAAGGGATATGGACTCCAACAATTACGGTAATACAATTTTCCCTCTCTTCCTTTCTTTAGCACTACCATTTTTTGTTGGATTGAACTATGTATAATACTGAACAACTGGATCTGTTCTTAACATCTGGCATGCACACCACTTAGAGAATGGTTACAACAGACGCCGTAATGATTATCTGTATTTCAAAACCTAGACACACACTTAGCTAGGACTAAGTCCCTTTGAACTCAATAAGTAGCCATGCATAGAATTTTGGTAGGGGAGTGGTTGGTTTTTGGTTTTTGGTTTTGCTTTTGCTTTCATTATGAATTTTGGGTTCTTATTTAGTATTTGTATGTTGTGAACTGTCCTGCGAACTTTGGATGAAGGGTGGTATACAAATTTAATAAATAATAGTAATAATACAGGAGTATACTGGTACCTCGGTTTTTGAATGTCTCCATTGACAAACGTTTTGTAAATGCTTCCGTTTTTGAATGCACCTCAGAAGTCGAACGGCTTCCACTTAGTGTTTATGTTTCTCCCCCTCAGTTTTCTCTATTAAATTTGCAGGCTGCCCTCTGTGCCTTGGTCTTTGAACATTTCGGAACTCAAACGGTCTTCTGGAATGGATTATGTTCGAAAACCGAGGTACCACTGTATATAAATTGTTGAAATGAATAAATACATTATTCAAGCACTGCAAAGAAAGAATGAAAGCTGGCAACTTCTCAATCACTGCTCTGGTCAGTATGAATGCAAGTGCCCTAGAGTCATGTACAAAGGAATTACACTTTGCCATTGCAATCTTCTCACTCACAGTCCTCCCCCAGCGCACCCCAGCAGAAGGAACGTTCTGAGGCGAAAAGAGGAGTGAAGACCCGGGAGGACCACCACCAAGTATGAAATCCTGTTAAACCCTTTAACCATACCAAAACTAACAGACCCTGACAGAATAAGCTCATAAACTGTAGGTGGGGGAATGAAGGGAGGGGGGAGGTAGGAAATTAATGCAAGATACTGGAGCTGTTTTTCCATATGCAGAATTCCCTGTTCTCCGATGGCTGACAAAAGAAGTTCCCATTTGAAAATCTGCTGCAGCTGATAAAAGTGGAAGCGCTTAGGATTGAGAATTTAAAATTCCTTCGGCATTCAAAACGTATTATTTAATCTTTTTGATGTGGGTATTTAGTTAAAATTCAGAAACAAATTCAGCTTCGTTAAATAGCTTTATCTCTCAGGTTAAGAATGATGTAATCAAGGCAGGTGTCCTATCACACTTGGAAGTAAGTCACATTGAACACATTAGGTCTCACTTCTCAATAAAGATGCACAGGATTATGCTGTGCTATTAATTTTAAGTCAATAGTCTTGTTTAAATCATTCTTTGCCAGGTTTTGAATGTAGTGTAGTTAAGAGTGCTGGTCTAGAACCTGGGAGACCGGAGTTCAAATCCAGGTTCAGCCACAAGGCCCACTGGGTGATCTTGTGCCAGTCAGCGTTTCCCTCACAGGGTTGTTTTGAGGGATTGGAAAGAGCTGAGTATACCACCTTGAGCTCCTTGGAAGAAAGGTGGAATAGAAATGTAATAATAAATAAAAGTGGGACGAAATCTCTACACACTTCTTCTGCAAGCATCAAAAACTATAAAAACCAAGTGCAGGGGTCCTTGGTAACCAGTCAAAATTTGTGGTCTCCTTTCCTACTTAAAAGGAAGTGGGAGGGTGTTGTTTCCAATGTTAATGTTGGGCTTTGGTGATGCTCAGCGCACCTCTGAAGTCTAGTAAGTTTAAGAATACTTCCCACCCCTTCTCCCCAGCTGTGAGTTCAGGTGTAGAATAAGGCTGCTGTCCTTTGCCAGAAGAGAGGGGGAGATCTACAAAGCACACTAGCTTCTGGAGTCCTTGCCAAATACCATTTGTTCCCATCAAATACTCAAAAACTACTCAGCTAATTCGGATAGAACATTCTCCAAGAGAATGGTTTTACTTTGGTGCTAAAGAACAAGATGAATAAAGGATAGGAGAGAAGGGTTACTGGTGTGGGAAAAAGGGACGTTCATAACTCTTGCTTAATAAACTGAGATATGGTCACCCAAATGTGGCCTGAGTGTTAACATTGCTATAAGAAGCTTAATTTATATCCCTTACATTTAGGGAAAGTGGCAAAACATCATTTGTCTAAAACTGACTAACAAGGCATACTGTTTGCAAAACACACGGACATTTATTTATTTATTTATATTTTATTTTGAGCCAGCCATTTATCTATCAAGACCCCAGGGAAGTTCACAACACCCCTCCCCCAAAATGCTACACTTCATAAAATACAACAACAAGATCTAACCATTACTAAAAAGATTACATTCGGCAGGCAATGCTCCAATGACTATACTAAACATACATATGTGAACCACACCTGCAGCTGATGCACAGCTACCCACCCGCAAAAGCCTGAATGAAAAAAAACACAAATTAAGCCAAATAGTGAATACTGTACAACATATTTGCATGCTGGCATGTACCAAACCTTTTCACTGTGTGCACACCAGACAACATGGCAGCAAAACAGGGTGGCATGTATCATCATGACAGGCTTGATGCCTGGTATCCAAGATACGTTAACATGCTGATAAGTTACTTGTTTCCCAGCTGTGAGAACTGGTTGCTGCATTTGATTCCTTGGTTGAAGGCAAGCTAAATTAAAACTGCAGTGACCTATATTGTGCTTCAGCTAATGACCCAGTTAACCTCTGGTTAATTTTTTGTCTCCTGGTGTCCTGGGAACAGGGAGATGTTTACTTCGGTTGTGACAAACCTTTAGAAACGAGCCACTGGCATTTCTTTATTCTGGAGCTGTGTGTTTTAATAGAAATTAGCTAATGAACCATGGGGGTCTGAAGAAGTTGCTGAATCCCAATGAGGGGCTTTCTCTCTGTTCTCCTCCACCCTAATTTACATGACTTAAGCTTTTTGCCTTTTAATTTCCCCCCCTTTCCCCCTTTTTGTTTCTTGATTATTGATCTGTCTCCTGGGGAGGAAACAAACCATTTTGCTTAGTGGGTAGGGCATTACTGTTGGCAGCTTGCCAGCTAGTTTCTTCACAAGTTTTATAATACAAATTATACCAAAGGCGCACATACACATATGTTGGCAAGGAAAGCTGCAGCCACAATGCACTTTTTATCCTTGACATAGCTGGTATGAAAACAAATGGGAGCATAATTGCAAAATAACAATGTTGTCCTTGGTAGAAGAAAGGTCCGTCTAACCAGAAGTAATGTAACTCTCCAGTGGGAATAGGAAATTGCTCCAAGTGAGGTAAAACATGTAGCTTGACTCTCCTTAAGGAAATGATAGTGCATCTGATAACTGGCACAGGGGAAGAAAGACAGGAGCCTTTGTAGGCTCAATATGCAAGTTTACTCCTTATAATCCATACTACATAATAAGGATTGGGGCTTTCGCCCATGTAGATAGAACTTGGTTAACTAATCAAATGGGCTGGTTTACTTAGATCAGGGATGGGGAACCAAATTCAGCTGAAGGTTCCCTCTTGTTAAGTATAGTGATTTGATTTACTGAAAGTGGGAATGCTTAAATGCATTACTGTGTGTTAAATTCTGGAATGTTCCCCAGTAACTCTCATGTGATTGGTTAACTCTGGTCACATGGGAGGTATCTTATTCCATTCTCTATTTTGTTTTTTGTGTGAGTGACTTGACTGTAATGGCTGCATGTCCATGGACACAGAAGAAGAGACAGTGTTAGATAACTCTCTCTCTAAATGCAATAGAGGAGAGGAGTGCTAAAGTTTCTGTGTGAATATATGTGACAGAAAGAAGTACAGAAGCTAATGTTCTCCCAAAGAAGCAGTAAAGAGAAGTCTTTTGGAAGGAGAAAGTGGGAACCTCTCAGAAGGAGCTGCATAGCCTAGCTGAGTAATGTAAGGTAAAAAAGTCAAGGTAAAGGGCCACCGGATGGTTAAGTCCAATCAAAGGTGACTCTGGGGTTGTGGCGCTCATCTTGCTTTCAGGCCAAGGGAGCTGGTGTTTGTCCACAGACAGCTTTCCAGGTTATGTGGCCAGCTTGATTAAACTGCTTCTGGCGCAACGGAACATCATGACGGAAACCACAGCACACAGAAACACTGTTTACCTTCCCGCCACAGCGGTACCTATTGTATTGAACTACTTGCGCTGGCATGCTTTTGAACTGCTAGGTTGGCAGAAGCAGGGACAGAGCAACAGGAGCTCACCACCATCGTGCGGATTTGAACCACCGACCCTTCTGATCAGCAACCCCAAGAGGATCAGTGGTTTAGACCACAGCGCCACCCGCTCTGCAGCTGAGTAATATACAAAAGGCTGAGTGCATGTACTGAAAAGAGAGAAAGACACACTTTGTTTGCATGTTTAAGGAAGAAGCTGTAATCTTCAGCTAAGAAAAACTAAGCCCGTGCTTAGATAAGCATGTGAATGTAAATACTTTGCTTATATTCTTCTTGAGTTATATGTTCTGCAAGTAAAAAGTGTTTGGACATTGTTTTAATTTCAAGAAGTGTATTGCACACAATTTGGCTTCCTAACTGCAGTTTAGCTACTTTGCCAACACTCCCGTGCAACCTTCCAATGGCGGTTGGGGCCAGAGGTGGTTGTACACTAGGCTGATTGCTGCACACACCTCTTTATCCTCCAACCAGGCAAACCAGAAGCATGATCAGAATTCAGTGACGCATTCAGGCCACTTGAGGAAGGTGTGAAGCAGGGCAAGTGAGGGTTGTGGCCAGGGGATTCAGGCTGATGAGGGAGTGTAGCCTGGGGAGGATCCCAAGGGTCAGAGAGAGAGAGGCCTGGAGGACCACATTCCACCTAAACATTAGGAAGAACTTCCTGACAGTAAGAGCTGTTCGACAGTGGAATTTGCTGCCAAGGAGTGTGGTGGAGTCTCCTTCTTTGGAGGTCTTTAAGCAGAGGCTTGACAACCATATGTCAGGAGTGCTCTGATGGTGTTTCCTGCTTGGCAGGGGGTTGGACTCGATGGCCCTTGTGGTCTCTTCCAACTCTATGATTCTATGATTCTAACCTCTAGGTCTCAGTTCCCCACTCCTTCAGTAAGCCGTAGTTAACACTAGCCACAGTTCACTGTTTGAAAATAACAACAAACTACAATTAGCTGAAAATGAAAGCTTGTAGCTATGCTGTAGGGAGAGTTGGTGTACCTTATGAGCCTGAGGCTTGTTATACATTACACCTAACCAGTTCTTTTCAACCTGATGCCCTCCAGGTATTTTTGACTACATCTCCTAGCATCACTGACTATTGGTCATGGTGGCTGGGGCTGATGGAAGTTGGGAACTGAAAGCACCTGTACAGTACTGGGCCTGGGGAACCTGCAGCAAACTATAAGACACACTTCCTGCTGCCGACTGGTTTCCAGTATGCGCCTCTATAATTTATTGGAAGATTTAAATGCCAAATAAATTTTAGGTGATTAAAAAAAAGACATGTTTATAGATTTATGCACAGAACTCCCATTAGAAAAGTTGGAATGATATTTCCTAATTTGATATGCTTTCTTCAAATATTTAAGAAAACAGACTATATGAACTATTACCTATTTGAGCAATATAGATTTTTCTGCGTGTTTCTGGCAGACTGAAATGTTTTTGATTAGATAATGTCTTGAAACAGCTTGCAAAATAACACACATAAAAAATAGCAAAGGAACCAGTAGTCATTCCATTTGGCTTACCAAAGGGACCACAAAGGTTGAAAAGTAACATTTTTATTAGCATTTGTAAAAATTATGGAAGCAAAACATTGCAAACAACACAGTTCCAACAAAGGGGCTCCAATTCGTATTAATTTGGGAATAAAATTTATTAGTCTTGGTATAATGTACTTCTGTGTAAACCTGTTTAGGATTCTATTGCATTGCACAGAAGTGGCTAAATGAAGTCTGATGTAGGGCAGAAATGGGGGGGGGGGGAATCTGCTTCTAAAATTAATATGACACAATTACAACCACAATTGATTGAAACCAAGTTTTAAACTGATAATAGCAGGACTAGTGATTTATAAGCAGGTAAATTATATTGTATTTTCTGAAACTGTGATATGTTAAGATTTGAAGAATTAACATAGCCAAGTTAATTATTCTGGGTATCATTCAGCTAAGTTTTACTGAAATTAATAAAGCTCGTTGATTTTAATGGGTCTACTCTGAGTCAATTATGAGCACAAACACATCTGTCTACTAATGTGATCATTCCTGGGCAAGCCCTGGATCCCCTGTTTGAAAGGTGAGGATGTCTGAACTAGGGAGCAGAGCCTTTGGCAGTGGCTGTCCTAGAAATTTGAAATAACCTCCCTATGAGGTTCAGCTATGCTCCTTTCCCTTTTGGTTTTAGGAAATTATGTGAGGCCAGGTTTTTGTTCTTGGTTTTTTATTAAGAAAGCATCTGGCTAGCTGATAGAGCTCAAGTGCTTTATGGAACCGCATCCCTGAGATATGACAGGTGCACACAATATCTCCTTGCCAGAAACAATTGGAGGCATTTTGTTTCAACAAGTTTACAGCTGGTTTTATTTATATTGTTTTTAGTTGTTTGTACTGTAATATTGTAAATTGCCCTAAGATTTACATGAAAGGTGATTCATAAAGTAAAATAATAACATTTAAAGGGGCTGATTTTATTTTCACTGTTGCTTTGATTTATTCTTTTTAGGTACTGTATTGCTAGTTACATAGATATGTGAATAGTTTTAGTTAGTATGGGGGAGGGGGTGTATTCTAGCCAAAATAAGGATTTTAAGCAAAGCCATTATCGTTCTTACATTGATTACTCTTTCAGAAACAGCCGTTTATGCTTTCAAAAGTGAGGTTCAAATCAGCTTTGTAGTAATTCCTGATTGACCATGGCATACATTTAAAGGGTGGAATTCAATGTCATGCTATTACAATCATTCCCTATCCACAAGCACCGCAGCTTGCTAAACAGAAAAATCCACCCCCCCCCCACCCTCCACAGGCTGTTCTGGTGGTTCTCCTGACTCTACCCCCACAAGCCAATTTCAGGGGACACACGGGGAGGAGCAGGGGGAAAGCTCCATTGAGAAAGTAGAAGCCCTTGCACAGGCTTCCCACTGGTGGGGTTTGTTCGGTGAATACTGCTTTGAATGCAGAATCACCATCATCTTCAGGTAGAATAGGAATGTCTCCTGCCTGAAACCCTGGAGACCAATTGCCAATCAGTGCACACAATACTGAACTAGATCATTCCTTCTATGCCTCCACCATTGCTTTGCAATGTCATCCAGAGAGGGTGCTGAGTCGCGCTTCCCAAACACTGGAACTCAGCAATGGATAATGGTAGCCTTTAGCAAACCACATCTCACGAGTCATTGCCAGAATAATCTACACACAGGATTTGGTAGAGGTTGTTTTCCTGAGGTACAATAAGCTCAGCCTTCCTATGTCTTGCTTCTCAGTCAATGCAAAAAAAGTTTGCTTGAACACCAAAGTCCTCTGTCTCTTTCTTGCATGGGCTGGCTGGCCAGTTAGCCCGCCCTGTGCTCAGTCAGTCTTACCTAGAAATTAGCAGAACTCATTTCTTCTTATCTCAACCCCATAGAGAAATCAGGCATATTTGTACGTACCCTAATCTATGGACTAAGGATATTTTCTTTAATATCAAAGAAGAGAAACTGACTAGATTGGCATTTTGTCCCTGAAAACCACCAGTGGCTCCTGGTAAATACCAACTGTGAATCTCAACTCAAGACTCTTTTAAAAAATTACCTTCATAACACAGTTTTGCGTTAAACTCCCAAACAAGGGACCATCCAATTCTAAACTGAGGCCCAACAATTGTACAGCATAAGATGGTTCCCGACCAGTTCACAGGGCCCCTGTTCAACAAAGTGAATACGTCAGTGTATGATAGCACTTAAGAGTTCTGGACTAGGACCTGGGAGACCAGTGCTAAAATCCCCACTCAAACATGAAACTCACTTGGGTGACCTTGCGCCAGGCCCAGACTCTCAGCCTCATGGGGTTGTTGTGAGGATAAAATGGGGAGGAGCAGAAGCTTGTCTTTGGAGGAAAGATGGGATACATATGCATATAAAAACAAATAAATAAATATTCTCAAGCTCCAAGGCCAAATAGGAAAACCAGTTATCAATATATGAGGAAAACTGTTATCGTAGCAAAGTGCTGAAACCACAGCTCAACAACATTGGGTCAGTATCTAGCACATGCATACCATACTAGATTTTGCCAATATAAATGTCCAGTCTAAATTTCAGGGATAGGAATGCTCTTCAAGAGAACAAAATTAATGAAAATTACAATGCTAAATCCTTTTTTATTGTCGCTAATTATAGTTTTATAGACACATTGATTAATCAGGGGCCCAGCTAAGAAACGTTACTTGGGGAACATTGTTTGATTTTTTTTACAATAAATAATTCATTTGCCAAAAATATTGAAGAGGACAATGGAAAGGGATAAGTGGGTATCCGCAGCAAAATATTTTCCCCAAAAGAGCCGCATATTAGGAGGCTAGGCCCCCAAATACACTAATGCTTTTAAAACTAATTGTTTCAGTGTGCATGTACTAGCTGGCAATAAAGCTTCAACTATACACACTCTGTACTTAACATCCCCTCTTCTTTCCCTTAACGTTACTGAATGGGCAGATATTGAAGAGGGGAAGAGCTTAAAATGCACCCCCTCTCCAATAAGGCAGCTCAAATCTTAGCTGGGTAAAGACCTAAACCCCCATTTAAGTTTAGCCCAATTCAAATCGGGAGTACACCACACTCCCACAATGCCCTGGGCCAGCTATCACCCTTCTTCCCAAAGCCATACATCTAAAGTTGGGTTTCCACCTCTCCAAGTGTTCAACAAGCACAATCAAAATGCTCAATTTAGCTGCTGCTTGCCACTCCCCACTTTCCCTGTTACATCTCCCTAAACCATCACCTGCTTTTCCAAGGTAAGGTTAACTGGACGTCTCAGCTGAAAATAACCGAAAGAGTGTTCATGGGGCTTTACTACAAGTCCAACAATCCATGGTTGCAAATGATCTCGAACGGGTCTTCTACTGCACGTTACTTTCCTTACCTTCCGAAATGTAAGGATTTACAGTGGTACCTCAGGTTAAGAACTTAATTCGTTCCGGAGGTCCGTTCTTAACCTGAAACTGTTTTTAACCTGAAGCACCACTTTAGCTAATGGGGCCTCCTGCTGCTGCCACGCCCCCGGAGCACGATTTCTGTTCTCATCCTGAAGCAAAGTTCTTAACCCGAGGTATTATTTCTGGGTTAGCGGAGTCTGTAACCTGAAGCGTCTGTAACCTGAAGCGTCTGTAACCTGAGGTACCACTGTACTCATTAATTTTTACTTGTGCAGTGGGAAGGCTAAATTGACCACAGAGGTTTTTAATCTTGAACATGAACAAGCAAATTTTAGGATCTCTAGATTACTGGTTTGTTTGCTGGCCTTCCTACATCTTCAGTAAACCATTGATTTCTCTTAAGAATTCTCCCCACACGAACATTATTTGTCTTGCATATGACTTTATTTATGTTCTCACTATAATTTATTTGACTGTGTTCAGATTATTTTGCCTTTTAAATTTAAACTCCAGCTTTTACATTCTGAATTAACTAGACCCCTTGTACTTTCTTATCTTTTTGTTCGTTTCTTCACTCTTATTAGGCATTAGATTTCTCATTTGTCAAACATCTGCACCCATGAACTCTAGTCATTCAGGGTATCTGGAAGTCGGTCCCCACCAGTCTTCTTTTTTTACTCCCTTCTTAAAGAAAAAGCAACAATTTCCCCTTGTTTTATTATTCTTAATTGTTTCTTATTTTATTTATTTATACAGTGAGAGAAAAAGAAAAAAGTGCCATTTTTTAGTAACATGATTTATGGCTTTCTCCATACTCTTTAAAGGAAGCATACAATTGAACTATATTCATAACCTTTTCCCTCTTTTGTTTTTTCCTTGTCTTGCGATTGTGAACCAGAGAACAGGGCAAAATGCAATATTCAGTTTTCTTTGAAGGAGAGACTAAGTCTTAGGGCACCTCGTGGGATCTCACATAATTGTGTGCTGCATTTTGTTAATCTGATGTACAACTGCTCTTAAGTTTGTGGCTGAAGATTTGAACATTTGCATGAGTGACTGAATCGAAAATTCAATCACAGGAGCATAGCATTTTCTACACTGACGGGAAGTAGCTCTCCAGGGTCTTTCCTCTGCCCAACCTGGAGATGCCAGGGATGGAACTCAAGGGTTTCGCATGCAAAAGGCCTTATCACCACTAAGCTATATATCCACACCAAATTACTTGTACTGGGCTTGGTTTTAAGTGCTTTATTATATTTATTTTCATGTAAATAATTTACTACTACAATCATGATTTTCACATTACAGCACTTCAGTGTGTTTTGCACTACATGTCAATGTAAATCAGTGTTATTGTACCTACAGGTTATATTAATCACAGCTAGGGCTGGAAGAGAAATTCAATTCAGGACACATTTAAAGCTGAATCTATCAAATTCACACTTTCCTCTCTCTCTCTCTCTCTCTCTCTCTCTCTCTCTCTTTCTGTATGTGCGTGTGTGTGTGTGTGTTCGTGTTCTGAAGCACAACAATCCCTTGAAAAAAAATCACACTTATTTGAATTTTGTGACGTAGTTATCCAGCCAATGTTCACACAAAAATCATATGGGGGGGGATGTGCATAAGAATGAAGATATATAACATGCAAAAATGCATTATATTAGTAAGTGGGGAACATATGCCCTGCACCAATAGTTATTGGACTCTCAACTTTCACCAGCCCCAGCAGCCATGGGCAACGGGCAGAAAAGACAGTAGCTAGAACCAAGCTACATCTGGTGGACCACCTCACCCTGACCCAATTCACACCATGCCTTTTGACCAAATGATCTCCAAAGCAGTTTTCAATACATCAAAGCAATGCAAAGAACTGCTCAAAGGTCTTGTTCATCTGGTTGCTAGCAGTTGCCAGGGCATTGCTCCTTTTGCTTTTATACTCCTAGGGCAATGGCCAATTTGGGCAAAGTTCTTTCTGGAAGGCAAAGCACACTCCCTGCAGCTACTCCTTCTCTATCTCAATGATCTTCCCCTTGCTGTAGTGTTCTTCCTAGAGGCTAAACCTCCTATTGTCCGTTGTCGCTTGGACAGGCAGTAAGGGCGAGAGTGTGCCTCTTCTCATTTCTGCTGTCCCAGGGCAACTCATTTTATCATGCCAGGATAAAATGTGGTTGCGTCACCCTGATTATGTGGAAAGGATATGAAGGAAGTTCAGTTCATCCATTGATATTCATCATGTGGTTACTGGAACGTCAGGTGCTGCAGATCAAATTTCATAGTCCAACATTTCATACCAACCCAGACGCGATGCTTTCAAGTGGAAGCTATTCACCTGTGAGCCATCGAAATGTTAGAAATCAGTTGAAGAACATAAATGAGTGAAATCAGCCCTGAGAGGGTTTCAGTTGGAAAGGGCAACTGCTCACCTGGAAGAGTAAAATGGCTTGCATCCAGTGTAGTGCTAAGTAACCAGCCGATCAGCAAAAGGATTTCTGCAACAAGACTCTCCTCCCCTTGTGCATCCCCAAAATCTGTTCTGGGATTCCAGACCAGATTTGGAGAGGGCATTATGAAGGAGTGACTGTGGGCCCTCAGGTGTTGTTCGATTACAATCCCATCAGCCTCAGCCAGCATGACCAGTGGCCAGGGATGATGGGCATTATAGTCCAAAAACACAGGAAGCCCCTCACTTTCCTCATATCCCAATAGTGATGACCATTGCTGATAATGTGGTGACTGGTCATACAGAAACACTCCAGATAAGATCCTTCCAGAGTTTTATTTTTTCTCTTATTAACATCCTTCCTATTGGCTGTGTAAATGCAGGTAAGCATTGTGCCTTCCAGAACAGCTACCCCTGAGCGATACTATATGCCAAGTAAAAAAAACACTTTGATCATTAATCTGAAGATAAAATACTTGCTATGTCGGCAGCAATTCTAGAAAATATTTTTTACCTAACAGCAGTGAAGTCATGCTGCTAGCTTTATTTCATCATGCTAAATATTATTATTATTAATTTGTTTGGATCTTAGGAAATAATTCTTTATATGCACATGAACTAGTAGTTTTATTTCTGCTTATATCAGGGAAAGAGAGAAGAGAAAAAGACCATAGTATTTTAAAAGCTGACTTTAGTTTTGCATTTAGTGGCAGCACTTGAATTACTCAGAAAAGAGATTAATAATGTAACACACATACAGAAAGAGAGAGATGAATGCATGATTCATGAAGGATACAAATGGCAGCTTCTATTTAAAACTTTCCTGTGATCACAAAGGGACCACCAAGGCAGTTCTGCCCATCTTCAAAAGGGAGGGGGTGGGGAGAAGACCCAGGTTAACTACCAACTGGTGAGCTTTATGTCAATACTAGGAAAGGTCATAGAACACATAAGGAAATACAGTTGACAACCATTCTGTGTGGGGGTTCCATTTCTAGACCCCCCCGTGCACATATAAGGTTGCCCCACCCATCCTGCCCTGTTCCACCCCCCGCCCTCATTCCACCCTTTTTTTTTATGTTGAGTGAGTTTTCAGGTCACTTCCGAGTTTAGTGCCATGTGTGCGTGCTCAATCCCATGTCTTTCAGACATGCATTAATCAGTTGTTGCCTGTAGTCGGTCTGTGAGCACTTAGAAAAGAATGCTGTGAATACTTAGACCCCGCATGGGTTTCATGTTAGATGAATCTCATTTCACTAATTCTCACTGATGGTTCCTCGTCATCTTGCAGAGGAGGGCAACCAGTATGATCAAGGGGCTGGAAACCAAGCCATATGAGGAACAGTTGAGGGAGTTGAGACATTTCCAAAGTGAAACTATATATTTTAATGCCAGTGAAATTCCATGCCACCCTTTTTGGAGTCTTGAATTAAATTTATGCTTCCTCATAATGTGAAGATCCAAACCTTTTGGATTATGTAGTGGTGCCAAGAGTACAAGATGCAAATTGAGCAAACCACAAAGGGAGTACCCAAAGCATCTTTTGATTATTTCCAGGTGAATTGGCTGCAATATGAGCATGCATGCACCACATCAGTTTCTTAGTTCAGGAAACAAGTTTGTAATAGATACATCTTGTGCAATACAAGCTGATTTAGCTAATCTCATTTTGGACTGCTAAAAATCTGTATTTATCCTTCATCACTTTCTGCCACACTTTCACCCACTGAAGAAAAAAATAAACTACGAATGTCCCTTGCTTTGAAGTTCAGTCATTGGTTTCTGAGTATCACAAGTTGATTCCAGATATACAGTTGTATCCAACTAAATCACACTCGAATTAGATCACTTGAAATCTGTGCCTATATGCTTGAGTGCGACTTAGTTGAATACACCCTAAACTATGATTTAGTCCCAATGATTTCAATAAAAGAAAAGTGTGACTAAGCAAAGCTGCATTCCTAACACCTATTACATGGGAGTAAGCACCAATGGATTCAATAGGGCTTGCTTCTGAATAGAGAGGGGGTCATATCAAATGCTGGTTCGTACTGTCTTCCAGTTGCACTGAACTTTGTTACTCCAAGCACAAGTAGCCCATTTGAGTGGCCCTGAAGAAAGGCAGGACTGCTTAAAAACTATTTATAAATGTACAAAGGATCTCTCATTGTAAGTACTGGCTTCAAAATGTGTTTTTAACTGCACCATTGGCAAGTGAGATGGGGAGCAAAAGGGCAACACTGATTCCCACCAAAGTAACATGTAACAGGCTGGAGGAACAAAAGGGCATTAGTTTCAAAGTAAAGCTAGTTGAACTTTGTTTCCAATGCAATCAATGGAACTTCAGTTAACTAACAGGTTACTCTGGATCCAACCCTTTGTTAATGCACTTTTTTTTTTGTGGGGTGTGTGTGTGTGTGTGAGGAGCTGTTTCCCAGTGAAGAAACAAAACAGTCACAAGGTCTGGTCACATTTTAAGTCATTACAAACAATTTCCTAGTGATGTTCCCCAAAGCAATCAGTATGAGAAGCACCATCTGCACTTTGCATATTGCAGATGCACAATGCTGCTCTATGTCTGATGCCAATTAAGCCAATATATGCAACATTAATTATGCTAATGATATGGCCCTAACAGACAATCCCTTCCTTATTGATTTATTTCTACAGCGATGCAGAAAAGGCTAGCATGGCGTGCGTAAAATTGGTGGAACACCGGGTGCTACTTCCCGAGACAACCTTGCAGATAAAACCAGGCAATCTCCCAGGCACCTGCGCAATACTTAAGTGTTACAATGTGGCTTGGATATGGAATTTCACAAGCTATCTAACACACAAGACATTTCTTCTCACTAAGGTTAAGTGGCTAACAGCTAGGCTTCTTTTAAAAAGGGAGAACCCATTCTGGGAGCCTAGTAGTGCCTAGCTACTGTTCTAGCTCCCTCCCACCAGACCCCTCTTCCATTCTGTGGCAGAATAAAAAGATAATCAGCTACAAGCAGACAAAAACTGTTATAAAAGATCAAAGCAGAGTGAAGTGGTTTAGACACTAGTCAAAGCCCAAATGCTAATGTTTCAAATGAACTTGCAGTGAACCATATTGTGTATGAAATCATTTTGATCCAGCTCCAACGCTGCATCATCTGAACGTCTGTATTAATGATATCACCCCATTGAGGGAACAGATGCAAATATCAGAACACATCTGAAGCCGGCTTTGTTTTTCCAGAGGAAGCAGAATCTGATAGGACAGTCTCTCTATTTGCAACCTCCCTATCTAATGAACAAGATACAAAAGAGATTGTATGTACATGGTGGCAGGGGCAGGGGTGGGGAGAGAGGCAGAAAGCCCAAGTTTTTGTTTCCAATTTTGCTGCAGCAATTTGAACCACAACTAGACAAGCTGCTGTGCAGTTTAAAAAGCTGCCTGCCTCTTCAACAGTGGAAAGTGTAGCTGGAAAAACCAAGGATCAAAGGTCTGGCTGTGTGCAAAGTTCTCTACCACATGCTTATATCTCTTGTTTGGATACCAGTCCTATGAAGTACGGAGAAGAGAATGTGTCAATTTCAGTTTCTCCATTTCACATTTTTCCAATCTCGAATTCTCTGCATTTCCACGTCAGTTTGTGACTTTGTTTTCGAAGAGTTCCCTTTGTCTTATTTTGAAAGCAAACCCCTATCAAGTTTCATGAACCAGGAAGGAGGAAAACAGGGTTCAATTTTTCCAAAGCATTTTTAGTGCCAGTGCTGATGAAAATACTTATGAACATTCAATTTTAAAAAGTGCTGCAAAGAAATCCACGTTGGCACTACCTTCCAAATGACAACTATTCCTTGCAAAATCTTTAGCATGAAACAAAGGCTTTGAATTTATCACTGTTTTCATTCCAGTGGAATGGGGAAAGCAACACACCCTCATTATCCAAGTTGCTTAAAATGTTATTTGCGACACTCCAGGAAAATTAATTCCAGGAACACGCACCAGGGCATTTCATATATCTGGTTGTTTTAATAATCTTCAGAGAGATATAAATAGATAGCATGCTCAGATGAAGACTCTGGAACTTAAAGCAAAGTCATCTTACCACAAAAAGGAGAAAGTTAAAACCAGAGCATGTGTAAGATTGTGAAATAGTGGAATTATTATTGATTGGGACCATTTGTCAGAAGAAGGGATTGTCTTCAAGAGAAGTCACGAATCTGACACAACCCCATTTAAGGCAACAGACTCTGGACTAAACCTTTTCCCTCTTCACAGAACCAAAACAACTTCTGCACAGAGGAGACTAGCTTTCAAAGACTCCACCTACCCAGAGAATGCTTGACCTTTAAACATTTTGATATTGTTAGCAACCAATCTGGAACAAGTCTCCTGAAACAGAGAGGAGCATGTTCTACACAGAGCAATTGTTGATCTAGTCTTTTGGTTGGAATGAGATATATAACCAGATACTCACACTATCATGGGCTTTAAGAGGTAAATATTCACTCTCATGACAGAAAGTGCCAGACTTTGGGGAGAGGTGTGTCACCTGATTCAAGGAACTACTAACTGGGAGACCAGTGCTCAAATCCCCACTCAAACATGAAGCTCACTTGGATGACCTTGAACCAGGCCCAGTCTCTCAGCCTCACAGGGTTGTTGTGAGGATAAAATGGGGAGGGGCAGACGCATGTCTTTGGAGGAAAGATGGGATACATATGCATACATAAACAAACAAACAAACAAACAAACAAACAAACATTCTCAAGCTCCAAGACCCAATAGGAAAACCAGCTATCATTATATTAGGAAAACTGTTACAGTAGTGAAAGGTTGACACCACACTCAGCAGCATTGGGGAATTGTGTAAACATGTCTTTACAGAACTCACTTGTCTAAGATGAAAATCTCAAGCCTGGTTGCTGTTCAGACTCACTGACTCTTGAGGTTGATCTCTTTGCAAAGCTATGTGGTAAAATCACATGGCACTGCAGTTCCCTCCTCTCTTACCTGCACTCTTAAGATTATGCACACCTCGCATTTCTTTCCTGGGATTTCTGCTAATATTAAATAAAGCCCAATTCCTGTTCTTACCTGCTACCTGCTCTACCTTGCCTGCTTAACTGCTGCTTATTTGACTTGAAAGCTAGTGTGATTTAACGGTTACAGTGCCAGACTAGAACTGGAGAGATATTGGTGTGAATGCTCTCTGGATGATCTGTTCACACTATTTCAGCTTGATGAACCTCACAGGGTTTTTGTTGCTATAATAATGATAATAATAATAATAATAATAATAATAATAATAATAATAATTTATTCATACCCCACCCATCTGGGGTATAAATACCCAGCCACTATATAATGAGAGGACGCTGCCTCTAAAACATATTGCAAGCTACCCTGAGTTCCTAGGAGAAAGGCTGGGATTACAGTGTAAATAATAATTTATTTAAGGCACATGACTCAGTGTGAATACAATTTACCAGCTGGTAAAATTCTTACAAGGGTGTGCATGAAGCCACAGTAAAACAGTCATCTCAGTACATATAAATACAGTGGAACCTTGGGTTACGTACCATCCTCCTTATGAACGCTTCAGGTAACGAGCTCTGCTAACCCGGAAGTAGATGCTCCTGGTAGCGAATTTTGCTGCAGGAAGTGAGCGAAAGTTGCGCACCAGTAGTGTGGCGGCACTGGGAGGCCCCATTAGCGAAAGCGCGCCTCGTGTTAAGAACGGACCTCTGGAACAAATTAAGTTAATAACTGGAGGTACCACTGTAGCCAAATTACCCCTGGTGTGTGTTCTCTAACACTACAAAATTTTGGTTAATGGTATTATCATGTCAGTTTTACTCTGTTTCCCCAGATTTCTGATCACGCACAAGAGTGTAATGAAATTCTCTTTACTACTTGGCAGAATACTACATTGAGTAGACACAATCACCACGTTATCATACATCTTCTATTAATATGTGGTTATGCCCTTCTTACTATGTCTGGCTAGATGAGGCCATCAGTCAAGACGTCGTCTGGTCACCCACACAGGTTCAGAGACAATGCCAAACAGCCAATCAGCTCATGGGAAGTTACCACTTACTAAAATAGTCACCTGTATTCATACAGGCAAACACTCTTATTCTTGGTATTTTGCCAGACAGCGTCACTCCCTTCCCTGAACAAATGATTGCTGTGATTGCAAACAATCTGTCTGGAGCTGTTCCAATGCAGTCTTCTGGGTCAGACTTCCCAGCCCAGGGAACACACATAAAGCACCCATTTTGCATGTACATATTCTCCTGTTGGATTAGGGGTGATGATTAGTTTGTGCTAAGTCTCAACTGAAAATGTGTTTTGGCACATTCATCCGAACTCTAAGAGGGGCTATGTGCACTTATAAATCTTTCTCTATTAGTCAGCATTAGCTGCTTCCTGCTCATTTCTGTGTCATTTATTGTGTGCTAAATGGAACAATTCTTGCTTATTAAATAAAAACAAAAATCCAACAATTGATGGTAAAAAGAGAGAGAGAGAAGCTTAATTTTACTAAGCCAAATATCCTAAAATTATTATTTGTTCAAACTGATGGGAAGTCTCTTTAGGATAACAACCACTTAGCATAACATCTTCATCTTGAGTTCTCTCTCAAACTGATTGCAAAGATCAAATACCCTTTAAAAAATCACCAGAAAGGAGAGAATATTATGAAAATGATATACAGGTGGTACATAACCCCAGTCAAGCTTGCGAAAATCTATCACTTGCCCGAAAACAAATGTTGGAAATGTAAAGAAACTGAAGGTACATTTTTTCACCTTTGGTGGACGTGCCCAAAGATTAAGGCTTTCTGGGAAATGATATATAATGAATTAAAAAAGGTATTTAAGTATACCTTCCCCAAGAAACCAGAGGCCTTTCTCCTGGGCATAGTGGGCCAAATGGTGTTAAAAAAGGATAGAACTTTCTTTATGTATGCAACAACAGCAGCAAGAATACTCATCGCAAAGTATTGGAAGACACAAGAACTTCCCATGCTGGAGGAATGGCAGGTGAAACTTATGGACTATATGGAATTGGTGGAAATGACTGGCAGAATCTGTGACCAGGGAGAAGAGTCGGTGGAAGAAGATTGGAAGAAATTCAAAGACTATCTTCAGAAACACTGCAAAATTAAGGAATGTTAGAGTGATGTTGGATTGAAAATAAGTGGTTTCCAGCTGTACAGGTTAAAGTTAAGGATAGATTAAGATTAAAGATCAAGATTAAATATGTTTAAAGAAATGGAAATTTGATAATAAAAGGGAAAATTTAAAGGTATATGACATTAAGAACAAGGATTATGTTTAAAAAAGTTGAAGCTATATACTTTAATATTTTATTAAATTAAAGATTGGGTTTAAAAAAGTGGAAAAGAAACTGCTGGACAAACAATGCAGATTGGAATACAAAAGAGGGAGGTATGAGGAAGTCCAGAAAATAAGTAATTTAAAATTGGGAATGGAAAAGAGAGTTTGTTTTTAATTGTTATGTTTTGTGTTTTTATTGTTAAATTTTGTATTGTTTTTTGTGTGTGTGTTGTTTTTCTTTTTTCTTTGTTTAAAACCTTAATAAAAAATTATTTAAAAAAAAAAATCACCAGAAAGAAACCAACTACAGATACCTATGTACAACTAAAATATGGAGAATTCTTAACTGTACACAAGCTATCATTTCAATGGAACAACGAAGGAGACTTTCCCCTTACTGGTATTACAGCACTAGCTCTGAGCTGACAAAAGTAGATTTATTACTATACTAACAAAGATGATGGAGTTGCAGTAGGAAATGCATCTCTCCTGATTCCACTTACTTTATATACTTTACTACTGTAGTCCATGCACTGGTAACCTCAATACTGGATTACTGCAATGCACTCCATGTGGTTACCACCAACACATGATACCATCAAAAGAACTGAAGTGACTTCCCATCTGCTACTGGACTAGGCTGAAGGTACTTGCCTTTCCTGGTATGTCCCAGCTCAATCATTGAGATTATTTGGGGAAGCACTATTAGTTGTCCTCCACAGACCAGAAACACAACTTATGCTACTGAGTCATGCAATCAGTGTAGTGGACCCAACAACTTAAGGTCCATAAATAGCAACACCCTAGAGGTCCCGGGCGCTAAGGAAGTCAGATTAGCCTCAACCAGAGCCAGGGCCTTTTCAACACTGGCTCGGCCTGGTGGAATGCTCTGCCTCATGAGACCAGAGCCCTGCAGGATCTGATTTCTTTCCGCAGGGCCTGTAAGACAGAGTTGTTCCGCCTGGCCTTTGGCTTGGAGCCAATTTGATTCCCTCCCCCTCCTTCCTTTTTCCTTTCTCCTTCTGTGATGGAACTCCTATTTGGGGACTTCCCTGGCTTTTTTCTGGCCCACGTAGGACCAGTCTGGATAGTTGGCCTTGATGAAGATTTGATGTTTTCATCCCCAAAAAGTTTTTGATTTGAGTTTCTACTGAAATGAGGCTGCATTTTAATCTTGTTTTTAAGTTTGTTGTTTTTATACTTGGTATTAGCCGCCCTGAGCCCGGTCTTGGCTGGGGAGAGTGGAGTATAAATAAAATTTATTATTATTATTATTATTATTATTATTAACACTACAGAACTCCCTCCCATTAGAAAGCAGGCAGGCACTGTCCCTACTAAGTTTCAGATGCCAGGTGAAAAGAAAATTAATTCAGGAAGCTTTTTCACCATGGATGCTGTTCTGATGTTTTATTCATGTTCTAAATTTTGTATGTCTTTATTCGAGAACCAGATGAGATGAAAAGTGGTGTGTGTGTGTGTGTGTGTGTGTGTGCGCGCGCAGTCCCACATGGATACTGGAGTTCTGAAACATCTGGTTTAATCTATTTTATTCTTAGAGGAAACATTTTAGAACACAGAAAGCACAGTTTTCTTGAGTGTGCTGGAGACAGGGAGCATAAAATGTTCACATGCCATACTTAGCTTGATTAAACCACAATGTGTACCGGCGCACACAGCCAGAGAACCCTCTTTACACAAGGCAAGGGGTTGGCTTAATATTCTTTCTGAATCAAGAATGGTTGTTTCTTTTCCCCCAACCAACCACGGATTGCTGCCCAGCCTTGAACCATGGTTTGTGGGCAGCTTTGTAATAATGGTATCTTAAGGTGAAGCAAACCATCAAATCTGGGCCATAGCTCAATGTTAGTGCATCTGCTTTGCATGCGGAAGGTCCTAGGTCCAATCCCTGGCATCTCCAGGTAAGGCCAGGAGATACACAGGACCATTAGACTATTGTTCCATCTAGCTCATTATTGTCTACAGCACTGACTGGCAGAAGCTTTCAAGATAGGAAACTTTCCTAGTACTTCCCGGAGATACCAGGGACTGAACCTGGGACCTTTTGCTTGATGCTGTATTGTTTTTAATATTCAGTTGGAAGCCACCCAGAGTGGCTGGGGAAACCCAGCCAGATGGGTGGGGTATAAATAATAAATTATTATTATTATTATTATTATTATTATTATTATTATTAGCATACAAAGCATGTGCTCTGTAACTGAACCAGGACCCTTCCCTAAAACAGCTAAATACATACTGTGCCTAACTGAAAGAAACTGGTTGAAATACGATCTTTTTTATTATTATATGATGTTGTCCTAACTCAGTTTAGCATATTTGCAAAAGAATGCACTTACACCAAAGTGCCACACTTATTCAATTCTCAGAGCTCACCGTTTTACTTCAAATGGGTCACAAAGAAATCATCTGCAATTTAATTTTCATGTAAAAATTCATTTTCTGAATGAGTCAAACCAACACCATCCACATACAAGAAGGAGGCACCATCAGGATTGTGGGAAATTCAAGATTTGCAGAAGTACGTTTTTTTAAGGGGAGGGGATTGGTGCTGATTGGCACGGCGGGGAAATCCCTTAGAATAGTTCAATAAGGATAGAACATGCTCAGTAGTCATGTAACACTGAGTGCCTGTTTGGGATGGATGGAAACCAACCAGGAGAAGAAGGAAACAGAGTTCCTTGGAAAGGGTATGATGGGCAGAAACCTGGAAATAACCACTGTGCACTGCAGGTTTCACTTTTGTTTCTAAATGTGGAACAATGGAACAAAGAGGCTGGAAAGGGTTTAGGGAAAGTCAACTACCTTAACAAATCAAACAGAGTATCACAAGCAGAAGGCAGGAGCAATCCAAATAAACCTTGCTAGAATTGCCACCAGCACAAGGAATTTGCTTAGAAAACACACCCATATCCAATGTTACTTCTGGTTATGAACGCTTCAGGTTACGAGCTCCGCTATCCTGTAAGTAGCTGCTCCTGGTTGTCAACTTTGCCCCAGGATGCGAACAAAAATCGTGCGCCAGAGGCACACGCGCAGCGGGAGGCCCCATTAGCGAAAGGGCACCTCAGGATAAGAACGGTTTCAGCTTAAAAATGGACCTTCAGAACGAATTAAGTTTGTAACCAGAGGTACCACTGTATAAACAAGTAGCACACTTACTGCTAGAATGCTTTATTTAAAAAGTAGGCCTTGCACAAATAAATATGCAGTGGAGTTGAGCCAATGCAAGTATTTTTCTTAATTTAAAATGTAGTCAAGACAATGCATCATTCTATTACAGAACAAATAAGCTTCAGGATCTGCTTTTTAAAAGATCATGTAGGAGACACTAATGTTTTGCCCAGGCTACAGAATTCTAGCAGCAAATATCCAACAAGTTTAGAAAGCAACTGAGTGTTTCATTATCTCCTTAATCACACCATAAAAGTATAGCCTACTTCCAACATTTCTGCTTTGTGATGAAAAAATATATTGGCTATATTTTTGCACATACCTACAGGAGGGTGGGGTGTGTTCAAAACAATATATCACTTACTTGGGAGGAAAACATGCAATATCCACCTCATCATGCAATTTCTATTCTCAGAGCAGCTACCTGGTAGATACTGACCTAAAAATAAAAATAAAGAAAGCTGTCAGAGTACAGTATGTCTGATGGGTTCTCTTGTCTACGTACATTTGATGTACTGCCTTCTATCATTGCTTGTGCTAATGTTCCACAATTTGAGACCGGCTGCTCCTGCTTTGCTGGAAGCTATTAAGGACTATTTGTCTTTTCAAGCTAAATATTCAGACGTATTATATAAACAATCGTTCCTAAACTACAGCCCAACTTGAGAAGTGCTTAGTCTGCAGAAAACTCACCTCCTGCTGAGCATGCTTAAGATTAGCAGCCACACACCCTTTCCACATATTCCATTGTTTGCTGTCAAATGCAGACTCAGAAGAAGTTGCAGCCAATTCCAATAAATACCCAGTACCTGGATGCGGGGTAGGGGTGGCAAGTGGCCTGGGTGGCAGGTTAGCGGGGCAGTAAACAGCATGCTTCCTGCCAACCTAGCAGTTCGAAAGCACGTCAAAGTGCAAGTAGATAAATAGGTACCACTCTGGCGGGAAGGTAAACGACGTTTCCGTGTGCTGCTCTGGTTCGCCAGAAGCGGCTTAGTCATGCTGGCCATATGACCCAGAAGCTGTAGGCCGGCTCCCTCGGCCAATAAAGCGAGATGAGCGTCGCAACCCCAGAGTTGGCCACGACTGGACCTAATTGTCAGGGGTCCCTTTACCTTTTAAACAGCATGCTGCCATGCCTCTGATGATGACACATATGCAGGAGAGAGAGAGGAAGAAGTCTGGTGTGCTGCAGCACATGCTCAGTGACTCCTCTCTCTGCATTACTTCTCCTCCATCTGTGCCTTGTGCAGAACCCAGAGTGAAGCTAACAGAAGAAAAGGGTTTTCATAAGGATTTTAAGAAGAAATTGCAAATCACTGCAGAAATATGGAGAACTGAATTTAATATTGGGGAAAGAAAACAAGAAACGGACAGAACCAAAACAGAGGGCTCCTTCCATCCCTACTTCCAGGATTACTTTTCCCACTTGCACCAAGAGAGGAAGGAGCAGCGACCAGGCAGTGTGCACTAGCTAAACCACAAGAAAGGAGAAAATCTGGTTTATCCTTATAAGTGAACATGGCCAATGAATTAGTCAGGTGGCCAATTCTCTTTGAGTGTTGGGAAGAAAATCTGGGAAGAAAAGTAAGAGTGTCATATTTAGGGTGGCACGCCATGCTGCTCAACCCATACTAGGCAGACTGCAAAATTGTATTTTGTGCTTATGAAGAAAAATTCAGGTAACCATAAAATTCAGTTAAGCCACAAGGACAGCACAGCAGTAGTTGTACAAAGTAGCCCTCAGTGGCCTGCTTTAGCCATCCATCACTATTATTTGCCTGAGGCATGGGAAGAGATAATTCAATTGGGCAACAGCAGGAGTAAGCAGAGACCAACGCTTAGCACCAATTTCTGAATCTCTTGAGAAGAAAAGAACCAGACAATGATGAGATAAGCAACTGTGTGGGAGTATCAGCGAATGAACTATGTTCCAGAGCCAACTAAGGAATCACTCAAATATGGGGAGGGGGACTGCAAAGATTAATTCTTTAAGGAAAAATCAGCCCCCTCTACAGTTCTCATCTAACTGCCTGCCCTTTTCTCAGCTGTCACAATAAACTGAAACACTGGTAAACCACTTCTCATGAAATCATTGTTTTAAAAATAATAGTTATCTTGTAAAGTTTGATGAAGTCCCCACATAACCTTGTATGCTTAGGGAATGTGAGGAGCAAATTCCTATGAACCAAAGTGATTTTGAAAGAAGAGATGCATGAAAAACAAAAAAGGGTACCATTACCACTTTTTTAAAAATACAAGGTTTCAGCTGCATTAAGATACAAGCTGTGGTGTGCAAACTCTAAATCCTCTCATTAGTTTGAGCAGATTTGAGCTAAGAACATAAAAACTGCTTTGCTGGATCAAACCAAGGGTCCATCTTGTTCAGCATTCTCCTTCCATCAGTGGCCAATTGATGACATTTGCATCATACCTTTCCCCTTAAGATGCTTCACTTAGAGGCTTTGAATCAGCAAATTCTTATTGAAATAGTGAAGCAGAGTCACAGCACTTCCAGAGCCAAAGTCTGTACTTGAGGAAAAGTAAACTCCAAGCTACAAGGAAATCCCTGTGTGAAATGCCTAGAAATTGCTAAAAGTGGGATTAGATATCACTATAAAATGATGTCACTAGGTTGCAGTCAATTATGCCAAACTATGATGCTATTTTGTGACTAGTGAGCCTCAGTAATTTACAGTCATCTGAGGTGGGGCCTGAGGACAGGATGTTTGAGAACCCCTATAGATGACCGACTTAGTGAAGTTCAGTTTTAAACTTTTGTATAGTCCTGTCTGAAAATGCTCTTGGAGGAAAAAATGGGACTGAAAGATGTATATCATCTCCTTGTCCCTCTAAGACACAAGTGTCCTGTAATAATGGCATGTGCTGCCATGAAATAGAATGCTACCCAGAAGCAAAGTCTAGGCAGGTACAGATGAAAGCAACAGAAGATCTATAACTCACAGCAGCTTGGAGAGGACAAAAGAAAAAAGCAATGTAAAGAACTAAACCAACATGATACTTAATTATTGGACTGCTGAAGCTCATTAGATGATGCAAGAAATCAATTTGCTTATTTCTGCATGCTGAAAATGATATGTTCCTTGTTTGGAAAAGGCCCCAAGTCCAATCTCTGACATCTCCTAGTAGAGCTAAAAAAGTTCCCATCTGGTCTGACACCCTGCAGAGCTTCTGCCACTCAATGTTGGCAGTACTGAGCTACATGGATTACTGGTCTGACTTAGACAGCTTCCTGAGTTACTATCAGTGGTAGCTGGTGCCCAGTGGGACAAATTGGGCAGAGATCAACAGCAGGTAGCGCCAGAGCCAATGACAGGCAGAGTCAGCTAATTCTGGTTTTGTCCCTATCTTTCCCTGGGCTGTGTTCTGCAAGGAACAACACTGAGACTAAGGAAGAGGAAGCCCTGAAACAGGATACAAGGAAGAAGACAGGCAGGTGGGAGCTGGTTGAAGGCAGGCTAAGATTGGTGGGGACCCATTTGCCCTAATGGACCAACCTTTGCTTATTACTATGCTTATACCTGTGCCACAACTACTCGTTTTTTTGTCTAGGGCAAGCTGCTTTATGTATATCTCTTTGGGACCCAGCAACACACACACACACACACACAGAGAGAGAGAGAGAGAGAGAGAGAGAGAGAACAGATAAGATGCCTAAATAGGTATCACCACTGGATTGCACTCTGCTGAAAAGCAACTGGTCAAACTTGGGGAGAGTTTAAAGACGGGAGGAGGCAGCATAAGGCTTTTTCACATAGCCTCAAACCGAATTTTGGTGCTATGTGTGAAAAAGCTCATTGACAAAATGAAGTAGCTTATGGGAGGGGATGGAGGTCAAAATGGGAACTTAATATACTCTGGTTTCATTTGTGCAGCCCACAAAGTGCAGTACTGAATCAAAATCAGGTATCTGTAATAAAGCACATGGTTCTAAATCTGCCAGAGTCCTGTTCAGAACTGACCAAATGAAGGGACCAAGTAAATGAAACAGAGAAAGTGTCAAAATGACAAAAGTACACAGGATTCTCAAATGCTGAGTGCTTTTTGTATTCTGTCTTAATGGAAACAAATAATGAGAGTTCGCTATTGGAATATAGTAACTTGGGAACCACATTATGAAAAGCCTTCCCATTAATTAGTGTCTGGTGGAAGAAGCTCAAAAATGAACCCGAGAGTGGTATGCGCACTGGATGGACACCCAGCCATCAAGCAGACATCGAGACAGTAATCACAATTAAGTATTTTCATACAGTAAAAGTCTGTTCAGATCAAGCCAGAACACGACTACTCTTGGCTGATATGGTGCTGTGCAATTCTGCTAGCCACATGCAATATTGAGGTGTCAAAGCACTGCCTGCACCCATCAATCACCGGCCCAAACACTTCGGCTCAGTGATGAGCACACTCCTCTCAACTTGATTTGGAATTAAGTTAGCATTTTCAAGTGCATCTTTGGAGAACACTTGGGGAGGGGAATCCTCCCCCACACAAGTGCTCTACCACTGATTCATAATGCTTTTGCAAAGTAATCATCTACAGTCCCCTCACTATTGCAAAGCCATTTTAACAAGCATCTTGGAGCAGATACAGTCTGTGGCAAATGAGGTTTCCGAAAAGTAATGAAATTTGTTCACATTTGAGGTTACATCAAAACATTGTTTTGCATTTGTTTGTTTCATTTCTTTTTAAGCAAACAATGACAGCCCTGTTCCCTGTCAGTATCACGGCATGAATGGATTAACCATTTCCCCCTGCACAATAGTCCCAATATATCTCACACACTCCTGTCCCAAACTGTTACTTGCTCCAGGAGGAAAGCTCTAGCTCTGCTTTAGTAACTAAGTTTGGTCAAGGTAATACATGCATTATTATCCTTTTCTATTCTGTAGTGACCACAAAGCCATTTTGTTTCTTCCAAATAATTTCATACTGGCTTATTATTGCCTTTAAATCTTTTTATAAATAAACACCTGAATTTCTGCAACAGTGTGATTATTGTCAGCTCCCTAAAAGTGGCTCAGTAATACTAAAAGGTAAAGGACCCCTGACAGTTAAGTCCAGTCACAAACGACTCTGGGGTTGCGGTGCTCATCTCACTTTACTGGCCAAGGGAGCCGGTGTTTGTCTGCAGACAGTTTTTCCGGCCAGTATGGCAAAGCCAGCTTCTGGTGAAACCAGAGCAGCACACAGAAACGGCGTTTACCTTCCTGCCAGAGTGGTAGCTATTTATCTACTTGTACTTTGACATGCTTTCGAACTGCTAGATTGGCAGGAGCAGGGACCGAGCAATGGGAGCTCACCCCGTCACGGGGATTTGAACCGCTGACCTTCCGATCGGCAAGCCCCTGGTTCACAGTTATCCAAGCTAATGTTATTCCACCTTAGTGCATACTACTTTCTCCAGGAAACATTCTTTAAAAGTTAGCTTTCCCACATGTAAGACATGTGTACATGTTCATATGTTTTCTGACACTCTGCCAGATCTGGTAACACTGTCCACACCATAAAAGACAGAGTTTTCATACCACCAGTCCTATGAAGTTGTCTGGGTTGTTTTCACAATGTATGGACAAATCTGGTTCTTGATAAAGCACAGTGATTTCACTGACCTTAAGCAGTTATTCCACAGAGAGAAAGCCAGTAAATGAAAATGTAGTCTTGCTGAATTTTGTGATCTGTTGCAGATCCTTTTATCTCCAGTGAGAACTGGAGGGAAGCTTTTCCCATTGGAGCTAAGATTTAATTGGATTGCCCAATGACCCCAGTTTTCCTCAGGTAGGTTTGCTGTTGCACATAAATTATTTAATAGCAACCATGATGTGAGCTTGCAGTTTAATCCACTGTGCAATTATTTAACCAAACATTTGGCAAATGACCCATGGCTGTTAATATGAAAAACATGAAGAGACGGGTCCAGAATTGTTCAAGAGATTATAGCATGGGAGTTAATTGGAGTTATGGCACTTCTTTCTGCAGCGCAGTGCTGGAGCGCTTGTTCAACAAAACCAAGACAAATCCCAATTCAACAGGAGTGCTCAGGAAAAAAAAGGTAAAAGGGACAAATCAAGTATGTAAAATAGTCTTGGGCATTCTTCACTGATGTGAAAAGAATATAACGAATGCTTCATTGCTCAAAGGGAGAATATTTCATTCTTGCCAGGGGACAGGTTTACAAAGGATGATATTTACATTTTCCTGCAACCTCTAATTTTCCCATTCATCATTTGCCAGAGCCTGAAGAACTTACGCAGTGCGTGGAATGTTTGCATATGCTTAATGATCCTTTTACCAAACAAATGCCTGAGATGCAAATGAGGAAATTAGTTAATATTGCTGATGCTGCTACTTTAGATCCATTAATATCGCACCACGTCTCTGATTTACACAGGCCTGGATAATGGCGTGAAGGCACAAGATGTTACAATTGCCTAAGCCAAGCAGATCTGGCCATGTTAGCTGCCTGGATAGGAGACCACCTGAGAACTATGTGTACACCATTCTCAGCAATCTGGAGGAAGGATTTAAGTGAAACAAACAAATCCTGCCACAAGTTAGGGAGAAGAGACCTTCCATTTGTGAAACTTGTTCCAAGTTAGAGGATCTGGGTCACACAATGAAACACAGTACACAAGCTAATATAGCAAAGACGTAAAAGGATGGGAAAAGACCACAGCTCAGTAGCAGAGCACAAACTCTGCATAGAAAAGGTCCCACAATCAACACCTGACATCTCCAGGTAGGACTGGGAAGGACTCCTGCCTGAAACCCTGGAGACTCTACTGCAAGTTAGTGTTGACAATAATGACTAGATGGACCAATGATCTGACTTGGTACAAAGCACCTTCCAATGCAGGCCCAGCCCGTCCATGAGGCAAAGGCAGCTGCTTCGGGCAGCAGAATCCCATGGGCCTGCCGTGCTGCCAGAAAAGCAAGGAGATGAAGTGGTGGCAGCTTCTGGTAAGATCATCTGCACTGCTGTCCCCATATGGACTGAGATGTAGGTAAAGAGGTGCCTTGCCTTCTCAGTTATGATGCTGAGACATTCACTATTTGGTCCTATCACTATTTGAATTCTGCCATGCAGGAATGCATGGCGCCTTTGAAAGGTACAGCTAGAAATTACTAGTGTTATTGAGATGGGGAAGGTTTCTTGACTGGTATTTGTATTTTGTGCCTGCTGTTTGCTTCAATGTATTTTACTCTTCTTCTATTAGTTTAACGGGGTGAGTTCCCATTGCTAGGTCCCAGCTCCTGCCAACCTAGCAGTTCGAAAGCATGTTGAAGTGCAAGTAGCTAAATCCTGCGGGAAGGTAAACGGCGTTTCCGTGCGCTGCTCTGGTTTCGCCAGAAGCGGCTTAGTCATGCTGGCCACATGACCCAGAAAACCTGTCTGTGGACAAACATCAGCACCCGGACAAACGCTGGCTCCCTCGGCCTATAGAGCGAGATGAGCGCCACAACCCCAGAGTTGTTCATGACTGGACTTAACTGTCAGGGGCCCTTTACCTTTTACCTATTGATTTAAAAGAATGTGTTAACCACTTTGAGTTCTGAAGAGGAAGAAAAGTGAGTCATAAAAATAAAATACTCATTTTGTACAAGCTGCAAACTATTATGCAGCTCTCAAATCAAGACATACATGTGCCACAGGAAGCCTAAAGGATGTACAATGTCTTTCCTGAACCATCTCACCTGGTGCTAGAAGTTAGGACCTCAGTGAATCTCCAGTTGTTGCTTTATTAAGTGATAGTGCTTCAAGCCAATCCAGCCTTGCTAGCGACTGCACCCCTGCTCATGTTCCTCATCATGCTCCCACCCCCCATCTCTTTACCAACCCCACCCATTCCACTAACTCCCCTTAGACCTCAGCAACTTCCCACTCTCCTGGGAGCATGAGCAGTGAACCATTTTGTCTCCATGGAAACATCTTTATCTGGACTGACCTTGTGGGACACATTTGATCTGTCAGTCTCATGATGACACAAGGATATTGTGTGTAAGGTTCTTAAGCTGGGACTTCAAAGCACCTTAAAAGGAACCCCAAGGAGGGGTTTTCCCCTTCATTTTAGAAGGGGCTTCCATGGAATCCCCTGCAAATGGAGGAATCTCTCTTTCAGTAGAAAATTATGATGCATACCCCTTTCTCAATGAAGGAGGGGTATACATCAAAATCCCCACTCACACTCAGAATTGAATTTTCCCATCATGTGAATAGCGGTTTCCATACAGCTCTGAATGGAATACCCTGCTAAAATGATTAGAGGGGATCCATTTTAGCAGAAGAACCAGTTACCCATCCCTTCTTGTTTTAGGAATGTTTGCATGTTAAAATGTTAAACCTTTTAAATGGAGGTGTCATTTTAGTAGCAGTTTCCATTCAGGTTTGCATGGAAAACTCTGCTAAATTGATGGAGGTGGGAGATGACATTTAGCAGGTGATTGTAATGCAAATGGTTGTGAGTCCAGACGCGTTAACATGTTCAGGCATGGAGTGGCAGGCAGAGATGGATGTGGGTTGGAGAACAAGAGGAAGACATGGGGGTGGAGGTGAGACCAGGAAACATAGGCTGGAGGAGGTGTGTGCCTCTCTCTCTCAAGATACATCTGCTCTGGATGGGGAAGCAGGATTCTTGCCAGCCCTCCTCCCTCTTGTGGAAAGGAACACATTAATGGAATCCAGGGAGGACATCTGGAGGGCCAAAGGTTCCCCATACCTGATTCAGAGGTTATTTCATACAGGTGTTCAACACATAAAAGCCCAGCTTGGAGTTGCAGGGCAAAGAGTGTAATTAATTATTACATAATCATCACTGTGCTTTTCTCTGTTTCATTTTCCTTTGACCTCACTGCTAACTGTTCTCCCCCTTGCAAAACCATGTGTAACTGTAACTCAGGATAACTTTTCATGAATCTGATGAAGCAGATTGTAGTCTACAAAAGTCACAATAAATTTGTTGTTATTTTAGGTGCTGTAAGACTCTTTGCTGTTGTTTTCCAAAAAGATGTGGTTCTTATGCATCACCACTTCACTTTAGGAGCAAAACAGCACAAGTAACTAGGGATTTCTCTGAAGAAAATATGCTGGTGACAAACCAACCTCCAAAAGCACAACGTATCTGGGACTTCCAGGGTGGCGCCATCGGTAATGGTGGATTCCCTCTGATCTGGAGGGACCAGCTCCACAGGAAACGGGTCTTTCCCACTACGGCGAAGTGGGGACCCTTTCAAAAATCACAGGCGGATGAAGCCTGTGACCATGGGACTCGGCGGGCACCTTTAGCGCCCCCCCAACCCACAAAGGAACCCACTAACGGGCTCCGGAGCGAAGAGGGGGAAGTGGCGCGGTGCTGAGAGTCAACTGCTTCTTCCGTGGAGCGAAGCCGCACAGCCGTTGCCGGAGAGCGCTGCCTTTTTCCTGGGACAATTTGGCTTCTAAAACAATCACCCGTGAGTACTTAAATTTTGGACAATTGGACTCTAAATAAGGACTTGCGTGCAGAAAGGAAAATTGGACTTAAAAGTTTATTTCAATTTGGCACTGAAACGGGAAGGTCTAAACAGGAAGTCAGCCTTCCGTTTCTTTGTAGATAGATTAAAGCAAAGACATGGCAAACTAGAGCTCAGAAAATCGCTTGTAAAGGACTAACTTTCATCATTTAAGATTGTTGAACCCCCTTCGGAAGCAGGAGAAGAGGGGGGATTTTTTCTGAACTGTTTAAACCTGCAGAAGTGAGTGTAAAGTAAAGTAACTTTCCACCGTCTTGATCCTGGAGCAGGGTGTCAGGACTGACGTTTTTTGAAGCTCATTGACCAGAGACAAACGTTTTTGACAGATAGCTAAAAGAAGAGAAACATAGTGATTCCATTGTTCCCCTTCGCATTTTAAAGGAACAAATATTGACAAAATATCTGAAAAAGGAAACTTTGTTGTTAGATTTGTCTTTAAAAGAAAAGAACAAATAGAAGTTTTTCCTCTAGAGGGAGCCTGTGAAACTGTAACTAATTCTGAATCGGGGAGCTTGCAGCTGTTACAGATTACGATCGTGGGAATAGACTTCTGACCTTGCAGGACAATGTATTCAGAAGCTCTGCTGTGTGCTCTCTGTAAAACAAGTGCCCTACTGGAACAGCTACATGAGAAGACAGACTTGATGACTGATGCAATCAAGAATTTTGAACAGGCAGTGGGAAATTATATAGAGCCCACTCAGGAATTAAATCAGGAGTGTGCCCTGACAGAACAGATGAGGGAAGAGGATGTTGCTGAATCTTGGGCGCCAGAGATGGAGGGAGCTGTGGCCCAGCAGGAACATGAGCTTTTGGATTTGACAAATGAACTTGGAAAAAGCCAGATTTGGAAAGATAAAGTTTGGTTTGGTTTGGAAATGGGGGGTTGGATAGACCCCCCTATGCAGGGATGTTTGGACTTTTCAAGTCTGTCAATGGGCCGTGAGATGTTTGGGGTTGTGGGGGCTCTTAATTTTGGAGAGACTTTGAAACATGTTCTTAAATACCACATGGAGTTTAGTGTGGACTATGGAAAAGGGGCTGATTTGTCGAGAAGGGTCAAAAACATTGCTAAGCTGGAGTTCCCACGAGTGAAAGGAGCAGGAGACAAAGGAAAATACAGTTATAAATATGAAGAAGAGCCGCGGAAGGGACATGGAAGGGACTTAAGGGCCTCGGATATAAGATTACCAGGTTAATGCGCTAGATTGATGAGATAAAAAGGACTGACAAAACCCGGGACCAGGAGGAAGAGACGCTGGATGAAGATTGGATTGTTTTTTTATTTCTTTTTTATTATTAGGATTGTTTTATAAAACTGATGAATGTTAGAAAAATGTTGGAACGAAACTATTTGGCTTTAGCAAAAATGTTTAAAGAATTATGTAAGAATATTATGGTTATGAGAAGTTGGTAAAAATAAGATTTAAGTTTTAGGTTTTAAGGTTTTTTATAGTAAGATAAGATTAAAATAGATTAAGGTAATGTAATGACAGAATATTATGAAATATGGAAAGGATTTGCTGTGACAATTAATAACTAGGATACAAAAAAAGGGAGGAGGAGGAGGTCAAACAAAGAAGGTAATGACAGTTAAGGATTTGAGAATAATGGATTTGTTTTTAAATGTTTGTGGTATATTTTTGTCTTTTGATTAATTTGTATTGTTTGATGTGGTTTGTTTTTTCTTTGTTTTTTCTTTGTTTTTTCTTTTTCTACCTTGTTTTCTTTTGTAATTCTAAAAAATTTTCAATAAATATCATTTAAAAAAACCAAAACAAAAGCACAACGTATCCGGTTGTATGATACAAACTTAATTCATGCAATATATTTTTTCCTTCAACAAGGATAAGAATACATGTTGTTGTTGTTGTTTAGTCATTTAGTCGTGTCCGACTCTTCATGACCCCATGGACCAGAGCATGCCAGACACTCCTGTCTTCCACTGCCTCCCGCAGTTTGGTCAAACTCATGCTGGTAACTTCGAGAACACTGTCCAACCTTCTCGTCCTCTGTCATCCCCTTCTCCTTGTGCCCTCCCATCTTTCCCAACATCAGGGTCTTTTCCAGGGAGTCTTCTCTTCTCATGAGGTGGCCAAAGTATTGTAGCCTCACCTTCAGGATCTGTCCTTCCAGTGAGCATTCAGGGCTGATTTCCTTCAGAAAGGATAGGTTTGGTCTTCTTGCAGTCCATGGGACTCTCAAGAGTCTCCTCCAGCACCATAATTCAAAAGCATCAATTCTTCGGCGATCAGCCTTCTTTACGGTCCAGCTCTCACTTCCATACATCACCACTGGGGAAACCATAACTTTAACTATACGGGCCTTTGTTGGCAAGGTGATGTCTCTGCTTTTTAAGATGCTGTCTAGGTTTATCATCGCTTTTCTCCCAAGAAGCAGGCATCTTTTAATTTTGTGACTGCTGTCACCATCTGTAGTGATCATGGAACCCAAGAGAGTAAAAACTCTCACAGCCTCCATTTCTTCCCCTTCTATTTGCCAGGAGGTGCTGTCTAGGTTTGTCATTGGTTTTCTTTTAAGAATACATACCTGACACTGAAGAGCACTCTGCAAAGTCTTTGTGTTACCATTTAGTGTGTTTTTTTCTCAACTTGGAGCAAATCTGTTAAAACATTTCCTGTAGTGCACACATTTTCATACTTGATTCAGTGAGGCTTCTTTACATTAAAGAGAGGTGGGGGGGCTCCTTCAGTCCCTTTAGGCTTAGAAAATCTATATTGTGCTTGTGTTCGTGGCAGCAAAACACCCTTACCTAAAGCAGAAATACCAGTTAATGTACATACATTAACCGGTATTAATGTGCATACACCTTTACTAGCAGCAGACACTGCCACCTAATCATGTAAGGTACACACCATTACAGGGGCTGGTATCAGTGCAGAGGCAGCAAGCTGGAACAGAAAAGTGTTCCAAGGTTACAGCTGGCATATTCCACCAGAAGGCAGAGGATGCTCCAGTGGCAAGTAGAGGAAGCAAAGTGTGAAGGTCAGATGCCCACTGTACCAAAGACAGGCAGATTTCAAACTGAAATGTTAAAAGAATGGGGAAAGAAAGAAGGAGAAGCTCAGTGTAGCAGCAGCTTGACTGAGGGTGCCACACACTTGCTGAGGATGTTCAGACCGAGGTATCCTAGCAGTGGAAAGTTCACTTTGAGGAACTACAGTTGCTCCACCAGTGTTTCCCCACCTTCTGTTTTGGGTTGCAACTGACAATTTGACAGTGGGAGAAGATTAATGCATTTAGATTTCTATTTGCATATTTTGTATCCATGTATTATATTTCCAAGTATATTCTTCGCCTGTAAAAATTCATGCGGATTACAGTTTCAGTGGAGTCATTATTTTTGTCACGTAGGTTACACTTTGCAATTTTCCAGTACAGATTTACAGACCAGCTTACAAGGAACCATGTGGCAAGAAAAGTTCATTTGAACAGCTGTTTTCAAACAACCAACACTAAAGTTCTAGCCAAAGGAAGTTAGCACGCCAGTGGGTAACCATTCTTGTTTTATATAAGTTTTTTATTATCTCCCCTCCCCGCAATTTAGCCTGTATGCAAAATAATGTCTCACTTTTCTTCACCTTAACAAGTCTCCAGAAACAAAAAGCATCTTCTGAACAACAGAACCTCAAGCTGCACATAGTGTGCACCTGGCACAGTGAGATATGGAGATCTGAAAGTAATAAGAGGATTCTTAGTCACAGTCTAATGAAAGCACAACAACAATCTGACTATTACATAGTGCAATGCAAAAGCTCATCTGCATTTTGAGAGGCCTCTTAATATTCCACAAGCAAAGAATTGCTCAGTCCCTGAATTTTACAGAGGAACAAGACAGCAGCAAAGCAAGAATTTTAAAAAAAAGCAATCCAGGAGTCTACGACAAAGTGCAATATTTACTGATTCCACTCTGCACAAAAATGTATCGTAATCCTAAAAGTGATTAAAACACTTTTGTTGCTACATAGGATTAAAAGCTTGCCTACCACTGACAGATCAGAAACAGGATAAGAGGCAGAGACTACATTAAATACACCTAACATACAATGGGACCTTGCATGTCTCTGATCTACAAGCTATTCTGTCTCTAAGCCGTACATTTTTACAAGGCTTTCTATGTCACTGTTTATTTTCTGGAATACCCCAGAAGGTGAGATGAAAAGAGCTTTGAGCTCTGCATATATTACAGATGATATTGTGGTGGGGAACCTATGGCTGGGTTACAATCCCCACCACCCCTGGCCACTCCCCATATGATCACATTCACTTGCAATGTGAAGTCATTAACCATAATTTAAATGGCTCGAGTAGCTTTCACGCATGCAACACACCTTGGCTTCAGATGGTGGCTTGTCTGGAGAGAAACACACTGCAAGCACCAGTCCAGATGTAATACTAAGCCAGATGCTCTGGGGTTCACTCCCCCCCCCCCCAAAATAAGCAAAGCATGAGAGTTTGGACGGCATGCGCAAACACACAGCTTGTGCACAGGTGAAGTTGTCTAATCATAGTTAATCACAGAATAAAGGTTTCGAAGGGATCCAAGGGTCATCTAGTCCAGGGGTCAGCAAACTTTTTCAGCAGGGAGCCGGTCCACTGTCCCTCAGACCTTGTGGTGGGCTGGACTATATTGGGGGGGGGGATGAATTAATTCTTATACCCCACAAATAACCCAGAGATGCATTTTAAATAAAAGGACACATTCTACTCAGGTAAAAACATGCTGATTCCCGGACCATCCACAGGCTGGATTTAGAAGGAGATTGGGCTGGATCCAGCCCCCAGGCCTTAGTTTGCCTACCCATGATCTAGTCCAATCCCCTGCAATGCAGGAATCTCAGCTAAAGCATCCAAGGCAGAGGACCACCCAGCCTCTGATGAAATACCTCCAAGGGGAGTCCACAACCTCTCAAGGGAGACTGTTCCACTGTTGAACAGCTCTTACTGTCAGAAAGTTTTTCCGTTATGTTTAGGCAGAATCTTCTTTCTTGTAAATTGAAGCCACAGTTTTGAATCCTACCCTTCAGAGCAGGAGAAAACAAGCATGTGTTAACTTCGGAATGTGGTATATTAACATCAACACTGAACAGCCTAAGACAAAACAAGTCTGGTCCTTGACTCAAGTTGACTGCGGTATAAATTTAAACACAACACAACACAACTGAAGGTGGTAAATGCAATGAATTAAATTCAGTTGGGTGTGTGAACTAAGAGATTAAACCCAGTGGGTTTTAGTGCACTGCTTTCTATGAGATAAGGTATGCCTAACACATATCAGGCTAGTAAGGGGGTTAAGCCACAGAAGACGTGGTTTTTGAAGAGGGATTTGAAAGACACAAGAAAAGCAGCATCATTTTGATGTTCTGGAAAGGAATCGTAAGCATAAAAGAGACAAAGCACTTTTAAGGAAGAGATCTTTGGAGTAGATGAGGGCAAAAAATCTGGAGTAACATAGGCCACAGGCAAGGGTTGTACTGGATGGACAGCATGCTAGGACATGCAGCTCAAAAGCACCCATGGCACACCATCCCCGTTCTTGCTGCACCACTGATGTAACACACCATAGTTCTCTGAAGTTTGTGGCTTCTTATCTCCAAATAAACCGTAAGTATGAAGCAAACCTTGGTTACCATTCATGGTTTGTTTGGGAGAAACCAATGACAAGCCTGGGTTCAGAAGCCATGAAAAGCCTTGTTGCATTAATGCCTTGTTTTGTCCATGGCTTGGGAGCAGCAGCAAGAGCGGAGGAGGAGAACAGATGGTGGAGAACCTCAGGCACAAGGGTCTAAAAATGACCCTCCAGGGTTCTTTCTTTGGCTCTTGGAACTCTACCCAGGACACCCTCCTCTCCCACCCTGCTTTGCTCATCTAGTAATTCTGCATAGCTGAAATGTGTTCGATAATGTATAGAGGATAGAGAGGGGTGTGTGAGTGTGTGTAGAAAATTGTCTATGGCACAAAGACTAGTTTCTGACTCTGGCTCTACCTACCTGTTGCCCACAAAAGGCTGTCCTGAGGGGGAATGTTCCCCACCCATTTTTAATCTGTGGTTGGCATACAGACCACAGCACTGTGTCTGTAAAAGCCTGCCACCATGTATCAAGTTCCTCCTCCCATTCTCTATTAGACCAATTTCTTCAACCAAATAATCACTGAACCACTTTGGACTCACTTTTATTGCTTTAATGAAGTTTCTCTCCACACCCCTGCTATTCACTGGCAATTTCCAACCTCTTTCCCCATTCCTCCCTTCCCCAGTTCCCTCCTTCCCCACCCTTGGTGGAAACTAGATAGCAAGTTCTCTGGGCCAGAGATGCATCACTTCGATGCTCTGTGCTGTATACAACCCAGTACTGTTACCAAATGTTAAGTAGGAGGAGACCTCACAATTTCTTTGCGACACAATGAAAGTATCTATGACATTCTGAACCATGGAGAACATTAAAAGGGATGGAAGCTTCCCCCAGATAATTCAACCCACTTCAGGACATCCTACAGTTCTGATGGCTGGCTTCAAACATATGGAAGCTTCTAAAAAGTGCTTCCACATGGCAGCAATCCAAGAAGAGGGAGGTAACATTTAGAAGTCCTTACACCATGTGCTTTTCAAATCTGGGAAGCATTTCCAAATTGGTGCCAATTGTTTTTAGTGGCAGCTGGCAGGCACTGGTGTGGAAGCTTTCTGTATTAGTGAAATAACACTGGTCCCAACCCAGAAGCTTGTGGCAACATAGATAAAAAAAAAGAAAAATATATCCATATCCCCAGTCCAGATAAAGTCCAATCTGAGGGGAATAGTGGTACCTCAGTGCCTCTGAGGTAGGCACTGTCTTCCAGTGTGTGTGCTTTAAAAACTTCTTAAATGCCCCAGTGCTAAAAGGAAGCCAAGCCAGGTGGCTGCAGCTACCACCTTATTTTCCAACCATACTTCTGAGCTCTGCCACCAATCATGCTACATCAGGATCCAGAAGCATTGCAGGGCAACTCAAGATGGTAGCAACTGCAGGAATTCAGCTCTGCACTTCTCCTATCAATGCTGGGTCATGGATTATTATTATTTTTTAAAGTACTGACACCTACTGCTTATCAGTAACCTTGCCAGGGGGATGCCTTAGCCACTATAGTGGTGATGGAGGGTCACCAGAGAATCTTGCCCAGACTCCACTCAAACCTGGCATCACATAACCTCCTTTTAATTTTTTCAGGCTTAAAATTCCCCATGTATATTTTCCCGCTACAATTGGTGTTTTGTTTTCTGTTTTTTTACAGTTTTTATTGTGCTTTTTAGCAACTGCAAATCATCACAAAAATCCTGGACTGAAGGGCAGTACAGAAATGTTTTAAGTAACACATTAAAATAGAGAGCCAGTGTGGTGTAGTGGTTAAGAGCGGTAGTCTCCTAATCTGGGGAACTGGGTTCGCGTCTCCGCTCCTCCACATGCAGCTGCTGGGTGACCTTGGGCCAGTCACACTTCTCTGAAGTCTCTCAGCCCCACTCACCTCACAGAGTGTTTGTTGTGGGGGAGGAAGGGAAAGGAGAATGTTAGCCGCTTTGAGACTCCTTAAAGGGAGTGAAAGGCAGGATATCAAATCCAAACTCTTCTTCTTATTATTATTATTAAAATAGTACTTCATATTCAGCCATGTGCAACGGCCTGATGTAATTCACAGGCTTGTTTACACATTGCCTGAAAAGTGATGACATCCTGGAGAAGTATCATTTCTAGTTACACAATGAGATACCCAAGTCTGTAACCCTGAAACTATCAACCCACTATCTACACTGGCAAGGAAGCACAGGCTGACTCAGCCAAATATGTATGCTCATTAGGTCATATTCCTAGATCACTTGTGACTTCCAGCTTGGACTACTTTAAAATGTAGCCTCCTGGCCCAGGAAGTGACTAAAAGGATTAAATATTGCACTTTATAAGTTGTTTGCTTTGTCTTTAAATATGTCAGTGGAGCAATGTACACAGCAAGGGTGAAAAACAATGTTTCAATTCCACTTTCTCTTTCTCTCTTTTTAAGGGACTTATTCTTGTACAGTACTAGCAACTGGACTCTGTAGCAGTGGATTTCTCTATCTAGTGTTAATTCCCTGGAACAGGTGGAAAGCGCAAGTTGTTAGAGGGGGTGAGCCAACAGAGCTGTCAATCACAGTTCTCCACCCATGGCTTCACACCAAACAAAGCATGCAAGAATTTTTTTCAGTGTATTTCTATATGCAGAACAATCCCTTGGCAAGTCCTTCACCCTCCGCTTTCCTCTGGGGTATAACAGTGCAATCCAATGTATGCGTACTGAGAGTTAAGTCCTGCTGAATTTTATGGGATGTGTATAGGATAAGAGACCAGTGATATAGATATTCCAGTGCATCTACAGTGGCAGAGCTTTCCTGGGAAACACAGGAAAGCTCTGCCACTGTAGATGCACTGGAATATCCCAATCAGCACAAGAGTACAAGAGATCCTTCAGTTATATTCTAATAAAGTAATTCTATATTGTTCCTATAGGTCATATACAACAAATCAACAGAAATGCTGAACATAAAAAGCCCTACTAAATACGTTCTGCAAACACATGTGGCAAAGTGTACTTTTATCCCTCCCTCATTGCTTGTTCTTCACACAAAAGTCTCAGAATACTTGGACGTACACGTCAGTATGCTGTCTCCAAGAAATTCAGGTTTACCTGAGAAATAAGCCCTATTGTACTGTTTGGGATTTACTTTTGAGTAGACCTGCATAGCTTTGCATTGTCAGGCTGTGAACCAAGAATGCTTAACTCATATTTTGTTTTGTTTTTTACTTTCTTTAGTATTTTGGTTTTATGCCTGTTTTTAGACAAACTGCACAGGAAGATGGTGGACAAACCTTCATCAGTGTTTTTAAAACAGGGGCTGGATACAGCAGTGAATTATCTGCCTCAGCAAAGGGTTGGACAAGAAGACCCTTATAACTCTACAATTCTATGTGATTCTTACCATAAATATACATTGCCTTATGCACCTGGAGTAGAAAAGTGTGTGTGTGTGTGTGTGTATACATACACTGAAACAAAAACAAAACAAAATTAATAGAAATAACAAACATCTCGTAGGTGTGCCACACATTCATCTGTTCCACTTTGTAATTCCACAACTGGCAATCCTCAACTGAAATGTGTGAACCAACTGCAATGAAAGAGTTTATTAAGAAGTGATATGGAAGTTTTGTCTTTGATGTTTTGATCTGGGTGGCTCCTTCCCACTTTTGCATCACTTCTTGATGTTGCAGTCATCAGGTGATGTACATGCATGTCCGAACAGGCCTTTAATCACACCCAGATCTGTGGGAACCCATAGGTTTCTTGACTTGGTGGAACAGTGTCATATTGACATGCTCAAGGTCTTGACTCCATACAACACACTAGGATGCAACTCAGGTTAGCTGGACAAACCTGATGCTCACAATCTACCCTTAATCACCACTGGCTAAAATTACCTTATCATATGGGCAAATCCATTCAGCAACCTTGGAGGGTATATGAAACTAACCTGTGTGCTGGGTCAATGCTTTTTAATCCCTGCTGGCTGAAAGCCATTTCTCTATCTCAAGCACACTGGGTTCCCAATGCTTAGTGACAGCTCACAGGGAACAACCACAATCACAATCACAATGAATTTACCTGCACCTGTTGATGCAGTCTGCAGCATATATACAAATCTCAATAGATTGTGACAGAACAACATCTCAAATGGTATGGCGTACGGGCTGCAACCAGGATTCAAACCTGCCAAATACTGACACGACAGGAGGCTGGCAAAAACCACTCTGCATGGGCTTCTGTATCTTTTTAAAAAAATATTAATTCAAATTCCCTTCACATTAATAAGACAATGAGGAGGATGGAGACCTGCCTACAATGTCCTGATACAACAGCTGGGGAGCAGTGTCAACCAAGGGTGCAATCCTATACTCTCCTGACTGGAGAGGAAGCCGGAAAGCAATGGGTCTGACTTCCGAGGAAGCATTGATGGATTTCTGCTGCTTAAGACCTCGAAGGCTGTATATTGTCTCCCTGCTTATTTAACTTATATGCAGAATTCATCATGCGAAAGGCTGAGCTGGATGAATCCCAAGCTGGAATTAAGATTGCCAGAAGAAATATCAACAACCTCAGATATGCAGATGACACAACCTTGATGGAAGTGAGGAGGAATTAAAGAACCTTTTAATGAGGGTGAAAGAGGAGAACGCAAAATATGGTCTGAAGCTCAGCATCAAAAAAACTAAGATCATGGCCACTGGGTCGATCACCTCCTGGCAAATAGAAGGGGAAGAAATGGAGGCTGTGAGAGTTTTTACTTTCTTGGGTTCCATGATCACTGCAGATGGTGACAGCAGTCACAAAATTAAAAGATGCCTGCTTCTTGGGAGAAAAGCGATGATAAACCTAGACAGCATCTTAAAAAGCGGAGACATCACCTTGCCAACATAGGCCCGTATAGTTAAAGTTATGGTTTCCCCAGTGGTGATGTATGGAAGTGAGAGCTGGACCGTAAAGAAGGCTGATCGCCGAAGAATTGATGCTTTTGAATTATGGTGCTGGAGGAGACTCTGGAGAGTCCCATGGACTGCAAGAAGATCAAACCTCTCCATTCTGAAGGAAATCAGCCCTGACTGCTCACTGGAAGGACAGATCGTGAAGCTGAGGCTCCAATACTTTGGCCACCTCATGAGAAGAGAAGACTCCCTGGAAAAGACCCTGATGTTGGGAAAGATGGTGGGCACAAGGAGAAGGGGACGACAGAGGACAAGATGGTTGGACAGTGTTCTCGAAGCTACCAGCACGAGTTTGACCAAACTGCGGGAGGCCGTGGAAGACAGGAGTGCCTGGCGTGCTCTGGTCCGTGGGGTCACGAAGAGTCGGACACGACTCAACGACTAAACAACAACAAGACCTCGAAGGGGAACCTGCCTGGAGGAGAGCTGGCCAGGAAAAGCCAGGTCTTTCTCAGCATTTCTCCTGAACCTCGTCTAAAAAAGGCACCACAGCGTGCCGAGAGGCGGGAAGCGAAGATGTGGCCTTATCTCACCCCACTGTTTTGGAGGAGGAGGAGAAAGCAGCAGCAGCAGCAGCGGCCTCGGTGCCTCAAGCGCAGAAACAAGGTCATATTTCCGAAGCGAGGACCAGACAGCGGCAGCGAGGGCGCGGGGTTTCCTCCCATCCCGCCGAGCCAATGAACTTACCTCAGGCGGCCCCCTCCCGCCGGCGAACGGGCGAGTTCCCCTCGCAGCCGGGCCAAGGCGGCGCTTGTTTGACTCGCCGACTTAAGTGGACGCGAGCGGAGACGGAGGCGGGGCCGGCGGCGCTTGGCCCGGCAGCAGAGCCCGAGCGAGCGGCATGGGCGCCCCCTCAGCCCGAAGCGAAGGTCCGCGCGAGCCGAGGCGCGGGCAAGGCAATGCGAAGCGGCGCCCGCGCCCTGCAGGACCACACAGCTGCTTCTTGGACTCGCTCCCGCCCTCCCTGCCGGCCTGCGCTGCGCGGGGGGCTCCCGGCCAGCCAGCCAGCCAGAGAGCGCGCGCGGGACGCGCCGGAGGAGAGAATACCTTGAACCATCTGTTGCAAAGCGCCTCCTTTCCTCCGGGGCCTCCACGTCCGACTCCCTCTCCGCCCCCCCCCCACGCCGTCGCCCCGCGGACCCATCCAATCAACGGGGGTGGGGGGGGAGGGACGCCGGGAGAAGCGGGATTATCTGCAGATGCCGGACTCGCTGAGCACAGTCACGTTTCGCGCCCTCCTCCCCCTTCTTCCCAACTTTTGTATCCACCTGCTAAGTCCAGCCTGCTCTCCCAGCCCCCCAACCCCTGTCCCAAACCGCGTGAGTTTGGAGCTTCGGGGTCGCCGGTTTTGCCAAACGGGGAAAGGAGAGGGAACTGTTGTGCCTCTTCTTCCTGCCACGGTCCTGATCCTAATATATATAGCTTTTTCTCACGCGCTCAGCAGCAGTTTAAAATTAGCAAAAAAAACCCACCCCACACCTAACGAGAAGGCAAGCCAGGCACGGATATCCAGCGCCTGTTTTATCAGCCCTTTTCGTTGTCCAGCTGCATGTGCGTTTCTTGCACGTCTGACCTCAAAGCACATTCTTCCCCTCCAAGAATTCCGGACCTTGTGGGTTGCAGGGGATTGCTGGGCACTGAACTGGGTTGTTGTGGGTGACTGGGAATTGTCACCCACAACAAGTGCAGCACCCGGATTTTTATTTATTTTATTTTATTTTTGTAAATTTATTTATTTGGTTTTTCAATTTAAAGTTTTACAATCACATAGCCAACACACGTCATAAAAACAAGATTCCATAGAATCTCCTGGACTTCTCCTGCATCTTTTATAAAAATCCAAATATTTTACATCTCAATTATATCCAAAATTCACCATTAAACTACAAGTGTTACTCCAATCCAACTAACAATTTTAATTGTTTACAATGATGTCTAAGATAAATTATAATCCCCCCCCCCAATTCCTTATTAAAATTTTGGTCTTCCTGATTTCCGATTCTTCTGGTCATTTTTGCCATTTCGGCATAATCCATCAATTTAATCTGCCGTTCTCCTCTGGTCGGGACTTTATCTTCTTTCCATCTCTGGGCCAATAACATCCACACAGCCATGGTCGCATACATAAACAATCTTTTCTGCTCCATTGGGATTTCGGCACCTAGAATTCCTAAAAGAAAGGCTTTGGGGCGCCTGGAATTCTTTGAGGGAAGGAACATGCTTCGAATGTGCTTTAAATGAAGTTTAAAGGAATAGCCGGGTCTTCTGAAGTGTGTGTGCTAACTTCCTGAGCTTTAATGACGTTTACAAGAAGGGAGGGTAATTGTGGCTTTTGATTTGGAGAGCAAGGGTGAGAGCATACTGGCCCAGGAAAGTACCAAGGCAATGGAGGTTGGTCCATTAGGGCAGATGGGCCCTGCCCCACCGATTTCAGTTTGCCCTCAGCCAGTCAGTGGCTACATTTTATTTATTTATTTCTCAAAATGTAACACTCCCGTCATCCCTGACCATTGGCCATGTGAGGAGATTTCACCGCTCCCATATCCAAGAATCTCCTGAGGAGTCTGCTGATTCTCCAGAGAGGAGGAGGCGTGTTCTGCTCTCTACTTATTCTGCTCCAGCACAGAGTCAGTCAGTCAGTCAGTGTAGGAGAGAGAGAGAGAGAGAGAGAGAGAGAGAGAGAGAGAGACTGAGTGTTAGAGATCGTGTGTAGAGATAAGGTTGCTGCTAAGAGCAGCTGCAGACACTCAGTGCAGTGCAGCATTCATTTATGTTTAGACCTATTAAGCTCTGTATATAGTTCTATTATAGTTATAGATAGAATAAAGAAGATATTCTACAGAGCTGCTCTCCGAGTTGTTTATATACTCTGCTAGAGTCTGCTGTACTCTGCTGTGCGACGACTGTCTTCTTGGTGGAGTGAATCCGGTGCTCACAACTCTGAGCTGTGAGTTCACAGCACTTTGACCTGTTCCTGTGCAGAAGGTGGTCTCTGGAAGTGCTACCCAGCTCGCCTAGCCCAGTCGGGGCTGAAGTGGATGAGTCCAGTTGGTGGCACTGGCTCAAGGGTTGGGATCGATGGGAGCCAGGAGTAGCTTTCAACTAGTAGAGATTGAAAAGCTTTGACCTGGTGGGCTAATTTCATACCACTCTCCAAGGTTGCAGAATGGATTTGTCCACATGATAATGTCATTTTAGCCAGTGGTGATTAAGAATTATTTCATGCACTGGGCCTTCTGGTGTGCCCAGCTAACCTGAGTTTTATCCTAGTGCAATGGTGACGAAGGAAGAGGTTGAACATGTCAACATGAAATCCCATCATGTTAAGTAACTGAAGGTTCCTGCTGGCCTGCTTGGTGTGCTGGTCAACTATTGTATTACCGCCAGATGATAAAGGGCCTGTTTACCCCATTTATCTTGCTGCCTCCTATGCCTGGAACTTAATACCTGTGTGGTGTCATCTTTTTCCTCCTTGTACTGAGACTGACCATTGGTCTACCTAGCTAGCTCAGTGTTGTTTGCTGACATTTTGGGGCCTATTCGCAAACTAGAGGAACAAGCACAGTGCAACCTATTCAGTGGCAACCACTGGTCTACAATGACTGACAACAGTTCTCCAGGCTTTCAGACAGGTGACATGCCCATCCCTACCAGGAGATGCCAGGGATTGGACTTGGGACCTTCTGCACACAAAACAGTTGCCCTTCTGCTGAGCTATGGTTGGATCAGACCCAAGAGTCCATCTGGTCCAACACTGTTGCCCAATGAAAAGCAAACAAGATAATTTTCTTGTGAAGCCTGGATAGCTCACTTGGCTAGAGCATGGTGCTGATAACACCAAGGTTGCAGGTTCTATTCCTGTGGGTCAGCTGCATATTCCTGCATTGCAGGGAGTTGGACTAGATGATCCTCAGGGTCTCTTCCTTTTTTTTTTTTTTAAACAATTTATTGGGTTTTACAATAGAAATAAACATAATAAACAATATAACATTTGTCTTAACATAGTTTCACATTTTCTTTGGACTTCCTCACATCTCCCGCTCCCACTTTCATCGTTATAACATTTTGTCAGCAATTTATCATCTTATTTAGATTCTTATATCCCTTCTATGTTTCATAATCTTATAGTTCTCGAAAGGAGTTAAATTTTCACAGTCTTACTTATTTTCTTAAAAACCTCTAAATTTAGTGGTGCTCAGTTATTTTGGTCTAGCATCTTATTTAGCATTCACTCAAATTACAATGTTTTTGTAAATAATTCTTAAATTTCTTCCAGTCCTCCTCAATCCTCTCTTCTCCCAGGTCACGAATTCTGCCGGTCATTTCAGCCAGTTCCATGTAATCTATCAGTTGCATCTGCCATTCTTCCAGTGTGGGTAGATCTTGAGTTTTCCAGTGTTTTGCGAGAAGTATCCTTGCTGCTGTTGTTGCATACATAAAAAATGTCTGGTCCTTCTTTACCACCCCTTGGCCGACAATACCCAAAAGGAAAGCCTCTGGTTTCTTAGTGAAGGTATATTTAAATACCTTTTTCAATTCATTATAAATCATTTCCCAGAACGCCTTCACTTTAGGGCAAGTCCACCAGAGGTGGAAGAACGTTCCCTCACACTCTTTACATTTCCAACACTTGTTATCAGACAGGTGGTAAATTTTTGCAAGTTTGACTGGGGTCATATACCATCTATAAATCATTTTCATTACATTTTCTTTCAGAGCGTTACATGCAGTAAATTTCAATCCATTACTCCACAACCTTTCCCAGTCCTCAAACATGATATTATACCCAATGTCCTGTGCCCACCTTATCATAGCCGATTTAACCGTTTCATCTTGTGTATTCCATTTCAACAGCAAGTTATACATCCTTGAAAGTACCTTAATCTTTGGTTCTAACAATTCTGTTTCTAGTTTCGATTTCTCCACCTGGAACCCTAGTTTCTTATCATTTTTAAAAACTTCTTTAATCTGAGCGTAATGTAACCAATCTCGCACTTTGTCTTTCATTTTCTCCAAACTCTGCAATTTCCAATTATCAATCCTCAGGGTCTCTTCCAACTCTACAGCTCTGTGATTCTAAGGCCTGAAGGCATCGCTCTTGTCACACACACACCCCATTGCTTTTCTCCAGAATTTGCTATTCAGAGAACGTAGAGGTTCTATATAGCTATCCTGGCCAATATCTGTTAATAATTGTCCGATGCATTGTCTGGTCCCTTTTTAAAGCCACCAAACAGTGAAATTCAATTAAGAAGGAAGTCCCACTGAGTTCAATGGTACTTATTCCCAGGCAGGTGTGTACAGGATTGCAGCCTAAGTGAGTGACCTTCACCACAGCTTGGGGCAGTGAAAACCACAAATTAATATGAACAATGCCTCCTCAAAGCCCAATTCTTCTACGAAGCTGGTATCCCATTTAATAAATTTAATTTGTTTCTTATAACTGGCTTGTACTTCAGCTTCCCAACACAATATTGCTATCAACTCTGAAGCTTTTGGATGAACTAGGCTACAAATTCAATAAAAGAAACATGAAAAATGTGTCACCTATAATATTCTGCTGATCCAAGCGCAATGTACTGTTTTACCAAGTAACCATATTATTTAGGGTATTTCATTCCCCCACCCCTTTTTCTAGCTTGACTCAGACTCCTTAAATCTTTACATAGCTCCTGGACTAAAATGTGAGAAGCAATATTTTAAGAAAAAGTTGAAACTAATGGAAATAATTACTTTTCATTTGTTTAGAGGGAAATAACATGTGCTCATATACAATTCTCTGGCATTAATTCCAGCAAATGATTGCAGCTACTATATTATCTCACAATTCATTCTTGGCAGTAAATTCTTTACACTCGATTTATTAATGATGGTGTCAGTGCAAAAAGCTACAATATTTTATTTCAATGGGACTTACTCCCAGGTATGTGTGAACAGGATTCATGTCAAAGATATAGAAGCACTGTGCTTTTATTTTTAAAGAAAAAAGCCTAGTATAAGCATCTTTAAACAGCAAGAATGAAGAGAAATGTTGCTTGTGATCTGTTTCAGAGAGAAAAATTAATTTCCAGAATTGTACTTGTTAACCAAGTAATACATTTGCGCTCTGTTAAAGCAACACACAATTAAAACACTGCCGTACACAACTTTTACTTTGTGGCTAAGAAAAATTTGGACAAAAGAGTTCAGTACCCCCAATTATATTAACATTAAATAGAAAAGAGAGCCAAAATTCTCTAAGGAAAACTTATTCAAGTAACTAATATTTCAATTATATTTCTATGCTTGGCAGTACAACCTTCTTAAGTGCAATACAGGTGGAAAAACCACTTTTGTGTTGCTATAATATGCAACCACAATTTGAGTTTTAATGGAACAAAATCAACAGTTCTGTGGGTTTTGCAGAAATCGTTATACTGCATTAATTCACCACCAGTGGCTCATAAATAATGTTTAAAATACGTTGGTCATGACTTTTTGCAGATTTCCAAAGAGTTAATTATATCCATCAGGCATGATAATCCAGGGCTTTGCAAAGGTCATTATGTCACAGAAGGTTCCATTTTCCTTAAATCAATTGATCACATTGTATTGTGGTTGCCAATTTCCTTTCTCCAGACACCTACAACATTATTAAATGAAATTAGAAACTTCTTCACTTGCCAGCTTTGAGGCACCCTGAATTCCAGCCTTAAATAGAACTTTGTGTTTTGCTCCTAGCTCTTATAGAATCTGGAAGGCACAGCACTGAATCTCAAAGATCCAGAGCTTGTTATATGACGGTCAAAATATTTAGACCTCCTTGATGGATGTGGGAAAACAGTTATATGTGATACAATTAACAGACTTGCCTGCAAAATAATAGAAAACCATGTTAAAATACCTATTGTAGCTCTCTGATAACTAACTGGTGCATTTTAAGCTACCTGATTCTGTCTTCCTGTGTGGAACTGTTGCATTTGTTATGGAAATTGATTTAAAACTTCCCAAAAGTCCTGAAGTTTTTCTCCTAGAGGGAGGTCCTGAAAAAAGATGTTTAAACTATTTATGCATGCAACAGCAGCAACCAGAATCCTGTACCCACAGAAATGGAAAGAAGGAGAAGTACCAACTAAGGAGAAATGGCTTCAAAAGTTAATGGGCTATGAGGAAATGGCGAAGTTGACAGCAAACATAAGAGATGAAAGATGAACTGTTCATGGAAGGGTGAAGACCCTTTCTGGAGTATTTGAAGAACTGTTATAGTCAAATGAAAACATGGACAGGGTTCAAATTATGAGCAGCGGAATGAAAACCATGATAAGTGAAATAGAGGATAGTTGTAATAGATTAGAGTATGTCATATAGAACAGTAGGAATAAGGTAGGAATGAAATTGTGGAAGTAAGGATGGGAAGTCAATTTTTTATTAAAAAACAACAACTATTGAAATAGAGGTAGATTTGTAAAACCTGTGAAAAGCAATAAAAATTCATGTCGAAAGAGAGAAAGAAAGAAAGATTGAAAACAACAACAACCTAAAAGGCAGCCCTGTTTAGGGAAGTTTTTAATGTTTGATGTTTCATTCTGTTTTTAATATTCTTTTGGGAGCTGCTCAGAGTGGCTGGGGAAACCCAGCCAGATGGGCGGGGTATAAATAATAAATTATTATAAAATTATTATTACTAAAGGTATGGAGCTGCTAACAGATCACAGTTCATGGGCATAGGGGACTTGATGGTCCAGAGATAGGCACAGTTGCTACATTCAGAAAGGGGCTAAGAATGGGATAGTTTTGCATGGCCATTTGCAGTAGCAAATTTCCTGGCAACATATTCACACTAAGGTAGAAAGAGCAGGAACACTTATCTTTGTTTCTGCCGTGTGTGTGTGTGTGTGTGTGTGTGCGCGCGCATGCACGCGCACGCAATGACGGACAAACTGGAGTTCAGCCTGGAGTGCAATTTATATAACTCTCTATTATTTAATATGGGAGGTTCTCACTTCCATCCAGGCATTTGAAAGTAGCTTCTGTGAAGCAGGAAATGACCTATCCAGAATAGATGGTTCTCTCTGCTCCCTTTTTATCTCTGTGTGTCCCTTCCTCTCTTTCCTGCGATTCCATTCCATTCTCCCTCCCATTCATTTATCAGTGGTTTTTTCTTCCTGTTTCTAAGCATACTTTGTCTTTGATTCCTTGTGGAATTTGTGAATAAAGGGACCTGTTCCACCAATTTATGCTCCATACTTTTAAATAAAATTGTTCCTTCATAATTTAAAGGTTCTTCTGCACAAAAAGGTCAGAGTTTCACAAGAAGATCAAAACAGGAACAACTTCTGCAAAGGAGGATCAGAGTTTCAGCCTAGGAATCTGGCAATTAAGCAGAAATAGAAACTTACCCAGGATTCTACTGTCCTTCTGATAGGCTAAAAGATTGGATGGAGGAGTGAAAATATTATATATAAATCAAATGGGAAAACAGAGAAGTTAGACAGGTGAAATTTAGAAATAGAATAGGCATGTGAGATCCTGCAACAAAATGTTGCAGTACATCACTATCATGTGTTACCTGAGCAGGGCAGGAGTTGAAAAGCAAAAGCAAATGTAAGCATCAAAGGATGGTATCTGTGCTATAGCTGGCTTATTACTTCATGTGCACAATTTATTTAATTTAGGTTTGAACATTCAAATAATGCAACCAGACTGTATGCAGGTCAATGGACCATAAGGCCTCCTCAATCAAGCGCTTGATTTAGTCTGGGAGAAGGCACGAGGGGCCAATTTTAATAATGATGGTGATGATAATATTTACGGTATATGCCTCCCATCTCACTGGATTGCCCCAGCCACTCTGGACAGCTCCCAACAAAATATTAAAAGCACAATGAAACACCAGCCTTACCTCTATCCTGCAGTGTTAACAGTGGCTACACTGCAGTGTTGAGAACTTTTTTTCCCCTCAGTAGAGCCCTCCTACTTTCAATGGGGTACAGTACTGAACTACATGAGTCTTGGATTTCTCCATTGATTTCCATGAGCAGATCTCACTTCAGTCGCTGCAGACATTTAAAAACAGCTTCTCAATGTGATCCAGAAAGTCACCACTCCGGACAATGGGATGACCACCAGCTTGGGTGACTTTGAGGGAGGGGATGAAGACATTCATGGAGAATAAAGCTATCAATAGCTACTATCCATGATAGTTGTGTACTACCTCCAGCACTGGAAGCAGCATGTTTCTGAATACCAGTTGCTGGGGTATATAAGTTACTTTTTTGTTCTGCTTGTGGGCTTCCCCTAGACATGTGACTGGAATTTAGTCTGATCTGGCAGAGCTCTTCTTAGCATTAAGCTGTTCTCTGTTTGCATTGTCAGAAGCTGTTTGTGTTCCCAGGGTTTGTGGCAGACCTCAGTGTGCTCCCAGCAAGGTACTGTTGATGGACATCTGGCCAGTGGGGTGGGCACTACTGTTTCCAGTCATTCCCTTTCCCATATCTCTTCAGGCCCAAATGTGTATTGTGGTGGGCAGCAGCAGCACATTGTAAAGGGAACCAAGCTGGTGGTGATGATATAATAATAATTTATTACTTATACCCCGTGCATCTGGCTGGCTCTCCCCAGCCACTTTGGGCAGCTTCCAACAGGAGATTAAAAATACATTAAAACACCAGTCATTTAAAAACTTCCCTAAACAGAGCTGCCTTCAGATGTTTTCTAAACGTCAGACAGTTGTTTATTCCTTTGACATCTGATGGGAGGGTGTTCCACAGGGTGGGAGCCACTACTGAGAAGGCCCTCTGCCTGGTTCCCTGTAGCTTTGCTTCTCGCAGTGAGGGAACCACCAGAAGGCCCTTGGCGCTGGACCTCAGTGTCCGGGCCAACGATGGAGGTGGAGATGCTCCTTCAGGTATACTGGGCCAAGGACGTTTAGGGCTTTAAAGGTCAGCACCAACACTTTGAATTGTGCTTGGAAATGTACTGGGAGCCAATGAAGGTCTTTCAAGACTGGTGTTATGTGGTCTCAGCGGCCGCTCCCAGTCACCAGTCTAGCTGCCGCGTTCTGGATTAATTGTAGTTTCAAGGTCACCTTCAAATGGAGTGCATTGCAGTAGTCCAAGTGGGAGATAACTAGAGCATGCACCACTCTGGCGAGACAGTCCACGGGCAGGTAAGGTCTCAGCCTGTGTACCAGATGGAGCTGGTAGAGGAGAGGTGACTGCCTACAGTGGCAGACTTAGGGCTTTAAATTTTCAGCAGCACCCTGTGCAATGCCAAAATGCAGTGCCCCCGCCTCTGACCTTTGTTTGTTCAGCAATGTTGCGGCGCCCACTGCGGCACCCTCTCAGATCAGCACCCAGTGTGTGCGAACTGGTTGCACTCCCCTAAGTCCACCTCTGCTGCCTACCATCTCACATTGCCAAAATGTAATGCTTGACATCAAACACTGCATATTGTGAAATCTAATATGGCATCAGGCAACTGTGTATTAGAGCCAAGTGCCAGCCAGGGATACACTATTGTTATTTGGATTTCCTGCTCAGTCACCACCAAAAAGTCTCAAGGCGACATACAACAGTATAAACGTACAATATTAAAATCAGTTAAAACAATTTAGAAACAGAAGAAAAGGGCAGAAACCCCTGCCATATCTCGGGATTCGAACCCTGGTAAAGAGGTGCATCTTCAGCATACAAAAAAAAGCTGTACAATGAAGGTGCCAGATTCAAATCTGTGGAGGGAATCCCACAGTTTAGGAGCAGCTGCAGAGAATTCCTTCTCCTGGGTTTCCACCTGATGAGCTTCCAAGGGTGGTGATGGGGCAGCCATGACTGACAAGTGCCCAATTGTGGGAAGCAGCCAGGATTGTGTTGGGCCCTTCTGAGCCCAAGTACGTTGTCCATGTGTGCTTTTATGCTGCCCTCCTGGAACTTCCATGTTACTAACAAGGGCTTCATTCCCTTCCATCCAGACCTTTTGAAATGTGTTGCTTTTTAATCTTTCTTGGTGCTCAGCCTTATTCTGCAGCATGGGATTTGTGTTATTTGCTGTGAAATCATTGGCTGGCTGGCTGCCTAGCAGCGATGGTGGGGACTCTCTGGCTGGCATTTCAGCCCAGGAAAAGAGAAAACAAAGTTAATACCCTCAGTGTTATTGTGCTACTGTGCCCAGGCACTTCCCTTCCCAATATCAAGACAAAATTGCAGCATAAACAACCCTAATAAGATCCAAGGAAAGCCTGCCAGCACTTCTCCATTTCTGTTTTTTCAACTGATGCCCCTACAATTTTTCCAGAGCCATGAAGGAGAAGGAGAAGCCACATATAATTTCTTTGTGCAAGTATTGATGGGCAGGAGTTTCCTGAATATAGCACAACAGCATTCCTTAACTGATGTTATTGTGTAAGTCACCAGGGGGGGAAACCAGAAGACTCCTGAGATATGTGTGATTATTTAATTGTGAGTCGAGAAAAATAAGATGATGTAGCAGAGCGATTTCATGGTCCAGGGCAAAGGGTTAAACCACGTTCCCTCAATACCACTGCTGCTGCATTTGTGCATGTATGCATGTGTGTGTGTGTGTGTGTGTGTGTGTGTGTGTGTACACTCACACACATACACATGAGCACCACAACTGTCTGTATTTTTGTGTGTGTATAGTTGAAGGTACAACTATGAGGGTTGTCGGGATTATCTCTTGCAAATGACAATTTACCATTGCACCGCTGGTCGTTGCTCTACTTGCACTTACAACTGCAGATCTCATGCACCATGTTTATTTCAACCCCTGCATGAACCCAAATCTATTGAACATTTCCCAGGATACACAGGTAAATGAAATATTAATGTACAAGAGGTGTTCCAAGTGCACATTGTGCTTAAAACTTTGCGTACTTAGCTATCACGACAAATGGACGTCACGCATTTTTTCCGAAGGAAAAAAGCCAACTCAGTTAGTGACCATCACCACATATTGTGGCACTGACTCCCATAAATGAATTACACATTACGTGAAGGAGTTCACTTTTTTTGTCCATATGTCTTGAGCCGTTATATGGCACCATTATTTATCTTAATTTATGCATTTCTTTCCAAAATATATGGCGAGTATTGGCTTTAAATCAGTTAGTGTCTTTGATACAGCTCAGATTGCCAAGTATTAAATGAATAGCTGGCATGCGTGAGCTGTAGCAGTATGGCTCCCTTTTGCAAGCGCTGCCTTTACAATGCAGAGACAGATATCCACACCAGGCTCTGGTTGCTGCTTGACATGTTGATGGAGAACATTTGAGACCATCATATATTTTAACAGCTTTCTCCTCTCATGGTAGCAAAATACAGTTCTGCTGCGATTGCAGTGACATCACATGCTCTCCTTCCCTGAACGTGATGATTTCTAAGTAGTATTTGTGTAGCTTTGCTGGAGGAGCAGGGAAATGGAAAACAGTCAGCGCCTTATACAAAAGCTTCCATTATTTAGATGTTGTGGGGAAACAGTCTTTTATTATTAACCAGCAAACTGCCCGTCATTCAGACAGGCAGGAGAGAGGGCCGATACATTGCTGGTAGTGCCACAGAGTGCATACCCTCCAACATTTCTCCGATGAAAATAGGGACGTCCCATTCCATAATGGTAATTTTACTATTTATACCCCATGCATCTTAGTGGGTTGCCCCAGCCACTCTGGGCAGCTTCCAACATATAGGAAAACATAATAAAACATTAAACATTTTAAAAAACCCTCTATACAGGATTGCCTTCAACCAGCTTGGGGGTCGGATAACTCCATATCTTCCGACATTGCTCCAATGAAAATAGGGACACCTGACCCTACTGTCCAACATTTCTGCAATGAAAACAGGGACATCCTAAGGGAAAGCGGGACTTTCTGGGATCAAATCTGAAACTGGGGCAGCTTCTCTAAATCAAGGATGTCCCTGGAAAATAGGGACACTTGGAGGGTCTGAAAGTGCTCAGAGCAAGGGTCATAGTTTAGTGGTGCAGCACATGCAAAGTGACCCAGGTTCAATCCCCAGCACCCCCAGGTATGTCTGGAAAAGACTCCTGTCTGATACCCTGGAGAACTGTTGAAAGTCACTGCAGACAATATGAGCTAGGTAGACTAATGGTTGGATCCATACTTTCTGTTCCTTGCAGATTCTCCTCACTGTGGAAGTTATAGGCATAGGTTCTCCAGGTGCAAAATAGGACAGGGTTCCTCCAACTTAAATAGTTGTACAAAAGGTCACCAGCTAAAATCCACACTTCTGCACATTGTGTTCATTGAACTTTACTCCCAGGAAAGTGTGCATGGGATTGTAACGTAAGAAATTACGGGGAGTGGATCTGTGGACTGAGAGGGCTCTAGTCTTGAAACTGATTGGTTTTTGTTGTTGTATATATTTCAACAATCCTAAAGTTTGAGAATCAGCAGCACCAGTGTTGTAAAGGTGGAGTGTCACAGTAACTTAAAAACTATAAGGCATAGGATTTTTTTTATTCACACCAGTGACTGACCTGTGAATTAATTCAGTACAGCAATTTTAATCAAAATCTGAGATGTAGTAGTTTGGTTTTTTAAAAAGTGATCTGTCATGGAAAAACCCAATTGAAGAAGATAACAGTGCTTACGAAGGCCTTGTTGCTGGTTGAGAAGGGTCCCCAACAGTTCAAGCTGATGAGTAATCAGGGCTGCCTTACTGCTGCTTCTCCCTCTAGGAAAACAACAACTGGTGTACCATATACACACAGTCTATGAGAGCAGGACCAAGGGCACAATGCTGCTGGTGTACCTGCTGCAACACTATACTCGTTCAGAGGTCATTTATTGTCCCTCTGGTTTTAAGATTTCTTCCATCAGCTGCTGCTTGGCCATGGAAGTTGGAAATAATCATAAGCCAAGAAAAATAGCTGCTTTGGGGCTTCCTGTTTCCTGTGCGTCAGGAATGGAGTCACTTCCAACACCTAGGGAGAGAGACAAACAGAGACAATCAGATTACGATGGGGGAAATTCATTATCTGCATTCCTCTTCGGTTGGAAGAGGAACCAGGCTCTCATCCACAATTTCCCTTGCGGCCTGGCACTCCCTTTCCATGGAATGAGAGGGCAGGCAAAGGCACTGGGTGCACGGAGCATTCCAGCTGCCATGACCCCTCCCCCCATTCCTGGAAGCACAGGTTATCCTGTTAATTGGACTTTGATTGGAGTAAACTAAAGGTGCGTGCCAGAGACAACAAGATAAGAAACTGCAAAAACAACCCAGCTACAAGGATGTAAAAGGTTTGGATTGAGAGCAGATTTCATTTGGTGAAAGAGACAATGGGGAGAGGGGAGCCCACGATTTGCTTACTTAAAGTTTTGTTCTACATTTATGGTATGGCAGAATGCAAGTTTTATTTAAAAAATATATGCACAAGTGAAGATGGAGGAAATTGGAATATAAAATGAATTTAACAAAATTGGAACTATTTGTGAGAGAGAAAGGAACTGAGAGGGAAGGGGGCGGGGAGAGAAATGCTATGCTTTGAAAATATAGAGCAAAATCCTTCCTAACCTCCTTTATCCACCAAGGAATGTGTTTGAGATAAGGATAAATGGCCATAAATGATGGGCAGGGAGGAAAAGAGTCTACCAGCTTTGAGAATAGAAGTCTGCAGTCTGGTTTCAGACCATTCTTCCTAGGCTGGAAAATCGGTGAACAAGGCTTGTTTACTGGAAGCCAAATCACGGGACAAAGCGATGCAGTGACATTTGGAAACTGTGAGATTCTCCTGAGACATGATGGGAACCATCAACAGTTGCAGGAATAAAGGATACAACACTATATATGGATGGGAAAACATCATGGGGGAAAATGTCACTCGCAGGAAAGATAAGGATTATAGCTAAAGTTCCTCACTTGAAACTTTATAAATTACACTATTATACCAACACGAATTGAAATCACAAGATTGTAGCTGTTATGTAAGGGATTATTATATCTGCATGGAATGTAATGAAAATTATTAAAATTCTGGCATGCAGAAAAAATTGAACTCATCAACTATAGCATGTGAGTGGGCCAGTTTAATTAAATTGTATAATTTGACATTTGAATAATTGGCATTAATAATTGTATTAACTGGATAAAATTGGTATTGTTATAATAAGGCTGTTATTGGAACGATATTGGAAAATCAATAAAAATATATTTAAAGAAAAGTAACTGCTTTTGACCTTTTCTCTCCAGCAAACTGAACAACATCCTTTGGTGGATAAAAAGCCAAGTGATCACAGCAAGTGATTAATTCCAGTTAATTGATAAATCTCTGTGTTAAAGTACACATTGGCGAGAGACAAAATTCATCTATGCATCATCTTCTAGCCAATCATTGACTATGAGAAAGTAGATGAAGTTTCAAATAGGGACACTATTCTTCAGCAGGACAATATTTGTTATAAAAGGAGTTTCTTTCCATTCAAGGTGATAGGCTTTTCGTTTTAGTTTAATAAAGGAAAATCACTGGAAGAGAGTCACGCCTTCATTAAACAATCTGAGTCTGTTGGATATAAGGTATTAAGGTGTACTGTTTTATTGCTTTCCCTAGGGTACTTTGGAATGAGTTATTTTAAACTTTTATTCATGTACAAGCATCTCATGATGTTCTTGTTATTCCTAATGAGTGCTTGGAAAGTTTTAATTATTTTTTTTTAAAAAACTAAAAACAAATTCACAGTTTTTAGGAGTAATTTGATGACAAACCAAAAAAACCCTTCTTGTCAGGGTTAAAGTAGACACTGTGTCTGTGAGACCTGGTAGATAAAGAACAGCTTGACAGCTCTATCTAGGTTTTCCCCACTTGTCTTTTAAAGAAGATAAATGCAGACTCTGGTCACTGGAGACCTCATTCAGTCTTGAGAATCCTTCTGGAACATTTTGGTACATAAAAAAACCATGAGCTGCGCATATCTACGCCCATTTTATGATGGGAAATCTCAAAGGATAAATAAACCACACAGCACACAAGCATCTCAATCTCTCTTTCTTTGTGTGCGTTTATCCAAATGTATTTGGCATCTGTGTCCCGCTGGGAAGAACTTCTGATCATTTTCATTTCAGAAATTTGCCTAACCAGGCAGGTTCCTTCTAACTCTTTCATTCTGTGAAGCAAACCCAGTATCTAATCCCATATATACATAATCAGTGGCTTTGCTTACAGGTGTACCCTCTTCACAGTTCTCCAGAGAAGAATTCTATGGCCCTAAAAACACACGCATATGCATTGCTTTTCACTTAATTATAGCAACATTATTCTTTTTCTATATAACAAAGTGCTCCTAGTCTTCTTCTAAGCAACCACAGTTTTAACATGTCAGAGGCTCCTTGGGTCAATCCAAGCCTTGACCCAGCTGCTTCTATTCAGTTTATTTCTTGTAATAACATCAATTTCTTTACATGAGAAAATCAGGCGAAAAGAGAATTCCCACAAGGGCCAAGAGCATTTGATCTTTCAACTCCTAAGAACTGAAAATTCAATTCCCCCCCTCTCCTTGGTGCTGCAGCAAATCCTAGTCAATCATCAAGAGTTCTTTGTCTCCTGATCCTGCCCCCGCCCCACTGCCTTAATTTGCTGTATCATATTGGGGCCCATACGTTTTTGCTGCAGGCCAAACATAAAACTACATATTGAATAATCATAGCCAAAGCAATTATTGTAATTTACAGCCGGTGTCAATATATTAGCTGCTTTTCATTCCGAAGTGCCCATTATTTTCTCCTCTTCCCTTCAATTCTTTTATATAGAAAATTTTGCACCGGGGTGGGGAGACTTTTCATCCTGAGGGCCACATTCCCTGAAAGGCAACCTTCCAGAGTGTGTTGGGCCACAGGCAAAAAGTGGGTGGAGTAATTGATGTGGCTTTTACACTTCCATTCCACATCTCTCCATCCTTCATTCAGGCAAACAATATGCATTGTCACAGTTCCACAACACCTGCAAGCATTCAAGGAAGACACAGAGTAGGAGAAACCACTGTGAGGTGTGGCCACCTGGGTAGAGTCAGAGAGGCCTTCAGAGCTGCATTTGCCCCTGAAGCTGTGTTTTTCCAACCCTGCTTTACACAACAAGAATGCTGCCTTATACTAGGCTTCCTCAACCTCAGCCCTCCAGAAGTTTTTGGCCTACAAATCCCATGATCCCTAGCTAGCAGGACCAGTGGTCAGGGATTATGGGAATTGGAGTCTCAAAATATCTGGAGGGCCGAGGTTGAGGAAGCCTGCTTATAAGCAGAGACATCACCTTGCCAACAAAGGTCTGTATAGTTAAAGCTATGGTTTTCCCAGTAGTGATGTATGGAAGTGAGAGCTGGACCATAAAGAAGGCTGATCGCCAAAGAATTGATGCTTTTGAATTATGGTGCTGGAGGAGACTCTGGAGAGTCCCATGGACTGCAAGAAGATCAAACCTCTCCATTCTTAGGGAAAGCAGCCCTGAGTGCTCACTGGAAGGACACATCGTGAAGCTGAGGCTCCAATACTTTGGCCACCTCATGAGAAGAGAAGACTCCCTGGAAAAGACCCCGATGTTGGGAAAGATGGAGGGCACAAGGAGAAGGGGATGACAGAGGTCGAGATGGTTGGACAGTGTTCTCGAAGCTACCAGCATGAGTTTGACCAAACTGTGGGAGGCAGTGGAAGACAGGAGTGCCTGGCATGCTCTGGTCCATGGGGTCACGAAGAGTCGGACACAACTAAACGACTAAACAAACAAGACCATTGGTCCATCTAGCACAGTACTGTCTACATGGGCTGGAAGTGGTTCTCATACTTTCCTAGCCCTAGCAGGGTTTGAATCTAGGACCTTCTTGCACGCAAGGCAGATGCTCTACCACTGAGCTATGGTCCCTCCTCTATCAAAGTTAAAGGAATTCTCCCTTGTGGATATAAAACCAGTCCCACCTGCCTTTCTCCTGTAGAAGCTTCTATGTAGTGGAAGCACCAGCACAAGGTTAACGGGGTGGGGAGCAAACACAGAACCATCATCACCCCTCCTGCAGTTCTCCTGCACGGCAAGTGAAGTAGCAGGAAGGTTTTGTTCTTGCTAATTAGCTGAATAATCAATCAGATAATAAACAGAATAGTTAATTGACTAATCAGTAAACAGCTCTATTTCTTACTCTGTTTCAATGAACTGCTTTAATTAAAGATGAGAGAACAAAAAGAAGTGAAGGACTAAAATGAGAAGCAATGCAAGGACCAAAATGCCTTTTAACAGCATGAAGTTGTAGCAAGTGAGGGAGGGTTTTGTGAATAAATGTATGGGTAAGCAAGTTCCTAGATTTGCTTCAGTTTATATCGCACACTTCCATTAAGTTAATATCCAATATGGCTTACATAAAATAGGTTGGGGTGATTCTAAAAATGTAACTCAAAAAAAAATGTCCACAATCCAATATTTTGGATCATTAAAATTATGGCTCTTGCCTGGAATTAAATCCCATTCAACCCAGTAAGGTTTACTTTTGGGTATACACATCCAGAATTCAGCTACTAGCTCAAGTCCTAAGCATTAAAGAATATATCCCGGGAAAACTTGGGGTATACACTACTATCCAGGAATTACCGGTAAGTCAGTTTAACCTCAGGATAGCTGCTGTCTGTCTGCATGTTACACCAGTAATAGGATGCAGTTACTGTGGAAAATGTATTTTTCTCCTAGTTCAGGGATGGGGAACTTGTGGCTCTCAAGAAGCTGCTGGACTCCCAACTCTCTTCAGCCGCAGTCTAATGGAGAAGGATGATGGTTGCTGGAGTCCAACAACCACAAGTTCCCCACCCTTGTTCTAGCTATCTCTAGCCACTGTTGCTTAAGAGATAACCTCTTGCTTAAGAGGTTTCCTAGAAGTAAATGAAGTTTCCTAGAAGTAAATGAAGCACTTAAAACTAATGAGTGTTGCCAACAAGGGTGGACAACAACACTAATATGTGAATTTCTATGCGTTTCTGATTTCCTGAACTTACCAGTTCTTCGGGTAGAATTCAATGTTGTGCTAAGGAGATGCTTCCACCAGTGCAAGCATTTCTGTTTGCCAGATGGAAGGGTCTTCCTTCTCTCCCCCCCACATCCACATTCTTCTGGGGGTTCACCTGATCCTCTTGAGCAGATATTGAGAGGCACTGGGGAACATGGAGGAAAGTCCTGTTGCACTAGTGGGACCTATTGCACTGGCTTAGTTGATTCTCGACATCATATTTCCACTTCAGTTTGAAATTTATCTTTAAAAGGTTCTCATGAAAATCCAGCATTTTAATGCAAATTTCTCCTAATATACATTTTTTTGTATACAATTTTAGCCAGTATGCACATTTTTGCAAAGCGACTTTCCCTAATGTAATGCATGTTGTTGTTGTTGTTAAACTAATAATATGCATTTTAATGTACACTTTATTATATGCATTATATGGCTGGAGAACTGCATTGCATAGAATCATAGAATAGAATCATAGAATCATAGAATAGAAATTTGGAGAATGTGAATTTTGAAGGATGACTGATTTGGTTTGCGTATCGAAATTGAAAATAGGTAGCTTTGCCTTTAAGCATGGACTAAATTGAATTTCTCCCAAATTCCTAGTTGACAACTAATCAGGATAAAAGTCTTCCTGATCTTGTGCCTCTATGAAGAAACAAAGACAAACATTATTGGCTGTTAACCTTACAAAGAATGTAAGGATGGATATTGGGCCAGGTCAAAAGTTAGCAACTCAGATCATTGTACAAAAAACTAGCCCCACGTCTTAACACTCCAGCTACCTTACTTCATGGCAAGCAAAAGGGACAGTTGTTCTTTCCCGAGTCTTCTTTGAAAAACAAGTCTCAATAAAATATTGGAACATGGGATTAGCAACCCTGAGCAGTCTGGTTCCTGCCTTATTAGCAGTCAGACTGTGTCACAATTCTACCTAAAAGTACATATGGGAGTGATGTACTGTACTTGTGTCTTTTATCATGAGATTGCAAAAAATCAAATAATTAATAATTAATTAAGCGCTGACTCTAAGGTGTATGTATATGTACTTCATTATCTTGAACTGTCCTTGTATGGAGCCAAATAGGTAAGAAATGTCTTAGTATATTATTCACAGGTGCTTAGACAATCACCTTTTAATAAAGCAATCAATAGCTGCTGGAATCATAAAATGAAACGTTAGCACATCTCGCCCATATGATGCTTTCCCCTTTTCGAAGGGCCGCATGACCTACTTTTCAGTATCTCTCTCTTCCCTCCTTCTCTGATCTGTCTTCCGAGTTAAAGAAATATTTGCAGGTATGAGGCACTTGCTAATGGGTCCCAATCCATTAAATAATTTATCATTCTCATTTAAACCAAATAACCATCTTTTTGATTAAACTACTTCAAAGTGCTGTCTAGCAGTCCTAGACTTTATGGTGCATTTTGTCTTTGTCAGGTTTTTTTTATATATATACAGTGTATTATTCTTCACAATTACCCAGCTGGAAGCATTTTATATTGCTTTTGCAGAGCTGTTTACTGGGAGATGAAAAAAAGGGGGGACATTAAAATTCTAAATTAATACCGACCCTGTATTTCCACACATCATGTGTGTATATATTTTAAAAATTGCTCTTGTAATGGGGTCAAGGTAGGGTGAGGTAACTTTTTGAAGAATAAGGGTTGTACTGCAAATAGAGCACCAGTTTCAGGCCTGTTTGTATATGACAGCACCACTTAATTTGCATATCAGTTTAATTAGCATAGGACATGTCGAAGTACAGTTTGCACTTAAGAACAACTGGAGTTGTTGGATGAGTTGGGAGGGAGGCTGAGAAGACTGAGAAACGTGACTGCCATCTAATGCATCTACTGAGTGCAGATATACACCATACATGTGAAGCACATTCAAAACACAATGAAAGCACGTGTGACTTTCCTGAAAGAATCATGGGAACTATAGTTTTTGTAAAACGTTTTTTGGAAGTTCAACACGATCACCCCAATAAGTGTATGCTGGATGTGCTTTTAAATATACGGCTGTGCATCAGACCATGGGTCCATATACATAAAAGCTAAAGGTAAAGAACCTCTGGATGGTTACGTCCAGTCAAAGGAGACTATGGGCTTGCAGCGCTCCTCTCGCTTTCAGGCCGAGGGAGCCAGTATTTATCCACAGGCAGCTTTCTGGGTCATGTTTAGGGAAGTTTTTAATATTTAATGCTGTATTGTTTTTAACACTCAATTGGGAGCTGCTCAGAGTGGCAGGGTATAAATAATAAATTATTATTATTATTATTATTATTATTATTATTATTTGGCCAGCATGACTAAACAGCTTATGGTGCAATGGAATACCATGACGGAAACCAGAGTGCATGGAAAGACCATTTACCCTCCCACCACAGCGGTACCTTGCACCATGTGTGCTTTTGAACTGCTAGGTTGGCAGGAGCTGGGACAGAGCAACAGGAGCTCACCCCGTCACGGGGATTCAAACCACCAACTTTCTGATCGGCAAGCCCAAGAGGCTCAGTGGTTTAGACCACAGTGCCACCATCTAACTCTATCAGCAACTTTCCAGCAGTTCAGGCAGGGGACATTCCCAGTCTTACCTGGAGATGCTAGGAAGAGAACCTGGGATTTTCTGCAAGCAAACCAGCTTCTCCACCCCTGAGCTTGGGCAAGCTTCATACCGCTCCACAACTCTAACCTGCCATAGGTACCCTCTTCCTCTTCTGGCACCTGCTACAGTAAGACATCAATAAGGAGTGTGGGAGAATGATATGGTGGAGGAACAAGAATGGGAGATTTTTCCATGGACCACTCTTCCATTTCAGGGCACTGGGCAGGTGGGATTTCTGGGTTGAAACCTTATAAATCTTATAGGCAGGTGGCATATAAGGCATGTGAATACTTAAGGGAAAGACAGGGACTGTCCAGGCTCCATCCCAACTCTTATGTGAGAGCAAGAAAGAAGCTTTATTCAAGGCTTGCAGCAGTACAGATCAGGCTACAAGTACAGATAATCCAGGGCACAGCTGGAGATATCAGCATTAGATCTCCTGAGACCTGGTGAAAGCAGCGAAGTTGTCTCCGCAAATGGTCAAACCCCTCCCACCAGTTTTTAGAGGCAAGATGTGGCATGCTCACTCACAATACTCCTTTTCCCCTGCAAGACCAAGAGGTGTGGTCTGTTGCCAATGGTAGAGGCGACACTGAGTTCTCACCAATGGGTAGGGGGTCATCTCCTATAGCTCCTTCTACTTGGCTGTCCAGCCCTGATCCCCTGGCTGGTCAACACCCTCCCCTGTTACTAGGGAATCTTTCCACTCTGTAGGTCAGGGAGCCAGCAGGACTGCCTCTCTTCCCCTGGCCTCTAAAGACAAAATACTCCTCCCTCCTGGGCTACTCCTTGCCAACAGCACTGCCTGTGCACTTCTTCCCTTCTTCCCCATCTGACAGCATACTGCATCACGGTGTGGTACACTGGTTTGGTATCATCTGATAGGAAGTGCCTACAGAGGGTGGTGAATACAGCACAAGATACTACGGGCTGTTCTGTGAATCCGCTGGATGAAACAGCGGAAGAAGGTTGCTTCAGGAAAGTGAGGAAAATTCTCAGGAATGTTCACACCCTGGCCGGCACTTTCTTGATCTCCTGCCCTCAGGCAGAAGATATAGAAGCATGATTAGTCGCACCAACAGGGTAAAGAACAGCTTCTATCCATGGGCTGTTAGGCTGCTGAATGAAAAGATAACAACAGGGCAACTGACTTTCGGGTTTGGTGTGTGTGTAAACGAGGGGAATTAAGACTAAGAGAGCTGAGTGGGGGGTGCTTGTGTAATCTCACTGTATACAAGTGACAATAAAGTATTTCAATTCAATTTCAAAAAAAAATAAACAAGCTGCTACCCTAGCCCTGAGTCACTCAGGACTGCAGGGATTGCAACAGGGCCCTATGGCACTTCAGATATTGCTGGACCCACAACTTACGCCACTCCTGACCATTGGCCCTACTGGTTGAGGCTGATAGGGAGTCCAGCAACATCTGGAGGACTAGATGTTCCCCAACCCTGATTTAAGGAACATGACCTTCTTTAAGCAATGATTTCAAGACCAAATACTGGCAACCTAATAGCTGCTTCTTTTCTAGTGACTCAGCAGCTGAACCCCCAATCAATCTTGGGCCTGAAATTAACTGCAAAATGCAAAACAGACAGCTCATACCAGTGAGAAGGTAAGCAGTAAGCATATTTTGCAACATAAAAGGCATGTTTGGATGTAAATCATATTGGGTAGACAGTTAACTGTCTGGAGAAGAAATTTCTCGGCACGTTGCTATGCAGCTTCAAATTCTCTTAGAATTTATATCAAAGGATCCAATTCCTATTACATTATACTAGGGACCCTTTTGATACTTACTGGTATTGAGTTTGAAATATGAAATGGTGCTTAAGCAGTTTGCGACACTGGAGAAAAATAATGCGACAAAAGTGGTGCTTGGTGCAGAGACAAAGAAGCAGTTTGTTTGAAGGGGTTTGGGTTATCATCACAGCAGTGCCTCATTTTAAGAAACAGGCAGCACTATTCGTCTTTAACCGCTGGAAGTGGATTCGCAGGTGGACTGCACCCTGACCTTAGGTGGATAACAGTTCTGGCCCTGCTACTGCTTTTTAATATTTCCTTTTAAGAGAAGATTGCAAGACAGTGAAGGGACAAGAAAATGAGAGCGTGGATTAAAAGCACAGTAAAAAAGTGGGTTGTATGCTGCATCTTAGCATTGAGGTGGGTACTGGGTCAGTTTCAGAATGCTTAACACCTTTGTAGATAACTCTGGAGTGTTTAAACATCTACAAGTTCTTCTGGAGCAGGGCTTGCCAACTTGGTGCCCTCCAGAAGTTTTTGGATTAGCAACACAACCATGCTGGGTGGAGCCAGTGGGAGTTGTAGTCCAAAGCATCTGGAGGGCACCAGGTTGGCAAAGGCTGCTCTAGAAGAACACAGAGACATGCAAACAAGTCTAGAGTTACATACATTAAGCACTCTGAAGCTGAAATCCCCCTGCAGAAAAGTGGATGCCTGAAATTCTACCTCTTCGGAGAAGTGCCTGTACTTCAAGGAGCTGTGCTTCATTCAGAAGGTTTCTTCTCTGCCACAGCCTGCTGCTTTCATAGGTGGGTACACCAAAATGCACCACCTCATGAGAAGAGAAGACTCCCTGGAAAAGACCCTGATGTTGGGAAAGATGGAGGGCACAAGGAGAAGGGGACGACAGAGGACGAGATGGTTGGACAGTGTTCTCGAAGTTACAAACATGAGTCTGACCAAACTGCGGGAGGCAGTGGAAGATAGGAGTGCCTGGCGTGCTCTGGTCCATGGGGCCATGAAGAGTCGGACACGACTAAACAACTAAACAACAACAACACCAAAATGCAGTGTGATCCAATTCATTTTGTGTAGATACAAACATCTACACAAATGCCATTGTGTTATGTGGAGTTGACTCCCTGGTAAATTTGTTACGGATAGCAGACATAGGAAGCTGTTAGTATTTGTACTGGGGTTTTTTGTTAGAAAATGTGTTTTACAAAGAATAAATTGTACCAGGGAAAAGGAAATCTAAGCATATGTAATGTAATAGCTGCAAAATTTTGTGATTCCAATCAAGGTCACAGAAACGTTGAATCATTACCTTGATAATTTGTTGACTCCCTTTGAAAGTGTGTGCGTGTGTCTTAGATAAGAGGGGTGGTTGTCTTGTAGTTGTTTCAGTGACCAAGAATGTGGGAATGTGGAAACTTCAAGCAAATGCTGTGTTCAGAGGAGTTTGTGAGGACAGACAAGCTGATCTAAATGGGCCATTGGTCTTATCCAGTAGGACTCTTTTTTATGTTCTCATGAGACACCAAGGATTGAACCTTGAACCTTTTGTATGCAAAAGCATGTCTCTCCGCTGAGCTACGGTTCTTTCCCAATGGTAGTCTTAATTTTAAGCCTTTTACCCTTGCCAAAACTCTGGTTGAACGTGAAGTGACCAGAACACTCAACCAAGCAGTCTTTTGTTTGATGAGGAAAGGCTGGCTATAAGGTGGATTAATTAACTAAGAATAAATTAAATTTAAAAATTAGGGTGGGTATATATATATCACACCAGTATTTTGCATAGGTGGTGCGGGGGTCGGTGGGGAGAGAGACTTGAATTTCTCAGCTGCTCCTTGACATGGCTGATACTGAGAGCTAAAATTCCCAGAGGCCAAAATGATATTGCGTCTGTGCATGTGTGTGGCTTACGCATCAAGGTTTACAAACCGGGAGAGAAAGCAGACGCGAACCGAATATCAAATTGAGACAATGAGAATTGCCCATCATTAGTGATAGTTTGCCTGTGTTAAACTGGATAGCTATTCAAAGCAATATTGGAATGCTGCCTCTCTGCTTTCCCCTCCCCACGGTCCCTTTCCTTTGTTTGTCAGATTTATACTGAAATTGCATAGTAATTGAACTGTAAGGCACTTCAAGAGATTCCTTTGGAAAAGGGTTTATTGTAAAGAAGGAGGTTTTCTTCCAGGGTGATGTCTGCCTTTGGGCCTGGTAAGTACAAAGTTGAGATCTCATCATCTATAGACTTTGTAGGACACGTAATTCCCCCAACCTTAAATAACTTTAATTACAGACACTTTCCTTCCTCGTCCAATTATCTGTGTTGTGGTTGACAGAATTTTGCATGTATGTCTCGGAGGGAAATGCTAATACTAAGGCACCTTCTGATTAAATGCTACCACCAGTTTATAGTTCTTAGTATTTAAATCTTTATCTTGCACCTCTAAATTTTTCATTAGGTAAATATTACAGCTATTTGCTCTCCTTGTTATGCAGTGTTCTCAAGTATCAAGCTAATTCTGCTTTGATTGCCAAAAATACAAATGCAATGCATTATTAAAAATTTAGATGAGCTTTTGTACATTTGTAAATGCCTTTTCACTTACAGATGGAGCACAAGAAGATTTACTAATGAGCTTGAAGTTGCTAACAGATTTTGATAGCAGACATGACAATTAGTGGCTTATCTTTACAAACAGAATGAGGCCTCCCGCTTATCTACCATGAAAAGAACAAATAGCTCAGCTAATCATATTCCGATTTGCATTGCATTATAGGAAAAACAGGGTAGGAATTTCCTGTTGAGGTAGCAGAAGTGCTTTCATAATTTAGGATGCCCAGCACCAAAGAGAGATTTGCAAATAATAAAACTCTACAGTAAATATTGCTGGGAATGAGGTGCTTCCATACTAATGAGAGCTAGGTACAATGAATCAGAATCTTTTATTAAAAGTATGGAAGACCTGTGCAGGGAAAAGCAAGTGTGAGTGGAGAAGGCTGATCATCAGGTAGCTTTGGCACGGGATAAAGCTATTGAAGTCTGCCCAACCCATTCTGGAAGCTTAGGAGGACCTAAGCAGGACCCACCAGATATTTTTTGGACTCCCACACCCATCATCTATGACCATTGGCCATGGTGGCTGAGGCTGATGGAAGCTGGAGTCCCTCATTTGGAGGGCTGTAAGTTCCCCATTCCCCTGGCTAGAACACATAAACATCAGAAAAATGCCAGACAGTCCCCATGAGCCTCTTTCCAGTATTCCCCATAAATGGACTAGGCAATTTCCTTTTATCAACTTAAAACACAGCTGCTCTGAGTGCCCTCCCCTCTTAAGGCTGTCTCTCACAGCCAGCTGTGAATAATGGACCAATTCAACCAACTCAGCATGCTAGCAGACACCAGAAAGAAGTTTCCTGCTAGTGCATGAGTAGGTGTGATGGCCTGGGATTCAGACTCAGAGGCTGAACCTGAGGAATCCCAGCCTGCACAGGAGTCCCCGCCTCCAGAACCAGCTGACCCGGGGCTGGGGCCTGAGCCTGAAGGGTCCTCACCTGTGCTGGATCCTCAGGTGCAGGCACCAGCTGAGTCTGCTCTGGCTCCTGAGGTGAGGACCCATTGCCTGCAGGGGCTCCACTCTCAGCCCCGTCAGGGGAAGAGGAGGTTGCCTCTGCGTCTGGTAACCCTCCAACCTTTCCTGAGCTGCAGAGGCTCAGGGCAGAGAGGCAGAGGGAACTAAGTTCCCGCAGGAGGAGTGCTCGCCTCCAGGCCAGGAGAGGCGAGTCACCTGTGGACCGGGGCCACCCTATGCCTCAAGGCAGATAAAAGCCAGTCAGCCCCAGTCCCAGCTTGTGGGAGCAACATTGTTGCTAGCCTGCTCCTGCCTGCACCATGTCCTGCTCTTCTGCCAGAGTTCCTGACTCGACCTGACTCCCTGCCTTGGACCCAGCTACAGCTTTGATGGACAGCCTCCATACCGCACCATCGACCTCAGACAGGACTTGGACCTCGCCTCTTGGTTGGCCCCCGGGACCAGCACAGTAGGCAAACTAAGGCTCAATCGCCTTCTAAATCCGGCCTGCGGACGGTCCGGGAATTAGCGTGTTTTTATATGAGTAGAATGTGTGCTTTTATTTAAAATGCATCTCTGAGTTATTTGTGGGGAATAAGAATTCGTTCATCCCCCCCCCAAAAAAATATATATAGTCCGGCCCCCCACAAGGTTTGAGGGACAGTGGACCGGCCCCCTGCTGAAAAAGTTTGCTGACCCCTGTGCTAGTGCAATGGGGCTTACACAGCATCCCTACAGCACCACGCCTCCCTCAGATCTGCTCGGGAGGGTCAGGAAAACCTCCAGAAGAGGGTGCAGAGGGGAAGGACAGGGGAGATCAGTCATCGGACCTAAGCTGAAATTCTTGCCTGAAGCAGAATGGCATGAGCATGTAGACAGGGAAGTTAATGGGGACAGGATATTCTGGGGAAGGGGGTCAAGAGGAAGGAATCAGACAGAGACTCCAGGAACCAACAAGGCTACAGGGCCACACAAGCAAGGTCAGAGTCTCACTGTGAACCAGATATATTTAAAACCAACCCAGGCCAGGCCAGGAAAACCAAAGTGATGCTTGGGGGGGTGAGACAGCAGAGGCACCTGGGAGGACCAAACATTTCACCTCCATTCCATGCTCTTGAGGGGCACCATTAGTCAGGTGAGGACCTTCCTCATTTGGCTTGTTGTTTGCCCTGACAATGTGAAAGAAAAGTGCACAGATTGTTGTGTTCCACCTGCATCGCAAGATGGACACTCTACTTCTATTGGTTATTTGAGTTGGAAAATATCTGCACACAGAGGCTTATTGTTGCAGATGTGAATGAGAGGGCATGACCACAAGGTTCAGGGTGAGCCCTATACACTTTCTTCCCACAATTTGATCTCTGTCAAGTGTGGGTGGTAAAAGAAAGATTTCATCACTGGTCTACAAATGCTGCCAAAGTAAGCTTCGCCTGTGACTAGCACTGTTTGTTTTTATTTGAAAGAGTGGCTGGAAAGTCCCTTGGCTCCTTTTCAATGACCATTGACTTGCTTCATTGGAAGAAAACCTGACGCATACAACTCATAGTTTGTGTTGCAAATGATGGAGGGAATGCAGTCATCTTCCCCCTACCCCCCAAATAAAGCAATATATTTTAATCCTGGCACCCTATAGCTTTGTGCATGTGGGGAGAAACTCTTTCAAGGCTCCACATGCTAGAGAGGGATGTTCTGCCTAGATCATCTGTTTTATATTTGAAAATGTATCTTATTGAGCTTTTTAACTACATACTTTGTGTGCTGCTTTCCAAATTCTCACATCTCACTTGGCTATTGCTCTGTCTTCGGGGACTTGTCCTTTTCATCACAGGGTTATTTTTCTTCTTTCGATTTTGAGTCCTTTCTGCTTTCTCATTTTAAGCTTTCTCACACCATCCTCCCATTTGGTGATCCCAATTTCAAGTTAGATCTTTGGGAAAGGGGGCGAGGGGAGGTGTCTTTTTTCCATTTCAAAAGAATATAAAACAGGAGGTACAGCCCAGAAAAGAATGCTTGATAAAGATCACTTTAACACTGCCTTTGCTCTTCCTTTAGGTTAAGCTGCAAATCACCTCCAGCCTGAGTCAGAGCAGGTATTTCTGATTGTAACTTATAGGTTGAATGGGAGCCTGAGGCATCTTTTCTGTTCCTTGAATCATTATGCTGAATGCTGGCTTATGAGCATATTCCCAAATCAATGCTTGGATACAAGGAGCACTTTTATTGTAGTTTCGTGTTACTCATACACAGCAGAATTTGGATTTTGTAGCTCATCTGAGTAAGGCCAAACTAGACATTACGTGGTATTTATTTTAGTTATTGTATCTTTTAGTGGCCTCATCTATTAAATATTTCAAAAAGTTGTCTGTCAGTCTGTTCTCTATGCATTTAGACACCTCTTGAGATATCATTGCCTAATTTGGTGTGACAGTTCCGGAGCCAGCTTTCATCTGTTTTTCAACAGTCAGATGCCCTTTTGACTCAAGAGGACTGGCCTGTTGCAAACTGCACTGATTTGGTTGCCTCTTAAGATATCGTGAGCCAAATTGGCATGCCCAAAGCCAGAATCCAGAACTGAGCTGATTTGGGCAACGCTGGGCGTTGACTGACTTGACCCCACCTGGGGTGATCCAGTCTGTCAAAGGGTGGTGGAGAAGGAGAGGCAGGCAACTTCTGCAAAGAGCAGCACTGGACTCTTTGCAAGAGGACTTTAAAATAGCCCTGCACTGCACTTTGGCCTGTTTTCAAGAGGGGAAACATGCAAAGCCAAACTACGCAGGACTGAACCCTCTGCCCAATTCTGCACAGGCTTCAATCCTGCTGGTTGCAGGGGTCTGACTTACACCTTATCACTAACATGACACTAACTCTGATCCAGTACTAGTTGGTTAGTAGCTACACAGACCTAATAGCAGAGTGGGGAATGTAACTGAGGAAAGGGGATGACAGTTTACACAGTTTTCCTGTTTGCTAACTACCTCTGCTTCTCCCTGTCAGTGGAAAGTAGAATTGATTAGACCAGCTTGCAAAGAGTTTTTTTGGTCTACTCAATTTCACTCCAAATATTATTGTTATTGTTAAAAAAATGTTATTGAATACGAGTACATATTTCCAGAGAAAAATAAATATTGAAAAGGGAAAAGGAAAGGAAAAAGAACATCCAGTACAATGGAGGGAAAGTTTTTAAATGTTCCAGGTGAATGGAGGGCCAGATAGAGAGATATCACCAGTATTATCACAGGCACACAGTGTGTTTAATTCACCAGTGAGGAGCTATGGTCCCATCACCAAACACCTGGAATTAGAACATGTTGCTTCCTCATAATTATATGGCCCAGCAACTCTCTTTCTAGAAATTAGCTGCCAAGTGTAAGCTCCTATGCATAATATGAATATGTAATTGAAATGGGAAGCACTACAATATTTTCTCACTGCATGCTCACTGTATTTACTATCCCTTTGATAGTTTAACATTTTAGGTATCATATGCAAAAATACGACTCTTCAAATTGCAGCAGATGCAAGTAAACATTATCTGTTATTGAAAGGTTTCGATGAAGTGTGATAAATAGCCTTTCATCTCGTAGGCAATATGTTTGTTCCATTTTTCTCTGTTAGAGTAAAACTCTCGAGATAATGTCAACACTACCTAATCGCTAGTTCAAGCTTAACATGTGTTTTGACTCATGCTTATTTTTCTCTCAAAAGAACCATAAAGCTATTCTCTGTCCATAAATTTGTGGTGATATTCTTAGTTCCCCAAAAAATCCAAAGGAAATTATCATACACAGGCAGCTCACTTGTCTTTGTACTCTCTCCACAGCCTACCATAAAACTGGCTTGCCTAAATGCAACATCATTCAATTATTTTAACTGATGTATTTTGTACACCTAGACAATTCCCAGTGCAAGCTGAACTTTTTTGCAAGCTCTTCAGTAGATTCAATTTTATCTATTCTTAATAGCACTTTATGGAATCCAAAAGAATTCAGCACAGAGTTCTTAGATAATTTAACCTTGTCTAAACATTTTTAATGAATTTTGGAACAAAATGGGTTTGAATTTTTTTATGTGGCACATCCAAGCTTTTCAAATTGCAAAATTTGGGTGCAGTTGTTTTCTTTCCTCCACCATCAAAAGGCTTTCATACTGAGAGTGCTTAAGAAAGTCTGTTCTTGGTAGCCTTCCTTAATAACTGCTTCTGCTTCCTGTGCAGGAGACAGTATCCATGTTCTTTTTGTGTGTAGGCCCATGACTCTGAGTGAATGAGGCAGATCACTAAATCTGGCATGACCAAAGCATGCATTTTATTAATTTATTGATGGAAAAGGTAGTAGTGGAAGCACAGTGGAGAAAGACAGTCTTCTTCTTTGGTGATCACTCAAAGCCAAGTAAGATTGTCTTCCATGAACATGGTCTTAACAGTGAGTCTGTAAGTGAGGCCAAGTCTGGATCCACATGTCCTTCCATAGTGAGGACATAGGTTTCTGGATGGGAGTTGATCACAGTGAGGGTTTGCCAAACGTGCCTTCCTCTTAGTACGTTTCTCCCTTTTGTCCTTAGTTTAAACATCTTCAAAGTCCATGATACCTTTGGTAAAGGTTGTTCTCCAATTGGAGCACTTGCAGGCCAGTGTTTCTCAATTGTCGGTGTTTATACTACTGTTTTTTAGATTTGCCTTGAGATAGTCTTTAAACCTCTTTTGCTGACCACCAGCATTACACTTTCCATTTTAAAGTTCGGAATAGAGTAGTTGCTTTGGAAGATGATAATCAGGCATCCGAACACCATGACCAGTCCACCGAAGTTGATGTTGAAGAATCATTGCTTTGACACTCATGATCTTTGCTTCTTCCAGTACGGTAGCAACAGATGGAGGCTGTAGATCTTTTAAGCTGATGGAAGTACTGTTGCTGTCCAAGGTCTTGTCAGGATCTTCAGGCCAAACCACGTAAGATGTGGAAAATCAATAACCGGATTTCCTGTTCTTTTCATTTTAACTGAAAATCAGCTGTGGGGTTCAGGCAGTCATGAGAATTTTGTTTGCTTTGCATTTTTAAAATTCAAACTACACCTCCCAGACCAATACATTGGTTAGAATGAAAGTAGACTTCAGATGTCATGTGTCTTTGATTTTTCCGATTTTCTTGACTAAAAAAATAAAGTGCCAAAATGCATTAATAATATACATTCTAGGATAAATATGTACATTGAGATAAAATATGAGTAGTAGTCAGCTAGGTTTCACTCAGAGTAGACCCATTGAAACCAATTCCTTTCAATAGGTCCATTTATTTCTAAAGGTCCACTCTAAGTAAACCTTAGGTGCATACCACCTTATTTAAATACAAAAATCAAAATGCCCGCATTAATGGTAATGTGGAAATGTAACAGAGTGGATTTCTGAATGAATATATGCTAAATTAACACCATAAGAGCCCTGTTGGATCAGACCAGTGATCCATTTAATCCAGCATCTTGTTTCACAGGACCTGCGCAATAGCCCTCTCCCCATTTGTGAGTCCTAGCAACTGGTATTTAGATGTATATTTCTTCTGACGTTGGAAGTAGAACATAGCCTTTGAAACTAGTAGCCATTGATACTCCATGAATTTGTCACAGCCTCCTTGAAGACAGCCATCAATACTTCTAACTGGAGTGAATTTCATGAACCAGCAATTAACTGATCTGCCCAGACCTTGTTTTGGGCCCAATCCTAACCACATTTTCTTGAGAATAAGCCCCTTTCAGTTATCTACATTGCAAACCTGCAAATGCGTAATTGATTTCAATGAACTTGGAATAATTGTTGCACTCTGAATGATGTAAGTTGCTGCTCATTTCTCATACGGATTCTGTGATCAGCTCTGTTGCATGAGGAATTCAGTGTCACTGATTCCAGTTGGTCTACTACTTATAGAAAATGTTTTACACTTTAGTCTGCTATTCTACTAATTCTGCTATTCACATTTGTATTAAAGTGAAGTGAAATGAACTGTATACTGGACAATCAGTTCAAAATTCCAAGTGTTATTTTTCTTAACTTGCATAGCTCATTTGGTAGAGAAGGAGAGTGTGATTCTCCATATAGTAATGGTGATAAAGATAATAGATTTCCTGTTGGTCGTTTGACACTTGTGAGTAATTCATAATACACTATTTTGACAACAAAAATATATTTTGCCTTCAACACCTGTGTATTAAAATCTTATCTGGAGCGTCCAGTTTTGGTTTCTCACATTTGTATTCTGTACTTTCTGTGTCCACTGTTCAAAAGAATTACAAGAATGACTTTGCTTATGAATTACAATGCCAGACATGTTCCTACAAAAGTCGGGTTCCTACAAAGCCAGGTTTCCCTATAAGGGAGGGTCAAACTAGGGCCACATCTGCAGTATATATATTTAAAGAAGTACCATACCACTTTAAACAGCCATAGCTTCCTGCCAAGAATCTTGTGAATGGTAATTTGTTAATGGTGCAAAACTTGTTAGGAGGCTCCTATTCCACAGACAGTTACATTTCCCAGAATCCCCTGAGAAGTGAGATTGACCGTTAAACCGCTCCACGAATAAGGGTCTCATAGCAGCTCTCAGCACTCTTAACAATCTGCAGTTCCCAAGATTCTCTGGGGGAAGCCATGACTGTTTAAAGTAGTATAATAGCGCTTTAAATCCATAGTGCAAATGGGGTCTTGATGTGATAAGGGAAGTATGAGCACAGAATTCCACGCATTTTAATAACAAACTACAGTTCCCAGGGTACCTTGGGAAAGCCACAACAGTTTAAATGGCATGCTTTAAATGTCTGGTGTGGATATGCCTTATTCATGTAATTAACTCATAGGAAGTATTAAGTAGCACAATAACCTTTAGCTGTGCAATAGAACTTACTCGCTCCAGAGGGTTGAGGAAACCCTAAGAATAGATTTAGGGGTTGTGCAGCGAGGAGCACACAGGGAAAGGAAGAGGGAGGAGAGGTTCTATTGCATAGCTAAAAGTCTTTGCAATGGCAGAACAGTTATTTGGAGACCACTATAAATAAATATTCAATTGCCAAATATTCATTTTTATCTCAAGAGCCCTGCTGGATCAGACCAAAGGTCCATTTAGGACGCTGGTACCCATCATGATGGGACACAGGTGACGACTAGGGCTTGCCGATCAGAAGGTCAGCAGTTCGAATCCCTGCAATGGAGTGAGCTCCCATTGCTCGGTCCCTGCTCCTGCCAACCTAGCAGTTTGAAAGCACAAAGTGCAAGTAGATAAATAGGTACCGCTCCAGCAGGAAGGTAAACAGTGTTTCCATGCACTGCTCTGGTTCGCCAGAAGCGGCTTAGTCATACTGGCTACATGACCCAGAAGCTGTACGCCGGCTCCCTCGGCCAGTAAAGTGAGATGAGCGCCGCAACCCCAGAGTCGTCTGCGACTGGACCTAACGGTCAGGGGTCCCTTTACCTTTTTACCCATCATGATGTCCTCCAGATGTTGTGCACTCCAACCCTCATTTGTCCCAGCATGGTCAGTGATTGGGGATGATGGGAGTCACAGTCCCAAATATCTGGAGAGCAACCATATTGGATATCTGATCTTGTCCCCAACAGCTGCCAGACAGATACTGCAAGGAAGCTACAAGCAGAGCATTTAAGCAATATTTCTCCCCTGCATCTTCTCCCCAGCAATTGGCATTTAGAAGTCTAGTGCCTCTGGATCTGGAGGTTACATTTAGTTGTCATGAGTAAGAGCTGAGTGTTGATAGACATGGGATTTATTACTGTGCTACTTAATGCAGGTGCACAGTAGCAACTGATATTTAGATGCTGTTTAGTGCAGCGCATGCGCGTGTGTGTGCGCGCACACACACACACACACAGTGCAGTTGCATATAATTTTGATCTGATGCAAAATATGCCTACAGCAGAAATCCATATTTTAGTTTCTCTCTCTCTTTTTCATACCACCAGTCTTAGGGCAATAGCTTATCTTCCATCTAGCATGCCACCAGGGGAACCAAATTGGATTAGCAAAAGTTTTATGCAAAACTTCCAAAAATTACTCCTGAGATGAGCTGTGTTCCATAATTGCTATCCTAGGGGACAAACAGACTGTTCAAAATATGCCAGCTGCACATGTTAAAGCATTTAGCAGCTCACCAAATTGCATTAAAGAGCTATCACAATGCTCTTCATTAACTATTTATTACACCAAATGTATTCTCTCTTGCGCCACCATCTCCTACACATGTGTGTGATGTGTGCGTGATATATAATATAATTTAATATGAAGTAATGCAGTGTAAAGGGACATTGGTGGCACTGTGGGTTAAACCACAGAGCCTAGGACTTGCTGATCAGAAGGTCAGCGGTTTGAATCCCCGCGACGGGGTGAGCTCCCGTTGCTCGGTCCCTGCTCCTGCCAACCTAGCAGTTCGAAAGCACGTCAAAGTGCAAGTAGATAAATAGGAACCACTCTGGCGGGAAGGTAAACGGCGTTTCCATGCACTGCTCTGGTTTGCCAGAAGCGGCTTAGTCATGCTGGCCACCTGACCCGGAAGCTGTACGCCAGCTCCCTCAGCCAATAAAGCGAGATGAGCGCCGCAACCCGAGAGTCGGCCACGACTGGACTTAATGGTCAGGGGTCCCTTTACCTTTACCAAATGCAATGTAATAAATTGTATTTAGTGACGTTTTGGAGGCCTAGTTATCATATGAGGTCTACAGCTGTACAACAGGATCAGATGTGAGTTATCAGTTTGGGCGGAATAGTAACTTTTTACCTGTGGCTGGTCTGCTTGCTGCCTGTTCCCAAAATCTGTGTACATGGTCAAGGAGTAATAAATGTCCTTTGGACTCCTCTCCATAGACACAGCCCAAAATGACCATGAATCATTTTGCTAGATAGATAGCAGAGAATGGACAGCAGAACTGGCATCAATCATGCTAATTTCAACAAAAGACCTATTTTTTTAAAACATTTGTGATAGTTTGCAGTGATGCAGTAAAAAGAAGAGAAAACAATGTTACAAAATGAGTATGGCTTTCTTCAAGAACCTGTCACTGGGGTTGCTTCCAGGGAGACTTTGATCGTGACTTTGCCAATCAGATCCCACTTAACCCTGAAGACCTTTGAACTGGTTAATTTATAAACAACTGGCTGAGCTTAAAACTGCTTGCAATAATAAGGACTAAATGGGATGAGCTAGGCAATTTCTGCTGCTGGTGCATTAAGAATTAAGAGGGCTGTATAATCAATACTGAGACCACGATCAGCAACAAACATCTATTCCCACGTGAATGGTTTGCCTGATTGGCCACACAGACAAAAGGTTTCATTTAAGCATGATTTAAGACTAGCTGATTAGTGCGAATACAGATGTGCATTAAGACACTGCTGACGCCTGTTACAGATTATCTGGAATGGGCTGGCCTTTGGCTTAACTAGCATTTTGCCAGCTTTAATGACCTTAATGAATTGCATATTCCGTCTTTATCAGCTTTGTGGGCGATTGGCCATTTGGATGAAAGTATTGTTTATAGCAAGTAACAAACACCATAGTCTTATTGTTGGCAAGTGCTTTAGGATTTCTTGCCAAACCTGAAAATGGGATTTGGGGAAGCTCTGATAAGGGAGGGTGGGGTGAGGGAGAGAGAGAAGAATGAAAGGAAGTTGGTGGTTGGCCCAGACTTTTGAAGATCCTTGGGAACTCTGGAGTTAGTTTATTAGACCACAGAAAGAAAAAGTGATGAGTTTGCAACTAATTAGGGTTGATGCTGCATGCAGCTTGTTTAATGTGGAAAGTGGTTTGTGTTTCAAACAGAAAATGGTACATTACAGTGGTACCTCGGGTTACATACGCTTCAGGTTACATACGCTTCAGGTTACAGACTCCGCTAACCCAGAAATAGTGCTCCAGGTTAAGAACTTTGCTTCAGGATGAGAACAGAAATCGTGCAGCGGTGGCGCAGTGGCAGCAGCAGGAGGCCCCATTAGCTAAAGTGGTGCTTCAGGTTAAGAACGGTTTCAGGTTAAGAACGGACCTCCAGAACGAATTAAGCACTTAACCCGAGGTACCACTGTATTTCCTGTTTTATGCATGGAGAATTGAGAATGAGAAGTCATTATTCTGGAGCTATGCAGGTATCAAAATGCAAGTCATACAGATTCACATCCAGGATTCTTCTCAATGTACTTTCCCACTGAATTCCTATTAAACCTTTCCATTGAAACCAAGGGATCCATATGATTGCTCAACTTTGGCTGGGTCATTCTACTAGGGTAGAACTACATGTTGCAGGAGTCATGGGGCTGCTACCAAAAGTGTCAACCTTATGTCAAATGGCTACTGATGGGAGTTTCTATCTTGCAGCTAATAACAGTTTCATGGGGTAGCTTTAGACTGGTCTGTGGCAGAGGGGTGTTTAAGCTCCCTGTGAGGCCATGTCCCAAGCCCATTTGGGAACCCCATGATAGCTATTTAAAGTTTATAATGGTGCTAATTACCTCTTTCTACACACAAAAAATGATTTTCTGTTGCTTTATTTGGAACATTTATGGTATGTCCTCACTTTCTTCTGCCATTGAACTTGGCAAGGTTCTCAGGTGGTCTTCCATCCAGGCATGGACCAGAATCAAGCCTGCTTAGCTTCAGCAATGTGGTTGCACCTTGTGCCTCACTGCAAATAGGCTAATACAGAGCTAGAAAATGATCAGAAAAGGGCAACCGAAAGGATCAAGCGGATGAAGCAACTCCATTTGGGGCTTTTTAGGTTAGAGAAAAGACAAGTAAGAGGAGATATGGTAGAGGTGTGCAACATTATGCATAGGGATAGAGAAACGTCCCGTCCCCCCATTTCTCATAACACTAGAACTCATGAACTCTCTAGGGTGCCAAAGAAGAGAGGAAATGCACTACCAAAAGAGAGGGCATAAGATGAGCCATGTACCAATTTATGTGTATAGATGCAGATTTAAAAACAATTACTATAACAGAAACATAGTACATTCCACCATAGTGACCTGGTGAAATGTGCATGTCTGCTCTGTATACTGTCCTGGCACTAACTGTTGATAGGTAGCTTTGAAGCCTCTTCTATGATTACGATATCTTTATTGTCGTTGTCCCTTGCAGAACAATGAAATTGAAAAACTACATAAAACTACATAAAAACTACATAAAAACTACATAAAACTACTACAAAATTACATAAAACATTCAAAAACGCCTAAAAACTCTAAAACCCCATTTTAAAATACACTATACTACAGAGACCCCTTATTCTGCTTTTAGAACCAGACTCTACTCTCCCTTCACGCGATTTAGGTGCCTCTCTTTCTTTTCCTCCTTCTTCTGGTTTGGGACAGGGCTGATGGTGTTTTGTTTTTTTTTAATGATATTTATTACTTTTTTCACATTTCCAACACAAACAAAAAAAGAAAAAAGACAAAAAAAGAAAAAACAATGCAAATACAATACAAAAGGCTGATGGTGTTTTTTCGTTTTGCTTTTTTTACAAAACAAGAAAACTTCCAAATAATTATTGATGTAGTTTGAAAATCTTTGCATGTGGTAAAAAAAATTACTTCTACCACTATCATTCTTCCTAAAGTAAAAGAGATGCAGCAGACTGAAATATATTGGCTGGAAAGAAGAACACTCACGCATTACTGATTTACTTATGCTCCAGGCACATAAATTCCTGTATCGTCCTTGGCAAGTGTCAAGTATGGATATGAGGATAAAAGAATAAATCTATACCTAAGAAAAGATTTTTCCTCAGCTTTTGGAAGCTTTTTATGAAATGCTCCAAGGGGAGTACGCTGTAACGGCTTGTTTTTTAAACAAAAACCCCCCCATAGCATTGTGCTTATGTGTGAGCCCTTGTTCCTGTTTATCAAAAAAACCCAATGCTGATGTTATAGAGCCCTCTGTTATCACTTAACAAGAGCCCCACTCAGGTGTTCAAAAGTGTGTGATGGGATAAAATGTGTAATGGGCATGAGGCACATGTGCTGGCCCTGCCCACAATATTGGTGTCCCGGCCTGCCCTACCCCTTCCCTCCCTACATTCAGCAGGAAGATCAGAGGAAAGCTTGTAAGTACATTCTGCTGAGTGTGATTAGAAGCCTCCTATAGAATGGGAGTCCTGATAGATCTCATTTGTGAGAAAGCGTCCAAGTCCACTCAGTCCCATGCAAATACTAGCCTTCAGGGCCCTTCAGGAATGTCTGGGACGGAGTGGGCATGGGCAGGAATGCTAGAGGCGGAGCCAGCACACGTGACCCAGCATTCCTGCACACTCTATGCTCTCACATGTACTTGGGTGTCAGGGACTGGCCAGATGAAGGGGAGTCATGGGAAGCAGCAGCCGGGGAAACCCCAAGGGAAACCCCAGAGGAGGAAGACTCAGAGCCAACACTGACGAGAGGTCAGAGGGAGAAGATTGGGAGGAGGTGCCGGTTACCGAAGGGGCAGCAGGGTTTAATGAGCAGGAAGAGCCTGTGACAGGGAACAGTTCAGACTCTGAGGCTGAAGCAGAGGCGGGGTCAAGAGACTGCCAAAGAATCCAGGGAGTCTCCCTCTCCTGTTGCGACAACAGCTGGCTTTGCTTTTCTTGTTCCTTGCTGCCACAGCCTATTGCCTTGTTCTGAGTGAGCCAGCAGCAACAGGAGCAAGGTGAGGCAGCAGCCTGCACCTGCCCCTGCACCTGCCTTTGCCTGTGCCTCTGCATACTGGCACTTACTGAGTTCAGTGAAGGAGGCCAGTGGTTACAAGAGTGAGGTGGGAAGGCCCTACTGAAGACCTCTTGCCCAAGGGTCCACCATAAGGTGGAGCTGGCACAAACACCACTCTCCCTCAGTCTAATGACTGAGGTTTGGAGGAAAATAAACATCTCAGCACACCCAGTTCTCATCTCCAATGGCCATAGTATATAAATTGATACACTACAGTATGCACATTAGGTATGGATAATCCCACTGCTGTCCTGCTTCTGTAAATTAGGAAATCCACTCCAGATCTTTGTTTGTGCATGCATCTGTGAACTGTGGTCTGGGTTCATGTGTTAGTTTGCTTAGTGAATATGATTGCCTAATAAATTCTAATGCAGGAACCACTGCCCTTTGTCAGACATCTTCAGGAGACACAATTGCCAAGGACTACAACCTGTATAAATCTGCTGGAAAGTTTCTACCAGCTCCTATTATTGTGTTACTGATGTCCTTCTGTGTCAATAGTGGGATTAAAAGCTTAATGACATCCATTGTGGAACACAAAGCTTATATTTTATGTCTTTCACCTCCAGATGCTTGCCTTATTATTTTCATGCAAAAGCCACAAGCATTGCCTGCTTGACCTTCCTTTACAAGTAGCAAAGGAATTGTATTTCATTAATTTATATATACTGAATGAGAGCATGCAAAATCTATTCAGTGCTATTTTTGCATTATGAAATTGGAGGATTTGGAAGGGATTTTCCTGGGCCAACTTGTCCAACAATCTGCAGTGAAAAGTATTCTCTGGACGTTAGTCCTGACTGCCAGTTTCCTTTCCAGTGTTGGGAAGGAGACAGGGAAGAAAAGTTCCTCAGGGTGCAATGTTTCTATTGCCCAGTTGCAATTACAAGTGGGCACTTGCTCCTGGTATACTGTTTTGCGAGTGGTTGGCATCCTCGTAAAGAACAACTCATCAGCAATCCATGTGCTCAGGATGTTTTTTTTTTTAAAAAAAATTATTAAGGATTTTCTTGTTTTACAGAAGTGTAGTGCCTTGTATTTTTTTTTCATGTAACATTTTTACAAATCCGTTTCATTTGTTGAGGCATTAGGGGGAGAAGAAAAAAGAAAAAGAAAAAAGAAAGGGGGGTGGAGAGAGGGAAGATGGATAGGGGTGGGGTCGGGTGGCGGTGTTTCTATTATGTTTAATGCATGTAGAGTTTGGTGTCAGTGTTGCTTGTGTTGTTCACTTGTGTTCCTTTGGTGGTGAGAGAGGTTGGGGTTGGCCTAGGGTGTGATTGTTTGCTTGTGATTGGCTGTGGTGATCTTTGCTTTCGTGTGTGAGTGAGGTGGGTGGGTGTTTTGGATCAGGTTAGCCATATTGATTTGTATGCTGTTGGTGGATTATTGTCATTGTCCTGTTGGGCTGTGTATGTGATAAAGGGGAGCCATACCGGGGTGAAGGCGTCTTCTTCTGTTTGTCCCCGTGTCAGTTTCAGTTTATTAGTTAATTTTTCTAGTAGGGCTGTTTCCCATACTATTTGGTACCATTGGTCCATGCTTACTCCCGACAGGTCTCTCCAGTGTCTGGTTATGGTGTTTCTGGCTGCTGAGAGCAGGTGGGTTATGAGTTCTTTGTGGTGTAAATGGGCATTGTTGTCTTGGAAGATGTTTAGTAGGGCCAATTCTGGGGTGATGTCTATTATGTGCTCAGGATGTTGATTGCTCTTCATCTAGATGAAGAAGCAAGTTCAAGACTGTCAGCGCAGCTGCAGTCATGCCAATAGAGAGGAGCTGTTTTAACTCTAATCCCTCCAATAGTATGTATTTCATTTATTTATCTTATACTATTTATACTATTTATATATACCAGATGTTGTCTGTGTGATTTATAGGATTAAAAACAAAAACAAATAAAAATAAAGGACTGTAGCTAGTGCTACTCCTACTCAGAGTAGACCTATTAAATTAATGGACAGGACATATATATCCAGGAGCCTAGGGTGCCAAACAACAATACAAAAAACACAAAAAAACTAAAAGATTCTAATACTGATGCAGACTGGGAAAGATCTCAACTTAAAAGGTTTCAGTACATGTGGAAAAGACAGAATTTGGCTAATATTCAAGAGGAGAGAAATCCAAAGGGTCGGTGTCACAACACTAGAGGCCTGATTCTTGCATTGTTCCCCCTCTTTCTCTGGTTCCTTAAATTTATTTTTAATATCTTCTGCATATCCAAATTAACTTAATTTGCTCATTTATTCATATACATGAAATATATACTCTTATAAAACTGCAGGTTATTACAATAACCCTGCCAAAGTTCTTATCTGTTTACAAATTATCAGTAAATAATCAAAAAACCATTTCCATTCTTTTATAAAAAGTTTGTTATCTTGATTTCTTATTCTTCTGGAAAGTTTTGCCTTTTCTGCATATTCCATAAGTTTTTATATCCATTCTTCCTTTGCTGGGACTTCTGCTTCTTTCCATTTTGGGGCAAGTAACATTCTTTCCACTGTAGTAGTGTACATAAATAAGTTTCTATATAGTTTAGGTAGTTTTGTCCCTATAATTCCCAAAAGAAAAGCTTCTAGTCTTTTTTTTAAAGAAACATTATTTTAAACATCCTTTTCAATTCATTATATATCATTTCCTAGTAATAATTTGTTGTTTCAGGGTTGTTTTTTTACACTGCTTGGAGATATTTTAATATATTAAGCGGTGAAGAAATCAAACAATCAAATCTTTCAGATACTCTGGTCCCAAGCCGCATAGGTTACACCAAAACCATCACCTTAAACTTAGCCTGGTTGTTAAATGACAACCAATGGACTTTATGGGAAGCCATATGCCCCCTTCATAGCTGGAGGCAATAGTGCTTCTGAATACCAGTTGCTGGAAGCTACATGAAGGAAGAATGTTCTTGGGCTCAGGTGTTGCTTGAAGGCTTCCAACAGGCATCTGGGTGGCAATGTGAGAACAGGATACTGAACTAGATGGGCCATTTGCCTGACCCACCAGGCTTTTCTTGTGTTCCTATGACAGCCATGACCTCCCAGCCTGACTCTGTCCCACATTTACAAAGATAATAAAATCCGTAAGTCGCATCTGACAACCTGTCAATGAGGATGAGAATGAGGAGAACCAGAAGCCTTTCTTCTTGGAATAATGGGTCCGGAATTGCCCAAGAAAGATGTTAGATTGTTTTCGTATGCCACAACTGCTGCTAGGATTTTGTTGGCCAAGAACTGGAAAACACAAGAAGTCCCAACAGTGGAGGAATGGCAGATGAAGATGATGGACTTTTGGGAGCTAGCCGACCAGACCGTAGGAGTCCGCGACCAGAAGGAGGAGGAGCACCAGGAGGAATGGATGAAATTTTAAGATTATTTAGCTAAATATGTTAAGATAATTTAAATAGAAATACTTGCAAGTACCAGATTGGCTTAGGATTTAAATATGTGATGTTATAGAAAAATATGTTTAAAGTTGATATGAAAAGAAAGAAAGATATTAATTGACCAAGTAAATTTTATGAGAAATTAGTTTTGGAAAACTGATATACATTGAAACTCAGCCAGGAGGATTCGAGGAAGACACTTAACAATGTTAACAAAAGTGGAACTATTACAGTTAGGATTTATGTTTGTTTGTTTGTTTGTTTGTTTATGTTTGTTATAAATTTGGGAAAATAATTTTAAAAATTGGGGGGGAAAGAGAGAATGAGGAGAATGGTGGTGATTGTAAACAAGATGTCCCTCTTTGGGTTTGGCTTTAATGCATATATTTCTATTTTGTTTCTCTTGGCTTCATTTGATATTTTATATGGTTTTAACATGCACATTATATCCTGAAATGAAAGATGGAGCAGGGCAGAAATTTTATTCCTCTTCTTAAGATAAAATATAATGATAAGTTATCTTGAACTTCTCTCACTGCGGGATATAACACCTCCCCCCTCCCATCTCAGGTAATTACATAGCCTTTGGTAGCACTTCTGTACATTATTAATGTTGCTTATTGCTTCACACAACATTTAGTTCTTGAATCCACCCACATCAATGCTAGTTGCTGCTTGGTCGATTTTGATGACAAAAATAACAAATTGGAGGTATAGTGTTTGTTTACACAGAGCACATTAGGCTGGTAGTTATCAAATAAGAACTGTATTACCACCTTAAATTACGCTGAAAATAAAATCAATAGCTTATTTAAACACTAAGCAAACCCTCACAACAACCACAAATATTGCTCCAGGAAACACAGCAGCAACTTTTAATATGGAAGGATGCGGACAAGCTCACAAAAAGAAATTTCAAAGGGAAAGAATGCAGGGGGGAAAGGCTAGCTTTAGGGAAGCATGATTATTTATTCAATCTACATGCAGCATAGTTTGTTTGTTTTTCATCCTTTAAAGTGCTTTATAATACATAATAAATATGTGTGTACATGTCTTCGTTTCATTGTGATGCAATGGCAGCCCCTGAATTCCAAATGCCCCTGAATTGTTTTGACAAAGCACTTTAGGTTATAACAGCTCTACCTGGTAAACTGACAGTTCATCAATAGCACAAGCTGTGAAAAAATAGTTTGCATTTAACTCAGAGCACCATTTTGGGTCTCCAGTGAACCTCAGCCTGCTTGTTCCAAAGTGTTTTGTCTTCCGAGTCAAAAGGTTTTGTGAAAGTTCCCACATGTGGCTGTTGGCCTAGCTTTATGGTTCCCAACCAGAATATGATTGAATTATTAGCAGTGTCAGTGGGTTGTGGTACTACTGATAATGGATAATGGATAATGGGCTGATAATCAGTGGGCACCCAAGAGTCTTGGGTATGTTTCCTGTACTGATTCTTCATTTATCGTTGAGGCAAGGGATCTATCCAACAGGGCAAGGTTGCTGACACAGCAGGGGAATTCACCAAGCGGGTAAATAGACCAGAAACCTCACATCAAGGACCTAATCCAATGAACTTTTGCAACAGCCAGGAAACAAGTTAAAGGTTTCACAGCTCATTTGTCTGCCCCACCCTTTCCTGGAGCATTTGTGATCCAGGATATACTTTGTTTCATCATTCTTCTCCCAATTCAGGCTCAAGAGACAGCAGGCCTTCTGCTACGAAAGATATACTGCACAGTAGACTGGTCTGCGCTTTGACTCAGACTGACCACTGTCCATGCTCCTGGATTCCTGTGGATTATTGAGGTGAGCCTGCAGCTAGGCTGTGTGACCAGTTGGATATGTTAGGTTCCCCCATTCTGCAGACTCCTTAAGTGTGTGTGTGTGGCAGTTTGGGGGTGTTTATCAGGGGCCATTGACTCATCTTGGTCCTGATATGGGCTGGGGCTGGGCTCTGCCTCCTTTGAGGAAGCCTCAACTAGTTCCAGATGGGTCTTGAAAGGAAGGTCATGGGACATGACAGTACAGTGCCAATGGTTGCTCAACCTCAGATGCACGATGGGCATCCACTTATTATCAGAACACTAAACACTTATTGGACACAAATAAGTAAATATAGTTCAGGAGGGGACAGGATCTTTTCACCAGGCATGGGGAATGTCAATAGCTCAATAGTATGGTATATGCTTTGCATTCAAAAGCTTCCAGGTCCAATCCTGATTCCCCAGCATCTCCAGGTAGGACTGGGGATGTCCCCTGCCTGGAATTCAGAAGAGCCACTGTAATTCAGGGTAGACAATACTGAGCTCCATGCAGTATAAGGCAGCTTTCTGTGTTCTTATGATTCAAAACTGGCTTCCTCATCACGCCTCCAGAAGGGGCTGATATCAGCAAGAGGGACATACTGCTGGGAAAGCAATGATGGTAAGTAAATTTCCAAAGCACCCACCTCCCCGAAGTTTCAGTTGCTCACGCTGATTTTACTCAAATTAACTTTTATATTTGTTCATGCGTGCCAAGGTTATCTCACTTAGTTGAGGGATAAAGAGTCCCACCAAACACCTTCAAATTGCTCACTTAAAAATCAATCAATCAATCAATCAATCAATCAATCAATCAATCCAATTGCCACTTCAAGGCAGCTCTCCTTTGTTGGTGTACAGTGACTCTGGTACCTGGATAGGGAAACCACAATGCATCCACCATAGTTCATCCGTTTTGTTTGTGGATAATGTATATGCATCAGTGAGGCTGGCGGACCAAACGGAATGCTCAGATGAAAAGCCGCAAGGCAGATTCTATGTGTTGCTCTGCACTCCTGTAGACTTGGCAAAATGGGCACAGGAAATGCTGGTGAAGGACTCGGTCTCCAGTGTTTGTTCTAATCTAAGCTTAATATATGCCAAGGCTTTTGGGGGAACTGAGCAACGAGGCTTCCTGCTGTTCTGTTGCACTGAACAGTATCTGATGATGCTGATGCTTTATTTCGCCCAGGGATAGAAATATAGCAAACTGACACAGTGGGTTAAGGGCTGATGATGTTAGACTGGAGACTGAGAATACCTATTAGCATTGCTCAAGCTAATCACCCCTTAAAGTGGGAAATCATATCTTGCCTTTTATCTGCCAAGGCTCTGCTGTCAACAGAGATTTAAAGACATCGCAATATTATACAACGGCAGCCTGCGTAAGTGGCCTGAACACCCAAGGCTATGATAGCAACAGACGTTTGAAGTTAAAGCAGAGTTCAAAAATACCTGATGAGTGTATTGCAGGAGATGCCTCCTCATCCATGGTTGAACAATTAGGCCTCTATAAATAATTCATGCAGATTTAAACCTTGTGCTGTTTCAGGGAGACTTTCCACCTTATTTAGGTAGGTAGCCGTGTTGGTCTGATGCAGTCGAAATATATTAAAAAATTTAAAAATTATCCAGTAGCACCTTAGAGACCAACTAAGTTTGTTCTTGGTATAAGCTTTCGTGTGCATGCACACTTCTTCGGATACACTGAAACAGAAGTCATCAGACCCTTATATATAGTGGGAAGGTGGGGTGGGGTTTTTCTCAGGAGGGTAGTAGGAGATGGGTGATTGACTCAATGGGCATGGTAAACCTGTTGACGACTGTTAATGACTGCAATTCATCCTACAGGAAAAAGCAAGGGATAGTATGCATATGTAATGAGACAGGAATCCAATTGAGTCAATCACCCATCTCCTACTACCCTTCTGAGAAAAACTCCACCTCACTCTCCCAAGAAGTGTGAATACACATGAAAGCTTATATTAAGAAAAAACTTAGTTGGTCTCTAAGGTGCTACTGGATATATATATATATATTTCCACCACAAGGTAATCCTACACAGGCTTCTGTAAGGCGAAGCCACTGTGAATTCAGGGGAACTTATTTCTGAGTAGACAGGCTTAGAATGGCACTGTAAACATGTTTGGTCCTCACTCATGGACTTGCCTAAGGACCTAAGAAGAGCCTTCTTGGGTCAGGCCAAAGCCCACCTTGTCCAAAATTGGTTCTCATCATAGCTGACCAAATGCCTATGAGAAGCCCACCTGCATGACCACAGTTACGATTTGCAGCAACTGGTATTCAGAGGCATGCTGCTTTTGTCCGTGGAGGTAGAATACAGCTAGTACAGCATTAATTTATCCACTCCTCCAATTACTTAATCCCACAATGACATGTGGGACTACTGCCATTTCTAGGTACTGTGCTATGAGACAGAGATATGATATTTGCTACACATACAGTCCACGATGCCCCAATTACTTCAGCAATCTAAAAATGGTATATTTGTACATCTCGTCATTTGATACACATAGTCAAAGACACCTTGGCTATTAGATATGTCTCCTCATCAAATGGGAAACTTTGTAATGTCCTGGACCAGGGGTCAGCAATCTAAGGCCCATGGGCCACAAGTGGCTCATGGGGGTCATTTAACTGGCCCATGGACCCCTGTCACCCGGTGGGGACCCCCGACATCCGCTCGGTTGGCTCCCATGTGCCATGCTAAACTGGCATGGAGCAGAGCGGGGACCGCCTTCCGCAACACTGGCTGGCTTCCCATTGGCTGCAGGAAGCTCCTGAAGCCAATGGGATGCTGCACATGCCTCCTCTGCGCCAGAAGGAGCACCGGAAATAGCGTTTGCGCATGCATGCGTGTGTGCACACGCACTCTGGCCTACTGTGGTGTTTGCGGGACTGTGAACTGGCCCAATCCACAAAAACTTTGCCTACCCCTGTCCTGGACTCTACATGTACCAGTGTGTATGATGAATCACATTAGCTGCAGGACAAAACCACAAATAATTCATCTGATTTCTTTAAACAGGATAATCTTTCCATTGTTCTTCTCTTCAAGAAATGCTGTATTGGTGTTGTTAATGTGTTTATGCATGCTTGGATCAAGGGGTGCTTTCTAAACACAAACATCAGACAGCTCTTCTTGTAAGCATTAATGGTTTTTGGACCACTGTAAACTGGCCAATTAACACAATTAAAGGCCGATATGCTTAGTTAAGCCCAACTCAACAGTTTTATCAGATAAAAGTCTTACTTGGGAATATGTTTCACTGAATTCTGTGGGAGTTACTATCAACTAACTGTCCAGCAAACCATGGTAGAGTAATGAAGGTATTCCCACAAATATTACACTGGTGACATATAATATTTGTAATATATGACATATGCTATTTAATAAGTGATGGGGTGGACAGGAGAATACAGATTGATATATTAAAGTATACACCTATTCTCTGAATGAAAGCAGGAAAGGGAGACTAACCAGCTGCTTTCTGCAACATTTTGGCTTCATTTTCTAGGTCCTGAAACTTTGTTATTGCTACTTACCTCCTGCCTTGGACTCATTGTGGCACAGCCTTCTGCTCTGCTTCTTTCTAGACGCTGACCTATGCCAAATTTTGCTTGGCTGAGGTCTTTGTCCTGACATTGCAAATACAAAACCACCTCCCTCTGGCACACCATTATTAGCTTTATCCCTGACACAGCTTCCCCAGCTCATATTTTATTTCATATATTGGGAGCAGGGAATTCTCATTAGGGGCATCCACTGAGCAAAGACGCATCTAAGCCTGCCGAAGTCTGAGTCATTTTCCTGACTGATTGTTTACCCATGTTTATCTCTGCACTGCTTCTGTGATGGGTCTTCTAATTGTAACCAGTTGTGCTGGTGCAACTTCAAAGTTCATTGCATTTATGGTGATGCTGTTGTAGTTAGACAGCATCCCATGCGCTAACAAAGTAAGTCCTAGGATTATGCTGCAGTTCAGTACAGTTGCAAAAGCATTTAAAATAGAGTTCTTGCACACACCCTTTAGCGTATACAGTCATACCTCGGGTTGAAGTAGCTTCGGGTTGAGCGTTTTTCGGTTGCGCTCCATGGTGACCCGGAAGTAACGGAATGGGTTACTTCCAGGTTTCGCCACTCGCACATGCATAGATGCTCAAAATGACGCCACACGCATGCGCAGAAGTGGCGAATCGTGACCTGCGCATGCACAGATGCAGGTTGTGTTCTGCTCTGGATGCGAATGGGGCTCCGGAACGGATCGCGTTCGCATCCAGAGGTACCACTGTATAGCTTTACCCAATATGGATCGATGGTGAGATTACAACTCAAGGCTTTAGAAAAGGCGAGCTATTGATATCTGTGGGGAACAAGGAATCATCTTTGAAGAAGCCTGTAAGAATGACTCCTATTTCTTATCAGTATTTTTATTTTAGCATTAAACATAATTGCTTGGTTCTACCAGATTGTGCAGTTCTAATTACCCACAACATTTCTGGGCTGCCTAATATACAACAAAACTTTGCTGAAAAAGACAGAGGAGTTTGCAAGTCACCTTTGGTCTTTTCTTCTCACTTCCTACTGTCTCCCTTTGGTGTGCAAAAAGAATAATGAGGATTGTTCCTTTGATGTGGTGTTTAGACACGTAGAACGCAACTGCTTTTTTGTGTATGATCCTGTCCTACAGAGAGGGAAAGCAAACCTGCAAAGAGAGGGGGGAAACTTTGGATATCGATCTGTGAAGTAACAGTTAATGTGTTACTTGACATTGCACATCTCTAGTGTAGCATTGCTGTGATGTTAAAAGTGACACAGTGTTAAATATCACAGAACACAATTTTGGGATGCCTGATGCTTTTGCTTTTTGAGAAAGAACTTACTGTTCCAAGGCACTTTCTATAAGAGTGCAGCTGAGGCACGGTTCCTTATGGATGTCTGAATATATGCTTCTCTAACAAAATATTCTTATGGTGCAGCTACCATATTGAAAGTGCTGCCACTGATACTTTCTCCCTAACAACCCAGTGACACCAGAGACAGTGTATTGGATAACATTTTCCACCATTTGCACTCAAAATTCACTGCTTGAGAAGACTTCAGTCCTTGGGTTATACCCAACAAAGTCATCCTGTTAGCGCAGAGATTTCAGCCTTCACAACTGGATTTCCTTTGCCTTTTCTCATGTACTTTCACACACTCGATATCCGTTCTGGGTTTTCCCCAAACCCCCCAGAGCAGGATGGGGAAAACTTAGGGGCCTGCAAGGAGGGGATTGGAAGTCCCATTGCACAGGCAGATGTCACTGCGATAATGGGATAACTTCATTGGCTACAAACCTCTCTTATGACCGGGCCAACCTTAGACACCCTGACAGACTGGACTAATTGTGGAAGCTGCAAATGATACAGTTAGCAATTGTGATGAAATTGCTCCTGAAACTAGAAGTGAACTTTCATCTAGAGTTGGGGATCAGTCTAGTTTGAGTCCAAGTCACTTTCACACGTGCTCATTCATAAGTCTATCCCATCCTGTTTTCATGTAAAGCTGCATTTTTTAAAAATCCACATGGAAATGCACATTTAAATAGATATACAGTGGTACCTCGGGTTAAGTACTTAATTCGTTCCGGAGGTCTGTTCTTAACCTGAAACTGTTCTTAACCTGAAGCACCACTTTAGCTAATGGGGCCTCCCACTGCCGCCCTGCTGCCGGAGCACGATTTCTGTTCTCATCCTGAAGAGAAGTTCTTAATCTGAGGTACTATTTCTGGGTTAGCAGAGTCTGTAACCTGAAGTGTATGTAACCTGAAGTGTATGTAACCCAAGGTACCAATGTATAGAATTTATAATTTATAAAAATGTTTATTTGTGGGTTTTTGAATTCAAATACCACAGGTAAGTAATAGTGCTGATACAAAAAATTTAGGTACATCCAATAGTCATAACATGTCAGGAACCAAAAATAGTAAGCTTGAAACTGGCAAAACCATCTCCCTGCCCTCCCCTCCCCTAGACCAATTGGTGTGCATCGTCTGAGAAAAGAAAACATGTATGCCATGCTTAGGACTTCACAGAAAAATGTGGAAATGTTTGTGATAGTCTTTTCAATAGAAAATTGGGGTTTACTTCAAAACTAGAGAAAAGCTCATGATGAAATTTTTCACAAAATACTCATTTCTGAACATATTTTCTCTCAAAAGATGCCTTTAGGTGTATGTTTTGAGCCAAAAACTGCACTGGAAAATCCAGAGAGAACAAACATCTGAAGAATAGCTGTCTATGGGCTTGATCCCTATATGGGTGCAAATTCCTGCATTGCTTGTGGTTGGACTAGATGATCATTGGGGTCCCTTCCAACTCTGTGATTCTGTGATTCTGCACACTAGTCTGGGAGGTGTATTTCAGGTCAATTTGTATCAGAATGCATGAATATCGTAGTTTTCAAGTTTCCTTGCTTTCAACAGCTGATATGTGCATCCATCCCATGACCCAGCCACACTTTCACAAAAGGAAGATTGTACCCCTTTAAAGTCTGCTTTGTGTCCTGCTTCCAAAAGATAAGCATTTAAACAGTATGTTCCATGAAGATATCTCATTTTCATAATGTTGTTATCACACTCATTCAACAAGAGATCATTGTGTTTCCTGCTTTGTTTGTTTATGAAGTGTCAATACTGTTAGAAATTGTGCGAGGAATATAAAGCTTCCTTTTGAAAAAGGAATTGTTATTTATTTTTAATTTTTTTGGCCAGTGCTGTTTGAAAGAGCATATGCTAGGATAAACAATGTTTCCATCTCAGCATCATAGCTAGAAACTATAGTTTGTGTTGATAAGGGGATGGGTTTAAAATGGCTTGCAAGCAAAAGCCTTTGCAGCAAAAAATTGCACCTTTATTTCTTTGTATGAAAGGGAAATTAACACTATTCAGACCTTGACCAGGAATGTTTATTATTCCTATTTAGCAACTCAGTTTCATTGTAAGCAGATATCGACAACTGCTGATTTGGAGTGTTGGATAAATATTATGAATAGCTAATATATTCTATAAATACTAGGGCTATCAATGCATCTCAGTGAAAGATGCATTTTCTGTCTTTTGGCTCATGTTTTCATTCTTCATCTATTCTGGAACAGAGATGGTGGGAAATGGGTGGCTGTCAGCTGAGCATTCAGAAAACAAAATACTGTATTAGCACTTTGCATATGGGCTGACCAATGTTTTAAGCACGGTTTGGGCTACATGCCTTAGGGCAGGTGTGGGGAATCTTTCTCAAGCCAAGAACAGTCACCAGCAGTAGATGCATCCAGGGTGGACAGCCATGCCTGTAGACAGTGAAGGCCATGCTGATAAACCACCAACCCTGCTCCATGCAGCCCTCTGTGTTTTGCTTTGCAGCAGTTGCCTTACCTCAGCTGAAGGAGCCCCAGTCAATCTGCAGGGTGAACAAATTCAACACACTAGGAACCCTCAGTAAGCTAGGGGATGCCCAGGATGTGCAAGGGAGGACTACTTTAATGTCCAGGGGACTGCAGTTATTCCTTTCAACAACCCAGGACTCAGAGAAGAGGAATTGTAGATGGATTGCTGGAGAGCATGCTAGAATTGCTGCGCACTGAGGACTTGGTTATACAGCTGCAAATAAAGCATTTTAAGTGTGTTTTAAGTTCAATATACAATGTGACACTAGATGGTGATGGGAGTCTTATGGAAAATTCAATGTATTTTTAAAAAAAAATATTAAAAAAAACATTTTTAGAATGGTTTTTATATGTGTGTAGATTCCACCTGAATCCCTGATCTGGACCTTGTATAGAGTAGAAATTTGCTCCCCTGCACAAAAAATGGGTTTCAAAGCTTTACTGGAAACAGTCTTAAAATAGTTACAAATAAACATTACAAAATACTAAATGCACATTGTGGAAGACAGGAGTGCCTGGCATGCTCTGGTCCATGGGGTCATGAAGAGTCGGACATGACTAAAAGACTAAATTAACAACAAAAATGCACATTGCTCTTAAACAGCAAGCAAATTGTTCCAGTCCTCTTTTTAGTTCTTAATACAGTTTAATACAGGGACGCGGGTGGCGCTGTGGGTAAAACCTCAGTGCCTAGGGCTTGCCGATCGCATGGTCGGCGGTTCGAATCCCTGCAGCGGGGTGAGCTCCCATCTTTCGGTCCCAGCTCCTGCCCACCTAGCAGTTCGAAAGCA